>NC_133666.1:587732869-588332869 GCF_037893015.1 Macrotis lagotis | reverse complement strand
AGAGAGAGAAAAGAATAAACAAAGGTGGGAGGGGAATGAAGGGAAAGCCAATTAGCAATAGTAAGGGAAAAAAATACTGAAACAAGTTTCTCTGAAAAAGGCCTCATTTCTCAAAATCCAAAATTACTTGAGAAACCACATACAAAAAGCACATATAGGAACTAAATGAACATAACTACAAAAACTTCTTTAAATAAATATAAAGCAGGGGCAGCTAGGTGGCGCAGTAGATAGAGCACCGGCCTTGGAGTCAGGAGTCCCTGGGTTCAAATCCAGTCTCAGACACTTAATAATTACCTAGCTGTGTGGCCTTGGGCAAGCCACTTAACCCCACTGCCTTGAAAAAAAAAATCTTAAAAAAAAAAAGAAAAATAAATATAAAGCCAAATAACAGGAGAAATATTAATTGCTAATGGTCAAGGCTAAAGCCAATATAATAAAAATGACAATATTACTTAAATAAATTTAACTTATTTGATGACATACCAATCACCAAGCATTACTTTTTAAAAAACAACAACAAAAAGCTCAAGAATCTCAAAGGAGGTAACAAAAACAAAAGTGGGAAAGAAGATGGTTTAGCAGTGCCCAAATCTCTAACTAAAGTAACTACTACAAGTAGTAATCATCAAAATAATTTGGTACAAGTTAAAAAAAAGATCATCAGTGGCCAGATGTGGGGAGGTGGTAGTGGTAGTGGTAATAGCTGTCCTTCCTAGCCAAAGAGAACCATGATGTCATATCTGTGACAACATGACTTACACATTATGTTACTATAGTGAGCGGACTTTTCCAGCAATATCTCGCCCCATGTGTGATCTGACAAACTGAACTTCGTTCTGGTGGAGGTCTGGTGCTGTGCAAGTCTTTAGCCTTTGGAATGAGGCGTCCTGGGCTGCCTGCAACATCAGGGTAAGCCCAAGCCTGACTTTTGATGGTTTCTTTTCCTCACAAGCCTGCAAAAGCCTGCAACCACCCAACCCTCAGAAGCCAAAGACTGGTTTCCCAAAAGTTGCCTGCTGGATCATGGGAATACCACTGAGCTGCAGATCTAGTCAGTATTGCTTGTGATAGAAACTGCAAAGATTTCTGATCGTCTTTGAACATCCAACTTTCCTTCTTGATTAATGAAAACATTCTTGGCGAATGTTTTCCCTTTGAGCTGTCTTCCACTGGTCCAGGAACTTCACTTTTAGTGAAATATGAATGCTCCCAGTGCCCCTCTTAATTATGGCCCCAGGTAGTTGGATATTTGCATTTATGAAACACTAGACTACTATATTCATTTGCTTCTTTATATTCTGTTTAGTTTGAAAAAATTAAGAGTGTTTAAAGCAGGCCTGACTTGCCTGGATACCCCAGCTAGAAATAACAGAATAGGATCCTGGTTTGATAATGATTGATAATTCATTCTTTTTTTCTGTGTCTGGGATAGATTTTCCACAAATAAGATTGTGTTTCCAGAGATTCAGCCAATAGATTAAAGGAGAAGGTGGAGAGGGAGAGGGACATGCATTAGCACCTATATATAATCTTGCTTGCCTGTCCTTTGGGTGCAGCTCTTTGATAATGAAAAGCAAATTAAAAAAAAAAACTTTCTTTTGCTCAGACTAATCTCTGAAAATTTTCTTTAGTATATTTTTAATCACACATAATCCCAATAATACCACTATAAGATCTATACTCCAAAGCCATCAAAGAAAGTAGAAAACTATTCAAAAGTTGTTGTTCAGTTGTTTCAGTGTCTGATTCTCCATGGCTCCAAGCGAGGTTTTCTTGGCAAAGATATTGGAATGGTTTCATCTGACATATGAGGAAACTGTGGTAAGAAGGGCTAAGTGACTTGCCCAGGGTCACCAAGCTAGTAAGTATCTGGGGCTGGACTGGAACTCAGGAAGATGAGTCTTCCCGGCTCCAGGTCTAACACCCTCCATGGCATCACCTAGCTGTCATACTCATCTGTACAAAACAATTTACTGTAATTCTGTGAGGTAGTCAAGATTTGGAAAAGGGAGTGTCTGTCATTTGGGAAATGGTTGAACAATCAAAGCACGTACTAAGGAATAGTAATACTATTATGCAGTGGGAAATTATGAAATGGGAAGATTCAGAAATTCCTGGAAGACTTCCAATGATTTGATACAGGGAAATGAGGACTAGGGATAATAATTTATACAATAATAATTGTAAAGGCAAATAACTATGAAAGATTTAAAAAACTCTGATCCAAACAATGACCAACCACAATTCCAGAGACCCACAGATGATGCAGGCTAACTATCTCATGATAGAGAGGCAATACATTCAGGGCGCAGAATAAGACATTTTTTGGACAGGAACATGTAGGAATTTGCTTAAGAATGAATGTTTTTTTAAGTTTTTGCTTTTATTTTGCCCCCCCCCCCCAATTGTGGGGAGGAGGAAAAAGAATTTTGTTGATTGAAAAATCTTTAAATTTTCAAAAGTCTATATACATGCATGTATATTTAAAAATGTCTATAGAGAATGAGAATTATATAATCCTTGAGAAATTATACATAAGCACCTCACACAATATTTAAGTAAACAATGTTGTATCAAATTTTAGATTTAGTCACTATACTAAATACAACTGTGGAGAGTTTCCAAATAAAAATCACATACAAAAATGAACTAACTTTAAGAGAGAGAGAAGTTTTATAACTGCAAAAATATAGGGGGAAAGATGAATACGACATTTCCCATTTTTTTAACTGTAAGTAAAAACAATCTCAACAAGAGACACTAAAACTAAAATGTATCACACAAGTTAAGACAAGAACAAATACTGTTCATGAGGAATAAATGGAAAACACAGACTTTGGAGTCAGACAATATGAGTACAAATCCCAGACTTGCTCATTGGGTTCTATCACTTTATTCTTCTAGATCTTTGGTTTTCTCATCTGTAAAGCCCGGGATAATCTCTAAACTTCTTTCTAACCTTATATCCTGTGAAAAATTTTAAATTCATTCACTTAATTTTCCCCTAAGGAAACCCATTTACATGACAAGTTTTGGCTTTAAAAGTTAGTCACTTTTAGTTAATTTATTTATAATGATTTATGTTTAAGTATTGATAAAAACTATTTTCTTCTGCAAAAAACTCAAAACTAACTGATTTAAAGAATATTTATTCAAAACTAATAGCAAATTTGAATTGTTTCCTTCTCCATAATTCTAGGTGAGTTAGATCTTAGTCAAGAGCCCTTTTAGGGCTCTGATTTTTTCCTATTTCCAAAATCAAAAACTTTTGAATGAAATGGGCACTAAATAGGCCTATGGTACAGTTTCAAGGGAGCAGGAAAAAATAGAGTATTCTAGAGAACTATAAATATTGAGTATTCCCATTAACCTTAATAACAGTACCAGTAATAAATCAGACAAATAAGAGTCAATGAAAATGACAATTTGATTATAGTATTTGTTAGCAACTAGAAATCATTTTTATTACGAACTTTCCTCTAATTACTTAAACTAATTTTAAGTTGTTTTTCACTATTTGTTCATGTCTTTAGCATTATTTATATATAACCTAAGAAATGGAGTCTTGGAATGAGAAAAGCAGCAAATCCAATAATAGTAGCTGACATTCATATAATTCTTTGGTTGTTTTTTTTTTTTTTGTGTGTGAGATTTTAATGCCAAACTGTAATAAAAGAAAGAAAGTCCTTTTCTTACCAGGTAACTGTGGATAAATTTTCTCTACCATATAATCTCTTAAATTTCTTGGCATTTCTCCACGAATATCAACAAGAACTCGAGTTTCATTGGAAGAGATCTGGTAGATGAGAATTGGACTAGGATCTGCTAAAATGAGCTCAGCATGATTTGCTTTAAATTGAGGTACATCCTGGGGGGGAAAAAACCAACAATCTTTTAATTGTTTTCTAAAACTTCAAACTAGTTTTATTTCTTCTCTAGATATAATCTTTGTTACCTTCATTAGGAAGCCGACAAAATGGGATGTGACAGACACTGAACTGGATACCAGGTTTTTCCTGAACTTGGAGAAAAGCCCATCAGCAACAACTGTCAGTGGTGCTCGGAGTTCCTGTAACATAAAATAATGTTTGCCAACTTAAAATGACACCAAATGTACAGTAAACATCCTTACAATTAAAATTTAAATCTCTATTGTTTATATATGTATATTTCATATGTGACTTTCATAATGAAGCTACTTTGTTGAGCTAAAAAGGTTATGGATCTTTCTTTTCTAAACATTTATACTATCAAACCATTTAGAACCCAAAGGTCATGGGGTATTCTGGGTCCTGCAACTGCAGCATTTAAATCATACAGGTCTTAAAACAAATATCAATGATTTCAGGACTACTAGAAGATCAGGTCAAATTTTGTTACAAACTACAAGGAATTTCACAAATTTTTTTTTCTTAAAACTTTGTATAACACAACATATTGGTTTAAGTCAATGGGCCCATTTGTCCATTTTGCTGTTATAAAGGCATTTGGCCTCACAACTTTTACTTTCCTCCAATATGATTAAGAAACTTGAAATATAACAGTTCTGGGGGCACTAAGTGGCGCAATGGATAAAGTATGGCCCTGGATTCAGGAGAACTTGGGTTCAAATCCAGCCTTAGACCTTTGATAACTGTGTGACCTTAGGCAAGTCACTTAACTCCATTGTCTTGCCAAAAAACAAAAGGAAAGAAAGAAATATAATAGTCCTCAGAAAAAAAAAAGAGAGACTTGGCAACAAGTACATCTAAAAAGAAGTGTGGAAAGGACTACCAGATCAGTTTTAGGAGCACGCACTCTCCTTCCCTCTTCCCAAAGAACCTAACACCACAGTATTTCAAAACCTACTTAATGGTGGTGGTGTTCTACCAGAGACTAGAATTAATGTGTAATTATTTATTCTTCCTTCATTTTTTTTCCTTTCCTTTTAGAAGGGAAGATAATATGCCTCAATTTAAAATCTGTTCTTTCCTTGTGCCTCACACTCTGAATAAAAAAATTTGATTTTTTTATGGAGAGTTTGATGAATCTCACCTTGGTATCTCCAGTTTCTTTATCTTTGTACTGAATTCCCATCACAACATCATCTTCCTCTAGCAATTTCAACACAACTCCTTCAATGTACTTTGTGCTAAAGAAAGAATGGAAAGAATAAAAATGAAGATTCTTATTGTTTTAAAACAATGAAAACTCTAAGAAACTTAAATCAGTCTTGATAAATTCCATTTATTTTCTCATTCTAACTCAGTAAAACCTGATTTTGTTTCTATATGTATACTTCAGTATGGAACCCTGGACACAAGAAGTAATAAATTTATTTCATTTAATGTTTCTAAAGAAAAAAAATGTAAAAATGATACCCTTTAGCACTTTTTTTCTAATCTAGTATTTAATTATTAAAAATAGGTGATATAGAATATGAAAATTAAAGAATTTATTTGTTTTTTCTAATATCTAATATTTCACATTTTAAAGTTTTAAATAATGATACCAAGTTAAAACTCCTGTTGTTAAGAAAATAATTTATTCAGAAGTTTCAAAATCAGCCATATGGATCAGCACCAGCACCTGCCATGCCCTAGAGCCTATTGCTTCTTCAGTGCCAGTTTTTGTCCTTAAGACCTTTCAGGTCTTCATCTCTACCTCCAATCAGCTAACTAGCTGGAACAGCTCCAGGGGAACTCTTCTTTTTTCTTAGTAGATACCCATCCCTTCAACCCCTTTGGTTACCCCAAAGCCCCTTCCCCTCTTTCATGTGAACTTCTGGAGGGCAGGGCTGTCTTGCTTTTCTATCTGTATTCCCAGCACAATGCTTGTCACATAGGAAAAGCTTAATAAATGCTTTTTAGTTATATTCAGACAGCATCTCAGACAAGAGGGTTCTTAATAAGTTGAGAGCAAAACTTTCTCACAGGGTGTTATGACTAAAAAATCAAGTCAGCACTGCCAAGTTCATACTGGACCCTCACATTGAGGGTCTGCAGGGAGGCAGGGCTGGTCAACAGATATGGAGAGGGTTATGAATGGACTTGTTTCATTCACAAGGTGAAGAAATGACCTCTATCATGAAATCCAGTCACTTAAGAGTCTTAGATAGCTGCAGTCATTGAAAAGTAGAATGACTTGCCCAGGGTCACCCTGCCAGGATATGTTAGAGGTGGCACTGGAGGCCAGCTATTCCTGGCTTCAGGGACCACTCTCTGTCCATTGCATCATACTTTGTGGATGCGGATACTTTAACATCCACAAATCTAAGTATCCAACTGAATATATCATGAGTTTGAGTCCTGGTCAGGGTACGTGTAATAAATACACAGATCTTGTAAGAGACCAGAGTTCAAATCCATTTCAACATTTGCTAGTTGAATGATGATGGATAAATGACTTAACATTTCTCAATCTGCTTCCTTATCTATAAAATAGGAATAATGATACCTGTTCCTCTTTCCTCATAGTTATGATAGAGGGAAGACATTAAAATGCCACATAAATGTGAGCTACCATTGGTCCAAAGAGAATTCTCTATGCTCTGCCTTTAAAAGCAAGTCACAACTCCCTGGGCCTCAGTTTCCTCCTCTGTAGAATGAATAGGTTACAGACACAGATCTATGAATCTATGACTAATGAAACGTGCTGAAAAATAAGTTACACCATACTTAATGTATTATCTATTTTAAGTAGCCCAAATAACACACTGGGAGCTCCCAGATATTAAAAGAATCCAAAGATGTTCTTTTAGCACATTAAGCAACTCAGTAGGGAATTTATTTTTAAAAATCCACAAAAGCCAGGATGAAGAGGTCTAAAAGAGGTCTGTGATCTTCACAAGAAGAAATATCTACACTTCTGATATCATAGATCTATTAGATTATAATATTTGAAATAGTTATCACTTAGGAAAATCCACTTCATATTTGTACTAAGGCAAAATGATCCCTCAATCTTATTCTGAGTAATAAGTAGTAGTCTTTATGACTGATCTTTAACACAGTAAACTATGGTCTCACTTGGGTTCTGCCATTGCTGCCTTTCGGAGATTCATGATGAACCGTCCATGATGAAAAGCTCGACCGCTCTGCACTTGACTGTTTGCTGAGCATGGATATGGAACTTCAACTTCTTCACTGCACCCTTGGTTATGAATCACATAACCATTTACAACATGGGCATCAAGGTCTTCCACTGTACCTATAAAACAATTCCATTCAACAAGTTCAATTAAGCCCAGTCTGTGCTGAGTACATAGTAAGGACTGTGAGGGTTTACAAATAAAATTGAAGCCATTCTCTGTCCTCCAAGAGCTGTAACCCAGAGTGAAGTAGGACAGGGAAAATAAAGCAATGTCACATCTACAATACTCCAACAGAGCTGTCATCTCACTAATTTGTATGTTTGCTTGAATCCTGTAGACAGTGAAATGAAGCCTGATTTACCTGGTGCATGGGATCACACCAATTTGCTCAATACCTTCCTCACTTTTTCTGACATTTCAATGATTCCAATGAAACATTATGATGTCTATTTGATCTTGCCACATGACCAGCTTTTTAAGCTCACATATTTCTCCAATGACATCCTTTACTCCATTTCTTTCAGACTTCTTTCATGTAGTTATAGTTTATTCAAATCTACCATGAACTTCTTCACTGTCCTCTCTGTAATATATATATATATATATATATATATATATATATATATATTTTTAATTTCTCAGAAACGGTGTTGCTCCAAGACCTGCAGTTATAAAATCATGATCATGATAAAATAATGGCCCTTTAAAGATAGGCCTTTGTTTTTGGAAGCTGTCTGGGACCATTAAAATTTAGGAGGATGGTGAGGGCAGCTAGGCAGCACAGTGGATAGAGCACCAGCCCTGGCGTCAGGAGTACCTGAGTTCAAATCCAGCCTCAGACACTTAATAATTACCTAGCTGTGTGGCCTTGGGCAAGCCACTTAACCCCATTGCCTAGAAAAAAAAAAAAAAATTTAGGAGGGTGATGCAGCCCTTTCTTCCTCTTGTATGTTTCAAGGACATTTTTATTGTATTTTAAAAAGGGCCAGCAGCTAGTTGGCACCATGGATAGAGCCAGGGCCTGGAATCAGGAGGACTCATCTTCCTGAGTTCAGATATATGACCTTAGACACCTACTAGCTGGGTGACCCTGGGCAAGTCTCTTAATTCTGCTTCAGTTTTCTCATCTGTAAAATGAGTTGGAGAAAGAAAAGGTAAACTACTTCAGTATCTCTACCAAGAAAATATCCAAGAATTGGACAAAAGATAAATATATTGTCCACCTGACTATACTGTCACAACCTGAGCAACAGTCTTCATCTATCTATCTACTTGGTTTTTCTTGTGAAGGATTAGGCCAAATTCTTTTGAATGTTTATAAATCTCTTTCAGGAGACTGCAATGTTCTAGAGCTTGATTTAACTAGAATGATGTCAATCTATAAAAAAGAGGAGCTTCATGAGAAACTCATCATCCATAAGGAATTCTATTCAACTTAAGACTCTGCATAGGATCACCATAATGATGATCAAATTACATGCCAGATATTTCTAGGCTCTGGAGATAGAAGAAATGGAAACACTCTCTGCCCCTGAGGACCTTTTAATCTAAGTAAATAATACCACCACCCTTATTGTATAGGTAAATACAAATACCTATACAAAACAGATGTGTGGTTACAAAAGGAATAAGGAGGAAGTCTTTTTTTAATGTCTTCTCTGATACTTATGACAAGATCAGACAAGATTTTCCTCTTTAAATAAATTTGAATAATATTGGTATAGGAGATAGGAAATATACTGTTGGAAAAGTCTTTCTTTAAAAAAAATTTTAATAATATTTTCCCAATTATCTGTAAAGATATAGTTGTCATCATTCAATTTTAAAAATTTTAGTTCCAAATATTTCTTCCTCCTGCTCTTCCCTTCCTAATGACCAAGACAGCTAACAAGCCATAGTTTGTACATGTACAACTATGTTAAACATATTTCCATATTAGTCAGGTTGTGAAAGAAGAATCAGAACAAAAGGGAAAAATCACAAAAAAGGAAAAAAAAACAAATTGAAAAAACTGAAAATAGCATGCTTTGATCTGCTTTTAGACTCCAAAAGTCTTTCTCTGAATGTGGATGGCAATTTGCTCTACTGGATTCAGAAGATTTTAATAATTAAGAAGCACAGTCAGATCTTGTTTAGTTAATTGCTTAATAATAAAGATGTGGTTGTGTTCTCTGAATTACTGCAAGAAAAATCCTCTCTACCAATACTCTCACTAAGAATACTCTTGATGTGCAGATAATTCTTAGAAAAGTTTTATGTGGATGGGAAAAGTGGTAGAGAAAGTTAGCAATTAATATTTTCTCAGTCACCTTTTTTTTGGAATAAGGTTGAAGATTTTTTCTAGGAATATGGCATCATCTTCTCCCCTTTTTTTTTGCTCTGTAAATCAATTCCTCAATGCCTTAAAATTGTGCCCCCTCCAGCAAAAATCTACACTGTGTACATGTGGTCTAATTTAGCTCCTTTTAGTGCCCATTTCTACATGCTTTCTAAGCACATTTGAGACTGTAATGATAGATTTTAAGCATGACGGCTTCCTTGATGATAAAGAGAAATTTGTTATAAAAAATGTTTTTAAATCCTTTCCATTTTTCTTCTGATTTCTCTTCCTTCCAAGTTTCATTCTTACCGAAGGATGAGTTTTAGGAAGACTTTACTCATTTAAGTCTCTTGTCAAGTTCTCTTTAAGTTTGTTTTACACTTTGCTAGTTTTCTCTTGTTTTTTGAAGATATTCTGTTCAGAATTTTCCAAATAGTTCTATACATATTATTCATTGGTGCTGCCTTTATCTGCTTTACAAATGTAAAGTGCTTTTTAGTTAAGATAAATTATGTAACTTATATAAATTATCTTATATAAGATAACTTATGTAAGATTAAGATAATTGATTTTCATTGGTTAAACATCTTTAAGAACTTGGTCTCTATGTAGATACTTCCTTGCGTCCATTTCTCAATTTTCATTATCAATGTGTTCAGAATTGAATTATTTCATTTGTACATATTTTTTCTCATCAATATTCTAAAACAAGTGATCTCCGCTCTAAAAAGTCAGCAAATAGTCAACTACTGAGGAAAAGTATCTCTGTAGTTAGAGTGATCTCAGAATGGAGATCCTATTGACAAAGAATAAACAATGTTGGAAAACACACACACACACACATAAACACACACCAGAAAGGGAGAGAAAGAATGGTATTATAGAATGAAAGCACATATGCCAACTTTTTTAAAAAAGTTAATTTGTAACAGAAATCACTACTACATTTTTGTGGAGCAAATTTACTCATGGAAAATCATAGGCTATTTAATTTCATACTGCTTATCTTTCCAAGATAATGTGTACATTTTCTGGTACTTATGTTTTAAACTTTCTTTGTTTTCAAGTAAAGTGGCAAATTTGCTGAGATCCAGCAATGTTCTTATGAGGTGAATAATCTGAATAATTTGATTCCTGAAGCATCAAAATAAAATGCAGTTTAAAATCAGGTAGAAGCAGAAAACAAACAATATAAGTTCTCCATAAACATGATCAAGTTCAAGGACAATATCTTCTAATTTTTTAACTCAGGATAAATTTAATTCTTTCTACAAAAAAAAAGACACTGAAGATTGCAAATCTGGACAATTAAAATTGCTTTCTATAAATTTCAATGGATCTATGTACAAAATTTAACCTTGCAACAAAAAATCTGGCACTTTTTGCTTTTCCAGACTTCTTTCTTACCTTTCAAGGTTATTGTTCTTTTACAATGCCTGTAGTTAAAATCCCTTTTTAAAGAGGAGGAAAAGCCCTTGGGAGTTAAGACTCTATGACTTAAGACCTATGGGACAATAAGCACATGTCTTTACCCTTCAAGGCCTCAGTTTCTTTTCAGGAGAAAGTTGATGAAACTGATAAACCTTTTGTGGTCTCTTCCAGATCTCAATCCTATGAACACAAGTTAATTATTTTTAAATCAAATGGACCAAAAGATGACTATTGGAACCCTAAATGTATATATGTATATACATATATATGTATGTATTCACATTCCTGATATTTCTAAAATATTCCTAATACCTTGAGAAAATAACTGCAAATAATCATTATTCTAGTAAATTTTTAAACTAAATTTTCCATGTATTATATCACATAGCTATTTTAATACCATAGTCAGAGTTGGCTCATTAGCACCTTTGAAAATCCTAAAAAGTATGAGTGCAAAAGATATCCCCTCAAGATAAGTTATCTCATGAGCAGAACCAAAAGAACACTGTACACCCTAACAGCAACATGGGGGTGATGATCAATATGAAGGGACTTGCTCATTCCATCAGTGCAATATTCAGACACAATTTTGGGGTATCTGTGATGGAGAATACCAACTGTATCCAGAGAAAGAATTGTGGAGTTTGAACAAAGACCAAAGACTATTTCTTATTATGCAGTTTTGCTACTTCTTATATTTTATTTTTTTTCCCTTAAGGACATAATATCTCTCTCAAAACATTCAACTTAGATCAATGTATAGCGTGGAAACAATGTAAAGACTAACAGACTGCCTTTTGGGGGGGCTGCGGGGATGGAAGCGAGATTGGAGAAAATTTGTAAAATTCAAAAATAAATAAATATTTTTTAAAAAGATAAGTTATCTCAGGATAAGCATATAAATAGACCCAGTGTGATATGTTTTTCAAATTTTTCTCCAACATTTAAAATCCATGGTCTTCAAAAAAATAGATAAGGTAGATCTGTGGCAATGTTTATCTTCTTTAAAGAAAGATATACCAATACTCCTGGATTTGGTTTCTTCTTCACTTCTGCCTATATATTAGTAGTTTTACTATCTATAGAAAAACTAAGAGTCATCACTATATACTAATTCTAATTGCTCACTATCTCTGATGTCTCTTCCCATTCTCCATCATTAAAATTTGATATCTAGGACATTTTCTACTAAAAAGAAGACAGACACTAGTAGTATCTTCAAGTCATTCTATCAAAAACTTCTGGTCATTTCCCCAAATTAACAAGCCCTTTTGTGTTACTATTATCTCCTATTTTCAGTCAAGTCAGAAGTTAATGAATTCAGTAAGCTTTTGGAGACATAAACTGAAATTTCCTTTGAGAGATACAGATTTAACTAATTAAAGAATTTTTGTATTGTCTATACAGAGAAATTTTGTTTGTCACCAAGTAACAATGAAAAAGTTAGAATTTTGACATTATATATACCTACCTTCAAGACCCAGATCTTTAAGAGCACAAAAGCCCCCTGGCTGTAACAATTCTCCAAGTATTCTATCAGGTTCTTTTAAGTCTTTCTCAATTACTGTCACCTTTCTTCCATCTCTGGCAAGTATGGTAGCCAAAGTAGACCCAAGTACACCTGATCCCACAATAATAACTTCTGGGTCATACTCAGAAGTCACTGATGCAGATACAACTGCTCCTAGTAGATTTGACTCTGGAGCATCCATTTCCTTTTTGCCCTGTAAAGGAAAAGAGATAACACTGAATTATAACTCTTTCCTCCCCTCACTTAAGAGTGGCTACTACTGTAAACAATCTTTTTTATTTTTTTTGCAAAACAGTACTGACCATTTTTAGTAAGCACAGTAAAATCAACCACAGAATGTGACAAGAATTGTAGCTTTAAAGATACAAACAAATTTGTATTTCAAAAATATCTGAACTAAAATTAATAGTTCTCATAACTATTATTTTGACATTAATTCATACTTTGCAGCAACACCTCTAAAATGATATTACATACATGCCAAGTTTACTACTTCCGTTGGGCACTTGTTTAAACTACCGCTTACACAATAGTCTGTACACACGCTTACAAATACAAACAAGAGAACATGCAATAATAAAAGTTTTTCTTTAAAATAAATGAGAATTCATCGCAGCCTGTGTTCCTCATTGCTCCCGGAAAGGCAGGATTCTCTTGACCCAGCCTCGCTGTTAGAATTGTCATGGGTTGAGAAATCCCTGTAGATCTGTCTTCTCACATAAATCAGGCCACCATTACAGGTTTTGATTTATCACATTTGGTGGAAATAGATGCTTAAAAGGCGCTCCTTGGGCGACTGAGTAACTAGTTTTCCCATCTTTGTTTCCATCTGGAACCTGGCATCAATAGTGAATTTTGCACATTGGTCTAAAGCACATATACACACACATACAATGTGGTAAACTGCTCCCTCTTCCACAAGTGAGAATACTTTTTACAGAACATGGTAAACAATCATTTTTAGTAATGCAAGAAATTTACTATTCAGTTCTAAAATATAAGTAACTAAAATAAACAGGAACACATTACACATTACAAATTATTTACAAATAAAAACTTTATTTTCCCAAAACATATTTTCAGAAACCATTATGGGGAAAAGTAAAGATTTTATATTCCAGGAAAAAGACAACAAACTTTATTTTGAAAGGGGTTTCCAAAAGCTAGTATAGTACAAATGTTCTTTATTCATTTATTCAACAAATATATATGAAAATGTCCAACATATGTGCCAGGAACTAAGAAATGCCATTTACTTGGACAAGAGTATCTCCAAACCATAAATTATCAGAATTAGAATGATTAGAATCAGAGAACCCTAGAGTCTAAAAGTTATCTATTTCAAATCTATGTAGACTAGCTGAACTCCATCCACAGCATATCTCTTTATAACCATCTAGCCTTGGCACCTTCAGAGACAGGAGGTCACCATCTTTCGTGGCAGTCCATTTAATTTTCAAATAGAAAATGGCATAATACAGGAGAAATACTACACATTCTGAAGTCAGAATCCTTAGGTTCTAGTTCCTGTGAAGCCACTCCCTGTGTGCTGAAGTTATTTCACCTCTCTGAGGTTGTTTCTTCACCTGGGGAACATGGAGGGGAGGTAGACTAAACAACCTATTAACCTCATTGTTACTATAAACTTACTCGTTTTTAGAAGTCCTTTGGTACACTGACCCCCAAATTTACTTCCCTGAAATTGTCATCCACTGGTGTTTCTGTCCTCTGAAGGCATACAGAACATCGAATCCCTGCTTCTATAGGAGCAAACTTAAAGAAACTGAAGGCAACCACAAGATCCCCCTCATCACTTCAACTGAAACATCCCTAGTAATGCCGTTGACTGAACCTCATCTTTGGTATCAACCTTCCAATACTAATTCCTGGCTGTACTCTTCTTTCTTAATAGCTTCCTTAGAAATGTCTAGTGTAGTGGATAAAGCACCGGCCTTGGAGTCAGGAGTACCTGGGTTCAAATCTGGTCTCAGACACTTAATAATTACCTAGCTGTGTGGCCTTGGGCAAGCCACTTAACCCCATTTGCCTTGCAAAAGCCTAAAAAAAGAGAAAAGAAAAGAAAAGAAAAAAAAAAAGAAATGTCACCCTTAAAAAACAAACTTCCACTAAAGTCCTACTCACATGCCTCATTCTAGCAAGGAAGAGTCCTGGTTTCTCAAATGTTCTATGCAAACCAAGCAGAAATTCAGACAGAAACTAGGAAGCTGCAAAGGCTTTAAATGAATCTGTGAAGCACTTTGTCATTTATGTCCATAAAATTTCAGTCTATCAAAATATTTTTGGAGTGAACTGTGTCATCCAATGTATTTTATTCATTCATCAGCTACTGAGTAAAGTATTGAATACTGGTGGAATACTCAACAGTATTCCAATAGAAAAGGTGAAATTGAACTTAGAAATGAGGTTTTTTAAGAGAGTATTCCTCCCAGAACTGAAGTGGGAGACAGAGAGTTAGCTTCAAAGATTCCGAAGATATGAAAACTGAGGTAATATTTGATATCATGTTCCCTTTCCATTGATCAATATCCTGGAATCTAATCAAAGTTAAGAATAACCTTGATATGTCACAGATAAGACTTTTCCTGTACAAAAAAGGGAAAAGTGTAAAGTCATTTAAAAAAATTTTAAATTTATTTTTTCCCAATTACATGTAAAAAATAATTTTCTAACATTCATTTTCAAAGTTTGCTTTATCCTAGTCTCCCCTCCTTAGGATAGTAAGTAGTCTGATATAGGCTAGCCATGTATAATCACGTTACACATAGTTCTATATTAGTTACACTGTGAAAAAAAATAATCAGAAAAAGGGAAAAAATCACAAGAAAAAAAAATTTAAAAGGTGGGACTAGTAAGCTTTGATTTGCATTCAGACTCCATGTTCTTTTTCTAGATGTGGCTGGCATTTTCCATTGCAGGCTTTTAGAATTGTTTTTGATATCTCTATTGTTGAGAAGAGTTAAGTTGATTATCGCAGTGTACAAAGTTCTTTTGGTTCTGGTCAATTCACTAAGCCTCAGTCATATAATTCTTTCCAAGTTTTTCTGAAATCTGCCTGTTCTTTGTTTCTTATAGAGCAATAACATTCCATTACATTCATATGCTACAACCTGTTCAGCCATTCTTCAAATGATGGACATCCCCTCAATTTCCAATATTTTGCCACCCCCAAAAAGAGTTGCTATGAATATTCTTGGGCATATGGGGTCTTTTTCCCTTTTCAGTGATTTCTTTAGGATACAGACCTAATAGGGGTCTTTCTGGTTAAAAGGGTATATATAATTTTATTGCCCTTTGGACACAGTTCCAAATTGTTCTCCAGAATGGCTGCTTTAGTTCACAACTCCATTGAGAATGCATTAGTGTCCAAGTTTTCCCTCATCCCCTCCAACATTGATCATTTTCCCTTTTTGCCAAGTTAGCAGATCTGATAGGTTTAATGTGGTATCTCAGAATTGTTTTAATTTGCATTTCTCTAATGGATAAGGACTTAGAGCACTTTTTCAAATGGCTAGAGATAGTTTTTTTTTTAGGGTTTTTGCAAGGCAATGGGGTTAAGTGGCTTGCCCAAGGCCACACAGCTAGGTAATTATTAAGTGTCTGAGGGTGGATTTGAACTCAGGTACTCCTGAATCCAGGGCTGGTGCTCTATCTACTGCGCCACCTAGCCACCCCTAGAGATAGTTTTGATTTCTTCAACTGAAAACTGCCTGTCCATATTCTTTGATCATTTATCAATCGGGGAATGACTTGTATTCTTATAAATTTGACTCAGTTCTTTTATTTCAAAACTGAGGCCTTTTTCATTAACAGTGATCATAAAAACGGCTTCCCAGCTTTCTGCTTTCCCCTCTAATCTTGGTTGTATTGGTTCTGTTTATGCAAAAACTTTTCAAATTTGGTCATAACTTTTCCCTTCACACCATACATGACAGGCAAATGAGAAATTTCTTTCTCTTTCAATTAGTTTATGGTACTGTCCCTTATATCTAAATCAGGTACCCATTTTTGACCTTACCTTTGTATAAGGTATGAGATATTAGTCTATACCTAGTTTCTGCCATACCATTTTCTAGTTTTCTCAGTGTTTTTTTTGTCAAATAGTGAATTCTTATTTCAGAAGCTGGAGTCTTTGGGTTTATTAAACAGTAGATTAGTATAGTTATATATTATTGTATCTTATGAACCTATTCTATTCCACTGCTCCACTACTCTATTTCTTAGCCAGTACCAAACAGGCTTTGATAACTGCTGCTTTATAATCTAGTTTTAGATCTGAACAGCTAGGCCACTGTCCTTTGCATTTCCCCCCCATTAACTCCCTTGATATTCTTGATCTTTTGTTCTTCCGAATGAATTTTATTATTTTTTTCTAGCTCTATAAAATAATTTTTGGGTATTGATTAGTATGGAACTGAATTGGTCTATCCCTGAGAACAATGGCTATTTTTCTAGTTGTTGAGATCCTGCTATTTATTTGTGCACAAAGTGTTTTGTAATTATATTCACAGTCCCTGAATGGAATTTCTCTTTTTTGTCTCTCGCTGATGGACTTTGAGGGTAATATATAGAAATGTTGATTATATATGTAAGTTTATTTCATATCTTGAAATTTTGCTAAAATTCAGTAGTTATTTCAAGTAGTTTTCTTAGTGGATTCTCTAAGTATGCCATCATATCATGTTCAAAGTGATAGTTTTGTTTCCTCATTGCCTAATTCCTTTAAATTTTTTTTCTAATCCAGCCTCAAACACTTGATATTTACTAGCTATGAGACCTTAGGCAAGTCACTTAACCTCAATGCTTTCTAAAAATCAAATGTTCTGCTCATTTTTAATAGTCATATAACATGACTAAAAACATCATGCTAAAATACATGGGAGAAAGGACACCATCTTGTTTCATACCATTGTTGACTGGGAAATTTAGAGAGCATCATTCACTATACAGAACATGGACAAACATATCATTATGAACCTGATATATAACATGTAATAAATGATTAGTTTTAATTTCCACATTAGTTATGAGAAATTGAGGAAAGGAGTCTATATCTTACAAAGAAACTGCTAGGGAGGAAGAAGAAAACAACTATAAAGTGGATTAATCAAAGGTCAGGAAGTGAAGAATGTAGGTTTACAGGATAAAAATCAAATTAATTTACATCTGACTAAGAACAAAAAGAATTCCTCTCCGTAGAGAAGTAGATAAACTAGACACAGACAAGCAAGAGACCATAGAATTACAATGTTGGGTGAATTTAGTGAATTGGCCCTAGTCAGATTCTCATATTGGTGCTGTATTTTTTTTTTTTTGGTGAACTCAGGTCCTCCTGACTCCAGGGCCAGTGCTCTATCCACTGTGCCACCTAGCTGCTTCCACTGCGCCACCTAGCTGCCCCTTGTGCTATACTCTTAAAGACCTGATTACCAAATTGTGAAGAGGTCTGATAAGGAATCGGGACCCATGTGAGGAAGGAATTGGGTACTCTGACCTCTGCAATAGCCAGCCAATTGGGGACATAGGAGGGACTTGTCTTTTTGTGTGTCCATTTCTTTGGGGGACAACCATTCTTAAGAATGTTTCAAGAAAGGAACCTTTTTGTTTCACTAATGGAGGTTCTGACTTCTTGGCAAGGTGCTTGTTTCTTATACAATACTGATGAACTTCTCTAGGCACCCAAATTTTTGACATAATTTTCCATAAGCTGTCATGACCGATGGTATCAAAGGCCTTGGTCAGATCTACAGATATTGTATACAGACCTCTCTTCTGCTCCTGGCAATTTTCCTGGAGTTGTCAGGTAGAAAATACCATATCAACTGTTCCTCGACCCTTTCTGAAGCCACACCGGCTGTCGGGGAGGTGACCATCTTCCAGGTAAAGGTTGAATCTATTAAAGAGGACTCTGGAAAAAATATTACCAGTAATGACTAGGAAAGAAACACCCCTGTGATTGTTATAGGACAATGGAGTCTATTTATCTTTATAGAGGTGGATGATAGAGATGTCTTTGAACTCTTACGGGATAACCTCTTCATGCCATTTAACCCAGAAAATTTCAGTCAGCTTTTAATGAACAACAGACCTTGGATTGGAATCAGCACCAGGTGCTTTGCCACATGAAAGGAAGCTAATGGCATTCAAAACCTTTTCTTCAGTTGGAACTTCAGTTAGTGATGGACTGACTTAACCTGAGGTAAATGGTCAATGGCTTCTGATTGATGTTGGTCTGTTAAGAAAACTATGAAAGTATTCAGTCTATTTCTCAAGGATCTATGTGAGGGGACAGCTAGGTGGCACAAGGGATAGGGCACTGGCTCTGGAGTCAGGAGTACCTGAGTTCAAATCCAGACTCAGACATTTAATAATTACCTAGCTGTGTGACCCTGGGCAAGCCACTTAACCCCACTGCCTTGCAAAAAAACTAAAAAAAAAAATTCAAGGATCCATGTGGCTCCATCAGCATTCAGTATTTGAGATGCACCATATATCTTTGACCCATACATAGCTTTCAGGACATCATAAAGGCACTCAGAATTGTTACTATCTGCATAAAACTAAATTTCATCTTCCTTACTGAGCCAAGATGTCTCTTTACATTTCTCTAAGCTTTACTAGTACTTTACTTCTGATGGAATTAAATACTGTCTGCTTGGAAATAAATGAATTTGGAAAGAATTACCACAACTGATGATGAATGAAGGGAGTGGAATCAAGAGAACATTATACACATTAACAACAATGTGAGTTGATCAACCTTGATGGATACAGCTTCTACAAGCAGTTCAGAGAGCTAGGATGACCCCAGGAGACAGACCATGGATAATGCTATCCCCCATCTGGAGGAAGAGAAACAAAATGAAATAAAAACCCCTACAGAATCTGAACGAACACTACATTCACTTTTTAAAATTTTCTCTTATGTATTTCTTTCCTATCTCATTCTTTCCCCCTTAATCTTAATTCCTCATATTGAAAATGACTGATCTGTAAACATGTTCAACACAAACGTATATGTACAATATTCACCTGACTGTTCACCACAAGGGGAGGAGGATGGGGAGGGAGTGTGGAAGGAAATTAAGTAACTTAAAAATATACAAATGCATGTGGATGAATGTTAAAAAAAATTGCAAAACATGTAACTGGAAAAAGAAAATATCAATTAAAAAAAAGAAAAAAGAAACAATGAACTATCTTGCTGATAAACCCTTTGTTTAAACCCTCAATTTTCATTTAGCAGCTTCTGTATTTCCTCATCATTTTCATCAAACTAGTCTTGATGTTTCAAGTATTCTGACTGAGATGAGTAAATGCAGGGCAGTACCCAGATCTCTGAAAGCTGCCCACTCCTGTTCTGTTCTCCTGTTGTCAGCACTAAGTGTTGGCTCAATTTTACCTCCAAGTTGGCAACAAACTATTCCTGCTTAGAGAGTCATTCTCATCTCTTCTGGTAGGTGTTTTGCCTTGGGGCCCCCTCTTAGATTGAATATGAATATAAATATAAATAAATATATATGGCTTGGAGTCTGTGATCAGCCCAGCACTCTGCACCACACACACTGCTTTTGCCACTCTCACATCCTGTCTGTCTTTTCTCCTTACAATCACATTAGACGCCAATGTTTGCTGAAAGGGAGCACCTAGGAAGTTCTACCATGTTTTGGTAAATGGAAAACAGTTTCCTTTTTTTTTAAATTAAAGATTTTATTTATTTTGAGTTTTACAATTTTCCCCCTAATCTTACTTCCCTCCCCCTACTCCCCACAGAAGGCAATTTGTCAGTCTTTACATTGGAAAACAGTGTTTCTGATGAGGTCATTGAGATACACTAGTCTTCTGTAGTAAGTGGCCATTGCCGTCACTTACTTATTTCCAACTCCATTCCTCCCAAGGACTTCCTGCCATATCTGGTAATCTGAGCCTACTCTAGTATTAAAGTCACTCAGAATTGTAAGTTTATCCTCTTTTTGTTCATTGATAAAAGTGTCCCTTCATAAAATTTTTCTTTGACTTCATCAGAGCTCATCATTAAGCATAGACACTGATGATGATGGCATGGCACTTCCTGGAAGTGGCAATCTCATTGTCATTCATTCTTTGTGGTGGGCATTCAAACTTGTTGACTACGTTAGTTCTGATTGCAAAACCTACCCCGGCTTCACAATACTTATCTTCACTGCTGTCACTCTAGAAAAAAAAATGTGTACCCAGCTCCGACTTCAGTAAGCTGGCCTTCATTTGTCAGCCCTATTTCACTCAAGGCTGCTAGCTGGTATCATACCTGCTGAGTTCTCTTGCAACAAGAGCTGTTTGTCTTTCAGGTCTACCGGATCTTGTGTTGCTTATCCCTGTGCATACATTCCATGCACTGAGGGTGAGTGAAAAACTTTTTGTACATTTTCTATACATTTGTTTGGATCACAGGGTGGGATCCCCACCTGCCTCACTAATCAGGCCAGGGTTAGCTAAACAATTTTGAGGACACCCTTTTTGGCCCCTTCCTCACATCAGGAGGGGTGCAATATGATCCTTAAACGGGCTGCTGAATCCCACTGCTGCTTTCAGAGGGGAAATGACCCTATGGCCTGAGCAAGCCTGTGACTATGGCTCCCAGTATATCCGCACCAGATGCTGCTTGACTTGCCTGTCCCACAGGACTTTGAGACAGGAATGGTACAGTGGTATGGGTGATGTCTTTTGATTTATGTGTACATTGGATTTAAATGAGGCAGAGCTGCATGAAATCATTGACCTCACTCTCTTCCAGAGTCCTCATTGTCCAGTGGCAGGTCAGGACAACTGGTGATGGCTCTAGATGAAGTAGATGGCCTTGATATCTTCTATGTTCTAACCAAGTTTTAAGTGCTTCATACCACCTGCTTCAGCTGCCTTCATAACCACTGGAATGAATTGTTTTCATCTATCCATTCTACGAGTGCAAGACTTCACATGCTTGGGGTAGACAACACCCCCCCCCAATTTATCAGTGGGTTTCAGATGCCCTCAGTTACCCTCAACCTAATTTAGCCTGCTTGCTGAAATGGTTTATCAGGGTGTAGCACTGCATGTTCCAGCTTCTTGGAGCCACAGGTGAAGAGTTAGGTGACTCAGGGAGACATCAAAACCAGAACAAGATTTGGCAGTCCTCTTAGCAGAGGTACTAGAATACAACCTACCCCTAAAACAAACCAAAGCCCCCAGTGACTTACCTATAAGTAGGATGTTATCAGCTCTAGCCACTCTTCCCTCTCTAGATCTTCACTGTTACCTTCACCAGATTTGTTTTCACCCTTGTCTTTTTGTGCACATTTAGAAAGACATCTCTTACTAGTCTCTCTGTCACTACTACTGTTGCTTTCCTTGGCTGCTTCATTTATTTATTCTGCCCATTTCTGTTTTTGGAGTGTGTGATAAGCAAATAATCTCTTCAGTTCTGGTTTCCTTTATAGAAATGTTTCAAATACTTCTTATTATTGATTACTCATCTTTTTCATGTATGGCTAAATCCCAATTTGTAGGGTAAGGGAACACTGGGCAGCATGTTGAACTCTACTCTTATTCAGAACACATTATAGTCTTGCATCATTTGAATTGCCTTTCTTTTGTATTTGAAGGTATTTCTCCTGATCACATATAGCACTTATTTTTAAAATGAATTGCTAAATATAAACATTTGGAACTTGTAGCCTTTTAATTTTTCATCTGATGCCATCTGTGAATTCTTTTAATTTTATTTATTTAAGGCAATGGGACTAAGTGACTTGCCCAAGGTCATAAGCTAGGCAATTATCATGTGTCAGGCCAGATTTGAACTCAGGTCCTCTGCTCCACCTAGCTGCCCCTCATCTGTGAATTCTTTTAAATGGAATTTCACTTTCACTTGAAGGGCTAGTGGATTAGACTTGTTTTATCTGTCTCAAAGAGCAGAATTAAAAACAACAGATGGAAATTGGAAAGAGACAAATTTAGACTTAAACTTAAGGAAAAATTTAGTATTTAAGTTGAACTACTCCAAAATGGAATGAGCTGCCCAAAGAGAGAATAGTATCCTTTCCCCTGGAACTTCCAAGGGCTAGATATGGGTATGTTAAAGTTGTGATTCCTTTTGTGAATGGTTGCTGAGATACCTTCTAATACTAATCTTAAGACTTTCTATGAAAGACCCTCTAGAATTATTGTCACCACCCTCCTCCTCAATGAAACATACAATGGCTTGGGCTTTGAGGCTGTCACTTTTAGTTTAATTTTTTTCTCATCCTACTCACAGAGTTCAGATGGAAACAGTCTCGAGACAAATGTTACCTTATTCTTTTGTATTTAATGTTCTGTATTATTTAATGTTCTGTGCTGCATAGGTAAATAACAGCTAATGTGGCTGAACTGAAGTATTAAGATATAAGTTCATCTTGTGTAGCTTCATTGAAAAGGCTCCCATTATTAACTGTTGTTTTTTTTTTTTACTTTTTATAATAATAAGTAGCCAAGGAAAGCAGTCAGATAGGCAGTGGATAAACTGAACTTGGAATTAAAAAGACCTCAATTTAGCCTCACAGTTACTAAGCTATGTGATTTTGGGCAAGTCTCTCAACCTGTTTGTCTCAATTTCCTCATCTGTAAGATAGGGATAATAAGAAAACTTACCCTCTTCAGCTGTTGTGAGGAACAATGAGATAACCTATGCAGAACACTCTGCAAACTTTAAAGCACCATATAGTGCTGGTTATTATTATTATCTTTCAATGTTATATAGTGATTAAGACCATTTTCATGCTCTTTTTTTTTTCACCAAAGGCCCACAATTGCATCCTAGATCAATCCACTTGGGGGTAAAGTTTACCTAAAGTTTACCACAACTTTCTGGTTCACAACTGTACCAGATGGTGTTGGAACAGGTTGGGAGGGGGGAGCTAAGAGGGTGCTAACCTGCCACCTCTCTTATTCCAGATAGAAAATATGCCATTTTAAAGAAAGTTTAAACCCTTTATTGATTGTCTAGTCTTAAGTCCATTAAAATCTAAGAATTGGGGCGGCTAGATGGCGTAGTGGATAAAGCACTGGCCCTGGAGTCAGGAGTACCTAGGTTCAAATCCAGTCTCAGACACTTAATAATTACCTAGCTATGTGGCCTTGGGCAAGCCACTTAACCCCGTTTGCCTTGCAAAAACCTAAAAAAAAAAATTAAGTAGAATTCCAAGTTAAAGAAGGAATCAAGTCAAAAGATCAAGCTATATGGCTTCAACAACAACAACAACACATTTCAAAGTCTCCTCTCTCTCAAGGAAACTTTGTCCAATGATATCAGCAAGTCAACATTTAAGTCAACAAGAGACCAGCATTCTGGAATCAGAGATGAATGTGAAGAACACATTTAAAGCAATTTAATACCTATGAAATGTTGGTCCATGCATATCTCTGAAATGGTAAAAATGTATCACAATAGATCTAGAAAGCATTTTAACAAAAAGACATATAATATCAATAAGGTCCTTTTCACTCCAAGTCAACTACCATTTTCTTGCACAAAAAAAGGTGAGAAGATTTGATAGTATTAGGAAAAAAGAAAAACAGTTTAAAAACCTAAAGAAATACTTCTGAAACAAGTAGACTTAATTTCACTAAGCAAGAATAAGGCTTAGAACTGTCAAAAACAACTGAATGTGGTTTACCTCCTCAATGGAGCCCATAAAAAGAAAGAAACAAATACAGGCAGTTACTGACCACTTACCAGTCTAATGCACTATGCTAGGATCCAAAGACCCTCCACTGGAGACAGCCAAATCAACTGATTGGTTTTGTTTGTGGAAACAGAGGAGGGGCAATTCAGGATAATTTCACTGCCACCAAAAATTACAGAAGAACCCAATTTTAGTGAACAAGGAAATAGCAGAAACTATACTACATATCACTGGAAGGTGATATATATATTAACGTAAGAAAACATGATCCATGGCAACAATTATACCTTCAAAGCTTAACATCATTCAAGGACTGACAAAATGACAGCTACTCTACAAATTAAGACCTCAAAATATGCTGGAGAATTCTACTAGTAAACTTCATTGGAACTGAATCACAAAACTGGTCTATAAAAACAAGTACATTTCAAATAAATGTCACTGTACTAAATTTCAATATCCAAGCTACATGGAATGAAAAGTTTTTAAAATTTAATGCTCTAGCAGAGGTAGGAACAAGATGAGCTTTATTTTCATCCCAACTGTGCTTTCTGCCATCAGAGTTGTATCAAGGAAGATTTCAATGTATTTACTTATATCTGAATACCCTTATTCAACTACAAAAAGCAGTTATCTTTCCCATCTGCCCAATAGACTATAAATATATAAAAGATTATTATAGGCTAGTGACTTGTCCCAGGACTATTTCTAGTTGAACACCAACAAAAAAGATAAGACGAATGAAGTGGACAGAAGAAATCCTGCCTCAAATATTTACTGGCTATAAAACCATAGTCACTTAACTAATTAGTGCCTTAAAGGGAGTTTCCACACAGGACTGGTTGAGGGAAAGTCGTATTTTCAGTCTGAAGATAAGACTCAAGGAGGACATGAGAAATGTATTTTGCTCCAGGAGGTAGAGCTAAGAACAATAGTGGAAATTACAAAGAAGAAAATCTTGGATTCATGTCAGATACTTAGTGAACTGCAAAAAGATTCTGTTGGGGTTACAGGCTGCTTGAGGCTCCTTCCACCTGAAAATTCTATCTTCTTTTTCAGTCTTGGGAGTTCCAATCCTGTATTTCCAACTGACTGCTTGATCTGTTTTCCTTGACTTCTCCTGGCACCTCAAATCCATATGTCTTAGACCAAATTCATCTTATGATCCAAATGTACATCTCCTCACAACTTTATTCAAATTTTATTTTATTTTAAATTTATAGAATAAAACAAGCATTTCCATAACATAATATAATTTAATAAGATGATTGCAAAACAAGGGAGAATGTTTTCCTGAGTCTGACCAGTCCATACAGGGAACTCTGAACACCTGTCATCGAAGACCTAGAGATTTAAAAGGGGGGAAGAGAGTCATAAGAAGGGTTCTGTGGGATTCCACTACAATATTTTGACTAGCAATAGTAGGTTTAAGTCACTTGCTTGTAGAAACCTATGACTACTGAGGGAAAAACACAGGTGACTTGAATGAGCAGGAAGTTGGAGAAGTTTTATTGAGAATGAGAAACATTTGCAAATGGATGGATGTTCAAAAACTGTCACTGCATGTAACTGGAAAAATAAAATAAAATTTCAATTACCCCCCCCCAAAGAATGAGAAACCACAAAAATGATCAGTAAACTCTTCATTCTCAAACTTCTTTCTTCTTTGGGTTTTTTATGACCCTGCTCCCTCCTGGGGAGGGATTCCTGGATTCCTTTGCTGGTTCATTAACACAAGGTTTCCCTGGGTCCTCTTCTCTTATCTCCCTATACTCTTATTTAGTGAACTCATTAATTCTCATAGGCTTTAAGATATCCACCCAATGCAAATGTCTACATATCCATCCCAAAAGCCTCTTTTCTGAGATCCAGTCATGCATCATCAAATGCTCACTGAATAGTTTTCAAAGGACATCCCTTAATTATCTCAAATTCAAACACACCCAAAACAGAACTCATTTTTCTTCCCTGGCTAACAAACCAACCTCATTCAAAACTTCTATGTTAGTGTCAGGAACACTAATCCTTCCAGTCTTCCAAGTTTCTAACCTTCCTCTAACTCCTGCTATATATCCAATTAGCTGATAATTAGCTGATAAGGCTCCTTATGAAGATGCCACTTAAGTCATTTCTTATCTGGACTACTATAGTCTCTGCATTGGTCTTCTTATTTTAAGTCGATTTTAGTTCCAATTCAGGATCCACACAACAATCAATGTGGTTTTCCTTAAGCATTGTTTTACCATGTTCTCTATTCAATTTCACTGGCTCCCTATTGTCTCCAAAAATCCTTCACAAACAACTTTCTACTTTTTCCACAGTATAGTTCTTCCTGAATTCAAACTTAAGACTCCTGCTTGCTTTGCATGGGTTGTCCTCCAAGTCTGGAATACATTCCCTCCCTCTCCTTGGTCACTGAGTTCCTATGTCCTTCAAGATTCAGCTCAAACTGAATCAAAGCAGTGAGGTGGTGACTGATGGATCTGGAGTGAGGAAAACTGGAGTTCATATTCAACCTCAAATTCTTACTAACTTACCGGGCAAGTCATTTAACTTCTCCCAATCTTGGTTTCCTCATCTGTAAAATGGGGAAGATCTGTGAGATATCTGTTAAGTGCTTAGCACAGAGTCTAGAGCATAAAAAAAGTGTTTATTAAAGACCTGTTTCCCTGAAACTAACAAGAAATGACCACAACAATGACTAACAAACAATATTCAGTGTTGAGGGGTTGTGGGCACATATACTTTTATGGAGTGACAAGTGGAACAACCATCCTGGAAAGAAACTTACAATTATGCAAATAAAGTGATTCAAATGTCCATACCCTTGGAACTAGAGGTTTCATTATTAGGTTGACATATCCCAAGGAAACCACTGATAAGAAGTTGTTACGTACACCAAAATTTTTGTGCTAGCAAAGAATCAGAAACAAAAAGATGCCCATAGATCTGAGAAATGGCTAAATAAACTGTATTTTTGAGAACGTAATATAATATTACTATACTGCAAGAAATGATTATTGTGATGAATACAGAGAGGCAAGGAAAGACTTTTGTGAACTGACTGCAGAGCTAATAAGCAGAGTTAAGAAATATACACAATGATTATGACAATTTAAAAGGGAAAACTATGCACAACAAAATCAAAAGCAAATATAAAGTTATGAAGCTCAAGCATTCCTGGAATGAAGAGATGAGAAGATACCACCAATCTACTCCTTCACTGAGGTAGGAAATTAATAAATGTTGCACATATAACATGCTTTCAAACTTTTTCAATATACTGATAGGTTGCACTGCTTTTTTTCCCTTTTTTCTTTGTCTTTAAAAATACTATTTGTTAAAAGGGATAAGCCTCTAGAAGGGAGAAAGGGAGGAATAAGGGGAAAAACTATGATAATGTTAACAACAGAAGATATTGTTAAGAACTTATTTAACAAAATTCTTGTTTACTTCTTCAAGCTCCAGCTTCTACATAAAACCTTTCCTGATGCTTATCAGTTACTTTTATCCTCCACAAACTACCACAATATTTTATCTCATTATCCACAACTATTTATATATCATCTCACTTAACAGAATTAAATTCAATAGAATTAGGCTCCCAAGCAAAAACTTAAATTTGTCTTTGAATCCCCAGCCCAGTTAGAGTACAATGCCCAACACATAAAAGGTGTTTAATCAATATGTATTGATTGGTTTTAAGATTAGGCAAGTGGAATTAGTTTTAAGCTTTTCTCAACAATCTTATTTTCAAGAAATCGAAACTTGAGAAAAGAATTCTAAGTCTACTAGGTGGAAACCCTAAAAGTAATCAATCTAACAAATATCCATTACAAATTTACCGTATGTAAAATACTTTCAGTCTTGTCTTTGTGACCCAATCTGGGGTTTTCTTAGCAAAGATATCAGAGGTTGGCCATTTCCTTCTCCAGCTCACTTAGAATAGGAGAACAAAGGCAGACCAGTGAAGTGACTAGCCAGTGTTTAAATAGAACAATTGGAAGATGAGACTTCCTGACTCCATGCCTGGCATTCTGTCCTTTGTGTTAGCTGGCTGCCTCACTACTTAGGTTTGTGCCAAATACAAGGAAGTGTTAAAGTCTGGATTCCTGCCCTCAAGGGACTTCAGTCTATCTGCTTAGATAACAAAAAGGATTAGGAGCTTATAAAATATTCAATGCATTTTGTTAAATATTTGTTGAATTTCTACTTTTTGTAGTGTTGTAAGGGTGAAGGAAGACACATATTTGACTAATAACAGAAGTCAGGAATTAATTTAGCAGGAGGAAAAAAGCAGCAAATTACAATACAAACTGTGAAGAGGCAATTTCAGCTCTTGCATCTTGGTCATACTAGCTTTGCATAACCATGGACACACTCAGCCTCTCACAGTCCCAGGACATCATCTCAAACTCTTAACTTTATGGTTATCCATGACTTCCTTATAGCAAAAGGATGGAAGAAAGGGGATCAAGGACCAGGAATGGAAATGCATTTTGTCCAAGATCAAGAAGAATGGATAAGATTTCAACTGTTGGAATTATGGGAACTTTAGGTAGGAAGAGTTGAGCAAAAAGGCAACAGAAGCTGGAAAGGGTACAGGGAACAAATCACCCAACATCAAAATAAATTGTTTCCTAATGATGGAGAGACATGAACAAAAGAAAAAGAAAAAAAAAAACATCTCAAGGAGCTTATATCCTAGCATTTACATATAAGGAAAGATATATGAATATGACATGTACAAAGTAACCTTGAGGAAAGAACTGGCAGCTCTAGAGTCTAGAAAAGGGCTCATTCAAAAGTCCAAGAAGTGTAGGTGGGGGCTGAAAAACATTTATTATATGACCAAAACCTGACATAAATGTTCACTTGGAGAAAAAGGTGGCCAAGTGGGCAGTAGTGTACAATATATGCCGGGAAGGGGAAGGAAAGGGGGAGAAGTTTAATGAGACTGGAAAGGTAGGATGTCAACAAGTGGGGTGGCTAGGTGGCACAGTGTAAAGCACCGGCCTTGGAGTCAGGAGTACCTGGGTTCAAATCTAGTCTCAAGACACTTAAGAATTACCTAGCTGTATGGCCTTGGGCAAGCCACTTAACACCATTTGCCTTGCAAAATCATAAAGAAATAAAGAAATAAATGTTAACAAGTTAAATTATGTTTGATCCTACAGGTAAGAGGAACCTCTGGAGATCACTGAGTATAGACATGGTTTGACCTGTGGCTTGGAAAAAAATCACTTTGGTGGTTTGAGGGGAGTAGCCAAGTTTGGCAGCAGTGCAGAATCAGAGCAGTAGAGAAATAAAGCTGAAAAGGGTAATTTAGAACCTGACCCTGGCCAAAGTTTAAAAAAAGTAAAGAAAAGAAAAAAAAAGATCTAATTTATTCAACAAGCAAAGAAGAACTATGGGAGCTTTTTTATCTTGGGAATGTGATCACATTTACTTGCTAAAAAAATAAATGTGAATCGGTTGACATTCTCTAGCTGGGATAAATTCTTTTCCTTCTAATAAAAAGGCTGACCGAAAGTACTCCTTTTGAGTTGAACGGATGGTGATCTTGTCCGAAAAAGGCCCACAAATGGCAAAGACAAAAAGATGTCAGCCACACTTTTTCCCCCAAGCAAAAATTGCAAAACATATCAGACTCTAACTTCTGTCCTTTCTGAGATTTCTGATGTTCAGGCGATTGCAAGATGATGTTTAGATTTAAGAATGACAGTATTTGGGCGGCGGCTAGGTGGCGCAGTGGACAGAGTGGTGGTCCTGGAGTCAGGAGAACCTGAGTTCAAATTCGGTCTCAGACACTTATTGCCTCGCTGTGTGGTCTTGAGCAAGCCACTTAACCCCATTGCCTTGCCAAAAAAAAAAAAAAACAACCAAACAACCCAGTGTTTTTTCTTCCAAAGAATTTTAAAACTGAAGACCTTAACAACTACGTACTCCCTTCCATTTTTTCCCCATCACCCAACCCCATTTTATAGAAGCTGTTCATTCCACAAGAAATTGGGAAAATTATTTACCGATTTCCCGGAGGTCTCGAGGGTTCTTCTCCAGACATCTGAAGCCTCTTGGACCGAGAGATTGGTCCAGTGACATTTAGGAGTCTAAAGTAATGGACTTTCATACAACCTTTCAATGTGTCCATTCAATCACTTCATGAGGTCCCAACTATCAGTAGGGAGCAAATGAGCAGTTCTGATACTTCACTTTCCCCACTTTTCTGGGCGCACACACGCGCGCACACGCGCACACACACACACACACAAAGACACACACAGACACACAGAGTTACTCTTGTCCCTCAACTTTTCGAATGAGCTTTCTCTGACGTGTGAAGCGACTCCAGATGACTTCAGGATCGCTCGCATGGCTTCAAAGTCAAGGGAAACGGCCGGCGAATAAAGGACAAAAGAAGCTTTGCATCTGTTTTAGATGACCAGCACCAAAGAACAATCAGCACCGTCTCCAGACCAACCCCAAACGTCCCACTACGAGCACAGCACGGCGGGCCCGGCGGGCCACTCACCTTCCTGGGTCGGGGCGGCTCCTGCGGGGCCGAGCCCGGGGGCGCTCTGGCCCAGAAGAGGCCCACGAGCGGCAAGGACAAGAAGATGTCGGACCACAGCCCGGCCCGGGCGCCGGCCCGCCGCCGGCCCTGGGGCCCCGCGTGCCGGGAGCGGGAGCGGTAGGACAGCGCCAGGCCCAGGGACAGGAACACGAGCGCGCCCACGAAGAGCTCCTTGTGGGCGTAGGTGACCAGGTCCCCGCATTTCTTGTAGAAGTAGGTGAAGGTGGCGATGCCTAGGAAAATCCACATGGCGGGCCGGGGGTCGGGGCGCTACCTAGCCGCGCGTCCCGCCGCCCCGCGCACACCTCAGAGCGCCCGCACGGCCGGCGGCAGCGGCGGCTCCGGCTCCTGGGCATGGGCGCGCGGCGCCCGGCGGGGAGGCGAGGGGACGCCCGGCACGTGCGCGCTCCGGCGGGCGCGGGGCGGCGGGCAGGGCACGGCGGGGCACCGCGGGCGGGGCACCGGGGCGGCGGGCAGGGCAGCGCGGGGACGCGGCTCCAGCCTCCCAGGCGGGCTCGGGGCGCCGCGGGGGGCGGGGCCGCGGGGGCCGCCCAGGCTGGGCTGCGGCGCCGTCGGGGCGGGGGCTCCGGCTCGGGGCTCGGGCCGCGGGGAGGCTGCGGGCGGCGGCGGCGCTTCGCCGTAACCAGAGTAACCGCGGGGCGGGGCGGGGCTGGCGGGGCGGGCGGGGCTGGCGGGGCTGGCGGGCCGCTCGCCCTCGGCCGGCCCGGCCCGGCGCGCCGCCGCCCCGCCCCTCTCGCGCCCGCGGGCCTCCCGGCCGGCCAATGGCGGCCCGCAGCGCGCCTAGGCCGAGATGGCGCTATGCCGGCGCCGGCCAATAAGGAGCGGAGCGGCCGGCCGGCGCCGCCCGGCGGCGCTAGGGAGAGATGGCGTGCGTGTGGCGGGGCGGGAGGCGCGGGCGCCCGCTGGGTCCCGGCTGTGTGATGGCGGCCGGGCCGGGCGAGGCCGGGCTGCCCCTGTGGCCCGGGCCGGGGGATGGGCGGGGCGGAGGCGGCCGCGGGCCTGGGCCGGCTGGGCAGCGCCCGGGGCTCGGAGCCGGCCGCTCACTCATTCACTCACTCCCGGGCTCCCCGGACCCTCCCTATAACCTTTAGGGCGTCGGCCCGGCCCCGCCGGGGGCTGACAGCGCCGCCAGCTGCCCCCCGAGCCCGCCGGCCGCCGAGGCCGACTCGCCCCGGGAAAACCCGGGTTTCCACCCAAGTCAGGCCAGAGGCGCCCATTTCCCACTGTGTACCTTCCCTTGACTAATGGCAACCACGGGAAACAAAGCCAGGTAATGCCTGAAGGTTGGCCGAGATCTTTACAGAATACGCTCCTTTGCACTAGGCCCCTCGGGGCCAAGTGCTACTCATTCCTATTTTACCGATAAAGAAGCTGAGGCTGGACAAGATGAAATGACTTAAAGATAAAAAAGGTTCCTTCCCTCAAGGAACTTTAAAGAGGGGGACAATGGTCGGAGCAACTAGGAGACATACAAGCTAAGAGGAAGATGACAGAGAAATAAGTATTAAGGATATGGGAAGGGTCTGCTAGGTGGCGCAGTGGATAGAGCACTGGCCCTGGAGTCAGGACCCGGGTTCAAATCCGTTCTCAGACACTTAATAATGACCTAGCTGTGTGGCCCTGGGCAAATCACTTAACCCCATTGCCTTGCAAAAAAAAAAAAAACCCTAAAAAAAAGGATATAGGAAAGGCTTCTTGCCAAAGAGGAGATCAGGGCCAAGATGAGGAAGAAGAATATTGCATTCCTTAGGGACAGCCAAGGATAGTGTTTCAATTTGGAAGATGGATATGGGGTGATCCTGGAGGTAAGGGAACCCCTAGGATTGCAGATGATGGGGTCAGTGTTTTTCTGTAGGAAAAACAATTTGACTACAAAGAAGGAAAGACTGGCAGGAAGAGGTTTGAGGCAAAGAAAAAAAAACAAACCCTAACCAGCCGGCTATTGCAGTAGTCCAGATATAAAGTGACAAGTGTCTGCTTCAGCAGAGTGGGGCATGTATGCAAGATGCTTATTAGATAGATGAGCAGGAGTACATTGGACATGAGGGCACGAGAGGAGTTAAGGATGACATCTATCTAGGTTTGAGCCTGAGTGCCTCAGTAATAGGGAAGTTAGGAGGAGGTTTAGGGGAGAAAGATAAATTCAGTTTTGGATATAGTTTAAGATATATGTCAGACATCCAGTTCAAGATGAGAATTAGGCAGCTGGAAAGTTAAGACTGGAGATCAGGAGAGAGATTAGGGTTGGGCAAAAAATGGAAATCATCTCCAAGATACTGAAGCCATGGAAACTGATGAAATCACTCATTGAAATGAGAGGAAAAAGAAAAGATGACCCAGGGCAGGGCCACAGAACACCCACAGTTAGAAGTAGGAGCTGGATCAAAGATCCAATAAAGACTGAGACTAGAAAGTATCAAGAAGGGGATGAAGGACAGTTGTCAAAGGCTACAGTAAGGTCAAGGAAAAGGTTTGAGAAAAGGCCATTAGATTTGTCATTTAAGAGAACATTGGTGACCTTGGAAAGTTAACAAAATATTTCAGCTGAATGACAAATCTGAAGCCAGATTGAAGAACCTTATGAAGAGAATGAATGGGAAAAAAGCCTAAGGACCAATTACAGTGTTCTCAAGGAGTTTAGCTGCAAAGAGAAGAGAGATGGGATAACATAACATAGACGCATGGATCAAGTGAGACTTTATTAAGAATGAGGAAATCAGGAAACCGTGCTAAATAGGTCCACTACAAATGTGTCCTACCTGATTCACTATTCTACTCACCAGAGGATTTTAAAAAATTATTAATTTATTTGAAACTACACCCAAAGGGCAACAAAAATATGCATATCCTTTGATCCAGCAATACCACTACTGGGTCTATACCCTGAAGAGATGATGAAAAAGGGTAAAAACATCACTTGTACAAAAATATTCATAGCAGCCCTGTTTGTGGTGGCAAAGAATTGGAAATCAAGTAAATGTCCTTCAAATTGGGGAATGGCTTAACAAACTGTGGTACATGTGTGTCATGGAACACTACTGATCTGTTAGAAACCAGGAAGGATGGGAATGCAGGGAAGCCTGGAGGGATTTGCATGAACTGATGCTGAGTGAGATGAGCAGAACCATACACTTTACACCCTAACAGCAACATGGGGGTGATGATCAACCTTGATGGACTCACTTATTCCATCAGTGTAACAATCAGGGACAATTTGGGTCTATCTGCGATGGAGAATATCATCTGTATCCAGAGAAACAACTGTGAAGTTTGAACAAAGACCAAGGACTATTCCCTTAAATTTAGGGGAAAATATGTTATTGTCTGATCTTGCTATCTCTTATACTTTGTTTCTTCCTTAAGAATGATTTCTCTCTCATTACACTCAATTTGAATCAATGTATACCATAGAAACAAACTGACAAATTGCCTTCTGTGGGGAGCGGGGTGGGGGTGGGGGTGGGGGAGTAAGATTAGGGGAAAAATTGTAAAACTCAAATAAAATCTTAAAAAAGGAATTATTAATTTTAAACTTAAGTAGAAAATGAAGAGGAAACCACTTCCCTGTGTACAGCAGAACATAAGATTCTATATAAAACCATGAAATTCCATTTCAAACTTTTTTAAAAACCTGATACAATTTGAAAAGCTATCCTGCTTTTTCCTGTGCTTCTAAGTTTTCTTTTGTTCTCTGCTATGTGCTTTTTTCTCCTTCGCTCACTCTTCAGCCCTCCCTAGAGAGAGCTACAATTAAACATATATATATGAATAGATACATATCCATATAAATACTATATATATAAAACCATGCTGTATATACTTCTATTTATGATTCTTTCTCTGAAGGTAGATAGCATCTTCCTTTCTAAGTCCAAGTCTATGTTTTTCTACCAGTGGCTTTTCCAAATCTTTTAATCTCTCTTCCAGTATCCCATGGCTTCCTCTTCCCTGTCCTCTCAGTTGAAAACCTGGCCTTATATTTCAGTGAAAAATATCTGAATAGAGGTGCCTTTTATCTACTATTATTCATCTTATCAAAGATTCCTTTTCCTAATTTCCTCCTTACATGCCAAGGCAAACCCTTCTTATATGCTCAAGCAATTCCAATTCTATACCGTCTTCTCCAACAGATTTGCTTCCTCTGATATACCCATTCAGATAGACTTTTTAAAGTTTTTTGGTGGGGTATTGGGATTAAGTGACTTCCCTGAAGTCACAGAGTAAGTATCTGAGGCAGGATTTGAACTCCAGACCTCCTGACTCTAGGGTCAGTACTCTTATCCACTGTGCCACCTAGCTATTCCCTGATGAGCTTTTAAGATGTCTTTTCTAAATCTGTGATCCTATGAACTTTGAACATCATCCTAGTTCATTACACTCCTGCCCCCTTTTATGGAGAATAAGTTTGGAAAGGTGACATGGTCACACAGGTAGTAAATGACATAACTAAAATCTGAGTCCTATCCTTCTGACTCCAATCTCACATTGTTTCCATTTTAACAGCTGCCTATTTTCCAAGAATGAACCCTGAAACCAGGATGGGTAAGGTCCCTTCTAGCTTTAAATCCTAAGCTTCTTTCTGTGTTTCCTCTTTATTGGAATCTTCAAGCAGGGACTGGAGAACCACTTTTGGGCTGTGTTACAGTACAGTTTCTTTTTGTGTATATGGGACCACTGATGACTTAACTGCCTCAGAAAGTCTTTGACTGTGATTCTCTCTAGAAAGGAGGGGAACCACACACCAGAAATTTTGCATGGGCTCTCAGATGCGAGGACTTGTGTTGATTATTTTTGCTTAACTGTTTTGCCTGTTACACAAAGGAAAGATGGGAGGGAGGGTTAGCTAGGTGGTGCAGTTGATACTGTACAGACCCTGGAGTCCAGGAGACAGGAGTGCAAACCTGGCCTCAGACACTCGATACTTAACTAGCTGTGAGATCTTTTATTCTATAATTGTATAATTTTGTAGTACACATGTCACTACAGGTATTTGGCAGGACTTAGGAAAGATAAAGTGCTTACTGTATTGTTGATCTTTGCTCCAAATATTTCTTGTCCTATTTTCACCTTAACATGCCAAAAGTTTTTTTCCCCCTAAAATAAAAATAAAACCTGGATCCCTAACAAGATATAAGTGATTCCCTGAGATTTTTCCTTCATTGAATGAAATCTGTGAAAGCTTCAATTATCAGCTGCTAAGAGAAAGAAAAATATAAATCACCCTAGCTGCACGCAGTGCTGGATAACTACACCTTTACCTCTTCTTGAATTTCTTGTTGAAAAGATAATTTCTTATTTCTTTCTGACCTGAAGAGTCCATTTTACCCATGGGGTTTTCTTGGCAAAAATACTGGAATAGTTTCCTATTTCCTTCTTCAGTGAATTAAGGCAAACAGACCAGTTCCCACAGCTAGTTTCTGAGGCTGGATGTGAACTAAGGTTGAACTCAACTTCTCCACATTCCAACCCAAAACTATGCTTCCTCTAAACCAATCTAGATCAGGCATTGCGCTATCTACTGTTGTTACTGTGGGTGTATTATATACCCTATCCCCTAACCCCAATTTGTTTTCCAACTCTTGCTCAGAGAACTATAATCATTCATTATGACTATTACTACTAAAAGAGGGTAGTGACAATCTACTTCACTCACAAGTCCTATAACTCTAAAGCTCCCTTTTCTGGTCACCGCTCTCTAAAAGGTACTATAAAATGTAAGCTTTTTGAGGGCTGAGGTTCTGCACTTTTCTAATTTTTGTATAATTAGAGTGCCTTATAGAAAATAATAACTAGGGGTGGCTAGGTGGCACAGTGGATAGATAGAGCATTGCCCATGGAGTCAGGAGTACCTGAGTTCAAATCAGATACTTAAAAATTACCTAGCTGTGTGGCCTTGGGCAAGCCACTTAACCCCATTTGCCTTACAAAAAACCTAAAAGAAAATAACTGATTGATAGGTTGATTTCCAACATATTAAAATATGAAAATTATGTTTTTATGGACCAAAAAGAGACTGAATCCACTGAGCAATGTTGGAAGATTACATACATTCCTCTTCTTCCTTCCTTCCATGGATTATGACCTGCTTTGTGTTTTGCAAATCTAGGCATTGCATAATTAGTCCAGATAAGTGTTTCACCATTAAAAAGTTTAGTAATCCTTAGAGTAAAAGAAAACAAAACAGGAAAGCATACTATTTATAAGCTATGGTTAAGCTGAAATAACAGAAATGGAGGAAAAGAGGGATATTCTAAGAATTTGGTGCTTTTTGAGAGAAAACTTTAAAACAGTTAAGACTTGAGGAGCCCTCTATATAGTTTTTAATTTTTAATTTAATTTTTTATTAAAGATATTATTTGAGTTTTACAATTTTCCCCCCAATCTTACTTCCCTCCCCCCACCCCCAAGGAAAACAATCTGTCAGTCTTTACTTTGTTTCCATGTTGTACATTGATCCAAATTGAGTGTGATGAGAGAGAAATCATATCCTTAAGGAAGAAATAAAAAGTATAAGATAACAGGATCAGACAATAAGATATGTTTTTTTCCCCTAAATTAAAGGGAATAATCCTTGGTCTTTGTTCAAACTCCATGGCTCTTTATCTGGATACAGATGGCACTCTCCTTTGCAGACAGCCCAAAATTGTCCCTGATTGTTGCACTGATGGAATGAGCGAGTCCTTCAAGGTTGAACATCACCCACATATCGCTGTTAGGGTGTACAACATTTTTCTGGTTCTGTTCACCTCACTCAGCATCAGTCCATGCAAATCCATCTAGGCTTCCCTGAAATCCCGTCCCTCCTGTTTCTAATAGAACATTTGTGTTCCATGACATACATATACCACAGTTTGCTAAGTCATTCCCCAATTGAAGGACATTTACTTGATTTCCAATTCTTTGCCACCACAAACAGGGCTGCTATAAATATTTTTGTACAAGTGATGTTTTTACCTTTTTTTCATCATCTCTTCAGGGTAAAGACCCAGTAGTGGTATTGCTGGATCAAGGGGTATGCACATTTTTGTTGCCCTTTGGCTGTAGTTCCAAATAGGAGGAGCCCTCTATATAAAAGGTCGATTTAATTTAAAATGAAAAAAGAGATTATGTGGTGGGAATGGGAAACATTTGAGTGTGACCTTAGTTCTCTCCAAGGCCATCTCCTCCGACTTAGCCTCCCCATTTCAATCCTTTGGAAAAACAATTCAACTGTCTACTATCCTCCTTTCTCAAAACTTTTCCAAGGTCCTGATAAAAGTCCTTTGGAAAGAATGGTGAAAAGTTGAGGTCAAAAGAGACTCTTCTTAGGGAAATGGATTAAGCTAATGATTAAAGTTAATTATGTTCAGTTGTACCAACCCTTTGTGACCCAATTTGGGTTTTTTTGGTAAAGATTTTGAAAAAGTTTGCCATTTCCTTCTCCAGCTCATTTTTCCAGATGAGGAAATTGAGGTAAACCAGGTTAAGTGACTTGTCACATAGCAGGTGTCTGAGACTGCATTTGAACTTAGGTCTTGCTGACTCCAGACCCGGCACTTTATCTACTGCATTACTTAGCTGCCCCAATTAAAATAGTTTCTATCTTATTATGGTCACCTTTCACATCTAACTGATTTTAAACCATGTAACACATCCTAGTTGTGTTGTAATAATTTATTATTTATACTTACTATATTATTTGCACATATACTCACATGAATATCTTACAATATGTTCCTGTCTTCTCAAATTCCTGCCAGAAATGTTATATCATTTATGTCCTCTGAGGCTGTAAAACAACCACACCTTTAAATTCATGGTTTTATATTTAAAACTTTTTTGTCCTTTGTAGATGAAAATGCTCTTTTATTTTGTCTTTTTAAGCACATTAAGCTTGTCATTCCTCTCTAAATCTTTTCCTCCTATCAGCAGGCTCTTTTCCCAAATAGAAACTATTGGAAATTAAGAGCCGTGCCAACTAGATATTATTTATGCCAGAGAATTTATATTTCTAGTCCTCAAAGCTAATCACTCTCTAGAGAATCAGTGATGGTGCCCAGAGTCCATTCAGTGTCCAGTTTCAAAGCAACAAAACAGCACACCGCTCACTTTCTAGCACCTCTACTCAGCTGCAAGTTCTGTAGGGATCTACTCCTGAACATTATAAATGCATCTTTAAATCACACAGGAATCTGAGCCTGAAAAGCAGCTTGAATTATGCAAAGCACATAGGGACAATGTTATACTTAGGCCTGCTATGTGTACATTGATTCATTAATCACAAGAGACCATAACACAATCATTCAAGGATTAGAATGTATTAGACTCTTAAAGTCATTTGTGTGCATGTGTGTCAGCCCTTTCACATACTGGGTGATTTATTGATTTACTACAACGCTTACCTTGGCCTCTTGTCTGCCCTCAGATCAAATATTATCATCTGTGTTTATTAGCCTGGGGTTATCATTCATTCTTCTTTCCCCCCTTTATCAATATGAATTGTATTTTTGCAGTATCTCTTGTCACTGGCCTCTCTTCCTACTGCCACTTTTGCAGAGGTCCTAATATCTACCTGGTGTGGATAAAAACTTTTATTTAAAAAGCCTTTAATTATATCTTGGGTTTTTTTGTTTTGACATTGCATTCAAATATCAACTCTTGTCACTTGTCACCTTTGTGACGTTTCCCTTTCTGGGATTCAGTTGATCCATGATCTCTAAGGGCCCTTCCAGTTCTAAATCTATCATCAAAAATCTTAGTCAGTTGTTGTGTTGATAAGAATTAGGACTAACCATCTGTTTGCCCCAGGTGAATTTTTCATTGTAGGACCACTGTCCCCCACTAAAAAGTATGTCACCTTGGATTTCTATATTGACAGTTTTGAACCTTCACCAAAACACATGCAACTTAAAACAGTATAAAATACTTTCAGTAGAATTATATTGCCATCACAAAAAGAGCTATATTTTTATAAAAAGATTATTTCCCCTTCTTCCCCCATCCCCCCTTTTTAAAAATCTCTTCAGGATACAAACCTAGTAGTATGCACTGTTTAACGTTCTTTAGATGTATTTTCAAATTGTTCTCCAGAATCATCAGATCAGTTTACAACTCCACCAACAGTGCATTAGTGTCCCAAATTTGCCACATCCCTTTTAACATTTATCATTGAAAATCATCTCTATTTTCTCAATGAAGTATGAAGTCATTATCTTTTGCTGAGTTGATAGGAAGAGAAGTGGTACTTGAGGTTTGAGGACAAAAAGAAAAGTTTGGGACTACAATGTAAAATGACACAATCAATTGGGGCAGAGTAAAAGAATTATCTTAATTTAGAGAGGACCCAGTTAAATGAAAAACAAAATACAAGTTTCTAATGGATTAATCAGCATGGTTATAACACTTTTATTTTTAGGTTTTTGCAAGGCAAATGGGGTTAGATGGCTTGCCCAAGGCCACACAGCTAGATAATTATTAAGTGTCTGAGACCGGATTTGAACCCAGGTACTCCTGACTCCAGGGCCGGTGCTTTATCCACTACCTCACCTAGCCACCCTGGTTATAACACTTCTAATAAAGATCAGAGAAGGTAGATGGTGGAAGTAAATCAGAGTTGGGAGTTTGGCAAAGCATGATCAGCAATCATCTATAAAAATAGAGAAGAGGACAGAGTAGGGTTAAATGGGAAGTAAGGAAACAGAATCCAGAACAGGGGTGATGGCCTGGAAGGGTACTGAGGAATGAAGATACTAGAAATCATCTAAAGTCAACCAAAATTTAGGAGGGGGTACTACACTGGAAGAAGGCGTGGTAGCAGGTTATTAGATAAAACGATTTTATAGTTCTTGATCACAAAAGTGGAGGGCTTCTGGATAATGGGTCCGAATAGCCATGTGTGAATCGATGACAGAGGGAAGGAATAGATTATGAGAACTGAGATCGTCATTCCACCAAATCTTCCCCATCGCTTGCAAGGCACCAAATTTACCAAAAAGAAACATGACTTAAATATCTTTATTTGACTGATTTTTGTTATGGTTTTCATCATTTAACAATTAAAAAGAATCATATAATCACCACCCATTATCAACTGCATCTCATTGAGAAGGGAGGATACAACAATTCCAATGCAACTCAGTTGCCCCCATGGAAGAGCTGTATTTCAGCATCACAAAATGAGTGATCTCTGGGAATACTACAGTTCAATTCCCTTCTGTTAAATTTTAAATTTCCTTCAAGCCCTTTTAAATATATTTGGGAATCCTAAGATATAAATTGGGGCCCCCACTTACATTTCTCCTTGTAAGCAAAAATTTAGAAAAGAGTGTTTAATACATCATATGAAGTTCCCATTTAGGACCAGGAAGGATAAGGGGGAAAATATTAAGTTTTAAGCCTCTTTCCTAGAAAGGCCAAGGATAAAACCATTATTAGGACCCGACCCAAATGATACTCCAATACCAAAGGAATTCTGTCCATCTGACACTAAGTCGTTGATCTAGCTACAAGAACCTAGTTCCCCAATTTCACTGAATTCCTATAAAATAGGAACACTAAATACTGATGGGAAAAAATTAGCTATTAATTACTTAGTTTTCAAGAACAGAATTCTGGAATCCCAACTCCTAATCTTGCTTCTCTTATGGTAGGGATACTGGGACATAGCAGCAGGGAGGATTCAATAAGTTATAGGTGAACCCAATTGACTAAAAATACCCTGGAACATCTTGCCTCAAAATCCATCGTTCGGCAACACTCTCTCCCTGCTGCTCTAGAATCTTTGATCTAGAAGATTACTAAATCTTTAGTTCTAGATTTCCTACAGCCTTGTCACAAATCTTTACTAGACAAAAAAGATTTACCTGTTGCTCACTTGTGTACCACACTCTTTATGAGTGAATTTTCAAGGCAAAAGATTGCTCAAGTTTAAACTATTGCTTTTAGCCCTCCCCATAGATAGAAAATCACACTTGTCCTTCAGCAGAATCATTTTATCAACCATCTAGGACAAATAATAGTTTGTCTAAACCTAAAATGGCAAGAGAAAAATCACAAACTTTAGCAGGTGGTCTAGCTTCAAGACTTCTGGTTTATTTTTTGTTAAAATTTTATTCTTAGGATTAATTTGAACTATTTCTGTCTTACCTTAAAATTAAAAAAGTTTTCTTCATCCTTGTTGCTGTTTTTCCTGGGAGAATCCATGACCTGGTTAGCTTGAGTCTTTGCATCTTCTAAGCAGAGTGATATCAGCTCTCTTTTCCAAATGTGTTGATGAAGAAATGTAAAGAATTTAAACAATTCAACAGTTAACAGGTTTTACAAGACCTTAACTGTGATGGTTCAATAAAAAGAAGTTTACAAAAACTTCCTTTTATGAGGCAACAGATTTAGAAATTGGAAATAAGTAGATGAAGTCCAAATGACCACCCACCCTCACCCTGGACTTTTCTAGTTCCTTTCATGAGTAAAATTTTCCTCAACTTCAGGGAAGTGAAAAAGCTTTGCTCTTATGTGTGTTTTCTGATGCTGATTGAGGTAGGCACTACGACTGAAAGATTTCTCACAGTCAGTACATTTATAAGGTTTTTCTCCTATATGGGTCTTTCGGTGCCTGATAAGGTTAAAGCTTTGACTGAATCCTTCCCCACAGTCAGGACATTTATAGGGTTTTTCTCCAGTATGAATTCTCTGGTGGATCACCAGTGTAGAGCTTTGACTGAAAGTTTTCCAACACTCAGGACATCTATAAGGTTTTTCTCCTGTGTGTGTTCTCTGGTGTCTAATAAGATGTGAACTAAGATTGAAACTTTTCCCACATTCACAACACTTATATGTTTTCTCTCCTGGCTGAGTTCTTTGCCGTTCTACTGAATTACAATTGTGATTCAAATTTATTCCAAATTCTGTACTCTCAAAGGATTTCTCTCCCATGTGTGTTTTCCGATGTGTAATAAGATTTGAGCTGCGACTAAAATTTCTCCCACATTCTGGGCATTTATATGGTTTTTCTCCTGTGTGAATTCTCTGATGCTTTATGAGGGTAGAGTTACAACCAAAGCTTTTCCCACATTCGAGACATTTGTAAGGTTTCTCACCAGTGTGTGTGCGCTGATGGCGAATAAGACTGGAACTCTGACTAAATCTTTTCCCACAGTCAAGACATTTATAGGGCTTTTCTCCTGTATGGGTCCTTTGATGTTCAATTAGGACATAGCTGTGACTGAAGCATTTCCCACACACAGGACACTCATAAGGTTTCTCTCCTGTATGAGATCTGTGATGCTGAATAAGATGCGAACTGCTACTGAAACTCTTCCCACATTCTGGACACTTATAGGGCTTCTCTCCTGTATGGGTTCTCTCATGGATAATAAGGTGAGAGGTATTGCTAAAGCTTTTCCCACACTCATTACATTGATAGGGCTTTTCTCCTGTATGAGTTCTCTGATGCTGAATCAAATGGGAGCTGTTACTAAAGCATTTTTCACACTCTGAACATTTATAAGGCTTTTCTCCTGTGTGAGTTCTTTGATGAGTTCGAAGGTGAGAGCTGTTATTGAAGCTCTTTTGACATTCAAAACATTTGTGGGATTTGTCTCTTTTCGGTAACGCTTGATGGATAGCAAGGTCAATGTTTTTTCTGGTGCCCCATTCCCAGGAAATAGATTTACTTTGTTCTTTTCCTACAGATTTCCCCCACTGAGTTTCTACCTTGCAGTTATTCTCATGAATATCTTTCCACTCAAAACTCCAGAACCTGACCCCTTTGTTCCTTCCTAATGGAATTTCTTTAGTATCCTCATGTTCAATGTTTGGGGAAACATCTTTCTCAGACCACTCTGATGGTATGTCCTTAGGCTCCTCATCCTTAGGATATTTCTGGTCAAGAGTTTCCAAATTGTTCTTACTCTCTGAAAGAACAAATAGAAAATATAAAGAGTCTCTATTGTAGGAATAAAAACACAATAAATGTCAATTAAGCACCTACTGAATTCAGAGCACTGTGCTAAGTGCCAATGGGGGGCTAGGAGGAGGGAGGAATTAGCAGTTAAAGGGATTAGAAAAGATTTTGTGTAGAAAATGGTGCCTGAAGTTCAGAGATCAAGAACAACCCTGAGAGCCCTGCTATGGTCAATGCCATCCACATCCAGAGGAAAAAACTACTGAATGCAGAGCAAAACATCCTATGTCCACTTAAAAAAAAAAAAAGCTTCCTTTATGGTTTTCCTTTCTTATCTTTTTTTCTTTGCCCTTCATTCTAATTCTTCTTTACAACATGACTAAACAGGAATGTACGTGTGCAACTTTTACCTGACTGTTAGCTGTATAAGGGCTTGAAAGAAAGGTGCTAAAAAATATGGAATTCTTAAATTTGCAAATGGGTGAATGTTGAAAAACTATCATTTCATGTAATTGGAAAATTAAAATAAAAATTTCAATTAAAAAAAGGAAAGAAAATGGTGCTTGAACTGATTCTTGAAGGAAAGGTGAACTATTACTGTTGAACTACTAAATTACAATTGAAGAGGTACCATGGCAGGGTGGACAGGAGAGCTGTGGAGTCAATTCCCAAGTTCAATTCCTGCCTCTGATATCCACTAGCTATATGATATGTAACAATGGGAAATCACTTGACTTTCCAGTATTCCAGGAAACTAGGATTAAAAATTATAAGAAATGTTGACCTGCATGAGTAGGACATTTCCCATATTGATGAAATTATAGATTTGGACACAAAACAGTACAATTTTTACTGGGTTTTTTTGATCCAAAAACAGATTCTTAAAATGTCCCAGAGCACAGAAGATGGGCAACATCTATTAGCAACAGGGCTAACTGTGAACCCATAGCTATTCCCACTATGAAAATAATAGTCATGCAAAGCTAGTTAATAGTTTTAGCAAGATTCAAAATGAAAAATCTCACAAAGGTTGTTCTTTGAACTGAGGCCATTTTCTATGCCCCTCACCTGTATAAGACCTTCTCAAAATCTCTTTCTCCTTGGAGCCCTCAAGATTTGGTACCAACAACTCTTCCCCTTGCTCCATCAGAGATCACAACCAGCTGAGATCTGAAACCCTGTGAAAGGAGACAGGGAACATCTGCAGAAAATCATGCAAGTTTATCCCTGTACCTTCCCTTCCTCAAACCTCACTTAACATTATCAAGGACTTTTGTACATTAAAATTATCAGAAATACTTTCTCTGCTCTAGGGAAATCACTCAGGAAAATTTTAATCCTCCTAAAATGTTTAGATCCTAATATCTTGATTTTAAAAATTAATTTGGATTACATGGGATGTTCTAGATTTTCCAACATGGTATCTGGAAGTGGGGACAAAGGAAGGAGGGCAGAGAAGAGATTTTTGTAGATGTATTTCATAGTTGCTCTAGAAATTGGAGGCTTATTAGAGAACAAGCAAATTGGGATTTGAGTTGGGATTTCAGAGTCTATCTCTGGGGCAATCTGTAGCTGAACAGGAAATTCTTGTTAAAAGTTTTCAACATGAGGTAGCTAGGTAGCACAGTGGATATAGAGCACCAGCCCCGGGGTCAGGAGGACCTGAGTTCAAATGTGACCTCAGACACTTAATAATTGCCTAGCTGTGTGGTCTTGGGCAAGTTACTCTTAACCCCAGTGCCTTAAATAAACAAATTTTTTCTAAAAAAGATAGAAAAGTTTTCAACAAGTGTTCATCCAGCCTCTGCTTGAAATCCTTATTTTTCTAGAACAAGTTGTCTTACTTTTAAATTGCACAGATCATAAGGACATTTTCCATATGTTAAAACTCAAGTCTACTTTAAGAAAAAGTTTAATGTCTATTTCACATGAAAGTTTTTCAAAGAACTCAAAACTATGATGTCCCTATTTCTATTCGGTAAACATTCCCAGTTTCTAAAAAAAAAATAAATCTTCCTATTCCATGGTTTTCTATCCCCTAGCTAAAGTGGTCACCCTAATCAGGTTGCTCTGGTTTATCATTGGCCATCCTCAAACATGGTACCTTGTAGACACAGTACTTCAGATAGCGTCTGTCTCGAGTGAAGTAGTTGGATTACCTGTCCGGGTCACTAAGCTTCTCTCATACAACTTAATACTGGGGTTTTGGCTGCCACCTATGACTCTTGCACTCTACTGATCTTGTAATCCACTAAAACTTCCCATTTTTTCACTTGAACTTTTTTATTTTGTTTTTCCCCTGCACTTTGCACCTATTAAAATGATTTTTTTTACAATCTGGGCAAGCCTTGTCTTTATCTCTATGAAATGAAGTCCACCGTTTTAAGCTGTCAAGAAGTTTTCTCATTGCCTCTTAAAAGACCTAAATTGTGTCATTATCATAGTCCACTCCAAAATCTCAGGGCAGCACCCCCGCATTTTCTCTCTATGTTCTCAACTGCAGCAAACCATCTGGCAGGTTGCAGGACAGAAGGGATTTGAGCAGGTCCAAGGACCAAGTGTCCACTTCTCTTCCTGAGAACCAACCTTCATGACTGAAGGGATGGGCGAGAAGTGTGTTTTCCTTTATCCAGGGAAAGTCCTTCATGTCCTGACGCTGCCTGGAGTTCTGACCAGCGTCCCTGGGGGAATGAGCCTACCTGGGCGAAGCACGCGGCCACCTGGCAAAGCGGGGTGGCCCTGGCACCGCCCGTCCCCCGTTGTACAGGCGGGGCACACGGCCGGGAGGGCTGGGGTCCCCGTGGCGGGGGCCACTTCTCACCCCGCTGGGCGGCACACGGCCCGGGGGGCGGGGTGCCGTGCCCGGTCCAGCTCGGGCTCCCCACGCCCAGGCGGCACCCGCGTGGTGCATCCACTCATTCGTTCTATAAAGCATTGAGAGAGGCAACGCCTGGGTCCCGAGGGCCCCGCAGGTCTCTGCAGAGCCCAGGCTGCCCGACGGGCTGATAGGCCCGCGGGGGAGGGGTTTTCAGTTTTTGCCAGGCAGTGGGGTGGAGCGGCCTGCCCGGATTTGAACCCACGTCCTCCTGGCTCCGGGGCCCGGGCTGTCCACCGCGCCACCTGGCCGCCCCGGCAGGCCCTTCCGGCCCCTCCCCCGCGCCCGCCGCCGCCCCTCCCCTCCCCCACACTCACCGCTCTGGGGGCGGCGCCCCGGGCGCGGGGCGGACTCGCAGGGGGAAGGGGCGCGAGCGCGGCGGAGGCGGCGGCCCGGGCGGCGAGGCCCCGGAAGCGGAAGTGGCGGGAGGCCCCGCCCCGGGCGGCGTTGACGGGCGGCTCGAGGCGCCGCCCCGTCATCCCCACGTGGCCGAAGCGCAGGAAGAGCGGGGCCTGAGGGGGGAGGCCGCGGAGCGGGCCCGGGGCGGGGGTGAGGCGCCCCCAGAAAAAAAGGGTTAAGGGCGTGACTTAAAGTGGAATTTTAATTTTTTTCTTTTAAGATTTCTTTAAGAATTGAGGGGGGGCCAGGTGGCACGGTGGATAGAGCACCGGCCCTGGAGTCAGGAGGACCTGAGTTCAAATCCAGCCCCAGACACCTGACAATGACCTAGCTGTGCGGCCTTGGGCAAGCCACTTAACCCCATTGCCTTGCAAAAAAGAAAAAACAAAAAAGAATAATTAATTTCAGTTACTCTTTCTTACTTTCTTTGCCTTGCCAGATCCCTTCTCTTTTTCCTTCATCTTTAAGCTCCTCTGCTTGAGTCCTCCTCAGGTCACGCATCAACCTTCTCTTCCAGGTCCTTTAACACCATGATTAGAAAAATAAAAGTAATAAAGATGGTTCTTCTCCATATTTTCCTCAACTTTTCCCAAGAGTTTTCCAAATTGTTCATCTACAAATTTAATCTATAACCTTTTGTTAAGTGACAATTTGGTTTATTTATTTAATATACAATAATATTGTGGGGAGTCAACATAATATTGTTGTTTCAATATTGTTATAATAATATTGTCGTGGGGAGTCAACATAACCCCCCCCCAAAAAAAAGATAGAGAAACCTCAAGAAGCATGACAAAGAGAAAAAAAAAAGCACATCTCAGTCTGTGTTCAGATTCCATCACTCTGTCTCTGGGGTGAGTTGCCTTCTTTATCACGGAGTCCACCAAAGAAATTGCTTCAATATCTTTTCCCACAGTTCTATCACTAGCTGTATTTCCTTCCACTCTCATTTATTCCACTCTCTCTCTCTCCTTTTCCCCTGTTCCTGTTCAGAAGGGTGTTGTATCTGAGTACCCTCTCCCACAATCTTTCCTCTCTTCTGTCTCTCCCCCCTTCCCCCTTATCCCATCCCTTTCCTCTCATTTTTCTCTAGGGAAAGGTAGATTTCCTCACCCTTATTAAGTGTGTATGTTATTTCCTCTCTGAACCATTTCTGATGAGAATGAAGGCTCATTCATTCCCCCTCCCCCTTCCACTCCATTGAAAAAAGCTTTTTCTTGACTCTTAGGTGAAATATCTTAGCCCCTTCTTCCTCCCCTTTCCCTTCATCCCAGTACTTTGCTTTGTCACCCACTGACTCCACCTTTAAACTATATTATATCATTATATTCAACTCCCTCCTGTGCCTTATCTATATATGCTCCTTCTAACTGTTCTTATGAGATGGTTCATATGAGTTATCAGTCTCTTCTTCCCATGCAGTGATACAAACAATTCAACATCATTAAATTCCTCATAATTCGTTCTTCTGGTCCAGCCTCTCTATGGTTCCCCCAAGCCCTGTACTTCAAGATCAAACTTTCTGTTAAGCTCTGGTTGTTTCAATAAGAAAGTTTGAAAGTCCCCTGTTTTATTGAAAGTCCATCTTTTTCCCCCTGAAAGAAGATGTTCAGTTTTGCTCGGTGGTTGATTCTTGGTTGTAAACCAAGCTCTTTTGCCTTCCAGAATATCATATTCTAAGCCCTACAAGCCCTTAATGTAGATACTGCCAAATCCTGTGTAATTCTGACTGTAGAGCTACAGTAGTTGAATTATTTGTTTCTGGCAGCTTTTAGTATTTTCTCTTTGATTTGGGAGTTTTGGAGTTTGGCTATAATATTCCTGGCTGGTTTTCTTTTAAGATCTCTTTCAGGAGGTGATAGGTGAATTCTCTCAATTTCTATTTTACCTTCAGCTTCTAGGATCTCAGGACAATTTTGCTGTATTCTTTCTTTTTTTTTTCTTGGCAAGACAATGGGGTTAACTGACTTGCCCAAGGCCACACAGCTAGGTAATTATTAAGTGTCTGAGGTCAGATTTGAACTCAGCTACTCCTGACTCCAGGGCCAGTGCTCTATCCACTGCCACCTAGCCTCCCCATCCAAACTGGTTTTTAACATGTTATTTTCTTCAGTATTTTTTTTTTTTTAGATTTTTGTAGGCAAGTGGGGTTAAGTGGCTTGCCCAAGGCCACACAGCTAGGTAATTATTAAGTGTCTGAGATCGGATTTGAACTCAGGTACTCCTGAATCCAGGGCTGGTGCTATATCCACTGTGCCACCTAGCTGCCCCATCTTCAGTATTTTTTTGTATTTTTTTTCACCAAGCTGCTGACTTAGTTTTCATGATTTATCTGCATTCATTCCCATTTCTCCTCCCAATTTTCCCTCTACCTCCCTTAATTGTTTTTCAAAGTCTTTTTTGAGCTCCTCTATTGCTTGAACCCATTTTCTCTTTTTCTTGGAGGCTTTGGATACAGAAGCTTCAACTTTGTCATCTTCTGAGTATGCATTTTGATCTTCCATAGGACCAAAGTAATTTTCTATGGTCCAATTCTTCTTTTTCTGTTGTTTGCTCATCTCCTCAGCCTATGACTGATTTACCACACTTCCAAGGCTTTGGTGGTGATGGGGGGTGGGGGAGGTTTGAGACTACCCAGAGGGACCTTAATTTTTCCGAGGTTTTATGAGAGGGTCTGACTGCTGCTTTCTTGCCTGTGTTCAGGCCCTCCCCTTTTCCTTGGAGTTGTGAAGAGGGTCCCTGCTCTGTTATAGTGGTGCTGTGGGGGCCTAGACGGCAACCTGGATCTGAGTGTGGGCAAACAGCTGAGTCCTGCCCCAGGGAGAGCAGAGAGGCCTCTGAAGTCTCCCTGACCCCCCTTACCATCTATAGACTGAGAGCTCTGGAAGTGCTGGGTAGCTCCACTGATTGTTACTTCAGGTTCTCACCGCATGGATGCTCTGAGGCTGGCTCCGCACTCACTCTGGTGCAGCAGAGTTCTCTCACCACCCTTCAAGCTGCCCCTGATGATCTCTGGGCCAAGAAGTCTGGAAACCGCCCCCTCTGCCATGGACCCAGGTACCCCCAGGAACCCAGGCTCCTCTGGGCTGTTCCTGGAAGACTGGAACTGCTTTGCTCCAGCCAGGCTGTGCTGTGCTGTGGCTGCAGTACAGCTCTTTTCAACCCCCAGTCCCAGTGAACTGTATCAATCAATCTTTCTGTGGGTTATGCCCCTCTAAATTTTGGCTTAGAGTCATAATTTGATGGTTTTTGGATTTTTGGAGGGAACAAGTTTCTGGGAATTCCTTCCTTCATGTGCTATCTTTCTTTCTTTTTTTTTTTTTAGGTTTTTTTGCAAGGCAAATGGGGTTAAGTGGCTTGCCCAAGGCCACACAGCTAGGTAATTATTAAGTGACTGAGACCAGATTTGAACCTGGGTACTCCTGATTCCAGGGTGGGTGCTTTATCCACTGTGCCACCTAGCTGCCCCCTTCATGTGCTATCTTGGCTCCACTCCTGGGAATTTTGATTTCTAACAGACTTTTAGACACAGATGAAGCACACCTCTATGGGCTAGCAGGAATGTATTTTGCTTACCATCTTATAAAATTAATGATCCTGAAGAAGGAAAAGGCATTTCTCAAGTGGCTACTATTTGTCAGACACTATACTGAGATTTTTACAAATATTATTTTCATTACTTATTTGTAAATTATTTTGAAATATTATTGCTTAGAGAAAAACAAATTTTAACTCTGAAGTACCACCTCACAACTATCAGATTGACCAATATGACTCAAAAGGAAAATGTTCAATTTTGGAGGGGATGTGGGAAAACTGAGGCATTAATACATTGTTGGTGCATTTGTGAACTAAACCAACCATTCCAGAGAACAATTTGGAATTATGTCCAAAGGCCCATAAAAGTGTACACACCCTTTGATCCAGCAATACCATTACTATGTCTATATGCCAAAGAGATCACAAAAAAGTCACATGCACAAAAATATTTCTTGCAGCTCTTTTCACAGTGGTAGAATATTGGAAATTGAGAGGATGCTTATCAATTGGGGAATGACTGAACAAATTGTCCTAAATAAATGTGATGGAATATTATTGTTCTATAAGAAATCACATGGGATAGGACTGCAGAATAACTTAGAAAGACTCACATGAATTGATGCTGAGTGAAGTGAGTAGAACAAAAATGTCAGATTTGAACTCAGGTCCTCCTGACAACATGACCAGTATTCTGTGCCATCTAGCTGTAGCTGCCCAAATTTTCAAATGTTATGCTTTTTTCTCAACACTCATCCTTTTGACCTTTCTGCAGCCTTTGACACTATCAATCACCATCTTCTCCTTGATACATACTTCTCTTTAGGTTATTATGATTCCTCTCTCTAGGTTCTCCTCCTTACCTATTCTGTCTCAGGCTCATTTTTTGGCTCTTCATCCAGGTCCTGTTCATTAATGGTGGTCCTATTACTTCCTAGGTTACTGACATTTTCCCAGTCACCCAGGCTCACAACCTCATGGTCATCCTCAACTTCTCCCTGTCTTCCACTTCCCTCCCCATATCCAATCTAAGTCATATCCTGGTGATTCTGCCTTTGCAATATCTTTCAAATATTCCCCTTTCTCTCTTGATACTGCCACCACACTGGTGCTGACCCTCATCACCTCACAATTGAACTATTGTAGCCTTCTGATAGGTCTGCCTGCTGCAAGTCTTTCCCCATTCCAGTCCATCCTCTTTTTAGTCACCAAAGTGCTCCCAAGGCTCTGCTCTGGCCATCTCTTCCTCTATCATATGTTGATCTCATCAGCTCTGCTAGATTCAAGTCTGAGGTCCCAATTGGAGCCAATAAAGAATCCTTTGAAGAATTCTCATGTTCAAACTCACACTGAATATTTGGGCTGAAATCAATTCTCACTTCAAATAGTACAAATTTGAAGATGTGCAATCCTTTCAGGGGCTTCATTAGGACTTGGAACTCATCCCTCACCAGTTCTCTCAGAACAATGTCTGCCCCATGATTGAACAGTAAACCAAAGAACTCCTCCCCAAACCTCTGTCCAGGCCAGCCACCTCTTCATTTCCTACCTGACTGCTCTCCTTTGGGCTTCTCCTTCATGTTTTCATCCAATGGATGCTTTCCCTCCCTTTTGTCACCTTTTTTGTGTTGTCTTCCCTTATTAGACTGTAAGCTCCTTGATGGCAGGGATTTTTTTCATATTTGTATCCTCAGTACATGGCACAATAACTGCTGCACAGTGGGTACTTGATGAATATTTATGAACTAACTGACTTAATGCCTTCCCTCTGCTGATTATCTCCAAATTATCCCTGTTTGTACACATGACCCATATGGGTCTGTCTAGATGTGACTCCAAGGGATAGATAGCTCTAGAATCTCCTTTACTAAGGAAAGTCAACAGAATTAAGAAAGGTGGAGGTGGGGAACTTCCTGTAAAAGATGGGATTTGAGATTTAGTGGAAGTTTGAAAGTAAAGGAAACCAAGGAGTCTGTTGGTAGAGCAGAGGTGGGAAAACATTCCTATTAGAAGGATATAAATTTGGCCACTGAGTTATTATTGAAATATGGTGATAATGAGACAGTTTTGAAACTGACTTAAATGTAACTTAGATAAGTTTGGAATGGCCAGATTCAGGACAAGGAAGCACAAGACTCACAACAAGCTAATAAAGCAATCTTTTATTGAGGGGAGATACTCACAAAATGAAGGCAGAATGGACATGGGGCAAGTCCACTGGCATTCTAGATGAAACTTCAGCTCTGTAGGAACTGGAAGGAATAGAGTGCCTTTTGTCACAACCCAGTAAAATATGCTGAGTTTTCATAGGGCTTTATCTAGGTTTAACAGGACTAGGTACTGGAGGAAGGGAGCAAAGCACCTGTACCTGGGCAGTACTGGTGTGAGGTCAGGCTTGTGGAGGAAGGCTGAGGTAATTGCCAGTTCCTGCTTGTGGGGAAAAGGCCACTGGACATTGGTGCTGGACTTTTCTGACTTGGTGGTTCTCTTTTGAGCTTCCCCATAGGCTTCTTCATTTAGCAAGTGAAAAGAAGCTACTGTTTCACCAACAGAGACCATGACTATATTATGATGTATATCATACAAACAAATCAAGTAGAGGAGTGGGCAATAGAAAAAGTAAGATTATATACTCTTAAGATAGCTTTATGTGGGGAAATCTTGGAACCAGAGAAAGAAGCATGGTAGATGGCATTTGGGTAAAGAGCATATTATACTGATTAGAGGTCAGCAAACTGAGAGAACCAAATCCCACCAACTCATTTGTTTTTGCAGGACCAGCAGGTTAAGAATTTTTTTTTTACTTTTAAAATATAGTTGTATTTTAAAATTTAAAAACAAATTGTAGCTAAGGGGAATTCAGAAACAAATAATGGACTGGATTTGGCCTTTAGTTTGCCAAATCCTGCAATGTAGACCATTGGAATTGAAAGAAAAATAGAAGAGGAACAAGGATATAGATCATAAGGTTGTCAGAATAAGGTCAAAATATAGTGGTAAGAAAGGATTTCACTTAGTTTTACATTTTCTGGAGTGCTTTCCCTTTCAAAATTCCAGAAGCTATTAATTTCTTGACTTATTAAAAATTAATATACTACGTTATATAAATTTAATTTCTGGGAGGAAACGGAATAGATCAGAAAACTTTCAACTCTCCAAATTTTCTCCACACACAAAAAAAGAAAAAAAGAACATTACCTCAGAGCAGCAGTTGTCCTAAGACAATTTGAGAAGAATCCAGGAAAGACCCAATCTCCAGAGACCAACTTCAGAAGCCTGAATGATGTCTAAATACCTCTGGATTGAATCTATAGAATCAACAAATAACAAGCACCAGGAGCAGCTGAGTTGAGAGACCTCAGCCTTAAAAATTTTCACCTCTGAGACAGTGTTGGGATCTAATGGCTGAGTATGAGGAGACTGAAGGGCCTTCCATTGATTGTCAGGGATGCCAATCATAGCTGTGCTAAACAGAGTATTGCAACTGCTGGGGCAAGGAGTTAGCCCATACCTGGTAGGTGCAGTAGCAAAGGAGCAGGACCCTGCTGGCTGTGGGCTCTTGCAGGAGAACGGAATCCCTGATTTCAGTTCCAGGACAGAGAGGACAGCTATGGTTTGCAGCCTCTGTTAGGACCATAGGAATTAAGATCATTTGCAGAACAGTGTGGTTGGGGGGCACCACCTATGGCTTAGGAGTGGAGAGGAGAGTCCAAGGTTGGACCCCAGGACAGACCTCAGAAAATGATAAGAAGTACTTGAGGCTTGGTCCATAATTCCCCATTCCTTGGGACTAGAACTTGATTACACTAATGGCTGCTAAAAACAAAATAAAACAAAAAATAAAGAAATAAAAATGAGTAAACAAAAGGAGAAAGAACCCAACCATAAGATAGTTATGGGGATAGAGAAGATATGGGTTCATATTCAGAGGAAGACTAAAAGAGGTAGAAAATCCACTCCTTTTTCAATGAGAAATGTCAAATCATCCCAAGTAAAAAGAATTCTTGTAAGAACTTTAAAAGGACTTTAAAAGTCAAATAAGAGTGGTGGAGGAAAAATTAGAAAAAATAAGAGCAATTCAAGAAAATCAAGAAAATTATGAAAAATGACTTGACATAGGCCAAAACTTAAGGAAGAAAATAATTCCTTGAAAACTAGAATTGGGCAAGGGGAAGCTAGTGATATTTTAAGACATCAAGAAATAATAAAACAAAAGAATGGAAAAAATAGAAAAGAAAGTAAAGCATCTCATCAGTAAAACAAATGATGTGGAGAACAGATTGAGCAGAAAAGATAAAAGAATAGTTGTGCTATCTGAAATTTACAGTTAAATGTTGATGACTGGAGCAGAGTGTGATCTGTGATCTAGGCCATCCCTTAGCTGACCTGTGGGAATCGTGCCCAAAGATTGCTCCACAACAGTTCTCCATGAACGCTGGAGGATTTATGCAATGCCAGATAAGGCCCCAGAGAACAGAAAAGTACAGGAAAATGGCTGTGTGACTTGGGATGTATAGTTATCATTCCTTATAGTTTTGGACTACAAAAGAACTGACCCTCAGACGAATAAACAGCTTGCCTTCTCAGAATCCCACCTGACTCGGGTCTTTATTCAGCATCCCACCAAATCCAGTCAAAGATGCAGGCTATCTGCAGCAGGAGGGAGAGGTGGGATAGGTTCTACTTCTATCAAGGCAGTGCCTTTTCCAGGTTTTAGCACTACCTCTTGTTTGGCCTTCAAAGGTATTATTACTATTTTGAGAGTGGAAGTTGCTGGGGATTCTGGAAGGATGACAGTGCGGTTGCCTCAAGTGTTTGAGACCACCTGGGGCTGGGCCCTGATTGAACAGCATTCAGAAGCCCAGTGATATTCTTTAGAACATTGTTACTCAGGCCTTCTTACTTGCCCTCTTGCCCACATTCAGCCTTGAAATGCCCTTCTTTACCACAACAAAAACATCTCTTTCCCTTCCTGCCTTGGTTATGTCCTTGCATGGAAGCCCCAGCAAATTTCTCTGCCAGCATATGTCTACATAAAAGTTCTGTGATCCTACTTTGGAACATTTTCTCACCATTTCCTCTATTGTTTCTTTATTGCATCCAGCAAGTGCCCTCTTGCAATCAGCATTACAATTTTCTGGAACTAATGATTGTATAATATTTTTTGATGCCTTTCCATCTCCTTTTGCTCTAGTGACAACCTTAGTAAGCCAAGCAAAGCAGTCAGTAAAAAGCTCCTGAGGCCTTTGCATGATCTTAGTAAATGATTAACCCCTATCCTCTTTTCCAGTTAGGCTGTTTCATGCCTTCCTGGCACATTGAAAAATCTGTTGATAAACTTCCAGATCAAAACCCAGCTGTCTTCCTACAAGAGCATAAGCTCCCGTTCTGAGAGCTATTCATAAACAGCTCCACCTTCACCCTTTTCTTCCTCATTTTTCCTAGCTTGTTCTTTTCATAAGAACTGGTACTCTGACTGCTACAAGATGAAATCTCCTGAGTCTAGGCACATTTTTGCTATAGAGACACAATCATAAGGTGGCATGGCTGTTCTCCCTATATTATCCAATAGTGTACCAACATAAAGAGATTGAAGACCATGCTCTGCAACCCCTCTTCTTAGCTCCTTGATTATGTCAGTATCTAAACTTGATATTCTTTCTGTCCATCATTTCCTTGTATTATGGGGGAAAGTGGGGGCTCTGTACAAATTCTATCATGTTTTCCTTCTCCTGACATGCCTTTTGAAAAGTTTTCTTTAAAGAAGATTGATGGACTCTTATTGGGGGAGTACGAGAGGGTGCCTCTGACTTGGAATCCAAACAATTTTGGAGTATGACAGGCATTTTAGTGGGGCTGAAGGTTGGGAGTTAAAAGGGGGATCTACAGGAATTATCACCTCTATCTTCATTCTGTTCCTACTCCTCTGCCTCCTCTACCTGCATAGCTTGCTTGAAACATCGTGTTTCTTTCTTGGGGGCCGGGGATAGGTACACTTTGATAATGTACAAAAAAAGGCCTCCACTGGGAAGCAATCAGGACCTACTGAACTATAATATTCATTCATCTGTTCCCTTATTACTTTCCATCTTTTCAGATCCACAGTGCTTTCTTTAGGGAACCATGGAGAGCATAGATAAACTACATCCCAGAAAATTCTGTATTTGTCTGGAAGTACAATAGAGACCCTTCTCTTTCATGAGTCATTGTAAAAACTTTAGCATATGACTCTGGATCTCAATCTTTAAATTGTTTCTGCCCCATAATTTATAGGAGTAAGGAGCTCCTTTTATAAGCCTGAAACTGTTGAGCTGATTTGCTTCCTATTCAGATTGCTCAAGACAAAATGAAAATGACTTCACTCTGGTTTTGCTGAAGTTGGGCTCTCCCGGGCCTTCCCTTACCAAAATACAGAGCTCCTTTTCCAAAGGAGACACTCAGGTGTTTCTGGATTCTGCCATGTCCCTGTTTGGGGCCCTAGCTTGCTTCTAGCCACCCTTACTGCTTGCTTCACTGATATCAATGTCTTATCTTGAGTATATCAAACAGGAGAAATAATAAACCAGATTACAGTATTCCCCATAGATAAAAAAAAAAAGAAAAATGGAAAAGTTGGAGGGATGCCATAGCATTAGCCTTGATCATACAAACAGGAGAACTGAATGGAATAGACTAGAAGAAAAAGAATCTCATGCTAATATATATTGGACACAGCAAATTAGTACACTCTTAGGATAAAAGTCCAAGGTCTATTATCGCAGGCCTACTTGATACAGGGGCAGACAAAGTGGTCATAAATAGAACCCAATGGGCTCCTGAATGGCCAGTAGTTGAAAGTGACCCATCCATGTAGGTGTTGTAGTGTTATAAATCCTGTCATGAGTATACAGTGGCTTACTTGGGAATGTGAAGGTAGTCAAGGAAGAATTAAACCTTGCATGATAGATTCTTTACCTACTGCCCTTTGGACAAGGCATAATTAGAACAGATGAAAGTAACCTTACAATCAAATTTTTGATAGGGGCCACTGCCGAACCATCAGTAAAACAGTATGTAGAACCTATAGAATGGAAGGACAACAACCCTATTTGGGTAGAGCAGTGGCCTCTAACAGCAGAAGAATTGGTAGCTCTACAAGAAATAGTGCAGAAACAATTGAGTATGGGGCATAATGAACCATCTACAAGTTCATATAATTTCCCAGTATTTGATAAAAAAAAAAGTTTGGCAAATGGTGAATACTGACTGTCCTTAGGAGAGTAAATGAAGCAATGGAAACAAAGGGGGCATTACAATCCAGCTTGCCTACCCCTACCATGATCCCTCAGGAATGACCTTTATGTGGGGCGGCTAGATGGCACAGTGGATAGAGCACCAGCCCTGGAGTCAGGAGTACCTGAGTTCAAATCTGGCCTCAGACACTTAATAATTACCTAGCTGTGTGGCCTTGGGCAAGCCACTTAACCCCATTTGCATTGCAAAAAATAAAAATATATAAAAAAATGACCTTTATGTATTATTATCTTAAAAGACTGCTTTTATACTATTCCTCTTCACCCTAAGGATTGTAAATATTTTGCCTTTTCTGTGCCACATATGAATGCAAAAGAACCTCATAAAATATACCAATGGAAGGTGTTAACACAAGGCATGAAAAATAGCCCCACTATGTGCTAATCATATGTTGCAAAGGCTCTTGAAGCAATTAGACAGAAATCTCCAGAGGTTTATTTAATCCATTATATGGATGACATCCTCTGTGCTCACCCTTCCCCACAAACTCTAGAACAGATACTACAAGATACTGAAAAGCAGTTACAAAAGTGGTGGTTGAGAATAGCCCCTGAAAAAATACAGAAACATCCCCTTTATTCATACCTAAGGGTATAAGGTATGGAGATACTGCTATCAGAACACAAAAAATCCAAATAAGAAGGGACAATCTGAAAACATTAAATGATTTTCAAAAATTATTAGGTGATCTCAATTGGATGAAATCAGCAATAGGAATACCCACTCATGAGTTGAAGGAATTATATAACATACTCAAAGGGAATTCGAATCTAACATCCCCCAGGACACTTATACCTTTGGGGGAGAAATATCTAGAGTAGCTAAAGCCATACAAGAAATGCAGGTAGAAAAGTGGAACCCCAAAGGGGGTTATGAAATAACTATGCTTAATGTTCCAGAGATTCCCTTGGGATGTATTCATCAAATGGATAAGATTATAGAATAGACATTTCCACAATCCCAACCTAAGCATTGCATAACCCCATACCCTGCCTTGGTTGCTTTGTTAGCCAGGAAAATGATCAAGCGAGGCCTACAAATCACTGGGATATATCCCAAATGATTTCGTGTACCTTACACTCAAGAACAATTGGGAGATCTCATAGGACAGAACACTGAATGGCAAGTTTTATTATCAGTATTTCAAGGGAATATAGACAATCAGAATCCCTTTAAAGCAGGTAAATTCATACAAAAACATGCATGGGTCATAGAAAACAATGTAGTGCACTCCTTTACTGCAGTTACTGTTTTCACTGATGCCACAAAGAATGGAAAATCCTCTTATTACATACCCCAACTACAATTCTTTATTTATTTATTTATTTATAGGTTTGTTTTTTTTTGCAAGACAAACGGGTTAAGTGGCTTGCCCAAGGCCACACAGCTAGGTAATTATTAAGTGTCTGAGGCTGGATCCCCAACTACAATTAAAGAAAAATTATTATACACCATACTCGAAAGATTTTAGCAATTTTAGCCAATTATGGCACTCCAGGAGATCCAGGGAGATGTAAATTTGATTCTAGATAGTCAATATGCTATTGGTGTATTGGAAAACATTGAGACTGCTCAGATTCGAGATACGAACAGTGAAATCACTAAATTATTTTATACCATTCAAAATATTGTTAGAACCAGAAAGGGAAGAGCATACCCTTTTCATATCCCTTCTCACACGGGAATGCCAGGCCTGTTGACAGAAGGTAATGCTATAGCTGATCACCTCCTAATGCTTAATTTTAGTGAGGCCCAGCAAAGTCATAGGCAGTTTCATCAATCAGCAAACACGGAGGAGACAATTTCATCTCACAAGGGAGCAAGCCCATCAAATAGTCAAAGCATGTAGTCAGTGTATTCCTTTTTTACTTCATCCTCAGAACATGGCTAGCAACCCCTGAGGTACAGAACCTATGTTTTTGTGACAAATGGATGTCACCCATATCCCTCAATGTGGAAGATTATGATATGTACATGCGTCTGTGGACACTTATGCAGGATTCACAATTGCCACACCCCTGACAGGAGAGGCAACTAAGCATGTTATATAGATCACCTACTCTCTGCTTCTGTTTTCTTGGAGTCCTACGAGTCATTAAGACTGATTGATAATGGTCCTGCTTACACCTGTGCTAGCTTTAAGTCATTCTGTCTACAATTTCATATAACTCATAAAACGGGTATCCCTTATAAGCCTACTGAACACACAATAGTAGACCATAGACATAGAGACATTAAACAACTCCTTTGCAAACAACAGAAAGGGGGAGAGATAAGTGGGGATAAGTCACATAGGGTACTAGATAGAGTTTTATACACAATTATTTAACCTTGGATGAAAAAGGAGTTACTCCTGTGAAAAAACATTTTAAATTGCTAGTCAAATTTAATCAAGGGATATCAGAGTACTTGTGGGTTATGTGGAAAGACCCCAAAACAGGTACATGGTGAGGGCCCCAACTTCTGGTAACCTGGGGGCTAGGTTATGCTTGTCTATCTACTTGTCATGGCAAACTGTGAAAGAGACATCTGACCTATCCAGAAAATTAAAGGAGAGCATATCCAGGAACCTCAGAGGAAACAGCAAAAATGGAGGCCTAGTAGACAGTGGAGAAGAAAAAATCCAGTTATGCCACAATTGATTTTATTCATGGGAGGTCTTGTGGTGGCAAAAGGGGAGGAGCTAAGATGGGCATATATAAATAACCCATCTTGGGTTAGGATTATTACATGAGGAGAAAACTTTCCAGAAGTTATGCTGCAGGGTAATGGCACTAAGGCATTTGGTAAAGAATTTGATTTGGTGGGTACAGGGAACATTTTTGCTCCTCAGGTAAAAATTAATGTTATAGGAATGGCTTGTGAGGCTCCTATTTGCTTTGGGAAAGGAGAAACACCTCAAAATTTCATCAAATTAAGGATTATCACTCTGAAATTTTACATCTCACCAATGTAACAAGGTACAGTGAACAAAACTTCAATCTTACCATATTACGGATACCTAATAATATTTCTGCTAATGCTTCTTTACCTCTGAGCCACAGTTCTAGACCACTGTGTGCTAATGGGTCTATACAGTATGATGATTCTTTTCCTTACCCTCCTTTAATACCATGTCAGACACCATTTAGGAATATGTACATGAAAGGTGGAGTAGAATTGCAGACATGGACTACCCAAGAAGACACACACCTGACATCATGTGGAGGGTGGGTAATGGCTGAGTTGGTGCCACTAAGAGGACAACCTGACAGCCAATTGTGGAAGGCAATGGCAGCACTGGGACCAGTGGACATGGGAACAAGATACAGGCATAAAAACTTCACTGCCTGGGATTGGGACAATGGGATTAATGCGAGTGTGCTTGGGAAACAGTCATGCATTTATGTATGTACAGATGAACAGAACTTGTGAGGGATGGAATGTTACCTGTCTTAACTGTACTGTGACTGAATGGATAGGACCTAAAGTTAGGAATAATTTCACTGTATTCATTATCACCAGGCCACACTTTGCACTTTTGCCAGCAAAGACAAGAGATTGGCATTCATCTTGAGCTGATGAAGTGTTGTATCATCTTATAGAAAAAAGGGGAAAATGTAGTACAAATTCATCGAGAAAAAAAGATGTGTTAGTTGTATAGTTATGAGTATAGTAATGTTAATAAGTGTTATAATGTCCTCTGTAGACATGTCAATGCCTGTGTCTACAGCTCAAAATCAGAGGGTTGAAGCAGAGTTCATGAAAGAGTTAAGTCAAAATGTTACTAAGGGATTTCAAATTCAAAGTAGAATCAGTGATGAATTTTATAACAGCAATGATGGCTGTTGGGGAAGAACTGGATGTATTAGAAATCAGAATGAATATAAAATGTGACTATAGATTTACTCACTTTTGTGTAACACCTGTATTGTATAATGATAGTCAATATAATTGGAAAAGAATTAGAAATCATCTGACTGGTTTGTTGGAAAACTCCTCTGTTGCCCTTGATATGGAGGATTTAAGGAAGTTAGCTAAGGACATGGAGGATGCCAGTACTAGGGACCTGATGCCTGATCATATGGATGACCAACTATACAGCTGGTTCAAGAACAGCAACCCCTTCACTTCTACCCCTCATTGGCTTATGACAGGCGTCCCCATAGTAGTAGCCATATTCCTATTACTATGTAATATCCCACTTATAATGAAACTAATTGGCAACCTTTACAAAGGTGTCTCTGTCCAGGTGTGTTACCTGCATTTGCTACAACAGAAAGGGGGAGATGTTGACTGCTTAGCTGGTACCTGTTCCTATGGGAATCATGCTCAGATTGCTCCACAACAGTTCTCCATAAACCCTGAAGATTAATGCAATGCCAGGTAAGGACCTGAGAACAGAGGAAATATCCAAGTACATGAAAATGGCTTTGTGGCTTGTGGAGCATAGTTATCATTCCTTGGGTAGTTTTGGATTATGGAAGAACTGACCCTCAGATGAATAAATGGATTGCCCTCTTGGAGTCCCACCTCACTTGGGTCTTTATTCAGCATCCCACCAAGCCCAGCAAAAGATACAGGTCCTCTGTGGCAATTGAAGAAAGAATCAATACAATATTACAAGAAATTATAAAAGAAAATTACTCAAGTTCTAGAACAGGAAGGCAAAGTGGAAATAGGAAAAAAACCCAATGAACACCACCTGAAAAAGATCCCAGAAGGAAAAATTACAGGAATATCATAACTAAATTTCAAAGCTCCCAGGTCAAGGAAAAAATATTGGATGCAATAATAAAAAAAATTAAAAATCATGGAATTACAATAAGGATTATAAAAAGACCTAACAGCTATTACATTGAAGGACTAGAGGTCATGGAATACTATATTCTATAGAGCAAAAGAACTGATGTTACAACCAAGGGCAATTTACCCAGAAAAGTTAAATATAATTCTGAATGAAAAGAAATGAATATTTAATGAATTAATAGATTCTTAGGATTTGGTGACAAACCCCCCAGAACTTAAGGGGAAAAATTGACATATAACATCCAGGATAATTATAAGGGACTTACTTGTTATATGTGAAAATATTAGTACTTTTATGATTGTCATTATTTGAATTATCTTGAACTAAGCTAAGTATGATGGAGTTATTCTAAAAAAAATCAACTGTGTAGGGAGAGATAAAAAGGAGTAATCCTCTCAAATAAATGAATCATAACAGAAAAAATTAATACAGAGGAAGATATTGGGGGAGTACTGGAACCTTTCTCTCTTTGGGAATGGGTTAAAGAGGCAACAACACACATATACATATCTACATGTACACATTTATCTATATATCTATATATCTATATTTAGATATTTATATATATATACATATATAACTAGAAGGGTATAAAAGTTTTCTAAATTCAGAAAGAAATAAGAGGGTAAGGGGTAGGGTGGGGGGAGAGTATAAGAGAGGGACTTTTAGGGGGAATAGGAGAGCAAGATATTGGTTAGAAGTTGTCTAAGTTTAATGTCTTTAATCATTTATCTCTGATCAAAAATAATTTCTTAGTCTGAAATTGCAGTTTCTAAGTCTGAATGTTAGCATCTGCCCTCCTCAAAGTCTGTGCCTCTCCAGTTATAAATCTGAAAGCAGAACCTGTGAAGCATTTGGGTCCCCCTCTAATTTTATCTGCAAGTTTCACTTTTCAGTTGAGTAAGCAATCAGAGTAAAGACCATTCTGACAATGCAGGAAACTGGTCTAGTTATCTGTTTAAGAGACTGAATGAATTCTTAAACTTAAGAAATTTTGGAAAGGGAGAAATCCCAATGTTTTTAATATGTCTACATCATATCTGATAACAACATAAAATATCTAGTCAAAGTAGGAGACAGTAGTTCTGCAGTTAATTGGATTTTTATCAGTTCTGACCTAAAATAGATGTTGTGGATGGATTAGAGAATCATAAAGTGATCAATGACAACTTTCTGTACTAATGTGTAACTTGATTGGCAGCCAACATTTTATGTGAGATTTCTACAAATATTTTTTCCTCATTCAGCTCTGTCTGAATATCTTAATGATATGTTCCACCTATGGATTTCTAAGTAAGATCTTAGAGAATAAATCTTTATGGATAAGCTACAGTTTTTGTTATTTCATTTTTAGCCTAAAATAATTAAGGTTAATAAAATTCAGTAAAGGAGTGAGGGGGAACAGGATAAATAGGGTAAGAATGATACTGAAGAAAAGTATTTGTAGCATAGTATGTGAATGTGATGAATTTACTCATAAAATGGAACTGAATAGCAGATTAAAAATTTGAATTCAACAATATGTTGCTTTCAAGAAATATAAAAATGAAAAATACAGACAAAATCAAGAAGTGGAGTAGAATTTATAATGTAAAAAAGCAGGGATAGTAATCATGATCTGAGACAAAGTTAAAGTTAAAATAGATTTAATTAAAGAAAATAACAGAGACCACACTGTGCCAGCAATATTATTCAATATTATTTTAGTCCATTTAAAATAACCACGTCTCAGGGGCAGCTGAGTGGCAAAATGGATAGAACACTGGCCCTGGAGTCAAGAGGACCTGAGTTCAAATATGACCTCAGACACTTAGTAATTGCCTCACTGTGTGACCTTGGGCAAGTCACTTAACCCCATTGCCTTAAATAAAATAAAATAACCAAGTCCCACCTCTCCCCACCCCAATCCATTCTCCTAGCCTTTGGCATAGTTGCCAAACTGTTAGTCCTTAAGTACCATTCTGCCCACAATAATCCTCTACTCAGGGAGTTTCAATGGCTTCGTCTTATCTTAATAAAATAAAAACTATAATATTCCATACTCAAAATTACATACACACACACACACACACACACACCAGGGTGGGAAAAAAATGGAACTTCAGGTCCTCCATAAATAAAAAAAAAAAAAATCTTGTAAAGTTTTGTCTCTCAATAACTTGAAGTCACCTTGCTCCTGGAGGAAAATTGCTTATATATGGCATTTCTAATCCATCCTGTCTGCTCAGGCTGTCTCTCTCTCTCTCTCTCTCTCTGTCTTTCTGTCTGTCTGTCTGTCTCTGTCTCTTTCTGACTCTGTGTCTCTGTTTCTCTGTCTCTCTTTCTGGGGTTGGGAAATCCAGCATAATGAAATAAATGTTTTTTAAATGTGTATTATCTCTGCAATTAGAGAACTAATTTTGATCTTCTCTGAAAGATAACTTAATGCATTCAACTACATCAAGTAATTTTTATTTCTGATTGACTATTTTAAAATCTTAATATATAATATGTTACTCCAGAAATTGTAATTGACCCTAAAACTATTTTTCTGACCTGTCTTAATATGATTCAGAAATAATAATATAAATATATGTGTATGTGTGTATATACTTATATTATTATTTCAATATACTTATATTATTATTTAAATACATATATTTTAAATCAGAGACTCTGTGTAGTCCTCAGTGACTTCTGTTTGTTTCTTTCCACTGACCTGGATTTAAGTGGGCTGGCCAGAGCCCCTAAAATCTCACTGCATGAGTGAATCATTATGAAATCTTTGTTTTAAAGAGAATTGTGTGTGTGTGTGTGTGTGTGTGTGTGTGTGTGTGTGTGTGTGTGTGTGTGTGTACTTGTAATATAACCTCAAGTGTGCAACCCAAACTTGAAATGGTTAATGTTGTGTTCCTGTTTAGACTGAGTTCATTTATATCCCAGTCTAAATGAAATGAAAGTTCTGAAATGTTTATTGCTCCTTTTTATTTGGGTTTTAGATATAATTGTTTTAATAAGATAAATCTAAAATTAATAAGTAATTAATAATAGATTATTTTCTGAGTTAGGATGTCCTCATTTTAAGATCACAAGACCTTGGCTAGAGAATTTTAATACCATGAACAATTTGGCTTCATTGCAAAGACACTATTTCCCTTTAAATCAAGTTAGTAAATCAGGTTTAAACTATAAACCCCCCCAAAACAAAAAAACAAACTAGAAGGGTTTGAGATGAACATCTTGCTAGCAGTTTAGTAATTAGATGAGCTACTCTTGGCTCTCTGTCTTAAAAAAGCTGACCCCCCACTTGTCTCTCAAATATAGTGGGTTACATTTGAAAAATATGGATACTTGTGTATAATTTAGAAGTTTTATGATAAATAACCTTGTGAAATATTCTCATCTATAAGTTAATTTGCTTTAATGTTAACTAATATTGATAACAATTGTGTCCAACCTTTTTTAATTAATGAGACTGGGACTTTAAGTATTCTCATGGGTGAAGTTTTTAAATGTGAATGGTATGTTATTGTATCTACATTCTCCATATCTAACTTTTGTATGAAAACAGATTAAAATTAAATTTTTGGAAATTTAAAATTATATTGTTGATAGCAAATGGAATGAACGAATTAAGGTTTCATTTAATGTTTTAGTCCTTTACCAGCAAAATTGTAAAACTTTGCTCTCTGAAGGCTAGAGGTCATCAACAATTTCTCTAAGTCTTGGGTCAGAAAGTTTGTGAAAACCTTTGTCTTCCTCCACATGTTTATCAAAGGTAATATATGTATATATAAGAATAAAATAGCTTACTCAACATTTATTATTTGAAAATAAGAAAAATATTATCTATTTGAAATCTAGTTCTATGTAATTGTAACATTGCTTGGCATAAGTCTATTGATACGCTGTAAGTTCTTATCAGTTATGTCCTATTTGGTATTGCTATAATAATGTTGAAGCCTGAAATTAATAACTGATTAAGGGGCAACTAGGTAGTACAGTGGATAGAGCACAGGCCCTGGAGTCAGGAGGACCCGAGTTCAAATTCAGCCTCAGACACTTGATAATTACTCAGCAGTGTGACCCTGGGCAAGCCACTTAACCCCATTGCCTTCCAAAAACTAAAAAAAAAAAATTGATTAACTTGTTAGAATAATAAGGGGAAGTATCAAAAATCATGATCCCCCTGGGATTCCCATTATTTCTAAACTATATATTGAACTTGCTATAGATCTTTAGGCTTATGTATAATATAAAATAATGAAAAGATTGTTTTTTAAAATCTAATAATTTATATGTTACTTGACTTGGAAATCTGGTTGTTCTTACTACTGTTTTATTACTTTTGGAATTAATAACACATGTTGAAAATTTAACATCACCTAAGAAGTTCTAATGAAAGCAATGAAAGCAATATATATATATATATATATATATATATATATATATATTTTAAACATAGTTAATAGCTAAACAAGTTATTGTAAAGAATTGTTTTTATAAAAAAAAATCCAGTTGTAAATGTGAATTAGGATTATTGTATCTTTGCTTCCCAACTTTTACTTATTACCTTTCCTTAGGTATAGGAGCAGCAACTGATCAGTTAGTTATGATTTTTCTCTGTATCTCTCTGCTGATATTGATAATAATTGCAGCATGGTATACTCTGATTTATACTCTGATTCCTTTAGAATTCAAGCCACCTGAAAGTTCGATTATAGGAAATTTCTATATTACAACATATATATTGTTAATTGTTCTATCTGACAACAAGCGTGCTAAAAACAGAAAGACCACAATATGCCAACGAAACCACTAGCCCTAAGGGTTTATAATACTGTAGATGGAGCGAATACTTGAATGAACCGTCCCAGTCTCAATTGGGATTGAATTCTCTTAAAGGAATGTTTCACCTGGCAGACCTGGAGCCTGGCTCATTGAAAAGGATTGTCTGTATGACTTTGGCCTGTAGCAGACATCTAAATACACGAGGGAACATGTCCTATGTCCCTGTATGCTCTTTATAGCAAATTATTATATTCATGCCAGGTGCTCTTTAATTAATTATAAGAGTGAGCCATTGGATCTCTACCTTCTTAATCTAACAATTGGCACATATTTAGTCTTGGCTTTTTCTTTTTTTAAGAATTGTAACATGTGATTCTTTATCACAGCAAGTTTCTTAAAGGAAAAGAAATATCAGCATGATCACTTATATCATGATAATGACATTTGGTCTAATTTTAAAATGCTTCATAAAAGAAATCCATTCTTCAGCTAGAGATTTTCTTGTTCATTCTAAATATGACTAAAGTTAAAATAGAAAATTTCATTGCAGATTACTTATTGGACATATGCTGTTCTAAAATGTATATACTTTGCATTTGCAACATTCTTGAGCAACCATTAATGAATGTGTATTATATTGGAATCCATGTTCTTATGAAAAGTGTTCTGATATTGGCTTAGGATCATAGTGCATAATTCTTATTCTTTACAGAACTCCTGGATTTTTCTCCTCACTGGGCCTCTGTTAAATGGCCCTCTCTAGTTTTGTTTGCCTAAGTTTTTCTGAGGTTTATTTCTCCAGGTTACCAGCTGTACATTTGCAATAGTGGTCTCTACTAGATATGAACCAACTAGCCCATATGTGGTCCTGACAACCACCATCCTGTGGACCTTGCCTCAGTTGAGTACTTACTGCACTGCATTTCCTCCAAATGGACCCTGAAAGGATGGATTGGGTGAAAACAATGTCATTTTTCAGCTTTGAAGAATTCTACATCCCAATTCCTAGGTGAATCTGGGTCCCAAAAATTTTTGAGAGGGGAATATGATGCAGGGAATTATAGTTATAGGAACTACTGTAATTGGAAACAAATTTTCTAATTTTTTGCACTATTAAAATCTTGTCATCTTGTCTGTACTGTTAAAACACTTCCTCTTGACTTTCACTTTTAACCTTGGCCATGCTTTCACTGATGAGTTAAGTTAGATACTAGATTATAGGCAGGCAAGACAATCATCTTAAACCAGAGGATATGACGAGTAAGGCTTAAAGGTCATGCACTTTAGGACAGGAAAGACAAGTGCATATACTGTCACTGACTTGGACCCTCTCAGTAGGATCACCCTGTGTTGTGCATATTGGAGAGTGCCTGGAACCAGGTGCTAAACCACTCCTCTAGTTGTCCAACCCACTATGGAAATGCACTTAAGTCAGGAGACCCGGAAGAGAACTCTCTTTTTTATTCTATTCCCCCTGTCAAAATGACCGCACACTTTCTCTCTCTAAGCTATAAGATATGCTCCCAGCCCAGGCCACTGGAGAATTATGGTCCCTGTTCTTTCCTCCCTTACTGTCAGGCCATCTTGCATAAACTTTGTTGTTCACATTGTCCTCAAGCTCAAGACCTCTACTCCATGGCAGGCCCCACTTGAGTTTCAACCAAGTCAGGTCTCCTGGCTGCTCTCCTTTCTCTCTTTCCCTCATGCACCTTGCCTAGTCCTTTGTTATTCAACTTTTCCTTGCTCTTCAGAAAAAAAAGATTTTAATCTATAAGGTTTGCAGGCTTGTGAAATAAATCCTGAACTATTTCAATTCCAGGACTAGTAGTGAATTCTTTCACTTCCATAAGAGCTCTCAATACCCATTGGTGACACCAATTTCTCCAGTAACACTTCTTTCTTCCTTGCTTGCTTTCATCTTTCCTTTCTTTCTTCTTTCTCCATGTAAATCCCTTGGAGAAAGGATTTGTATATCTTTTTTGCTTATATTTTTAATCCCAATATAAACACATAGTAAGTATATAATAAATGTATTCAAAGAATACTTGTACCTCTGGTGTGATGGCTGCCAAGTCCTTTTCAGGGTTGCTTTCCACCTTTGATATCTACCCGAGCTATCTAATTCTCACCTGTGGCTCCTAGAAGCTATAACATGCACAATAGCCACACCTTGCTAAACCATCTCAGCAAGCAGGCTAAATCAGGTAGAGGGTAAACAAGGGTTTCTCACACTTGGTGAGTTGGGAGAGGTGTCCTCCCCAAGCATGTAAAGTCTTCCACTGGTAGAATGTGCAGATGAGTATGCTTCATTCCAATAGTCATGAAGTCAGCTAAATCAGGCACCGTGGAGGGCTTTGAGCTTGGTCAGAAATTGAAGAAGCCAAGGTCAGTCACTGCATGTGGAGCCATCACTGGTTCTATTAACTCTGTCTTGCCACAATGATGACTCACTTAATTATAATTTACACATGAATCAAAAGACATCACTCATATTATTGTACCATTTCTTTTTCAAAGTCCTATGGTGACAGGCAAGTGATGAAGGAGCAGGTTCATATACATGGTGAGCTATGGTCACAACTTGGCACACAGGCACACACAACTTGGCTCAGGTCTTAGGGCCATTTCCCCACTGAAAGCAGCAATGGGATTTGGAAGTCCTTTGGGAGTCTGATCATTCCTTTTAAGGGTAGCACTGCTCACCTTCTGATATGAGGAAGGAGTTAGAAAAGGTGCCCTAAAAATTGCCTGCTTACTCAACCCTGGCCTGATTACTGCAGCAAGTCAAGGCAGGCAGGGTTCCCACACCATGAAAGTGGGATAGGTTTTGCAACCAAAACTAATCTAGTCAACAAGCTTGTATGCTTACCAAAAGGAGTGAATGACAGGCTCATGACAATAAGATTGCCACTTCCAGGAAAACGCTATGCTACTATCATCAGTGCCTATGCTCCCACCATGTCAAACCCTGATTAAGTCAAAGTAAAATTTCATGGAAACCTTTATTATCAATGTACCAAAAGAGGACAAATTTATAATTCTGAGTGATGTTAGTGCTAGAGAAGGCTCAGATTACCAGACATGATGGGGAGTATTGAGAGGAATGGAGTTAGAAACAGCAACAGCAGTGATCACCTTTTTTTTTTTAAAGATTTTATTTTCAGTTTTACAATTTTTTCCCCTAATATTACTCCCTCCCCCACCCCAACAGAAAGCAATTTGCCAGTCTTTACATTGATCCAAATTGAATGTGATGAGAGAGAAATCATATCCTTAAGGAAGAAACATAAAGTATAAGAGATAGCAAGATCAGACAATAAAATATCAGGTTTTTTCCTAAATTTAAGGTAATAGTCCTTGGTCTTTGTTCAAACTCCACAGTTCTTTCTCTGGATACAGATGGTATTCTGCATTGCAGACAGCCCCAAATTGTCCCTGATTGTTGCACTGATGGAATGAGTGAGTCCATCAAGGTTGAACAGCACAGTGTTTTTCCCCAGTTGAAGGATATTTACTTGATTTCCAATTCTTTGCCACCACAAACAGGGCTGCTATGAATGTTTTTGTACAAGTGATGTTTTTACTCTTTTCCATCATCTCTTCAGGGTATAGTCCCAGTAGTAGTATTGCTGGATCAAGGGGTATGCACATTTTTCTTGCCCCTTGGGCATAGTTCCAAATTGCTCTCCAGAAAGGTTGGATGAATTCACAGCTGCACCAAAAATGCAATAGTGTACCAGATTTCCCTTCTGCTGAAGACTTATACATCTCATGACCTTTTCATTGCAAACACTGTCTTCTGTTTACCTAAACACAATAAAACTTTCTGGATGTAACTTTGCAGCAAACATTAGCATCCAAAGAGTATGTGATTGAAAGGAGATAGACAGGATGTGAGCCTGATGAAAGTAATATGTTGTGCAGAATGCTGGACTGATCACAGACTCATCCTCTCCAAGCTAAGTATTCACATTTAACCTAAGTGGCGGACCCAAGACAAAATAAATACTAGAAGAATTAATGGCAAGAGATTAGAATGACTCTGGGCAGAAAGTTTGTTGCTAATTTGGAGGGAAAGTTGAGCCAACACATTTGACAACAGTGGAGAAGAAAAAAGAGTGGGCAACTTTTAGAGATTTGTTGTACATAATTGTGTTTGCTTATCTTGGTCAGAACACTTATAAATATAAAAACTGATTTTATGAAAATGATGGAGAAATACAGAAACTACTCAATGAAAAATGAGAGCTCCATGAGGTTTATCAGAAGGATAGTTCATGCATTTCTAAGAAGGCAGCAATTAACTCCATTAAAAGTAAAGTACAAGTGAAATTTAGAGAGATGCAGGCTTCTTGGCTCAGTTAGAAAGCAGATGAAATTCAGTTTTATGCAGATAGTAACAGCCTAAATGTTTTTATGATGCCTTGAAGGCTATGGACTAAAGATATATGGTGCATCTCAACTATTTGGTGCTGATAGAATCACATTGATTAACAATATGGCTTGGGCAAGTCACTTAACCCCATTTGCCTTGCAAAAAACCCCCTAAAAACCCTAAAAAAAACCCAACACGGACATGATCCTAGAGAGATGGGCTTCCATTTTCGTAGTGTTCTTAACAGACCACCATCAATCAATGCAGAAGCCATTGATTATTTACCTCAAACTGAAGTCAGTCCATCCCTAGCTGAAGTTCCAACTGAAGAAGAGGTTTTGAATGCCATTAGACTCCTTTTCATGTGACAAAGCACCTGGTGCTGATTCTATTCCAACTGAGATTTACAAGGTAGGAGGTTTGTTGCTAAACCAAAAGCTGACTAAAATTTCTAGGTTATATGGCGTGAAGAAGTTATTCCCCAGGAATTCAAGAATGCCTCTGTTGTCCATCTCTATATAGGTAAAGGGAATAGACAATCACAGGGATCATTTTCTTTTAGTCGTTGCTGGTAAGATTCTTGCCAGAGTCTTTCTCAATAGATTGATCCTTCACCTGAAAATTGGCCACATACCTGAGAGCCAGTGTGGCTTCAGAATAGGTCAACTGCCTGACAACTCCAGGAAAAATACCAGGAGCAGATCAAAGGTCTTTATACAATATTTGTAGATCTGACCAAAACTTTTGACACTTATTCATGAGGATTTATGGAAAATTATGTCAAAATCTTGTTGCCCAAATAAATTCATCAGTATAGTCTGTCAGTTTCATGACGGTCTGCTTTGGCTTCTGGATAGTGGACAATGCTCTATTGATTTCCTGGTCACCAATGGAGTGTAACAAGAATGTATCCTTGATCCCATGCTTTTTAGTATGGTGTTTTCAGCCATGTTATCAAACATCTTCACTGAGGATGAACACAGCATCAAGGTTAGCTACAGCAATGGTGGTAAATTTGTCAACTTGAAAAGACTATAAGCCAAGACCAAAGTGGAGGGAGTGCTGGTTCATGATTTTTCTGTTCACAGAATACATATACAGCCTCTGAAGCTGAGATGTAGCAAACTATGGATCAATTCTCTGCTGCTTGTGCTAATTTTGCTAACTGTGCTAACAATTAACACTAAGAAAACACAGGTGCTTCATCAGCTAGAACCAGATCATCCATTTGTGGAAACATTGGTTTTAGCAAATATAGAAATTTTAAATACTAGGTATAAATATTACCTTGGCAAATGTTCTTTCCAGGTAGGTACATATTGACAATGAGGTTGACACACACATTACCAGAGATAGCTCAGTGTTTGGGAGAGAAGAAATATTAGTCTGACTGAAGGTCTATGGAGCCATTGTGCTGTCCTCATGCCTGTATGCCTGTGAAACCTGTATAGTCTATCAACACCATACCAGGAAACTGGATCACATCTATTTAAATTGTACGCTTGCCAAAAACACTATTTTATGGAGAATTTACATAGGGCCAGCACTCACAAGGGAGTCAGAAGAAGTGATGCAGGTCATGTCCACAAATATTGTCTCTCTTAAGATCTGAAGTTCTCTCTTAAGAACTTTAGAATTGACTGCAGCATGGGAAACATGGGACACAAGGACCACCTAGCATGGTGTGCCCTCATCAGAGAGCATGCTGTGCTCTATGAGCAAGGCAGAATTGAAGCAAAGAAATTCTCAAAAGAAACATGAGATATGTAAGTTTAGAGTAAATACCCCAGGTGTTTACATAAACTATGTGTGCCTGACCTGTGGTGTTTTGAGCCACAGTTAGACACACTGTAATTTGTCTCTCTCATAGTGTTGTAATTTTGGGCTTCTTCAGTAACAAAGGACAAGAGCCAACCAATCAATCACCTAACCATCTCTCTCTCTCTCTCTCTCTCTCTCTCTCTCTCTCTCTCTCTCTCTCTCTCTCTCTCTCTTATCTATATTGTCAACCAAGCCAAACCTGCCTCTAACCTGTGGATGGCCTCTAACCAAACAAAGTAGTCCAGAGACAGGTAAATCAGGAATCAAATAAAAATTTAATTTCAAAGTGAGGGAAATTCCTTGCAAGCAAGGATATGGTCAGGGGCTTCATTTTAGTGTAGCTGAACCTTGATTTATATTCCTATGACTAGACAAAGCATCAAACACTGTAGTGTAAAAACAGTAAGGCCTAACAGCAACAATGAAGCAAGGTTGTCTGGTGATAAAAAGTCCATTCATAGCAGGGCTTCATGGCTGGGTCTATTGTTACTTGCCCAAGCAAATTCCAGAAGGTGAGCACAAAGGATTATTGATAAACAAGCTGAGAGCACAGATTGCTTGCTGGACCTTAACTTTGGAAAATAGGGAGTCTCAGAATCTTGACATTTCCCCCTTATGGCTAAAGGCTCTGGAAGAGTTCCTATCATTCTGGCCAATAAAGTAGAGGCAAGTATAAGCCAAGATGCCCCAAGAGACCAGTTAGGCCAAGATATGATTTTGCCCAGGGATTCAGTTCCTTGAGGGAACCTACTGGGGAAGTGTGTCCTAGGTATCATTACTAATCATTGTTTGCTTGCAAGCGGAGTAAAGAGGGGGACCAAGAATGTAGAGGGAGAAAATGCCAACACATACTTGAATAGGGGTCTTGGTGATTGGGCTCATAATAAAAGGGAATAGGATAAAATGAAAAATTAAAAAAAACCAACTAGGACAGTGTACTCAGCCCTTGTCCAGAATATTGGGACAGTTATCTCATCTGAATGTCAGCTGCTGTGGGAATTGTCAGAAGGACCTTGTAGGAATCTTTGGAAGACATGGGTTGTTTGGGGCGGCTTGGTGGCACAGTGGATAGAGCACCAGTCCTGAAATCAGGAGGACCTGAGTTCACACCCAGCATCAGATACGTAATAATTACCTAGCTGTGTGGCCTTGGGCAAGCCACTTAACCCCATTACCTTGCAAAAAACATTAAAAAAAAAGACATGGCTTGACAACTGTAAAAAAAACTTATATCGATATTTGAACCTGAGTTTCTAGTCAGCTTAATTTAGGTCCTTGCATAAGGATCTCTAGACAGCACATTGAGATGTTCTAGTTTCCCAGCCATGCAGGGTTATGTTCAAACAAAGCAATAAAGTTTTTCACAATTTCCATAATTGCATAATTACTTTAACTCAGATCAGATCTGATTACTTAGAGGACTCACAATGGACTAGTTTTGAGAAGGGAGATTTACATGTCACCAAGGTAACCAAAAAAACATAAATTTAACCATGCAAAGCAAGGCAAAAATTATTACCAATGTTAACTATCATTGTTTCCTTAAATCCCATTAACCTGTTCTCAATATCCATTTAACCAGTGCAGATTAACAGTGCCAGACGTCTCATGTAGTTATCTGGTCCCTAGATATCTTTTTATGGACTACAATTGCTTTACTATTAGGACACCACTAAAGGGGGCTCTGTTTCTCTGATTCCAAATCAAGAGGTTCCTAGATAGTTCTCACTTAATGTAATTTTGTACAATCACAAATCTGATTCTCTAATTTTGAAACTTTAGAGAATTTCAGTTTATATAACCATTTGCCATCTCTATCCTTATCAAAATCCTATACCTGATATAAGAATCTTTTAAAAACTTATGAGGGTTGGGCGGCTAGGTGGCATAGTGGATAAAGCACCGGCCTTGGAGTCAGGAGTACCTGGGTTCAAATCTGGTCTCAGACACTTAATAATTACCTAGCTGTGTGGCCTTGGGCAAGCCACTTAACCCCATTTGCCTTGCAAAAATCTAAAAAAACAAAACCAAAAACTTATGAGGGTCTCTACACTCACTTGCAGCTATACCCCTCTTCTTCAAGCCACACCTACCTCCCTTTTGCTGCTGCTGCTTCTTCTCCATTAAAACTCACTTTTTGGGGTTCTGTTTTTGTTTTTGTTTTTTGCAAGGTGTTGGGATTAAGTGCCTTGCCCAAAGTCACACACAGGTAATTATTAAGTGTTTGAGACTGGATTTTAACTCAGATCCTCCTGACTCCAGAACCACTGCTCTAGCCAGTGTATCACCTAGCTGTCCAAAACTCACTTTCTTTAATTTACTTCATCCTTAATAAATTATGTGAATTTAACTTGTAATTTTTTTTACAGTAGCTTGTGATTTAAAATTTGTTGACTTGGGGCAGCTAGGTGGCACAATGGATAGAATACTGGCCCTGGAGTCAGAAGGATCTTAGTTCAAATTTGGCTTCAGACACGAAATAATTAGCTATCTATGTGACCTCGGGCAAGTCACTTAACCCCTTTGCCTTGCAAAAACCAAAAACCAAAAAAATAAAAATAAAAAAATAAAATTTATGGATTTTTCTTACCCCCCCTGAGTCAGAGAGCCTTATTATTTCTTCAATGAAAAATGAACACCCACTGATCCTGTAAGCCAGCTCTGACTTAGAAAGCTGCTGCTCTCCAATCCTGTGCTCAAGAAGAAGCTATTATCCCAGCTGCCACAAAAGAGGAATAGCTTAGGATGGAGAGCACAGCCCCCTACCCTTCCACTGCTCTGCGGGATGCCATGACTTCTGGTTCCTTCTCAGGTTCTCCCATCCTTCCAAATGTTCAGCAGTCAACAAGCTTTGTATGCCACTCCCAAGCCAAGTTCTGTCTGTACCCCAGTTCCCCCTCAAATGGACTCTGATAGGGAGAGCCATCTCTATATTCTTTTTTCAGCCTGAAGTAGCTTCAGAAGCCAGACTTTTGTCTCAGTTCCCAGATGAATCTTGGTCCAAATTGTTTGAGGGGGGGGAATAAGGAGTAGGGGAACTCTGGAAAGAAGGAATTATTATCATCTTTTCTCCTTTCTGTATTAAAGATAAAATATTTAATTCTTACAAATGTTATAATCTTTTTCTTTTTCTATACTTTCCTTACAAGCAAATCCCTATAAGCAAAGAATGTACCTAGTAAACAGACACTCTTAAGAATTAATCTTTTAGGGATGGCTAGGTGGTGCAGTGGATAAAGCACTGGCCCTGGAGTTAGGAGTACCTGGGTTCAAATCTGGTCTCAGACACTTAATAATTACCCAGCTGTGTGGCCTTGGGCAAGTCACTTAACCCCATTTGCCTTGCAAAAACCTAAAAAAAAAGAATAACTTGAGCTATAAATTATATAGTTATACATATCCTAGTTATATACATCATAAATTCTTTGAGCCTATTTTGTATTAACAAAGATTATAAAACAAGAATACCTAGTTAGAATACCTTGAACTATAAATTCTTAAGGTCCTCCCAACATGCACAGGAATACAACCTTCTATCACTCATTAAGCCACTCCTTAGTTCCTCCTGGTGCTATCTTAACTCTTCCCCTCTGCACTCCCTTTAAAAGTTCAGTTCCCCTGTCCAAACTGCAGCACTCAGTTGATCCAGATGATCAATCTGGCTGATTACTTGCAGCTGTACTCCTCTTCTCATGGCTGCTACTGCAGCTGCTCCTTCTGTTCTTTAATTTCACTGTCTGCATTAAAATTCACTTTATTTACCTTGTTTCCTCCTTAAAGAACTCTGTGAATTAACTTATAATTTTGTTTTGCAATAATTTGTGAATTAAAATTTATGGGCTATCCTTACAAAAATTTTTTTGAAGGTGCAACTGAAAAATGAAGACTTCTGCCTTTTAAAATTATCAGACAGATACTTTAATAATGGGGAAATAATTTTACTTTATTTACCATGAATCAATACATTTATGCGTAAAATCTTAATCTAATTTTGAGAACTTATTACCAAAACATGCTCAAAGATTTAATTTCCATGATAGATAAATTTTGGAAAGCAATCATATCCAACTATTCTTAGAGAACAGGTATTAGTTATTAGTTCATAGTTTTTAGAGAAAACAGTTCAATTCTGTTGCTTTTCTCAAAATTTATTATTCAATTTATTTAGAAATCTTTCACATTACATAGTTGTCTTATTACTTTGTTTAATCATTTCCCCCTTAGGATATCATTTTTATATTTAATTTGATCAAAAATACAGGTTAAAATTGCAAGATGTTCATACTTGCCTCCTATTATAGTAACTTAGTGATGTTCTAGTATCAGCCTATTGTTTAATAGGTTTAGTGCTATACTTACAAAACTTCCGGATAAAAGTGATTTGTTATAAGAGGAAAAAGGGAGAAAAGGGGACAAAGGGAGAAACTTCCTTAGTTCTGTTTAATTTTTAGGCATTAGTTATATTTGACATTCAGTCATGTAGTCACAGGGCAAGGCTCAGAATTTTAACCAGGTTAGGAAATTTCCTTTTTAGCAAGGAAATAGCACAATGGGGAAATAGGGTCAGGAGAAAATTATTTAGACCATGCCCAATTTGTCCCCAAAACTTTTCCCAGGCACAACTTTCCCCACCTTTAGCAGACTGCAACATATGTCATTTTCTACTATTGACTTCATGACTTTTCAAACAACTGAACTATTCCTGTAATCAAAATTTAAAATAACAGTAAATTACAGTCCCAAAAATTTTTACTTTAAATAGCAAAATTTCACTAACAAGTTAGGGCTTGAATATCTTTCCTGATGTTTTCTTAACAGTGAACATTTCATTTATCTTTTACTTGTAAATTAAAACTTCTCATATTCTGGAACTTCAGACATTTAGCAAATACCTCATCATTGGTATGTTGGAGCTACATCTTTAAATCACCATATATACTTTCATAATAGCTAAAATTTTCAAATAAAAAATTTGCTATTCTTTTATTATCATCTGCTTTACAACAAAATATACTTCATTAACTATTTAGCAGGCTTTTTTAAGTTTTAGCAAGGCAATGGGGTTAAGTGACTTGCCCAAGGCCACGCAGTTAGGTGTCTGAGACCAGATTTGAACTCAGATACTCCTGACTCTATCCCCTGTGCCACCTAGCCACCCTTTATTTAGCAGTTTTTAAATATTTTGTCACATCCTTTTAAAAACCAATTCATGTATAACAGCAAGTTGTTTTGTCTAACAGCATTTCTGTTATTTGTCTCAAATCACAATAGTAGATAATTTAGAAATATAATAATAAAACTAACAATAAATTTCAGATGGCAGCAATTACATTTCCAAATCATCAGATATAAAAATCATTGATCTTACTACCTTTGACATTTTAAATAGTTATTAGGTATGCAACAATTCCATTGAATTAAAGAAAAAGTAGTAATATAGTGTTCAGCATGTGCTAGTCACTGTGTTATGCATTTTACAATCATACTTTTTTGATCTCACAACAACCCTGGGGGGTGGCTACCATTATTATTTTTCTCTTTACAGATCAGAAAACTGGGGCAGAGATAGTATAACTTACTTAAGACTACACAACTAACAAATTTCTGCAACCAAACTATAATTCAAGTTTCTCTACATTTTTCCAGCAGTTTTCCCCAACACCTTTATTTACAAATTTGATTTGAGTTGAAAGGGGTTAACAGGGAGAGGGAAAGAATTGCTTTTTCATTTATTTTTAATTTTTTTTATTAAATATTTTATTTTGAGTTTTGAGTTTTGCAATTTCCCCCCTAATCTTACTTCCCTTTCCCCATCCCCCACAGAAGGCAATTTGCCAGTCTTTACATTGTTTCTATGGTATACATTGATCCAAACTGAGTGTGATGAGAGAGATCATATCCTTAAGGAAGAAACATAAAGTATAAGAGATAGCAAGATCAGACAATAAAATATCAGTTTTTTTTTCTAAATTTAAAGTAATAGTCCTTGGTCTTTGTTCAAACTCCACAGTTTTTCTCTGGATACAGCTGGTATTCTCCATTTCAGACAGCCCCAAATTGTCCCTGATTGTTGCACTGATGGAATGAGCAATTCCATCAAGATTGATCATCACCCCCATGTTGCTGTTAGGGTGTACAATGTTCTTCTGGTTCTGCTCATCTCACTCAGCATCAGTTCATGCAAATCCCTCCAGGCTTCCCTGAATTCCCATCAAGAGGGAAAGAATTCTTTGGTTTAAGCAATCATTTTTCTTTTCATAGCCAAAGAAGGATTAAAAAGTGATGGCAAACTGTTTACCTATTGTTTAAATTTTCTCTCTGAGATTACTTCTAAACTAGATGCTTTCCTTCATTGTTCTAGAACAATGAAGCTAATAATCTTACAATTTACTTTTAAAACTTCATAAAATTTAATCCTTATTTTTTCTTAAAACAAATTCTCCAGGGTGGTACCCCAAATTTACTAATATACTTTAGAAAGAGTAGGTTCTGGAATTATGCAAAAATCTTCAGAATTCTAACAATCTTAATTAATTTCCAAACTCCTTAATCTACCAAGGTATTTTTAGCAGTTTTACAAACTTTGATTCTCTAACTTTATTTCTATAAATCCAATGTCAACAAAGCTGAAATGACTCTTTTCTTATAATCTAATCTCCTTCAGAAAGCCTAAAATGAGAAGTCCTTTAGTCTGAGACAATTACTTCAGGTATTCAAGTTCATTAATCTAATGTTCTAATTTCTCTGGTTACAACTCTTAGAAGTTTTTCTGATGTTGCATTTTACATCTTTCAATACACAATATTTTACACAAATATTTTACAAGATGCAAACATTTCATATTTCACAAAGACACAAACACAGACAATATGATAAGACAGATACAAATAGATTTAAAGTGTTCATTTACAATCCATATTTAGGCATGTGTTATTTGTCTGATAGAGACAGGAAGCTAACCAAACATTCTCTTAATCTGTGGAAGGGGGTGAGGGGGTGGAATGAAATCAGAACAGAGGAGGTAAGAGTCTCCCTACCTTCAGAGATAGAGCCAAAGAGCAGGCAGGAATAATTGACTAGGGGAACAGAATGTGCAAAAGGGATATCCTTACCAGAGAGATCTGAGATGAATGAAGTCACCAGAGGATCCTAGAGTCTTTCTCACAAGGAATGGGGAGCTTGTTAAAGGAAGGAGTTCAGAGACTGGAGTAAGGACAAGGGGATAGGACACTCCAGATGAGGAGAGTCAGGCTCTGAAGAAATAAATTTCTCGTGGTTCCTTGTCTGACCTTACTGTACCAGAGAATCTAGTGGCCCAGTACTGTGTCCAGTTCCACTTTTGACCAATTAATGTCAACTAAACTGAACAGACCCCTAACCTGTGGGTGGTAGGAGTCAAAAAAGCAGTCTGGAAACAAATGGGTCATGAATCAAACATAAATTTAATTTCAAAGTGAGGGAAATATCTTGCAAACCAGAATATGTACTGGAGCTCTGCCCCTAGTCGGGGGCTCCATTTTAGTGTAACTGAATTTTGATTTATATTCCTGTAGTTAGACAAAGCATCAAATAATATAGTGTGGCAACAGTGAGGCACAACAACAATAGTGTAGATGTAAGGTCCATTCATAGCAGAACTTTATGTCTGAGCCTATTGGTACTTGCCTAAACTCAGAGATTATCAGTTCCAGAGAGTGTGCACAAAGGATTGTTGATAAACCAAGCTCAGGGCACACAGCTTGCTTGCTGGGCCTTAGTTCTGGAATATAGAGTATCTGCTCTTAGTATCTATCTATCTATCTATCTATCTATCTATCTATCTATCTATCTATTTACCTATTTATCATCCATCTAATTATTTTAGCTATCTAGTTATATATATATATATATATAAAACATATATATATATATATATATATATATATTATCTCATTCATTCTATATTCCAGACAAACTGGCTTAATTGCTGTCTCTAGGATAATGAAGAGACTTGAATCCATGCCATTTCATTTCTTTAGAACCATATTCATCAGCCCTAAGATGAAATGTTTTAGGCAGGACATGATAACTTTCAAATATTTGAAAAACTGTCACATAGAACAGTAATTAGACCTGTTCTGCTAGCCTCAAGGGCCACAATTTGTTTGTTTAACAGTGAAAGTTACTAAAACAACTTTGGAGTTGAAAGAGGGAATTTTTTTTTATTTTAGAAAGGTTTTATTTATTTTGAGTGTTACAATTTTTCCCCCAATCTTGCTCCCCTACCCCGCCCCCAGAAGGCAGTTTGTTGGTCTTTACATTGTTCCTATAAGTTGCATTTGATGAGAGAGAAATCATATCCTTAAGGAAGAATCATATAGTATGTAATATAGCAGAATAGCATAACACGACAACTTTTTTTTTTTTAAATTAAAGGTAATAGTCCTTGGTCTTTGTTCAAACTTCACAATTCTTTCTCAGGATATAGATGGCATTTTCTATTGCAGATATCCCCAAATTATGCCTGACTTTTGCCCTGTTGGTATGAGCAAATCCATTAAGGTTGATCATCACCCTCATGTTGCTGTTAGGGTGTACATTGTTTTTCTGGTTCTGCTCCTCTCACTCAGCATCAGTTCATGCAAATCCCTCCAGGCTTCCCTGAATTCCCATCCCTCCTGGTTTCTAAAAGAACAACAGTGTTCCATCACATACATATACCACAGTTTGTGAAGCCAATCCCCAATTGATGGACATTCCCTCAGTTTCCATTTCTTTACCACCACAAACAGGGCTGCTATAAACATTTTTTGTACAGGTGATGTTTTTACCCTTTTTCATCATCAGGGTATAGACCCAGTAGTGGTATTGCCGGTTCAAAGGGTATGCACATTTTTGTTGTCTTTTGGACATAATTCCAAACTGCCCTCCAGAAATGTTGGATGAGTTCCCAGCTCCAACAACAATATATTTAGTGTCCCAAATTTCCCACATCCTTTCCAACATTGATCTTTGTCCTTTCTGGGCATATTGGACAGTCCGAGAGGTGTGAGGTGGTACCTCAGAGATGTTTTAATTTTCATTTCTCTAATAATTAGTGATTTAGAGCAATTTTTCATATGACTATGGATGGCTTTGGTTTTCTCAACTGTAAATTGCCTTTGTGTTACAGGGAAACTGCTAAAATTAGAACTTTTCAAAAAGATTATCAGAGGTGTGCTGGTAAATATTTAACAAGTGTCTCAGAAAATATACTAGAAAATGTTTAAAGTTGAATTTGAACTCAGGTTTCCCTTACTTCAGTCCTAGGGCTCTATCTACTGTGCCACCTAGGAGATTTGGGAAGGGGAAGAAAGGAAGAGGGGTTGTCCTCTGACTGCCCATTTTTTCCCATTTTTCTTTCTCAACTTTTTAAATTTGGGGGATATACTCTTTCTTTTGCTTCTATACATCTCCCAGAGTTTTTGAGAGAGGGTTAGAAGAAATTGACTGTGGTTTGAACTCAAGAGGACAGACTGTTCTCATTTGGGGGAGGCTGTTTGCCACCTTCCTAATGTATTCTGATATCTCCAACAGGTAATAGTCACTGGAATGTATTCAAACCGGAGGAAAGCAGTTGAGTTACATTCCAACCTCTACCTGATTCACTCTCTGCAAAGATGACAAAGTAGTCAGTTTGTGACTGACCCAACCCTACCTTACACGTTTTCCTTCCCTGGCCTTGTCCCCTAAGGTCTTCATCAGTGCCTGCACATTACTGACCTCCAAATGTTCTCCAATCTGTCCCTTCCTATCATCTCCCCAAAATCACCTCTCCTTCCTTCCTAAAATCAAGAAAATTCCTTTTTCCTGAAGACTATAATTGATTTTATTAATTTAATCAATCATTTAAGCAAAACATTTAGTAAGTTCCTAAATGAGAGCTAGCTAGGTGACAGCTAAAGGGCAGGTGCCTGGAGTAAGGAAAATAGCTTTCTGTGTTTAAATGTTACTTCAGACCTTTAACCCTGTTTACCTCAGTTTTCTCATCTGTCAAATGGATTGGAGAAGGAAATGGCAAATCATTTTTATATCTTTGCTAATAAAATTCCAATGGGGTCACAAAAACTTGGATGGGATTGAAAAATATCTGAACAACGGCAAACTCTATGTGACAGGTACTCTACTAAGTGCTAGAGGAACTATGTTAAGCATAGTTAGTGTGAATTAAGAGTAGATATATCCCTGATGAAAAATTTGCATTTCCAAAGATCAGTGGATCAATCCAAAATGAATTTCTAATTGGAAAAATGCAGGGAGTTATATTTTGAGCATTGAGCCTAATATCTTAGATTTTAGCAGCCTCTGGAATGCATGCAACTAGAAAAAGATTTTCCTTATTTATGTTTCTTGTATTCTGTAAGCCATCTCTTCTCCTTTGCCACCTAACTAGTCTGCCAAGGGAGTGAAATAAATAGATATTCTCAGTTTTGCAGTCCCATTTCATCCCCTAGTTATCTGTCTACTGCATCTTTACAATGAAGTTGCAATTATGCTGTTATACAATTTAAGAAGATCTGCACCATATAGGACTTAATAAAACAAGATGTTATGCTTAGGGAGACAAGAGGGGTTAGTTGGTTCATTTCCTAGCATAGTTCTAGGAATCACAGAATCATGACTGTATAAATGTAAATTAACAGAGCTAGAACTAGGGATAGGTCAGATTGGTAATCACCTAAGGTTCAGGGAGGGATATTTGGTTTATTTTTTAATTTGTTTTAGTTTTTGCCAGGCAATAGAGCTAAGTGACTTGCCTGAGATCACATAGCCAGGTAATTATTAAGTGTTTGAGGTCAAATTTGAACTCAGGTCCTCCTGATTTCAGGGTCTGTGCTCTATTTACTGCATTTAGCTGCTCCTGGGATATTTGTTAATATACTTTTTAATAAACATTATAAACATACTTTTTTTTGCAAGGCAAATGGGGTTAAGTGGCTTGCCCAAGGCCACACAGCTGAGTAATTATTAAGTGTCGAGACCGGATTTGAACCCAGGTACTCCTGACTCCAAGGCTGGTGCTTTATCCACTATGCCACCTAGCTGCCCTAAACATACTTTTTAAAAAAATTTTATAATACACAATTTTTTAAAGTCAGATAATTCTGCTTTCTACTGAACCTATTTTATAATATATTAAGGTGTATATATTTCCATGAAGATTTAAAGCTTCCAGAAGATAAAATAAACAAAGAATATACTTTTTAGATGGGTTTTAAGGATAGTGGTTTTTATAATGAAGAAAATTTACCAAGAGCAGACAAATACTATATCCTAACTCTAACCTAATCTGCCAGTGGGAACAATTGAACTAAGAAAATAGCTGATAGATTTAGAATTGGAAGGAACCTTAAAGAATATGGTCTAACTGAGGCCAAGAGAACTAAAGGTCATGTAAATAATAAACTGATATTTGAATGCAAGACTTTTAACTCTAAATTCAGTGTTTTCTTCATGCCATCACAATGAAGCTATTGCCAATTTGCTCTGAGGGCACCAGACTCTTCTATTCTAAGGTTGCCAATAGAAAATAGATAAAAGCAGGGAGATTTCAGACTTTTGGATAGATGTTTAGACTGGTCTTGTCACAAGACATGGTCTTGTGAAAATGATTTTAGAATTATGTGTTTTAGAAAGAAGAAAAGCAAGAGAGACTGGATGGTTTTCCTGTTCTGTTTATATTTGTCTTCTTCATATTATATATGTTCCTGGGAAAAATCTTGTGAGTGGGATTATGCAGTAAAACTGTTTAAGGTTTTAGTCAACAGATATACCAAAAGACTGGCAATGGCATAGTTATGTAATACAAGCTTTGAAATTTCATCTATGTGTCTTGAATATGCCTTTAATAAGCCTGCAGGAAGACAGTATGTTACTGTATAAATCATCCAGGGAGGGAGTACCAGCTTTGTCAGTTTGCCATTTCTCAAGGATTGTAGCATCCTTATTGGCTACCAGAAGGTGAACAGCTAGGGGTTGCCTAAACAGTTTCCTCCCTCAAGTTGATTCTCAACAATGATCATTCTGGCTGGGTCCAGATTTGATCAATAAGACAATGAAATATTGTAAAAATGTAACATATGAAATGTACTATCTCTGTATCCTCTCTCAGGTCATGATGTGCAGGATCAATCTGGAAATGTGGTATAGTAGAAAGAATCCTAGATTTAGAGATAAAGGAACCTGAGTTCAGTTATCAACTCTCCTATTTACTAATTAGATAACTTTGGGAAAAATCACTTTACCTCTCTGGGCCTCAGTTTCTTCATCTTGGCACTTGATAGATTCATCTATAAAATAAGAAGATTGAAACTTCTAAGTTCCCTTCTAAATCTACTTTATGATCCAATAAATTGTTACACTATAATCAGATAATAAAATTATTCATAGCATAAAGTTAAAGGAAAATAGATCAACTGTACCTATGTGGATACTTCTGCCCCCAACCATCACCTATACTTCCTTTAGCCTGTTCTCCCATATATCTGGGTGTGGGAGGAAGATTCCCAAACACAATCACAAATAACTCATCAAAAGGAGCAACGAAAAGGAGTGTTGTATACCATATAAAGAGGTTAGGGCAGAGATGGTACTAGAAGTCTTTCCTTCCCAGTTTATTCCCAAACCAATGGAATTTCTAATAGTTGAAGTCTCGCTCAAAATCTCTTTCTTAGTGTGGATCTCTGGCTATCTAGAGTACATGACTATCATTGTAATAACAGAGTGACTCCTTATTGCCACAGCCCTTGTCACTCCCATCTATGTCATGGAAGCCTAGTAGTCCAAATACAACAGCAGCAGCTACTACTTTCTTCCTCCACCTCCCCCACCTTTAGGATTCTCAAAAGTTCCAATCCAAGGTTAGCTGAAGATAAAGAAGTCAACCCTGGTTTCTTCACCTACACACTTCTGTCCCATATCAGAGGCATCTGACCTGTCATAAGTGAATGTTTCCTTGACCCTTATTCTTTTCTTTCATGCCAGGGCTCATCTCTTGCTCTTTGTATGCTTCCTGTCCTTCTGGCATAAACTTCTGGAGACTCTTTCATGATTAGTGACTTCCCCCCCAAAACACTATTTTAAGATAGATACCAGCCATGTTTCCCCTCACTCAAATCTTGGTTTCCTCTTTATACCCCCCTCTGCTTCATAGGTCCCTTTCTATGTTATTTTACACAATTAGAATGTAGGCTCCTCTAGGATAGAAACACTTTTTTGGTACTCTATATCTATATCATCTATCTCTATCTCTATCTCTATCTCTATCTCTATCTCTATCCATCTTTATTTCTATCTATATCTTCAGTGTTTAGTCTAGCACTCTGAGTACCTTCTGTCATTTCTTGTCTTGTCACTGTTGTCTTCTTCCTGTAAAATGTAAGCTCCTTGAGGGTAGGGTTCTATATTTTTTGTATTTGTATTCCTGGCACTTGATAGATGCTTATTGACTACAGAATGACAAGCATCACCAGGAGCAATTCTACCATTCTTTTCCTTGCTGAATCTTTACCATCTGAAGACCTTGATGGCAAATAATAATTCAGAAAAGTAAATCAGAGCCAAGATACAAACAAAAAGGGAACATTCTTTTTACACAAGGTCAATGATAATTGCATCTTTGGAATCTTTCCCTATTCTCTTAGGTGTATCTCTGTCAAAGATCATGCAACCCTGGAGTCAGGGATCTCGGGACCTTCTATCAGGTCCCAAGATCCATCACTGGATAATTTATATAGTAATATACAGTCTTCCTGCAGGCTTATTAAAGACACATAAATGAAATTGCAAAGCTTGTATTGCATAACTATGCCATTGCCAGTCTTTTGGTAAATTTTTGGGACCTTCTATCAAGAAATAATTTGGCATATATGAATGTCAAATATCCTCTTGAAAGGGCAAGTCCTTAAAAATGGACTAGATTCATATATCTTGGATCATTTAAATTTGATTTTGCTTGAAGGCAGAGGGATAGATTAGATCACTTCTTTGAAACCTTATAATTCTATTATTATCAGGTATCATTTCCAGTTATAGCAGACCCCCAAAAATGCTAAACTGCACCAGCAGATGGCTCCACAGACAACAATATGCTTCATGATCTCCAAAATGGCTCCCAAACAGAATCAAAACTGCATTCCCCAAAGGGTTTTTCCTGTGAGCTTAGTTTTTACAATGTGAACATATTCTTTGGATATAATAAGTCTGAGAAAGATTAATAAACTAAATTATGTAAAACACTTTGAATTGTGTAAAAAAGGGGGACTTCTGAAAAAATTCCTTTCCCATTTTGGCTTTGTCCATTAATGTGTTCATTATTGAACTCCCCATGCCTCATACCACTCCCTCCAGAAAAAAATTATAAAGAGCACCACTGAACAGATACCTTCCAGAGTTATATTTCCAAGTATTTCAGTCTTCTTATATCTCACATGAAGGAGCACATATTTCTAGTTCTTTGGATCTTCAAGCAGAAAAAAACAAAACAAACACATGAAAAAATCAAAACCTAAACCATGGAATTGAGTTAGAATTCCTCCCCAGACTGGTTTTATTTCAAAGGACTGGGATATTGGACTGAGATATTGGAGGCTCAGTAACCTGTTTGAAGGAGCTGAGAGCAGTGAACCAAATCATATGGAGGAGAATTGCATCCAGAAATTAAGCTTGTTAACTCTCTGTTTATTTTTGAAAATACATACTCAAAGTCAGGGGAGTCATGGTTAGAATGAATAAATCATTAGTGCCTCTTCAGGGTCTTCACATTAGCCCCTTCAGAATCTCTCTTTTATATCTAATATGTATATCCCAGATATTACTTACATGCTCTGTTATCAGATCAAAAATTAAAACCACGGAAATTTAAAACTTTAGAAGTCATCTAGTCCAGTCCCATCTTGTGTGCGAATTTCTTTTTCAGTGTCTATAATAGGAACAATACTTCCTAAGGATCTGCCATGAGACTTGAGATAACTTTTTCCCATAAAAGCTAGAGAAGACTTTCATTAAGGGTATTGAAACTATCTCCAGAGTTTAACTGACTCAAGGAAACAAGGCTTGAATCTTTCATGCAACTTCCTGGTAGTAAAGCATAAATACTAGAAAGAAATCCCTTAGATTAGATGACAGACAACACCGTCAGAGAAACTGCTCAGCTGAATCAGTGCTGTATCCTTGCTGAAAATGCTTCCCATTCAATGGCTAAATAAACCACATTCTGTTTGCTGTTAGAAGGTTTACAGTGTTCCCATTTCACTCCACTTCCAAATCTGAAGCACTAGATCAGACCCAGCCTTCCACCACATTTCTGACATTTGTTCACCTATTTTCTGCTGCTTTAGGTGACAGATATCAATTCTTTGTGAAGAAAACTCTATTAATAAATAACTCAAATTATTAAAAATTTGTCTTTCATATTCTGTGAAATAAAATCTATAACTTTCACCTATTAATTCTTATTCTCCTGCTTATTGCTGGCAGAAGTCTCCTGAATCTATGCTCTCATTAGTGAGGCTGTTCTGACCAATAATGCGGTCTGCAATCCATCCTTACCTGTTCATTTTGTGTGACTCTTATTCTTGCCCAACATATGTTTACTCCAGGGAGTCTACTGGATACCTTCACATTCACTTGATATTCAATGGATGCCAATGGAGCATGAAGTATGTCTAATGATTCCTTGGTCTCTATAAGTTATAGATCCATCCTTTTTTTAGTTATACACCTCTCTGATGACATCTTTTATACTACTAATTCCTTATTTGTAATAGACTGCATTTTGCTTACATTCACTATATTCCTATCCATTGCCCTTTAGGCAATATTGACCATGGTGGTATCTCATTACTCAGATCTAACCAACATCAATGAGACAATTGTCATTAATAGAGTTGGGCTTTTATTTCAGGGAGAAGCATGGGATCAGTTCTGTATTTTTCTCTGTTGCAGAGTTGCCATAATTTCTTCATTAAGTGGCCTGGCTTCTTGGTCATAAGTGTTTCCATACTTTTCTAGTCTAGCATTTATAAAACAGATTCTCTACTTGAAGAAAATATACTTGGAACCTTTCCAGCCTGGTTGCATCTGCCAGGACGTGTTCTCCAGAAGATGTCCACTTTTGAAAAATCCAGCGTCACTTCCCTGCCATGAAAAAGCATCAGAGCATGATCATACAATTGCTACAAATAAAGAAAGTGATATCTCATGCTTCCTTTACATTTTTCTCTTCTCCAGGCTGGACATTCTCAGTTTCTTCAATGATTCTTCTTATTAATTATGGCTACTTTGTTAATGTCCTTTTTCATTGTTCATGTCTAACTTTGAACATAGTACTCCAGATATCGGTTTGACAAATTCAACAGTGAACTTTCCTTGTTTTAGATACTACATTTCTTGCTAATTCAAGCTCTTACAAAAATCCTACTGCAATACCTCATTGTGGTGTAAAGGTGACCTGATATTCTCAGAGACTGTGCCATAGGAGTGCAAGCTCTTATAGAGTCTACTAAGTTGGAGGTCATTGACTAAAAGCCAAGCAACAGACTGTGTCAGCTATTGGAGGACTAGCCAAGCCAAGTTCAGAAAGGCTTATCACCAGAAGGTTGGTCACCAGGTGATGAAATTTTTTGGCTTCAGTAGCTCATAAAACAAACACTAAGACAAAATGCTTTTCAGTCTTTTGCAGCATTGATTTGCTTAACTACAGGAGTAGAAGAAACTAGGGCAGAGGATACTAAAAATCTTTTTGTAGGTCATGGATTTATAAACCATAGCTCTGGACTCATACAAACTATATTCAGTCTTGGAGAATTCTTAATAAATGATTTTTATGGCTCATACCTCTATCTCAGATCATGATTAGCTCTCTCCCACAGGTAAAAGACCCTCAGGTCACAAACAAGGACCCAAGCTAATAAGACATCTGAATATGGGAAGAATTTCCATTATAAAATGCAGAAAACTCCTAATAAAAACCATAAACATTTAACTTTTAACTCAGTCCTTTAGTTGACCAGACCATAAGCATTTATTTAGCAGTCACTTTGTATAACCCTGTATTATGCACTTATTGTTGTTTGTCCTTTGTTCTCAAGGAGGGCCATGACTGAAGTGATACCATGATATGCAAGTGAATTGGATCTCAGTACAGGGCAAAGAGGGTTGTGCAAAGAGTCCAACCTCACTTTCTTCTCTGGAGTCATCTGGACCCAGTGGCCAAATATGGATCAGGACACTGAAGATGGCCCTGGATGTGGCAGCTTTACTTTCTCCTCCCAGGTCACAGCTTGACAGGCAATACCTATTCAATGGTTAAGTTTAGGTAATAGAGACATGTGGCAAAGAGGTCAAGAATGACCACTTCAAAAAAAAATTAAGTTGGGAGAGCAAGACCTCAAAGTTTCTTAGTGATTAAGGCAGGTATGAAAAAAGAAGCAAGAAGAACCTCCTTTGTATAGTCAAAAAAAAATCAGAGTGGGGAAGATTCTCAGAGTTTTTGGCCAAAACTATTACATCACTATTTACACTTATCCTGAACCAAATCAGGGAAATAACAATGATGAAGTGGGCTTAACCTGAGATTCATTGTTGACCAATCAAGTACAGAAAGAAAAGAGAAAGGAAGGAAGGAAGGAAGGAAGGAAGGAAGGAAGGAAGGAAGGAAGGAAGGAAGGAAGGAAGGAAGGAAGGAGAAAAGGAAGGGAAGATAGGAAGGAAGAGAGGAAGAGAGAGAGAGAGAGAGAGAGAGAGAGAGAGAGAGAGAGAGAGAGAGAGAGAGAGAGAAGGAGGGAGTGAGGGAGGAAGGAAGAAAAAGAAAAGAGAAGAGAGTAGCTACATAGTTGACAACAGGAAGGTTGTCCTTTTGCTCACAGAGTTTGTTGTTTGTCCTTTGTCCTTGAACAAGACCATGACATCAGGAAGACCATGACATTCAAGTAAATGGGATTTAAGTGGGGGTGGGGTGGGGGATGGGGGTTGTGCAAGGTCACCAGCCTTTCTTCTCCTCCAAAGCCATATGGGTTCAGTGATCAGATTGAAGCTAAAAAGAAGGGCAGAAGATAGCCCCTGGCCTCAAGGAGCTCATAATCTCCAGGTACCCATTAATCCACATTACTCAAAATGAGAGGTTTGAATTATTTCTTCTCTAGACCTGGGCACCTTCTTTCCTAATGGACTACATGGAAGTATAAACCTCTCTCCAGGAGCTCTGTCCTTCCTGGTTCTTTACCTCTGTTCCAGGGGGATGTCTGTATCTGCTGTTCTGTCTCTGTCTCTGTCTCTCTCTGGAAGTAATGTTGTCTTTTCTTCCTTTGTATTTCTTCTGGTGAGTGATTTCTATCTCATTTTAAAGAGACTGTCCAAGCTGTGGGTAGGTGTGTATGGATGTGCATGTATGAGTGTGTGTGTGTGTGTGTGTGTATGTGTGTGTGTGTGTGTGTGTATGTGCATGTGAGTGTGTGTGTGTGTGAACATCACTATTATTACCCAAACCAACGGTCACAGAAGGCAATGTAAGTTCATACCCTTTCAAAGGTAACCTTGTGTAGAGAATTATATATTTTGTTCAGGAGATAATAGAGTGAAGCCAAGTTTACCCTATTCTTCTGGGGCAATCTGGGCATTTTGCTATTAAAAAACACTGAAGAAAGTAGAGTGGCACTTGGGATCAAACCCTCAGGCTTGACTCTTATTGACTGTGTGACCTTGAGCAAATCACTCAACTTCTCTAGGCTTCATTTCCTTCTCTGTAAAATTGGAAAGTTGGATTATCTGATCTCCAGGCCTTTTCCAGCTCTAATAATGTAATCTTAGGTAGTATTTACTCTGCATCCTAAGATTTGAAAAGCACTTTACAACTGTTAACTAATTTGATCTTCATGCCAACTAGGTGAAGTAGGAGTTATTATTATTATCCCCATTTTTACAGAAGGGCAAGTAGAGGTAAGAAGAGCTTTTGTTCTATAATCCCATGAACTAATAGTACTTTTTTTTAGTGGGGCAAGGGGGTTAAGTGACTTGCTACTCTGAGCCAGTTTTCTGTTAATTCTAGCTGCTTCTTGACTTGTTCATCATAACATATCCAATCATCAACCACAACCATATCAGATAAGTATAAAATTGTACCAGGGATAAAAATTTAAAAACGAAAAGCAGTTTCTATCCTCAATGAGTTTATGACCTAATGGGAAAAGTTACATAAAAAGGAAGCTAAAAAGACAAGGTGTGGGAGAAGGTATTATGTGTGGGGTAATGTCAAAGTCCAAAGGAATACATTGAGGTGGGAAATGGCTCGAGTACCTTTCTTATTTTTTTTTTCCAACACCAACAACTCTGTCATGGGTGGATCCCATTCTTTATGGTAAGTCCATCACAAAAGTTACTTCCAGATTTTTCCACTGTTGCCATTGCTGATTGCAACTTCTTCCTTTAGTATTTCTCCACTACCATGCACTATATTTTCTCTTTCCTTTCACTGACTCTGCTGTAGGGTAGCTGAGTGGCACAGCAGACAGATCCCTGGCTCTGGGGTCAAGAGGCCCCGAGCCCCACTACCACCTCTTAGGCCTAGCATCCACCTGGCCCTATGGTCCCAGAGAGGCCTTCCAATCCCAGCCCCTTGCAAGAAGTAAAAAAGAAAATGTGTTATATCTGACCACTCTCCCACCATGGTCCATCCTCTCCTCCATCACTCACATCACCCCTTTCCCCCTGCCCCCTCCCTCTCTCCTTCTTATTCCAGATGCCTATACCCCATTGAGTATATATACTGTTTCCTCTCCTAGACACCTCTGATGAGAGCAAAGATTCCCTCATTCCCCCTTGTCTTCCCCCTTCCATATCATTGCAATAGCTCATTGTAATAAAGAGAAATCTTATTATATGAAATATCTTGGCCTATTCACCCTCTCCTTTTTCTTTCTCCCATTACATTTCCCTTTTTTCTATTGACTCCATTTTTACACCATATTTTATCTTAGAATTCAGCTTTCTCCCATGCTTCAACTATAAAAGCTCCTTCTACCTGCTCTATTAACTGAGAAGGTTCATATGAGTATTATCAATGTCATTTTTCTATGCAGGAATACATGCAGTTCATCCTCATTAAGTCCCTCATATTTCCCCCCTCTCCTCCAATCTCTATGCTTCACCTGAGTCCTGTATCTGAAGATCAAACCTATTGTTCAGCTCTGGCCATCCCAACAGGAACATTTGAAATTCCCCTGGTTCATTGAAAGTCCATCTTTTTCCTTGGAAGAGGACATTCAGCCTTGCTGGGCAGTTCATTCTTGGCTGCAAGCCCTATGAGCTTCCAATGTAGTTGCTGCTAAGTCCTGTGTGATCCTGACTGCAGCTACATGATATTTGAACTGTGTCCTTCTGGCTGCTTGTAATATTTTCTCTTTGACTTGGGAGTTCTGGAACTTGGCTATAATATTCCTAGGGGTTGGTTTTTTGGGATCTTTTTCTCTGGGGGATCAGTGGATTCTCTCCATTTCTATTTTGCCCTCTGCTTCTAGAATATCAGGGAAATTTTCCTATAGTAATTCTTTGAAAATGATGTCAAGGCTCTTTTCCTGATCATGACTTTTAGGTATTCCAATAATCTTTAAATTATCTTTCCTAAGTCTGTTTTCCATATCAGTTGTTTTTTCAATGAGATGTTTCACATTTTCTTCTAATTTTTCATTTTTTTGATTTTGAAGTATTGAGTCCTGGTTTCTCATAAATTCATCAATCTCTCTGAATTCTATTCTTTGTCTGAAGGATTTGTTCTCCTCAGAGAGTTTTCTTATCTCTTTTTCCATCTGGCCAAATTTGCTTTTTAAAGCATTCTTCTCCTCAATAACTTTTTTGAACTGTTTTTAACCATTTGACCTAAGCTGGTTTTTAGCATGCTATTTTCTTCAGCATTTTTTTGGATTTCCTTGACTAGGCTGCTGACTTCATTTTCATGTTTTTCCTGCATCTCTCTCATTTCTTGCTTGTTTTTGTTTTTTAGGTTTTTGCAAGGCAAATGTGGTTAAGTGGCTTGCCCAAGGCCACACAGCTAGGTAATTATTAAGTGTCTGAAACCGGATCTGAACACAGGTACTCCTGACTCCAAGGCCGGTGCTTTATCCACTGTGCCACCTAGCCACCCCTCTCCCATTTCTTTTCCCAGTTTGTCTTCTAACTCCATCATTTGATTTTCAAAGTCTTTTTTGAGCTCTGTCATAGACTGAGCCCAATTTCTGTTTTTCTTGGAGTCTTTAGATGCAGGAGCTTGTGATTCCTCATCTTCAGACTGAGTATTTTGATCCTTCTTGGGCTCACATGCAAAATATTTCTCAATGATGTTCCTCTTGTTTCTCTGCTTGCTCATTTTCCCAGCCTAAGCCTGTTTTGGGGGTGCTTCCTGAGCTTTTGGAACACTCCCACAAGGGTCTCAGTGTGTGTGAGGCTCTGTCCTCCCTCCTGGTCTATGAATGACCATATGTACCCCCCTCTGCCATGGGGCCGAGGTGGAGGGGGCTCTGCTGTTCTATTGGGGGGGGGCTAGACTGCAATCAGGATGTGAATGTGGTCAGAGCCCCAGAGTTCTGTTCCAGGGGCAGAGGACATAGCTCGGCAGTCTCTCTCTTCACTCCCCTCCCTCAGCTCAATGGGCTCATGCCCTGGGGGCTCCTGCTTACCAGCTTCACCTGCTTCTGTTTCCTGGAAGTCAGCTGCCCTGAGGGCTGGGATCCACGTGCTCGCTGTGGCAGAGGTCTCCTACTCTTCCCCCAATTTGTGCCCGGTGCTCCCTGGGGTGTAGCTCAGGAGATTCCCCCCGCTGCTGTGAGCCGTGGCTCCCAGTGCCCTGGGGCTGCCTCCGGGAGGCTGAAGTTCTTTTGCTCTGGTGGGCCACCCCTCTGGCAGGCCACCCCCCAACCTCGGGGAGCAGAGCCTTTCTGCTCTTTTCCAGGTTACCTTGAGTAGGAGAACTGCCTCATTGGGTCCATCTGTGGGTTCTGTCTCTCAAAAATTTAGTTAGAGTCCTTAGCTTATGAGTTTTATGAGAAAGCGCCTAAGACACGATTGTTCTTGTCGCCATCTTGGCTCCACTGAGTGCCTTTCTTAAATGGAGGATCTGAAAGGAATTCATCACTGCAGCCTTCAATCAGTGGGATAATATGAAATGATCACCAAAGACTGATCCCATCTCACAGGATAATGAGGTTCCTGCTGCTAAAGTTCCTTGGAGGGGGATGGTAGAAAAAATCCAAAGTAGGACTATATGGATGGGAAATTTTTGAAAAATCATTCCTAGTTAAGGACCACATTCCTGTAGTCCTCACACTCTGAAGGTCTACTAGGTTTGATTTTTTTTCCCTTTCTTAGGGTTCTCTGGTACTCTTAAGGAAATTGCGAGGGGTCCTTAGGTTCTCTGCAAATGGATCCAGCTCTCACCAACAAAGTTCCCAAGTATAGAGGGATCCACTGCACTTCAATTCCATTTAGCCACTAACTGTGGGATTAGTTTTTTTTAAATTTAATTTAGAAATTATAATCACAAATATACAAATTTATTCCCTCCACTCATGGGAAGCATAATTTCCCTTTCCCTTCTGCACCACTTCAGTCTCTGAGGAGAGGGAAAAGATTAGTTTCTTTGCTTAGTTTGTGTCCAATAGAGCACAGTTCCAATTCAAAATTCAAAAGCCCTATTGGACTGGAGTCCCAGGTTTCTCAAGGCTTCCATGCTAATTTGGCTAGTTGCATTGTCACCATTGGCAATCCTGGTTCCAGGGTTACCAAGTTCAAACTCCCCTGAGAATCACTTCTGACATTTGAAAAAGAGTACAAACAACACAAAACAGGAAATAATACCTTCAGGTCCATTCTTGGAACTAAGGTTACAGAGAAGAACAAGTGAACAGGGGTTCTATCTTTCTTACCAGTTCTCAGCTTCCTAGCAATGGGTGAACTGGGAACTTTGCTCTCTAGAAGGTAAGAAAGAGTTGATGAAAATAATAGCAGGAAGGGGAGAGTGGCAGAAAACAGAGGCAACAAGTTTTCATCTATTTATTTATTTATTTCATCCAAATGCACACGTATATTTTTTTAATTAATTTTATTTTAGGTTTTTGCAAGGCAAGTAGGGTTAAGTGGCTTGCCCAAGGCCACACAGCTAGGTAATTATTAAGTATCTGAGCCTGCATTTGAACTCAGGCACTCCTGACTCCGGGGCCCATGCTCTATCCACTGCGCCACCTAGCTGCCCCCCACATGTATATTTTTAAGTTATAAAACTTCCTTCCACACTCCCTTCTGACCCCTGCCCCTCCCCTCAGTGGCAATTAACCAGGCTAGCATTGTACATGCATGTTTTTGATAAACATATTTACAGATTAGTCATTTTTGGTATGAGGAATTAGGATTAAGGGAAAGAAACTTATAAGAGATAATTTTTATAAAGTGTTTATCAGATTCTACAGGGTTTTTTTTGTTTTTGTTTTATTCTGTTTTGTTTTTCCTCCTCTGGATGGGGATAACATTGTCCATAGCTGGTCTAATAAGCTTGTCTTTGCTCTCTGAATTGCTGAGAGGAGCTGCTTTGATCAAGGTTGATCATCTCACAATGTTATTGTTAATGTGTATATTGTATTCCTGTAGATTAGGATAAATTTTTAAACCCAAGTGGAATGTATCTTATTCCCTCTATGGGTCAAATCTATTGAATAGAATTTTTTTTAGTTTTTTTTTTTTTTGCAAGGCAATGGGGTTAAGTGGCTTGCCCAAGGCTACACAGCTAGGTAATTATTAAGTGTCTGAGGCTGCATTTGAACTCAGGTACTCCTGACTCCAGGGCCAGTGCTCTATCCACTGTGCAACCTAGCCACCCCCTATTGAATAGAATTTACTCAGAGTTCACACTCTCTTCTTTCCCTCTAAAATTATAAATCTTTGTGCCTCTTCACCCAGTGTTATTTATTGCTCTAATACTATTAATCAGGTATCATCAATCACTGTTTGATTATTTTATTGCTTGATAAGTTCCTATTTGTTATCAAAGTATCATCACCCATTAATTGCTTGATAAGCAGCATTGTTTCAAATTACATAAAATTATAATTATAATCATTTTTTTACCTTACCTTCTTTTTCAGGTACGCTCCAAGGACACACAATTCTGCTCATGAGCCAAGGTAACATCCAAAACCAAATCATTTCTTGAATAATTTGTACCCTTCCCTCCAGGCCTATTTTCTCTCATGCTTTATCCCCCCCCCCCTCCACTCAGGGTGAAGTTCTAAAGAATTAGAGGTGCTATATCTTCCCTTTTAGGGTTGTATACAATTTGATGGTCTTGGCCAACTTTTTGTTTTGTTTTGTTTTTTCCTTCCCCTTGAGTCATGTATTTGGCAATTGAATTCTCTGTTCAGTTCTGGTCTTTTATTTCAGGAAATTCTGGAAGTCCTCTATTTTGTTGAACATACATCTTTTTTCTCTAACAGTATATGCTGAATTTTACAGGATAGTACATTCTGGGTTGTAATCCCAGGTCCTTTGCTTTCTGATATATGGTATTCCAGGTCTTCCAATCCTTCAGTGTTGAGGCTGATGGGTTCTGTGTGAATCTGATTGTGTTTCCTTTGTATTTGAATTGTTTTCTTTTTTTTTTTTTGCTTGCAATATTCTCTCCTTTATTTGAGAGTTCTGGAATTTGGCTATAACAGTCCTTAGAGTTTTTATCCTTTCTTGGAGGGGTGGATTCTGTAGATTTTTTTCAACGATTATATTGTTTTCTTGTTCTAGCAGATTTGGTTAATTTTCCCTTATAATTTCCTCCATGATGTTTTTGATCTAGGTTTTCTAGTAGTCTGATGATTCTCAGGTAGTCTCTTCTGGATCTATTTTCCAGGTCATTTATTTTCCCTAAAAGGAACTTTATATTTTCTTCAATTTTTTCAGTCTTTTTATTTGCTTGATGTAATCTTGTAGTCTTGTAGATTCATTTGTTTCTATTTGTTCAATTCTAACTTTTAGGGTTTTATTTTCTTCAATTACCTTTTGTGTTTCCTTTTTAAAGGTGTTAAATTTGGGGTGGCTAGGTGGCACAGTGGATAGAGCACCGGCCCTGGAGTCAGGAGTACCTGAGTTCAAATCTGGCCTCAGACACTTAATAATTACCTAGCTGTGTGGCCTTGGGCAAGCCACTTAACCCCACTGTCTTACCAAAAAACCTAAAAAAAAGGTGTTAAATTCTCTGATCAATTTTTCATAATCTTCCTGCATGACTCTCATTTCTTTTTTCCATTTTTCTTCCTCCTCTCTTCTTTGGTTTTTAAATTCTTTTTTAAGCTCTTTGATAAGCTTCTGTATTTGAGTCCAAGTTATAAACTGTTTTGATACTTTCCCTGTGAGTGCTTTTTCACTGATTTCTTCTTCAGACATGGCATTGCTGTCATCTTTGTCTATAAAGTAGTTTTCTATAGTGTGTGATCTTTTAGCTTTTCTGCTCATCATTGTTCTTTTAGCTCTTTGCTCCTGGGGTAAAGAGAGTATAGATCCATGTTTTTTTTGTTGTTGTTGTTGTTTTTTTTGCTGGGGCTGAGGTCTGATCCCTGGCTTGCCGTTGGCCAAGATATTGTCTATGCAGCCCAGGCCTTGCCTTTACAGAAATTTGTTTCCTCCTTTATGACCAGGTTCTGACTTAGCAGTAGTTTGTTCCTGACTCAGTCCTGTCTTTTATTTTGATGTTCCTGGGGTTCAGATTTTGTTTGGGATTGGGATCCTCCCTGCTGTTTTGCTATCTAATTACTGGAACCTCTGCTGTTGTCAAACTGTCGGGACCTGGACTGCTCTGTGACTAAAAGCCTCCTTCTGGCTTTCCTGTTCTCCCTGCCTCACTGGGCTTTACTTCCCTTTCCCCCCCAAAGATACAGACCTTTACTGAAGATCCTCCACAATATCTACAATTGAAAGCTTTTTTGAATCTTCACTTTTTCTTGGTGGGATCTGTAGTTTGAATGTCAGAATAGAGGCTTCATTTATCTTTTGTAGGAGCATGTTAGCTTCATGCCTCCATCTTTTTTTTTTTAGGTTTTTTTTTGCAAGGCAAACAGGGTTAAGTAGCTTGGCCAAGGCCATACAGCTAGGTAATTATTAAGTGTCTGAGACCGGATTTGAACCCAGGTACTCCTGACTCCAGGGCCAGTGCTTTATCCACTATGCCACCTAGCCTCCCCATTCATGCCTCCATCTTGGCTCCTGAGACAACAGTTTTAAAGACAATAGTAGACAACCAAAAGTGACTACTCCCACCCATGGACAAATCAGGCTCCATGTTACACAAACTGGGCATGTTCAAAAGGCTTTTCAAGGGCATGTTAGGAGAACTAGATATGCTCAGTGAAGCCCAAATTACATTAAAATAAAATTAATCCAGTAAGGGTGCTATGTTGTTGTTGTTATTCAGTTGTTTCAGTTGTGTCTGGTTTTTTGGGACTCCATTTGGGAGATTTTCTTGGCAAAGATACTGAACTGGTTTTCTGTTTCCTTTTCCAGTTTATATGACAGATGAGGAAATTGAGCTTAAGTGACTTGTCCAAGGTTGCATAGCTAAAAAGTATCTGAGGCTAAATTTGAACTCAGGTTTTCCTGACTCCTTTCTCTGAACCATAGAACCAACTTAGCTACACCAAGGGATGACATTGTAAGGATTAAATCATTAATGTTTTATTAAGAAAAATACTTAAATAACCCCATTTTAGAAAAAGAAATTGATCAAGCTATCAATGAGCTCTCTAAGAAAAAATCTTCAGGGTCAGAGGAATTTACAAGTGAATTCTATCAAACATTTAAAGAACAGTTCATTTCAATTCTATATAAGCTACTTTAAAAAAACAGGAGTCCTGCCAAATTACTTTTAAAATACCAATATGGTGCTGATACCTACACCAGGAAAAATCAAAATAGAGGAAGAAAATTATAGACCTATTTCCCTAATGAATATTGATGTAAAAATTTTAAATAAAATATTTGCAAGTGGTTACAGGATCATACACTATGACCATGTGGAATTTATACCAGGAATGCAGAGCTGATTCAATATTAGGAAAACTATTAATATAATTGATTATATCAGAAACAAAACAGAAATCAGACATTATTTTAAAAGATGGTGAAAAAGCTTTTTTGACAATTAGTACCCATTCCTATTAAAAACTCTAGAAAGCACAGGAATAAATGGAGCTTTCCTTAAAATAATAAGTAGTATCTATCTAATTCCATCAGCAAACATTCTATGTAATAGAGATGAGCTAGAAGCAATTCCAATAAGATTAGGGTTGAAACAAGGATGCCTGTTATCACCTTATTATTCACAATATCACTATATTGTATTTGAAATGTTAGCTTTAGCAATGAGAAGAAAAAGAAACCGAAGGAATTATAATAGACAAAGAGAAAACAAAACTCTCATTCTTTGTAGATGATAGGATGGTATGCTTAAAGAATACTTGAAAATCAACTAAAAGTATTATTTGAAATAGTGAGCAACTTTAGCAAAGTCATAGAATATAAAATAAACCCACACAAATCATCAGCATTTCTTTACATTATCAACGAAGTATAGCAGCAAGAGATAGAAAAAAAAATTCCATTTAAAGTAACTGTAGACAACATAAAATATTTGGGAGTCTACCTGCCAAGACAAATCCAAGAATTATATGAATACAATTACAAACACTTTTCAGACAAAGTCATATGTAAACATTTGGAAAAATGCCAATTGCTCATGGGTAGGCCAAGATAATATAATAAAAATGATACTTTCACCTAAGTTAATCTACTTATTCAGTTCATACCAATCAAGCTATCTGAAAATTATTTTATAGAACTAGAAAAATAATAACAAAATTTATCTGGAATAACAAAAGTTCAAGGATCAAGGAAATTAACAAAACAAAAAAAGTGCAAAGGCAGTTGACCTAGAAGTCCAGATCTAAAACTATATTATAAAGTGGAAGTCATCAAAACTAGCTAAGAAACAGATTGTAGATCAGTGAAATAGATTAGGTATAAAAGAAACAATAGTAAAGGATTATAATAATCTACTATTTAGTAAACTCAAATAATTCAATTTCTGGAAAATAAACTCACTATTTTACAAAAGTTGCTGGGAAAACTAGAAAATAGTATGGCAAAAACTGGACATATATCCTACACCAAGAAAAGGTCAAAATGGGTACATGATTTAGACATAAAAGGTGATACCATAAACCTATTAGGAGAACATGAAATTTCTTATTTGTCAGAACTATAGAGAGGGGAAGAGTTTATGACCAAGCAAGAGGCAGAGAGCATTATAAATTATAAAGTGAGTAATTCTGATTACATTAAACTGAAAAGTTTTTGCACAAAAAAAACCAGTGCAACCAAGATTAAAAGGAATACCAAAAACTGGGAAACAATTTTGACAGCCAGAGTTTCTGATTAAGGACTCATTTTAAAAATAGAGAACTGAGTCAAATTTATAATAATTCAATTTATTTTCCAATTGATAATTGGTTGAATGATAAGAACAGGTAGATAAAGATATTAAAGCTATTTATATTCATATGAAAAAGTACTCTAAATCAATATTGACTGCAGAAATGCTATTGAAAGCAACTCTGAAGTACTCCCCCCACAACTATCAGATTATTTAGAAAAATGCACTGTTGGTGGAGTTGTGAACTGTCCAACCATTCTGGAGAGCAATTTATAACTATGCCTAAAAAATTATAAACTGTGTATACCCTTGACCCTACAATACCACTTACTAGATCTGTATCCCAAAGAGGTCATAAATAAGGGGAAAGGACCCAAATGTACAAAAATATGTATAGCAGTTCTTTTTGTAGTGGCAAAGAATTGGAAATTGAAGGGATGGCCATTAATTGGGGAATGACTGAACAAATTGTGGCATATGAATGTGATAGAATAATATTTTATAAGAAATAATGAGCAGGCAGATTTCAGAAAAACTGGAAAGACTTACATGATATGAGGTTCAGTGAAATCAGCAGAACCAGAAGATCATTGTTTATCTTAACACCAACATTATGTGATGATTAACTATGATAGATTTAGTTCCTTTCAGCAATACAGTGATCAAGTACACTTTTAAAAAACTTGTGATGGAAATTGCCATTTATATCCAAAGAAAGAATTATGGAGTTTGAAAGTAGACCAAAGCATACTATTTTACTTTTTAAAGTTTGTGTATGTTTTTTCCTTTTCCTACAGTTTTTCTTCCTTACTGATTCATCTTTCATAACATGACTAATATGGAAATATGTTTAACATGATAATACATGTATGGCTTATATCAGATTACTTGCTGTCATGGGGAGGGCGAGGAAAGGGAGAGAGGGAGAAAAATATGGAACTTAAAATATTAGAAAAATGAATTGTGAAAGCTATCTTTACATGTAAAATAAAAATAACCCCCCAAATATTTTATTATGAATTAATATAATTTCTGATGTTATACTTCTAAGAGAGCAGAAATATTGATAATGGGGGGAAATAGATCCAAAACATAGTATGTTACTCAAAGAGGCGAGATTTGGTTGGGAGGCTTCCAATACTGGGAGCTCCAAGAGGTGGAAAATGAAGGATGACAACCTTTGTCTGCTTCAAGGTTTTGTGTTGTTTATTAGTGTCCTTTCCAGATATGACATCCAGAATTGAATAGAATACCACATATGTGGTCTGAACAGAGCAGAGTATGGCAAATGTATTTCAGCTTCTTCTTTATGAATGCTCTACCTCTCTTAAGGAAACCAAAGACTGTATTAGGGTTTTGTTGTTTTTGCTTTTGGCTTTACACACTATTGACTTTTTTTTTTTTTAGAAACAGAAAGCAGTTTTATTCCATTTCTACAGAAATAGGGCGATACCTCCACAAGCAAGTCTGGTAGAGTGAGTTTGACTCATTCTGAATTTCCAGTCCACTAATTCTCACAAGATTTTTTCAAATGAATTGCTTTCCAGTTAGGCCTCTACTAGTTCCTGTACTAATGAAGTTAATTTTTTAATTCATACACAACTATACCATTATTCTGATAAATTTTATCTTATTCATTTCAGCCCAATAACAAAATCTTTTTTTGTATCCCATCAGCTATTGTGTTAGGTATCCCATTTTGTATCTATTAAGCCTTTACTCAAGTTAAGTACAGATCCCTGGTATTCCAATAGAGGTTTCCTTCCACATTGACATTGAATCTTTACAGATATGATTGAGTTTGAGCTAACTTCTGTTCACTTTGTCATTTTGGAGTGTGGAAGAGAACATCAAATTTTATATTCAAGGTGTGATCCCCTTTTCCACTAAATATCAATGAACACACATAGCAAACAGCAAAGAAAGTCATTTATTCAAATCATAGCAAAACAGAAATCAGAGAAGGTATATGTAGGAGAATATGTTCCAATAGTACAGAGTAAAGGAACTTTCCCAATGGGAGTGAGATAACTCAGCTCAATTAGGAGAGAATATGTCCTAGATCTCACCCAAGGGAAAACTCTTCAAAGTCTCCAGAGTAGCATGCTGGAAATAGGGTCATGATGGAGACCAGTAATCCCTCTCATGGTTTCTTAGTCTTTTTCTTCAGCAAAGTGAAATGGAGCTGGCTTCTTCCCTCTTTTCTCTCAAAGTTGGAAGCCAGGAGCCTGAAGGAACTCATCGCTTGAAGAATCTGGAAGAAGCTTGCTGTACCAAGAATTCTAAGAGGAACTAGTTCTAAAGGTTTCTCAAGGGAGACCAGTGAAGACTGGAACTCTCTTCCCTTCTGCTAACTCCACTTTATGCAGGGCAGGGTATCTTCCACCAATAAAGAAAGAGTCTCATTCCAATGGGCTTTGGGAAAAGAGTTACATTCCTCCACTGGACCAAAACTTTTTGCAATCTTGAAAAGATCAATTGGGACTGGTCTCAAACTTATAAATATATAGTATAAACACAAACATCAGCACTTTTAAACATCCAGAAATCACAGGTCACCAACCTTTGGTACCACCGAAATGGAAATAAATAAATGCACATTGATAATATATATTCAGTAGACATGATACAACACAGAGCACCATCTGTGAGGATTCTACAATAACAACACACCTAACTACCTGCAGGATACATAACAGTGCATATTTCAAAAGTACATACATATGCAGAGTGCACAGCAATCCATCAAAAGCAATAAACGTGACTAGCCCACAAAAAAGCTAGCTGTATTAATAACACTATCAATAGCCTAGACACAAAATTGTTGTTGGTGTTGTTCAGTTGTGACAGACTCTTTATGACCCCATTTGAGTTTTTCTTGGCAAAAACTCTAGGATGGTTTGCCTTCTCCAGATCATTTTCCAGATAAGAAAACTGAGGTAAACAGGGTTAAATGGCTTGCCCAGAGTCACAAGATTTTAACCCAGAAAGATATCTTACTGACTTCAGGCCTGGTGCTCTATTTACTGTGCCACCTAGTTGCTATATACATGTATATATATCTATATATATATCTATATATATATCTATATATATATATATATATAAAATCTATAGATAGATAGATAGATAGATAGATAGATATGGCAGCCATAGATATAAAATACAATTTAACTAAAAGCATTATTGTATATTCATTACAATTAATTACATTATACAGACATTGCTGTGGTCAAATTAACATATCAGTAAAACAAAAAAACACCATATATATACTCAATATGCAGTAATTGACATGTAAAGCAATAAATATATGTAGCTATACACAAGATACATTTTACATGGGCAATTCTGTATTGTCACCTAGAGACATGTAACTATATTTTTAGGTTTACCTGTAACATCGTAACTTAGAGACTGGTCTAGTTCTCTTGTCACTGATGTCTCTGTTCCTATACCAGAGCTAGTAGCTAGTATAAATTGACAATCAGGATCATTATAGACTTGTTTGTCTTCACAAGGACTGACAACCATTCCATGGTTGCTCTGTGGGTTTGAATCTGTACCTTGTAGTCTCTAGCAATTTGGACCAGAGAAAGAGTTGCCTCTGGGTGAACAGTTCTCCTGTCTGCTAATAGTACAGTTTCCTTCACTGGGATGAACCACTTTCAGTGCCTATCTCTGGTTAAGAAAGTCTCTGCATAGCTGGTGGATAGTCTCTTCTCTTCATCCTTACTCCAGTGAGTGTCTATCAGTTCCCTTTATCTGATAATTAGAAAGTTCAACTAACTTTCCTATGGGCATAAGATAGTTATGGTGAATAGTCCTGAAAGGACCCCCTCCATTCTCTGAGATTATTTTGTAAAAAGGAATATTGCTCATCTCTCAATTACATTGCATGGATTAGCTATCCATAGACCAGTTAACATGAATTCTAATGTTTCCTTGTTAAAAGTCTTGGCACTACTATGACTTTATAATTTTTTTTGCTTATGTCACAAATCTGAACTGCAGATGTAAATTGTTGGTAGTCATCTCTCAGTTTCACCTTCAATTGAGAAACATACCAAAAGTGTTGCTTGTCCTTTGTTCTCAAACAGGACCACATCAGGGAGGTGATATCATGACATGCAAGTGAATTGGATTTAAGTGAGGGAGGTTCTGTGCAAAGTCACCAGCCTCACTCTCTCTCTGGAACTATTTGGGTCTACTGGCCAGGAAAACTCGATGCAGTGGGAGACCTTGGCCTTTTTAAGCTAAGGTCTTTATCAGGTCTGATTTATCATGCCCATTCCTTGATTATGTAAGAAATAAATGAAGCAAAGAATAGCTTTTTTTGTGTAGTTAAAAAAAAGTGAGAGTAGTTATACCAATGCCTTCATCAGAGGTACAAAAGACAAGTCAGTAGACATATATGGTGGCCAAATGTGAGCAAGAAGTATAGTAGAAAAACCTGTAAAATTCTTTCTTGTGGACTTGAATGCATATGGTAGAAATGAGACATGTTGATTCCACTGAGTTTTTTGCTATGATCTCAAAGTTCCCAACGCAGGTTGTAGATCTTCTTGAGGTTGATAAGGAGTAACCCTAGAGTTTTTGATACAAGACAATGTCAACATTTCCTTAAGTTGTTTGCTCTCAAAGTTCCTGCTTTGGTCAGAATGGAGTTTGGAATCCATCTACTGAAAAAATACTTTTCTAATAACACTTTAGCTATCACAGATGTCTTTTGGTTTCTGGTTGAGTATGCTTGTGCTTATTTGATGAAATGGTCAGTCACCATGAAGATGCAACAAGATATACTTTTGCCATCCTCTTTCAGGGATAGAATGTCAATACAGACAAGTTCCAAAAGCTGGTATTTATGTACCAAGCAAGTTCGAGTTAGTAACATTTTCCTTTAGACACATTTGGCATAAATTTCATGCTTCTTGATGACATTAGCAGTCAATTTCTTACCAGTTGTAGTGTCCTTTCTTCACTAATTTGTTCAAAATAATCATTGGATATCAAAACATCCATGGCAATTGAATAGTATGCACTGGGTAGCACCAACTCCTGCCTGGTTCCAAAACTGGAATCAGTCAGAGTTGGATGCAACATTTGATTGCAAAACTCCAACTTGGGTCATTGCCTCTGCTGTTTGGAGCTTCAGATGAATAAAATTATTACCCAGCTTTTTGACTTGTATTACTATTTGTATTACTTAATCCTTCATCAGACATCTGTTCTCACCTTTAGCCATCTGCAGATAATTGTGTCATAAGATTTCATATGCTTCAATGTCATAAGATAACACTTGGTGCATTATCTAGTGGAAGTCTCAAGCTCTCAGCCAAACTTCTACTAAGGTGCAGATCAGTACTCTGAGTATCATAGATTACTCTCATAACTTCTTCTGGTATTACCATAGATCTGGAGTTCATAGTATTATAGTCCTACCTATAGTTCTGCCCATTTGTGGCAGAAGTAGACAGGGCCCCACCTGTGGAATGAGGTTCTGCATAGTGAGGAGGCTGTCCCTCACATAGAGCAGGACATTATGAACTGAGAATAAAATCCAGAACTGAAATAATTTAGGAAGTTTATTAAATCAACCAGCAGAGGGGAGAGCCAAAAAAGGGGTGACACATTCCTCCCTATGTCTTTAAGTTACATATTTTATAGGATTCAAAGGATCAAGGAAACAGTAGCTGAATGGCCAGCATGAAGACTGTTTCTAGATTAAACATTTGCTTGAGATATATGGCCTGAGAAAACTCTTTGCATTCCAAGAAATGCAAGCATCATTCTTCAAATTTGACTGGGTTACTGGTTAGCATAACCTAGGTCCAGAATTAAGCTTTAAACAAATGGTCTCTAAGCAATAAGTTTGGCTTCTTGGCCACACAAAGCTAGGTTCAAACAGTGCAATAAAGTTTTCCCACAAGTTATCTCTATGGATAGGAAAGAATGGGCTTTGGGACAGAAGATACATAAGCACTAAATAAATTCTTTTTGACTGCTGTTTGTTAACTGACTGACTACAACTCAAGTAACAAGTAGTCACCTGATGTTTGTACGAAGGTTTTTTGTGAGGGAGAATACTTCTGAGGAAACCCATCCTCCACTTTTAGGGGGTTCTAATTATGATCCTAAATTTGCCTGTAAAACTTTCACTTGTGGGGCGGCTAGATGGTATAATGGATAGAGCACTGGCCCTGGAGTCAGGAGTACCTGAGTTCAAATCCAGCCTCAGACACTTAATAATTACCTAGTTGTGTGGCCTTGGGTAAGCCACTTAACCCCATTTACCTTGCAAAAACCTAAAAAATCCCCCAAACAAACAAACAAAAAAAACCTTCCACTTGTTGCTCTTGGTTCTGATGTTTGGGGACAAAAAGAATAAGTCTAATCACTTTTTCATTTGACAGACCTCAAGTCCTTGAAGAAGGCTCTAATTTCTCCTCTCAGCCTTCTTTCTTCAGGCTGACCAGCCCCAACTAAACTGTTCATTGTCATGGATTAACAATTTTTTAGTTTCCCTGTTCTGGATACTCTCCATCATATTAATGTTCTTCTTAGAATATGGTACCTCAAATCCTCCAGATGTAGTGATTCTTAGAAACCATGTCCCCTTTTTAAAAAAAAATATTTATTTAAGGCAATGGGGTTAAGTGACTTTCCCAAGGTCACACAGGCAATTAATAAGTGTCTGGGGTGGGATTTGAACTCAGGTAATGCTGATTCCAGGGCCCATGCCACTGTGCCACCTAGCTGCCCCCAACAATGTCCCTTTTAATCTAGTCCAAGATGGCATAATTTTTCCTGATGGCCATATCACATTTATGTTGAGGTTTCAGTTCAGTAAAACTGAGATCTTTATCATGAAAATTACTATACACCACTCTTGCACTTACCCCAGAAGTCAATTTCTTGTATCTCTATGAAATTTTCCTTTTTGAATTCTAATAGACATTTAATATATTAGCTATCCCTTTTACCTTTATACTATTTTTACAATAAATAGAAATTAGAAGGAGGGACAGTTTTTGACATCAAGATGAGAAGTTTTGAACAAGTTGAGTTAGAAGTGCTTCTGGAACATCAAGATGTAAATGTCCAGCAAGCAATTGGAGATAAGGGATTAATTCAAAAAAACGATTTGAGCTAAATGTATAGGAATCATCTGCAGAAAGATGATAGCTAAAGACATGAGAACAGATAAGAGCAATAAGATTGCCAAGACCTTTTTTTTCCTTTCAATTTCTTTATTTGTAAAACCAGAGGACTGGATGTTTTCTTCTTTACTGGACATTATATACTGCTTCCTCTCTAGCCATAACCATCTCTGGCTATGATTATATTTATTTTCATTCATTAATCAGATCATTTGGTAAGTCATTTTTTTTGTTTTGTTTTTTAGGGGTTTTTTTGCAAGGCAAATGGGGTTAAGTGGCTTGCCCAAGGCCACACAGCTAGGTAATTATTAAGTGTCTGAGACCGGATTTGAACCCAGGTACTCCTGACTCCAAGGCCGGTGTTTTATCCATTACGCCACCTAACCGCCCCCTGGTAAGTCATTTTTTGAGAGAGTTTTGCACTTTACCCTATGTTATAGGAGATATAGAAGAAGTAAATAACATTGTTCCTATTCTCAAAGACTTTATAATTTTTTTTTGGAAGGCAACAAGAATTTATCAAGTACCTTCTATGAGTAAAACAAATGTTTTACTCATTTTACAAATATTATCCCACTTGATTCTCACAATAACCCTAGATGTTAAATGATATTATCTCCATTTTATGCCCATAATAGTATTCCAATTTTTCTAATAACAAAGAAAGAATTTTCAACATTCGTTTTTATAAGATTTTCAATTCCAAATTTTTCTCCCTCCTTCCCTTCCCTTCCCTTCCCTTCCCAAGAAAGCAAATAATCTAATATAGGTTATACTTCTATAATCATGTTAAACATTTTTCCACATTAGTCATGTTGTTAAAGAAGAATCAGAACAAAAGGGAAAAAACTACAAGAAATAAAAAACAAAAATCGTGAAAATAGTATACTTCAACCTGCATTCATATTCCATAGCTCTTTCTCTGGATGTAAATATCATTTTCCAACATGAGTCTTTTGGAATTATCTTGGATATTTATATTTCTGGGTTTTTTTGTTTTTTTGTTTTTAGTTTTTTGCAAGGCAAATGGAATTAAGTGGCTTGCCCAAGGCCACACAGCTAGGTAATTATTAAGTGTCTGAGGCCCAATTTGAACTCAGGTACTCCTGACTCTAGGGCTGGTGCTCTATCCACTGTGCCACCTAGCCTCCCTGGATATTTATATTTCTGAAAAGAGCTAAGTCTATCATAGCTGATCAAGGGAGTTTATAATCTAAAGAGATAAGAATAGCTTACATTGGTGATATCAAACTCAAATGAGATTATATATTGTCTCAGAAAACTACAAATTAACAATATTAACATTTTATTATATTTTATTTATTTTGTTAAACATTTCCCAATTATGTTTTAATCTGGTTCAGACACTCGTATCACTAGTTGGACACTTCTGGATTTCATGATAGTTAAGTATCATATAATTAAATGCCCCAAGGTGTTAATAGGGGTTATCAGTGAATCAATAATAATAATAACTCATATTTCTTTAGTGCTTCTTGGTAAAACAAAGAACTTTTCTCAGAACAAACCTGTGAGATAGGTAGTGTAGGGATTATCATCCTCCACCTACAAGTAAGAGAAGTGAGGTCGAGAGGTTCAGTGACTTGCTCACAGTCACACAGCTATTAAATCATAGGATAAGAGATCAAACCCTGGGTTTCCTACTCTAAGGCTACTATTCTTTTCACTAGGTACCCACTTCCACATAGATTAAAGAGATAAGGTAAGGCCTTATGCAGGAAGTAGTCTTAACATATGATTTTCATAGGTAGAGGGGCATAGAAGGTAAATTCCACATAATGAAAAGAGCACAGACAAAGGTATTGAGTTGGGTTTGAACATGACCAGTGAATAGCTGTAACTATAAATTCTGACTCCTAAGGCAAATTCATCTTCTTAAGGAGGTGAGGGAGAGGCGTGTAGTCCTTTTTAGTTAGGGACAGTCATACTGGAACAGGAGGTAGGCCATTCTTTATAGAGCTGGCTCAAACCTCAATATTTATGGCATCTCAAGAGGCTGCTGAGGGATGAGGGGAAGGGGAAGGTGGCAGGTGAGGGTCATGTTGGTAGGAAAGGTAGAAATTTCTCTCCTTCAAGGAGACATACATCTCTAAAACTGAAATTTGTTTCATAAAAAAGTGAATTAAATCCTAGCATTCTGAAAGATGTATTGCTTGTATTGATGTGAGTGAGAATGCATGTGGAACTTGTCAATAAAAACATTATAGTCTTCCAGCCAAGATGGCAGAGAGAAAACAAGCACTGTGCCAAGGCATCCTGATTTTTCCTCATATATAATATGCAACAAACCTCTTAGCAGAAATTCTATAGACAAAACCCAGAAAGAAAAGCTAGGAGAAGAACATCTACCAAAAGGTCTGTCTCAAGGGACCATGGGTGAACTGGGAGCAGAGAGCAGAAAGCAGAGAGCCACTGGGAGGCAGGTGAAGCCAGAGGATCAGCCTTAGCCTTGGATGCTTTAGTGAGTGGCGGGTCCAAGGACCAACTTTAGCCATGGAATCTTTGGTTAGGGCTGTGGAGGTCTGGTGAGTCCCAGCTGAGCTGTAGGGTGAGTCCCAGCACAGATAGTTGCAGAACATGGCTGCACATTGACCCCAGTGGGTTGGGGGCCTGAGCTCCATACTTTCAGCAGAGCCCTCTTCTCAGATCAAACAGAAATAACCCCCCCCCCCCAGGCTCAGGTGTGGGCAGCAGAGCGCCCTCAGCTGAAAGGGAGATTAACTACCTCCTATGGCCCATCCCATATTGTTCAAAGACAATTCAGACCCTGTTGCTGCCCCCACTCCCTCCAAGCCTAGGAAGAGGGTCTCAAATCAAGGCCACATTCCAGAGAAAACAACCAGACCCCCCCCCCCCCAGTGGCTGGTCCACTTGGAGTTACTAAGCCAAGTGAACAAAGCCTCTAGGGTTTTCAAAAGCAAACCTCAGAGAGTCAGTCCTTCTGCCAACACAAGATCCTAGAAAAATGAAGAAAGGCCAGTGAAAATGGAGCCCATTGAGAATTACTTTGAAGAAACAGATCCTAACCCAGAGAGAGCTAGAACTTCTAAGGAGAATATGAATTGGTCTCCAGCCCAAAAAGACTTCCTTGAAAATATTAGGAAGGAGTTTAAAAAGCAATTGGAAAAATTGGGGAAAGAAACTCAAGAGAAAATTAACACCTTGCAAGAGGAAATTAATATCTCACAACAAGAAAATAAATCCTTGGAAAACACAATTGGACAAATAAAAAATGAAAATAATTCTCTCAAATCCTCAATTGGGCAAATTCCAAAAGAAAATAATTCTCTCAAAACTAAACTTGGGCAAACAGAAAACTCCTTCAAAAATAGAATTGACCAATTGGAAAAGTAGTTGCAAAAGGTAAATGAAGAAAATTCTTCTCTTAAAAAAAGGAATCTGTGGAAACTAATCACTTCATGAGACAACAAGATTCTGTTAAACAAAAGCCAAAAAATGAAAAAATAGAAGAAAATGTAAAATACCTCATCAACAAAACCATTGACCTTGAGAACAGATTGAGAAGAGCCAACCTAAGAATTATTGGTCTTCCTGAAAACATTGAAGAGAAAAAAAGCCTGGACTTAATATTGCAGGATTTAGTGATGGAAAACTTCCCTGATATCATGGAATCATAGGGAAAAATAATTATTGAAAGAATACATCAACCCCCTCCAGAAAGGGACCCTAAAATGAAAATGCTAAGGAATATTGAGGCTAAATTCCAAAACTATCAGATAAAAGAGAAAATCCTACAAGCAGCTAGAAAGAAACAATTTAGATACCAAGGAGACACAGAAAGGATTTCATAGGACCTGACTGCATCAACATTAAGGGATTGAAGGGCCTGGAATGAGATATTCTGAAAAGCAAGGGAGCTTGGATTGCAGTCAAGAATCCACTATCCGGCAAAACTGAGCCTTCTCTTCTGGGGGAAAAGATGGACATTTAACAAAATGGGAGACTTCCAACTTTTCCTGATGAAAAGACCAGAGATAAATATAAAATTTGGCCATCAAACAGTGTCTCTTGAGTCACTTGAATCATGTGTCAAGGGACACATTAAAAGATTAAAAGGGGGGGGTAAAGCAAAAAAACTGCTATCCAATAAGAGGAATTTTCTTTAAGCTTTTTTTTTGCAAGGAAAATGGGGTTAAGTGACTTGCCCAAGGCCACACAGATAGGTAATTATTAAGTATCTGAGACTGGATTTGAACCCAGGTACTCCTGACTCCAGGGCCGGTGCTTTAACCACTGCATCACCTAGCCACCCTGGGAATTTTCTTTCTTTTTTTTCCACCTGGGAGAAAGATTCTCATAACCCTTGAGAATTATAACCACTATTAGAAAGAATATACTTAGACAGAAGTGATGAACACCCATGACTTATCTCTGAGTTTGATAGAATGATTTAAAAACAATATCTCCCTAAAAAGGGGGGGCAGTAAAGAGACAGGAGGATAGAGGAAATTTAATCACATTATATATATAAAGAGGTACAAAGGACCTGTTGAAATAGAGGGGAATAAGGGAAGAGGTGAGAACTGCCTGAATCTTACTCTCATCAAATTAGGCCTGAAGTTAACATGCATATACTCAATTAAGTTGAGAAACTTAACTTTCAAGTTTTAAAAGGGGAAAGGGGGAGAGTGGAGAAAAAGAGGAACTAACAGAAGGAAGAAGGGGCAAAGGGAAAGGTGAAAAGAAAGAGGAGGGGGGTTGGATACAAGGGGGCAAACACACTGAAGGTGGTAGTATTCAGAAACAAAATACTAGGAAATGTGGATAAAGTGAAAAAAGGGGGAAAATATAAGCAGAAGGAAGATAGAAGGGAGGGCAATAAAGTGTAAGTAATTATAACTTTGAATGTGAATGGGATGAACTCTCCCATAAAATGTAAACAAATAGCAGACTGGATTAAAAATCAGAATCCTACAAAATGCTGCTTACAAGAAACTCATTTGAAGCAGAGAGATACATAAAGAGTAAAGTTAAGAAGTTGGAGCAAAATATATTTTGTTTCAGCTGAAGTAAAAAAAGCAGGGGTAGCAATCCTTATCTCACAAAGCTGCTGCAAAAATAGATAGTGTTAAAAGAGATAAGGAAGGAAACTATATCCTCCTAAAAGGTACCATAAACAATGAAGCAATTTCAATACTAAACACGTATGCACCAAGTGGTATAGCATCCAGATTCTTAGAGGAGAAGTTGAATGAGCTACAGGAAGACATAGACAGTAAAACTCTACTGGTAGGACACCTAAAACTCCCACTCTCAGATTTAGATAAATACAATCATAAAATAAATAAGAAGGAAGTTAAGGAGGTAAATAAAATGTTAGTAAACCTGGACATGATAGACCTTTGGAGAAAGTTCAATGGGTATAGAAAGGAATATACTTTCTTTTCTGCAGTACATGGCACTTACACAAAAATTGATCATGTACTAGGGCATAAAAACTTAATAATCAATTGCAGAAAGGCAGAAATAGTGAATACATCTTTCTCAGATTTAATGCAATAAAAAAAATCACATGTAATATTGGGCCAGGGAGAGATAGACCTAAAACTAATTGGAAACTAAATAACCTCAATTTAAAGAATGAGTGGATCAAACAACAAATTATAGAAAGAATTAATGATTACATCCCAGATAATGACAATAATGAGACAACATACCAAAACTTATGGGATACAACAAAGGCAGTTGTCAGGGGATATATAATATCTTTAAATGCTTACATCAATGAACTAAACATGCAACTAAAAATAGAGAAAGAACAAATTAAAAAACCCATTAAATACCAAATTAGAAATTCTAAAAATTAAAGGAGAAATTAATAAAATCAAAAGAAAACTCTTGAAAACTATTGAATTAATAAATAAAAACAAGAGTTGGTTTTATGATAAAACCAATAAAATTGATAAACCTCTGATTAATTTAATTTTAAAAAAAGGAAGAAAACCAAATTGCTAGTATCAAAATTGAAAAAGGTGAACTCACCACAAATGAGGAGGAAATTAAAGTAATAATGTGGAATTATTTTATCCAACTATATACCAACAAATTTGATAATCTAATTGAAGTGGACAAATATTTACAAAAATATAAGTTGCTCAGGTTAAATGAAGAGGAAATTAAATACTGAAATAAACCTATCTCAGAAAAAGAAATCCAACAAGCCCTTATTGAATTCTCTAAGAAAAAAAATCTCCCGAGCCAGATGGATTCACAAGTGAATTCTATCAGACATTTAAGGAACAAATGGTTCCAATTCTATATAAACTCTGAAAAATAGGTGAAGACACAACTCTGCCTAACTCTTTCTATGACACCAATATGGTGCTAATACCTAAACCAGGAAGAGTTAAAACAGAGAAAGAAAATTATAGACCTATTTTCCTGATGAATATAGATGCAAAAATTATAAATAAAGTCTAAGAAAAACAATTACAAGTTATCACTAGGATAATACATAATGACCAAGTAGGATTTATCCCAGGAATGCAGGGTTGGTTCAATATTAGGAAAACTGTTAGTATAATTAATTGTATAGATAACAAACATCAGAAATCATATGATTATATCAATAGGTACTGAAAAAACTTTTGACAAAATACAGCACCCTTTTCTACTAAAACACTAGAGAGTGTAGGAATAAATGGATTGTTCTTTAGAATGATAAGCAGTATCTATCTGAAAGCATCAATAAGCATTATATGCAATGGGAATAGGCTAGAGGCATTCCCAATAAGATCAGGGTTGAAACAAGGATGCCCATTATCATCACTACTATTCAATATCATGTTAGAAATGTTAGCTTCAGCAATAAGAGAAGGAAAAGAAATTGAAGAAATTAGAATTGGGAAGGAAGAGACAAAACTCTCACTCTTTGCAGATGGTACACTTAAGAGAATCCCAAAGAATCATCTAAAAAACTACTAGAAATAATTAATAACTTTAGTAAAATTGCAGGATATAAAATAAACCCTCATAAATCCTCAACATTTCTTTATATGACTAGCAAGATGCAGCAGAGAGAGCTAGAAAGAGAAATCTCATTCAAAGTAACTTCAGACAATATAAAATACCTGGGAATCTGCCTGCCAAGGTAGACTCAGAAACTTTTTGAAAACAATTATAAAACACTTCTCACACAAATAAAATCAGATTTAAACAACTGGGAAAATATCAACTGCTCATGGATAGGGCGAACTATTATAATTAAAATGACAATTTTATCTACCAGATTTAAACTACTTATTTAGTGTTCTACCAATCAATATTCCAAATTACTAAATTAATGAGTTAGAAAAAATTGTAAGTAAATTCAAATGGAGAAATAAAAAGTTGAGAATTTCAAAGGATTTAATGAAAAAAAGTGCAAAAGAAGGTGGCTTAGCCCTACCAAAACCAAAATTATATTATAAAGCATGAGTCATCAAAACTGTCTGGCATTGGCTAAGAAATAGTGTGGTGGATCAGTGGAATAGACTAGGTGCAATAGCAGGAAATGATTATAGTAATCTGCTGCTTGATAAACACGAGTCCAGCTATTGGGATAAAAACTCTCTCTTCAGTAAAAACTGTTGGAAGTTAGTATGGTAAAGACTTGGATTAGACCAACACCTCATACCCTATACCAAGATAAGAGCAAAATGGATACAGGATTTAGACATTAAAAAAACAGTATTATAAGCAAACTAGGAGATCAAGGAATAGTTTGCCTGTCAGATTTATGGAAAGGGAAGAGATGGAGAACATCAATAAAAACAAACTAGGTAGTTTCAATTACATTTAATTAAAAATCTTTTGCACAGACAAAACCACTGTAACCAAGATCAAAAGAAATGTAAATTGGGAAACAATTTTTACAACTAGCATTTCTGACAAAGGATTCATTTCTAAAATATACAGAAAACTGAGTCCAATTAAAAAAAACAACCATTCCCCAGCTGACATATGGTCAAAGGATTTGTAAAGGCAATTTACAGATGAGGAAATCAAAATGATCCATAGTCATATGGAAAAATTGCTCTAAATCACTACTTATTGAAGAAATGTAAATTAAAGCATCTCTGAGGTATCACCTCACACCTCTCAGACTGGCCAATATGACCAGAAAGGACAATGATCAATGTTGGTTGGGATGTGGGAAATCTGGGACAACTTGCTGATTGATGAATCCTATAAATTGAAGTTGATTGACTTCAGTCTTTGTGCAAAGCCCAAAAGTAACAAGGATTGCCATTTACAGACATGTTGTGGAAGTCCAGCTTATGCAGCTCCTGAACTCATTCAAGGCAAATCCTATATTGGATTAGAGGCAGATGTTTGGAGCATGGGAATTCTCTTGGATTTCTGCCATTTGATGATGATAGTGTCATGGCTTTATAGAAGAAGATTACTCGAGGAAAATTCCAAAATGGCTGTCTCCTGGTACTATTCTACTTCTTGAACAAATGCTGCAGGTGGACCCAAAGAAATGAATTTCTGTGAAACATCTCCTGAGCCACCCCTGGATCATGCAATATAACTTGTGTCCTCTTGAATGGCAGAATAAATATCCATGTGGACATCTTGATGAAGATTGTGTTGTAGAATTTTCAGTATATCATAAACACAATAGACAAATAATGGAAGACTTGATTTCATTGTGGCAATATGATCAACTTAATGCTACTTATCACTTACTTCTTGCTAAGAAATCTCATGGAAAACCAGTTCAATTAAGGCTTCCATCTGTAAGTGGAGTAAAAACAAGTGCTCCTTCATTAAAAGAACTACAGCTTGCAAAGCATTGGACAGAATCAAATGATGTGGAATCTAAGCCATTAACTCCAATGTTATGCAGAACTGCAACAAAGAAATCAGAGAACAAAGAAAATGTATGCACACCTAAGACTGCTATGAAGGATGAAGAATGCTTTGTACTACCCATTTCCAAGACTCCTGTTAGCAACAGTGTGCATGAAAGAGGAACGGTTGTTGGTGGAGCTGTGAACTCATCCAACCTTTCTGGAGAGCAAATTGGAATTATGCCCAAAAGGCAACAAAAATATGCATACCCTTTGATCTAGTAATACCACTACTGGGTCTATACCCTGAAGAGATTATGAAAAAGGGTAAAAACATCACTTGTACAAAAATATTCATAGCAGCCCTGTTTGTGGTGGCAAAGAATTGGAAATTAAGTGAATGTCCTTCAGTTGGGGAATGGTTTAACAAACTGTGGTACATGTATATCATGGAACACTATTGTTCTATTAGAAACCAGAAGCATGGGAATTCAGGGAATCCTGGAAGGATTTTCATGAGTGAGATGAGCAGAACCAGAAAAACATTGTACACCCTAACAGCAACATGGGGGTGATGATCAACCTTAATAGACTTGCTCATTCCATCAGTGCAACAATCAGGGACAATTTCGGGCTATCTGCAATGGAGAATACCATCTGTATCCAGAGAAAGAATTATGGACTTTGAATAAAGACCAAAGACTATTACCTTTAATTAAAATTAAAATTATCTTATTATGTAATTCTGCTATCTCTTATACTTTATTTTTTTCCTTAAGGATATGATTTCTCTCTCATCACATTCAATTTAGATCAATGTATACTATGGAAACAATGTAAAGACTAACAGACTGCCTTTTGTGGGGAGTAGGGGGAAGGAAGTTTAATTAGGGGGAAAATTGTAAAATTCAAAATAAATAAATGAATTAATTAAAAAATTATAATCTTATATAGCATTCATAATACTTTTTCTTCACAAAGTTTGCCAGTAATGAAAAGATATATATTGTTTCTTCAATAGTTTTTAAGTTATTTTTGTACTAAAAGTCCTTATAGCTGATGCAGTTTGTTTGATGTGTGGTCATCAAAAAAAACAATTTTATTTTGGCCTAAAAGCAAAAATAAATAAATAAATTAGATTTGGTTGCTTAAGAACATTGCTATTTCAGAGAAGCCACCATGCTACTATCAGGAAATTTTAAACAATAGTAGTAGCCAATGAGTGATTAATTATAAATTGCCCTAGGAGGTCTATAGGGTTATTTGCATACTTTGCTAGTCTAGTAGATATATGATTAGACTGTTGTGATACAATAAGACAGTTGTTTTAAAAAGCTCCATGACTTCTCAGCCTGTGATATTCTCAAGCATCCATATTTTCCTATAAATCCAATTAAGTTTTTTTTGTTTTTTTTCTGTGACTATTTCCCTATCCCACCTAGGCTAGAAGTGGAGTGGTCACTCAGAGATCAGCTTGAAAACTTTGATTTGCTCTGTTTTTGTCCTGGACAAGTTCACCCTGTTTTAGGAGGACTGGCGTCCTCTCTAATCTAGAGGCATCTATTAGTACCACTCTTTGTGAGGACACTTGGTAGGCTTAACTTAATTCAGAACTCCCATACTCAAGTTTGGGAATTCTGATCAGCCTTCCAGTCATTTTCATCAGCCTCCCAGTAGCAGGCCTTACAGACATGCACCTTCATACCTGACAAATTAATTCAATTTTAAAAATATTTATCAATTACTTACTATGTTCAAGGTTGAGGCAGTTGGCAACAGTGGATAGAGTACAAGGCCCAGAGTCAGGAAGACTCATCTTCCTGAGTTCAAATCTGACCTTCTGAACTTTACTATCTATGTGACCCTGGAAAAGTCACTTAACCCTATTTGCCTCAGTTTCCTCATCTGTAAAAATAAACTGGAAAAGAAAATAGCAAGCCACTCCAGTATCTTGGCCAAGAAAACCTCATATGAGCTGTCAGACATGACTGAAATGACTGAACAATGCTCAATGTATTGTGCTAAACTCTGGAAATACAAAGACATGAAGGTAACATCTACCACCCTCAAAGAGCTTCTATTCCACTGAGGAGATATAGCCTCTAAACAAATAAATACCATACAAGAAAAACATAAGGGGGGAAAGAGCATTTATTTAGACTGGCATATGGAAGGATGAAAGAAAGTTTGACAAAAGAAGTGGTATCTTAAGTGATCTTTGAAGGAAGACAAGGTTGATTTGAGAAGGGAATGTACTGCAGGTAAGAGCATAGCTTGTGGGGAAAAACATGGAAGTAAGAGATGGAATGTTGAATTCAAGAAATAGCTAATAGGCTAATTTGGCAAGAACATGGAACCCCTTAAGGGAAGCAGGTTGGAATTAGCTGGGAAGGTAGGTGGGAACCAGAATGCAGAAGGTCTTAAATGCCAGGCTAAGGAATTTCTATATTATCTGAGGAGTGGGAAGGCTGAAGATACTTGAGCTAAGAAGTGAAAATTTTAGCACTTTGCTTCCATAGAGGCCCACTCAAAGTACCAGTCTTTCTTATGCTCTTTTAATATAATAATACAAAATCATATTTCTATAATACACTAAAATTTTTTTATCATTCATTTGCAGCTCTCTGGGATGTTAAAACTGCTCAGGATTTTATTATGGCAAAACAATGTTACAAAGTACATTGGGCAAAATTACTGAGAAAAACAGTAAGCACCCTGAGGTCAGGTCAGGTGAGTTCTGAGTCAGTGTGAGTGTGTGTGTGTGTGTGTGTGTGTGTGCATGTGAGAGACATAAACATAGAGAGACAGAGACAGAGAGAGAGAGAGAGAGAGAGAGAGAGAGAGAGAGAGAGAAGGAGAAAAGGGCAAAAGGGCAGACAACCATGGGGCTTGGCTTAACCAGGCCACATGGTGAGGCTCCAATGCTCCACATGAATTGAGGAAGAGCCAGAGAAAGCTGTATCCTTCTGGACGGGAGCCTGGAAGAAACAAGAGAGTTCAAAGGTGTAACGCTTCCTGTTAAATATGGTAGGTACCCTTCTATGGTAGGTTGGACAGAGGGAGGTGCTTGAGGAGTGGTCTTACACCTTGGACCAGATATCTTCCAATGGCAAGCTACATAATACTAGTCCTTCCTGTTCCAAGGTATTCTATCCTCAAATTCAACATGTCATTTCCAGTTGTACCAGTGTCCAGGTCAAAGTCAAGTAAAGGGGAAAGGGACAAGATAGGCAGGACACAATCAACAGGGGATCAGTTTACATCTAGAAAGTGGGGAACTTCCAGACATTCAACAAGACCCTACAGCATTTAAGACTACAGATTTTTGTTTCCACCACATTCATAATTCTCCACATCATCTCCCTGTATCATTTCCCCCTTCAAAATTATTCAGGTCCCAGATCCTTCTTGGTCTTTCAGAATTCATTTGGAGATGAATGCAATGCATTGAGGCAGGATCCAGAGAATGATTGACTGGCATCCTGCAGAAGCTGGTCTTGGGCCTATGTAGCTGATAATCTAGAGAAATGAAACTCAGGGAAAAAAAAAAGACTAAGAAAGCAAAAACTAGGGAAAGATAGTTTAACAAGGAAAGCTATTTAACAGAGAAAGTTATTTAACAGAGGTCCAAAACTAGAAGGTCTTAAAGAGCAAAAATTATACTTTATAATCCTAAGTCAGTATCAGAATACTTTTTATAAACAAATGTACTGAATAAGCATTTTAAAACAGCACATGTCCAAAAAACAATTTGCAATGAAATTTTCTATTTTAGTTTTGGCCATGTTTAGAATGAACAAAAAATTCTAGTTGAAGAATGGTCCTTTAAAGCAGTTTAAAAAATAGACCAATAGTCATTATCCTGATATAAGTAGCCATAATGAAATTTCTTTTCCCTTAAGGGAACTTGTTGTGATAAAAAAAATCACATCCTATGCTAAAAGAAATGCCAAGACAAAATACTTGCTGGTAATTTAAGGTTTAGAAAATAGAGTTCCAATGGCTCACTCTCCTACTTAATTATGATGCACCTGAAATGATTATAGTAATTTGCTATAAAGAGTACACAGGGATATGAGGACATGTTCCCTTTTGAATTAGATGTCCTTTATAGGTAGATGTTCCAGAGAATCCTTTCCCAATGAGCCAGGTCCCAGGTCTGCCAATTTAGTCCTTACTTTAAGAAAATCCTATCTCACCTGAGGCTGAAATAATTTTCTCATATGCCACTCATACCATCTGCAGTATTTAACATCAATACCCATAGGGCTAATGGCTTCATTGGCATATTGTTGTCTTTCTATTTTAACATACTTGATGCCAGACAGATCAATTATTGATATATTGTAATATAGCAATCACCTATAACCAGGTGACTTGAGCACTAAAGGGACTCAGAGTATGCCAGACTGTGATTAGAATTAGTTATCAGCAAAGAGATCCAGAGAAAAATTATAGTTCAATTGGTACTCAAGTACCCAAGTGCAGTACTGTAAATGAAATAAAATAAGCAGATTTTTAGATATAAAAATGCAATAACCCTAATTCATATTTGTTTATTTTTTAAATTTAAATTTATTTTTATTAAAGATATTATTTGAGTTTTACATTTTCCCCCAATCTTGCTTCCCTCCCCCCCCCCAGAGAGTACTCTGTCAGTTTTTACTTTGTTTCCATGTTGTGCCTTGATCCAAATTGGGTGTGATGAGAGAGAAATCATATCCTTAAAGAGAAGAGAAGTCTAAGAGGTAACAAGATCAGACTATAAGCTATCTTTTTTTTTCTAAATTAAAGGGAATAGTCCTTGCACTTTGTTCGAACTCCACAGCTCCTTATCTGGATACAGATGGTACTCTCCTTTGCAGACAGCCCAAAATTGTTCCCGATTGTTGCCCTGATGGAACGAGCAAGTCCTTCAAGGTTGAACATCACTCCCATGTTGCTGTTAGTGTGTATGGTGTTTTTCTGGTTCTGCTCATCTCACTCAGCATCAGTTCATGCAAATCCCTCCAGGTTTCCCTGAAATCCTGTCCCTCCTGGTTTCTAATAGAACAATAGTGTTCCATGACATACATATACCACAGTTTGTTAAGCCATTCCTCAATTGAAGGATATTTACTTGACTTCCAATTCTTTTCCACCACAAACAGGGCTGCTATAAATATTTTTGTACAAGTGATGTTTTTATCCTTTTTCTTCATCTCTTCATGATATAGACCCAGTAGTGGTATCACTGGGTCAAAGGGTATGCACATTTTTGTTGCCTTTTAGGCATAGTTACAAATAGCTCTCCAGAAGGGTTGGATGAGTTCACAGCTCCACCAACAGTGTAATAGTGTCCCAGATTTCCCACAACCCTTCCACAATGATCATTATCCTTCCTGGTCATACTGAGAGGTGTGAGGTGGTACCTCAGAGAAGCTTTAATTTGCATTTCTCTAATAATTAATGATTTAGAGCATTTTTTCATATGGCTATAGATTACTTTGATCTCCTCATCTGTAAATTGCCTTTGCATATCCTTTGACCATTTGTCAATTGGGGAGTGGCTTTTTGTTTTAAAAATATGATTCAGTTCTCTGTATATTTTAGAAATGAGTCCTTTGTCAGAATCATTAGTTGTAAAGATTGTTTCCCAATTTACTACATTTCTTTTGATCTTGGTTACATTGGTTTTATCTGTGCAAAAACTTTTTAATTTAATGTAATAGAAATCATCTAATTGGATTTTGGTGATGTTCTCCAACTCTTCCTTAGTCATAAAGTGCTCTCCTTTCCATAGATCTGACAGGTAGACTAATCCTTGATCTTCTAATTTGCTTATAGTATTGTTTTTTATGTCTATGTCCTGTAACCATTTGGATCTTATCTTGGTAAAGGGTGTGAGGTGTTGGTCTAATCTAAGTTTCTTCCGTACTAACTTCCAATTTTCCCAGCAATTTTTTATCAAAGAGGGAGTTTTTATCTCAATGGCCAGACTCTTTGGGTTTATCAAACAGCAGATTACTATAATCATCTCCTGCTTTTATACCTAGTCTATTCCACTGGTCCACCACTCTATTTCTTAGCCAATACCAAACAGTTTTGATGACTGATGCTTTATAATATAATTTTAGATCGGGTAGGGCTAAGCTACCTTCTTTTGCACTTTTTTTCATTAAGCTCCTGGCAATTCTTGACTTTTTTAAATTTTTCCATATGAATTTACTTACAATTTTTTCTAACTCATTAAAGTAATTTTTTGGAATTTTGATTGGTAGGGCACTAAACAGATAGTTTAGTTTTGGTAGAGTTGTCATTTTTATTATATTAGCTCTACCTATCCATGAGCAGTTGATATTTGCCCAGTTATTTAAATCTAATTTAATTTGTGTGAGTAGTGTTTTATAATTGTTTTCAAAAAGATTGAGTCTGTCTTGGCAAATAGACTCCCAAATATTTTATATTGTGTGAGGTTACTTTGAATGGGATTTCTCTTTCTAACTCTTCCTGCTGTTTCTTGCTAGACAGATATAGAAAAGTTGAGGATTTATGAGGGTTTATTTTATAACCTGCAACTTTGCTAAAATTGCTAATTGTTTCCAGTAGTTTTTTAGATGATTTCTTGGGATTCTCTAGGTAGACCATCATGTCATCTGCAAAGAGTGAGAGTTTTGTCTCTTCCTTCCCAATTCTAATTCCTTCAATTTCTTTTTCTTCTCTAATTGTTGCTGCTAACATTTCTAATACAATATTAAATAGTAGTGGTTATAATGGGCACCCTTGTTTCACCCCTGATCTTATTGGGAATGGCACTAGCCTCTCCCCATTGAATATAATGCTTGTTTATGGTTTCAGATAGATACCGCTAATTATTTTAAGGAACAGTCCATTTATTCCTACACTCTCTAGTGTTTTTAATAGGAATAGATGCTGTATTTTGTCAAAAGCTTTTTCAGCATCTATTGATATGATCATATGATTCCTGATAGGTTTGTTGTTGATATAATTGAGTATACTCACAGCTTTCCTAATATTGAACCAACCCTGCATTCCTGGAATAAATCCTACTTGATCATAATGCATTATCCTAGTGATGACTTGTAATCGTTTTGCTAAGATTTTATTTAGGATTTTTGCATCTGTATTCATCAGGGAGATAGGTCTATAATTTTCTTTCTCTGTTTTAACTCTTCCTGGTTTAGGTAACAATACCATATTGCTTTCATAGAAAGAGTTAGGCAGAGTTCCATCTTTCCCTATTTTTCCAAAGAGTTTATATAGGATTGGAACCAATTGTTCCTTAAATGTTTGGTAGAATTCACTTGTGAATCCATCAGGCCCTGGAGATTTTTTTTTTAGGGAGTTCAATAATGGCTTGTTGAATTTCTTTTTCTGAGATAGGGTTGTTTAGGTATTTAATCTCTTCTTCATTTAACCTGGGCAACTTATATTTTTGTAAATATTCATCGATTGCACTTAGATTATCAAATTTATTGGCATAGAGTTGGGCAAAATAGTTTCGAATTATTACTTTAAATTCCTCCTCATTGGTGGTGAGTTCACCTTTTTCATTTATGATACTAGCAATTTGGTTTTCTTCTTTCTTGGTATTGTAAAATTGACCAGAGGTTTATCAATTTTATTGTTTTTTCATAATACCAACTTTTGGTTTTATTTATTAATTCAATAGTTTTTTTGCTTTCAATTTTATTAATTTCTCCTTTAATTTTTAGAATTTCTAATTTAGTACTTAATTGGGGATTTTTGATTTGTTCTTTCTCTAAATTTTTTTAGTTGCATGTTTAGTTCATTGATTTCCTCTTTCTCAATTTATTCATATAAACATTTAGAGCTATAATATATCCCCTGAGAGTTGCTTTGAATGAATCACATAGGTTTTGGTATGTTGTTTTATTATTATCATTATCTAGGATAAAATGGTTAATTCTTTCTATAATTTGATTTTTGGTCCACTCATTTTTTAAAATGAGTTTATTCAGTTTCCAATTTGCTCTGGGTCTATATCTCCTTGGCCCAGTATTGCATATGACTTTTATTGCATTGTGATCTGAGAAAGATGTATTCACTATTCACTGCCTTTCTGCAGTGGATCATTAGGTTTTTATGTCCTAGTACATGGTTAATTTTTGTATAAGTTCCATGTACTGCAGAGTAAAAGGTATATTCCTTCCTATCCCCATTCAGTTTCCTCCATAAGTCTACCATATCTATTTTTTTATAATTTACTTTTCTATTCTCATTTTGTACAAATTTTTTTTTACATTAATAAAATATTCTTGTTTACAATTAAACAAAATACCCCTCCTCCCCCATGAATATAGATAGACTTGCTTGGGCGAAAAAAATAAAGGGGAGAGAAAAAAATTAAAATAAAAAAAAATAGTAATAATTGTAGGTATGGCCTGGTGGCGTAATGGATGAAGCATCAGCCCTGGAGCCTCGAGCACCCAAGCCCATATCCAGCATCGTAAACCCAACCATCACCCAGCCGTGTGACATGGAAGCCACCTGATCCCCACTGCCCTGCAAAAACCAAAAAGAAGAAGAAAAAAGACACAAAATAAAATAAAATAGTAATGATAGTAGGGGTGGCTGGGTGGCAGACAGAGCATTGGCCCTTGAGCCAGGAACACCTGGGTCCAAATCCGGCCCCAGACACCCAAAGATCATCCTGCTATATGGCCCCAGGCAGGCCATCCAGCCCCACTTGCCCTGCACCCTCCCCCAAATAATAACAAAAAATGTGCTTGAGTCTTTGTTCCAACACCAACAACTCTGTCATGGGTGGATCTCATTCTTTATGATAAGTCCATCACAGAAGTTACTTCCATATTTTTCCACCGTTGCCATTGCTGATCACAACTCCCTCCTTTCTTATTTCTCCACTACCATGTATTCTATTTTCTCTCTCCTTTCACTCTGACTCTGCTGTAGGGTTGTTGACTGGCTCAGCAGACAGATCCCTAGTCCTGGGGCCAAGAAGCCCTGAGCCCCCATACCACCCCTTAGGCCCAGAATCCACCTGGCCCTATGGTCCTGGGCAGGCCTTCCAATTCCAGCCCCTTGCATGAAGTAAGAAAGAAAATGTGTTATATCTGGCCACTCTCCCACCACGGTCCATCCTCTCCTCCATCACTCACATCCCCACCCCTTCCCCCTGCTCCCCCCCCTCCTTCTTACTCCAGATGTCTATACCCCATTGAATATATATATGCTGTTTCCTCTCCTAGCCATCTCTGAAGAGAGCAAAGGTTCCCTCATTCCCCCTTGCCTCTCCCCTTCCATATCATTGCAATAGCTCATTGTAATAAAAAAAAAAAACTTATGTGAAATATCTTGGACTATTCCCCCTCTCCTTTTTCTTTCTCCCATTCCATTTCCATTTTTTTCTATTGACTCCATTTTTACACCATATTTTATCCTCAAATTCATCTTTCTCCTGTGCTTCAACTATAAAAGCTCTCTCTACCTGCTCTATTAACTGAGAAGGTTCATATGAGTATTATCAGTGTCATTTTTCTATGCAGGAATACATGCAGTTCATCCTCATTAAGTCCCTCATATTTCCCCCCTCTCCTCCAATCTCCATGCTTCACCTGAGTCCTGTATCTGAAGATCAAACCTTCTGTTCAGCACTGGCCATTCCAACAGGAACATTTGAAATTCCCCTGGTTCATTGAAAGTCCATCTTTTTCCTGGAAGAGGACATTCAGCCTTGCTGGTTAGTTCATTCTTGGCTGCATTCTATTCTTTTGCCTTCCAGTACATTGTATTCCAAGCCCTACGAGCTTCCAATGTTGCTGCTAAGTCCTGTGTGATCCTGACTGCAGCTACATGATTTTTGAACTGTGTCCTTCTGGCTGCTTGTAATATTTTCTCTTTGACTTGGGAGTTCTGGAACTTGGCTATAATATTCCTAGGGGTTGGTTTTTTGGGATCTCTTTCTCTGGGGGATCAGTGGATTCTCTCCATTTCTATTTTGCCCTCTGCTTCTAGAATATCAGGACAATTTTCCTGTAGTAATTCTTTGAAAATGATGTCAAGGCTCTTTTCCTGATCATGACTTTCAGGTATTCCAATAATTTTTAAATTATCTTTCCTAAGTCTGTTTTCCATATCAGTTGTTTTTTCAATGAGATATTTCACATTTTCTTCTTAATTTTTCATTTTTTTGTTTTGAAGTATTGATTCCTGATTTCTGTTAAATTCATCAATCTCCCTGAATTCTATTCTTTGTCTGAAGGATTTGTTCTCCTCAGAGAGTTTTCTTATCTCTTTTTCCATCTTGCGAAATTTGCTTTTTAAAGCATTCTTCTCCTCAATAACTTTTTGAACTGTTTTATCCATTTGACCTAAGCTGGTTTTTAGCATGCTATTTTCTTCAGCATTTTTTTGGATTTCCTTGACTAAGCTGCTGGCTTCATTTTCATGTTTTTCCTGCATCTCTCTCCTTTCTTTTCCCAGTTTTTCTTCCAACTCCCTCATTTGATTTTCAAAGTCTTTTTTGAGCTCTGTCATAGCCTGAGCCCAATTTCTGTTTTTCTTGGAGTCTTTAGATGCAGGCGCTTGTGCTTCCTCATCTTCAGACTGAGTATTTTGATCCTTCTTGGGCTCATTTGCAAAATATTTCTCAATAGTCTTCCTTCTGTTTCTCTGCTTGCTCATTTTCCCAGCCTGGGCCTGGTTTGGGGTGCTTCCTGAGCTTTTTGGATACTCCCACAAGGGTCTCAGTGTGTGAGGCTCTGTCCTCCCTCCTGGTCTGTGAATGACCATAAGCACCCCCCTCTGCCATGAGGCTGAGGTGGGGGGGCCTGCTGTTGTATTGGGGGGCCTAGACTCTGATCAGGATGTGAATGTGGTCAGAGCCCCAGAGTCCTGTTCCAGGGGCAGAGGACAGAGCTCAGCAGTCTCTCTCTCTCCACTCCCCTCCCTCAGCTCAATGGGCTCATGCCCTGGGGGTTCCTGCTCACCAGCTCCACCTGCTTCTGTTTCGGCTCTGGGCTGCAGAAAGACCAAGCTGCTCCCTGTGTGCCCCGAGGGCTGGGCTCCGCATGCTAGCTCTGGCAGAGGTCCCCCATTGTTCCCCCACTTTGTGCCCTGTACTCCTCGGGGTGCAGCTCAGGAGACTCCCCCACTGCTGTGAACTGAGACTCCCAGTACCCTGGGGCTGCCTCCGGGAGGCTGAAGTTCTTTGGTTCTGGTGGGCCACCACTCTGGCGGGCCGCCCCTCCAACCCCAGGGAGCAGAGCTTTTCTGCTCTTTTCCATGTTACCTTGAGTAGGAGAACTGCCTCCCTGGGTCCCTTTGTGGGTTCTGTCTCTGGAAAGTTCAGTTAGAGTTCTTAGCTGATGCGTTTTATCAGAGTGCTCCTAAGACTCGATCCCTTCTTGTCACCATCTTGGCTCCGCCCCCTCTAATTTTTCTAACAATCTATTTACCTCCCTAATTTCTTTCTTGTTTGTTTTATGATTCGATTTATCTAGATCTGATAGCGGGAGGTTGAGGTCTCCCACTAGTAGAGTTTTGCTGTCTATGTCTTCCTGTAATTCTTTCAGGTTTTCCTCTAAGAATTTGGGTGCTATCCCACTGGGTGCATATATATTCAATATTGAAATGAATTTATTGTCTATGGTACCTTTTAGGAGGATAAAGTTTCCTTCCTTCTCTCTTCTAACGCTATCTATTTTTGCTGCTGCTTTGTCTGAGATAAGGATTGCTACTCCTTCTTTTTTTTTACTTCCGCTGAAGCAAAATATATTTTGCTCCAACCTTTTCCCTTTACTCTATATGTATCTTTCTGCTTCAAATGAGTTTCTTGTAAGCAGCATATTGTAGGATTCTGGTTTTTAATCCACTCTGCTATTTGCTTACGTTTTGAGGGAGAGTTCATCCCATTCACATTCAAGGTTATGATTACTAATTCTTTATTGCCCTCTGTGCTATCTTCCCTCTGTTTGTATTTTCCCCCCTTTCCCCCCTTTTATCCATATTCCCCAGTCTTTTGTTTCTGAAAACCACCCCCTTCAGTGTTTTTGCCCTCCTATATCACACCCTCCCCTTTCTTTCTCCTTTCCCTTTTTCCCTTTTCCCTTCCCTTCCTTTTGTTATTTCCCCTTATTTCCCCCACTCCCATTTCCTTTCTCCATCCCCCCTCCCGTTTTTCCCTTTTAATACTTGAAAGGTTCCTTTTCCCCTTTTAATACTTGAAAGGTTAGATGTTTTATAAGTTAACTGAGTATGTGTAGGTTGACTTTAAGCCAAATCTGATGAGAAGAAGATTCAGGTGTTTCTCCTCTGCTCCCTTTTCCCCCACTATTACCACAGGTTTTTTTGTACCTCTTAGTGTAATGAGATTTACCCCATTCAATCCCCTCCCTCCTCCCGTCTCTTTCCTGTCCCCCTTTTTTAGGGCAGTAGTGTCTGTCCCTTCTAGTTCTGTACATTCTGTCGAATAGAGTCAAAATTCCTGAGAGTTAGTAGAGTCTTTCTCCCAAGTGGGGTTAAAGCCAGTTGCATCCCATTGGATAGTAGTCTCATGGATAGGTCATGAATGTCCATCATTTCTGGCTAGGTGTATTCTCTCTGTTAGAGTTACATTTCTCAAGGTTTATGAGAATCTATTTTTTTACCCCCGTGCTGGGGTTTAGCCAATTTCAACTTACTGGATTGCATTTTTTTTCTTTTACTGCCACCCCCCCTTTTTTTTTTTTACCTTTTCATGTGTCTCTTGAACCTCCTGTTTGATGTCCAAATTTTCTGTTTAGCTCTGGTCTTTTCATCAGAAATTTTTGGAATTCTTCCATTTCGTTAAATGTCCATCTTTTTCCCTGGAATAGAAGGCTCAGCTTTGCAGGAAAGTAGATTATTGGCTGCATTCCAAGCTCCCGTGCTCTTCGAAATATCTCGTTCCAGGCTCTTCAATCCCTTAAAGTTGATGCAGCCAGGTCCTGCGTGATCCTTACTGTGGCTCCTTGATATTTAAATTGCTTCTTTCTGGCTGCTTGCAGGATTTTCTCTTTTATCTGATAGTTCTGCAGTTTGGCCAAAACATTCCTTGGTGTTTTCATTTTAGGATCTTTTTTTCTGGTGGGGATCGATGTACTCTTTCAATAGCTACTTTGCCCTCTGATTCCATGATATCAGGGCAGTTTTCCATCACTAGATCCTGTAATATTAAGTCCAGGCTTTTTTTCTCTTCAATGTTTTCAGGAAGTCCTATAATTTTCAGGTTGCCCCTCCTCATTCTATTCTCGAGGTCAGTGGTTTTGTTTATGAGGTATTTTACATTTGCTTCTATTTTTTCTATTTTTTATTTTGTTTAACTGACTCTTGCTGTCTCATGGAGTCATTAGTTTCTGTAGACTCCATTATTTTTTGGGGGGAGGAGTTTTCTTCATTAACCTTTTGCAACTCCTTTTCCAGTTGGTCAGTTCTACTTTTTAAAGAGCTTTCCATTTGACCAATTGAGGTTTTGAGAGAATTAATTTCTTTTTGCATTTGCTCGTTTGAGGATCTGAGAGAATTATTTTCATTTTGTAATTGTCCAATTGATGATCTGAGAGATTTATTCTCCTTTTGTGTTTGTCCAATTGTACTTTCTAAGGTATTAATTGTCTCCCCCAAATTTTTAAGCTCCTTCCTTATTTCTTCTAGGAAGTCTTTTTGTGCTGGAGACCAGATTGTATTCTCCTCAGAGGTTCCAGTTCTCTCTGAGTTGGGGGTCTTTCCCTTCCAGGAATTTTTCTATGGATCCTCCTTTCCGCTGACCCTTCTTCATTATGCTAAGACCTTGAGTTGGGGGGGTGGGGCTGGTTCACCTGGGCTTGAGATCGCTGAAGGCTTTACTGAGTGCAGTTTCTCTGGCTGGCCAGTAGGAGGTGTTGGTTCCTCAGACCAGAGGAGCCCAGGGATGGTGTCTGCAGCTCTCCTGCACCGGAACTCTCCCCCCAACCCCTTCCCCAAGCTCCAGGGGGACAGCACCAACACCAGTGCCTCTGCTTCCCCACGGACCCAAGCCCCAGTCGTCCAGCCACACGGCTGATCCAGCAAGTCCGCTCTCGGGCCCTCAGACTCCTGGTTCCAATTCAGCTGTTAATCTGGCTCATCCGGGGCAGATCCTCCCTTGGAGCCCAGATTCACCCATCTGGATTCGTCCAAGGCTGCTGTGGGAGACAAATCTGTTCTTCTGGCTTTTCTTTCTGGGTTTTCTGGATCGGATTTCTTTCAAGAGGTTTGTTTCATGTGATAGATGGGGAAGAGATCAGGAGACTTTAGAACTGTGCCTGTCTTCTCTCCGCCATCTTGGCCGGAAGTCCCCTAATTCATATTTAAAACTTTTTTTTATAAAAGCAACTTTTTGCAATGAACCCATTTAGTTATTAACTATGTTTAAAATAACTAAACATCTCCTTTGACTAGGCCATTATCTTCAGACTTCTGGAGAATGTGTTATTAAGAAGAAAAATATATAATTTGGATCAATTGTATGTGAAGAAACTTGGGAATAGTGAATAACTTATATTTATGTTAGGGATATTTACTGATTTCTTTTTTTTTTAGGTTTTTAGGGTTTTGCAAGGCAAACGGGGTTAAGTGGCTTGCCCAAGGCCACACAGCTAGGTAATTATTAAGTGTCTGAGACTGGATTTGAACCCAGGTACTCCTGACTCCAAGGTCAGTGCTTTATCCATTACACCACCTAGCCACTCCTTATTTACTGATTTCTTCTGGAAAAAATGCTGTGCTAAATTGTGTAATCTGATTTGTTTTGATGTTAAATTAATATTGATAATACATTGTCAACAATCTCATAAGGCCATGTTTATATTAGCTATAGATTATCACAGAGAAATCTCATATTATCACCATTATTTTACCTTCCTCATGTTACATAGGTACTTTTTCCTCAAAGGAAACAACCACAGTTTAGTCCCAGTTCATATATATATATATATATATATATATATATATATATATATGTATGTATATATATATACATACACATATATATATGTATATATAAATATATATTATATATATGCACATACATATATATATAAAATATATATATTATATATATGCACACACATATATATATAAAATATATCTAGAAACTTCTATTTATAAACTTGTTTAACTACCAACCATCTTCAAAATATAAATTATTACTTTCAGAATCTTTAAAACCATCAGAACATCTTAGGTGACCTTAAATTTCCAACAATAACATGTATTATTGATTCCAATGCAATAAAACAATAGGAAGAACAACCAATATTTAAGTCAATTAACACATGAGTTATTAAACTTTACAAAATAATATTTCCATCTTTATATTATGCATGAATCTACAGATCTATCCCAGAAGAGGTCATAATTTGTGATTTTTCCCTTATTATCCCTTCAAAGCAATCACATGTTAATTTCAGGCTTTAACATTACATACTCAAATATAATAGCTTATATGTTCACAAGAGATAACCAAATATTATAAATATAATTTCTTTGCAGTTAGAAAAGAATATCACATAACTGACAAATACATCTTACTCATCAATAAGTTGCCTTACAGTGGGACCTCACAATTGCTAGTCATCTGTCAGAGCCTCCCACATTGTCTGTAGTTACCATGAGAAAAGTTCACATTCTTGACTTCTTTAAAATTAAGCACACATTATTAATTTACATTAAACATAAGATTCTTATTTAAATATCTCCTTCCCATTAGAACAAGAGCAAAATGAATATCCCACTATCTTTACACTTTTGTCTTCTAAACCTCTTTACACAGCTCCTCCAAGAACTCAATCTCATATATAGGATACTTTTTTTTTAGGTTTTTGCAAGGCAGATGGGGTTAAGTGGCTTGCCCAAGGCCACACAGCTAGGTAATTATTAAGTGTCTGAGACCGGATTTGAACCCAAGTACTCCTGACTTCAGGGCCAGTGCTTTATCCACTGTGCCACCTAGCTGCCCCATATATGATACTTTTAAAATCCCAATGCAATTCTTTTTATGCTATAAATGTTAGGCATTGTAAACATATTTTCTTATTTTCAAATAACAAATGTTAAGTAGATTTTACTTTCAATTATATATATATATATATATATATATATATATATATATATATATACACACACACACACACAAGCACACACACATAAATTTTCCCTTTCATAAACATGTGATGAGAGACAAAAATTATTACAAACTTTCTTCCTTTACCAAAAAAGGCCTTATGAGATTGTTGACAATGTATTATCAATCTTAATTTAACATCAAAACAAATCAGATTATGAAATTCAGTACAATATTTTTTCCAGAAGAAATCAGTAAATATCCCTAACATAAATATATATTATTCACTATTCCCAAGTTTCTTCACATATAATTGATCCAAATTATATGTTTTTCTTCTTAATAACACATATAAATTCCCAGATTTCTTGCAGAACTTCCAAATACTTTGAATTCAAAAGTGACTAAATTACCTATTTAGCGTTTTTCTTTGTAACCACAAGGTGGGGACCTTTCCTATCAAAGCCTTCCAGTCCCTTTAGAGGAGCTTCTTGAGGGCAGGAAGTCTACATTTTCTAAATCTTAAAGTCTCAATTAACATACATTGAATATAGTATTATATTCAGTATTAGGCTAACAAAAACTTAGTTCAGAGGTAAGAACATTTCACAAACTTGAAACTTAGTACTTTCAAATGTACAAATGGTATTAAAATTCCCTAGTAAGGGATTAGGCTTAGATCCTAACTCCATTATTAATTACTTGATTTTGAATTAACCTTTTTAAAAATAATTAAATTCAAAGCCCAAACTAAAAGGAGTAATATTTAACAGGTAATTGATATGAATTACACACACACACACACACACACACACACACACACACACACAAACACCACAACATGAGTTTAGACACATAGACACAAACAGAGTCAACTCTTGCACAAAGTTTTCAAATTTACCAAAGTGAGTTTTTTGGACACCTGGCTGGCATCTTTCCAGGCCAATAGAGGTATGAAAATGTTGGATTGTTGTTTAAATACACACATACACACATATATTTACATTATTAATTTTGAATCATACCAATTAAGACAGTGAAAAAATAATTTTTAGAATCAATAAAAACTTCTTGAGGAACCTCATATGTATATTGAGATTTTGAAATAGCTAATCAATAGTTACAATCCCTTAATATAGTTAAATGCAATCTTAAATTACTTTATAAAATTCAAATCCAGGTACTCTATTACAGATATCTTAGTTATTAGCACAGGCTTAATTAAAAGATGAAATCTGAATTTCCTAATCCCAGGAAAAAAAGTTGACTTTCTTTTTTTTCTTTCTTTCTTTTTTTTTCTTAATTAATTGACCATGCGGAATGTCAGTCAATCTGCCTGCTTCCCCTTCCCCCTCCTCTGAAGGGAATGCCTATAGTGGATGGGGCTTGGAATTGATAACGTTTAGTCTAAGGAAAAAGATCATTCACCCATCCCCCCTTTTTTCTCCCCAAATCAAGAAGAAGGCAAGGGGGTCCCTTATTTTAAATAATGGGCTAAAACAAGTTTTGAGGGGATCTTACCCTTTCTGCAATGAAGCATGCATTCCAGCTGAGATATAGGTTTGAGCTTCTTAAGCCCCCAAAAGTAAGATTTTTTTTCTTCTCCCTCCCCCGACCTCCTTCAGAGGGTGGGGGCCACAGAGAGTGAGAGAGAGCATTTCAAAGAGAAAGAGAGAAAGAGTACAAGGCAGAAGATAAGAATTTTGCCCTTCATGAATGAGGGAGACTACGAACCAAACCGATCAGATTTATCAAGCCCCCAGTTTACTGTGTAAAGTTTGCCAGCCTCCCTAAGGGGGCAAGGTCACTGATTGGCATTTTAGTCGGGTAAAACCTTTGTTACCAAGAGAGCCCTCAGTAGTTTGAGAAAGAGCCACAGCACCCCCCTCAAAAGGAGGGGTGCCTAGACACAGAGCCCACTCCACAGCACCTCCCCCACCATTCCAGAGGTGAAAGAAAGGCAACTAAAGTAAGAAGGTTTTGGCTAAGTACAATCTGGTCTGATTTGGGGAAAATAGCCTAGTTCAGAATTTCTCCCAGCTCAGAGTCCAAGCAGATCCAGAGATTGGTTCAGAATTTCCAGTGAAGAATCACTGACCTGACCCAGGAACTTAGGTGTTTTGCTAATGCCAACATAGCTAGCTTTTGTAAAGTCTAATTCCTTCCAATGAGATAGTACACAACCGGGGTGAGGGGGGAGTCTTCAGTACCAAATAAGTTTTCCCCATGTTTTAATTCCAACGATTATTTCCTAGACTTCTGGATTAAACACTATAAGCCCAAAATCCTTTTATGAATCCTCAAATACATGAGACAAAAACCCACTCTACAGTGGACTCAAACCCACGAACAAAGCAATCCCTCCACCAGAGATGCTCACTGAACTAATGTGAACCCTGTGTCTGGGCAGACACCTCTGCTAGCCCCAAAACACACACAACTCAACTTTCTCCTGCATTAACCCTGGGGGCAAGAGAAAAGACAAACTGGAAGGAGGGCTAAAAAAGGTCCAATTTAATTTTCCTACTTTTCTAGAAATCTCCAGTCTGGGAAAGCTTGCTTCTCACCTCTCCAAACTTGAACAAATTCTAGGGTCAACGCTGTCTGGCTCGCCATAAAAGTTGCTGATTGTTAAAGATTTAGAGGTTGAAGACAGAAGATTTAAGGCCACTGAAAAAATGAAGGAATTTTCAGCTCTCTGGGATGTTAAAACTGCTCAGGATTTCATTATGGCAAAATATTCTTGCAAAGTACATTGGCCAATGCCGGGTTTTTATTTACAACGCCGGCTTCTTAATGCTAGTCCGTCCTCTTACTCACCAGTCCAACGCGTGGTGAGTCTTCGGGGTACCTCCGGCCCCCACTCTTTGATGGGGGAAGAACCAGACAGAGCGCCTGAGGTGGGTCATGAGTCTTTATTCTTCTGTGATCACATTCCCGCTTCTTCCCCCCCAACCTCTCAGCAGACCCTTTTATCCCCTCTGTCCTCCCTCCCATGAACTCTTACTCAATGAGGGGCCGAGTTCTGTAACATTCCCTTATAAGGTGATTATGTTTCCCCTCTAAGCGACCGCCAAGCCTCTTCCCCCCGCCCCCAACATCTCCCCCTTTCTGTTTTACAAGGTTATCACTTGGTGTGACCTTAAGCGGTGCTGAGGTTAGCCTTAAGCGGTGTCATTTCTACTGGCCTCTGATAGCCGGGGGCGAGGAACCCTGTCTTAGGTCATCTCCTTCAACCCAGGACCTTGCCCGTCCTAGGCGCCCGACACCCTCAGGGCCTGTCTTAGGTGGCTGGGTCAGGAGAAGTTGCCCGTCTTGGGGTTTACCTCGTCTTACCCCTAGGTGTCACATGTCATGCATGGCGGCTAGCCAGACTTGGGGATCCGCCGGGGGCGAGGAACCCTGTCTTAGGTCATCTCCTTCAACCCAGGACCTTGCCCGTCTTAGGTGGCTGGGTCAGGAGAAGTTGCCCGTCTTGGGGTTTACCTCGTCTTACCCCTAGGTGTCACACGTCATGCATGGCGGCTAGCCAGACTTGGGGATCCTCCCCTGTCTCCATGGCCATGAAGGCTTTCTGAGTAAGAAGCATATAGCCCCTCTGTCGCCTAGCTAGGCGGCAGAAACAGACAACAAGTAGGGTGATTCCCAGAATCAGCGTCCTTGTTCACCCTCAAGGGGGTATCCTCCCGCCATCTGGCAATCCCTCCATGGTATGGGATCCTCGATGTCTTCCCCTGTGGCCACACATGAGGGGCCCCACCGAGGCAGAAGGGAGCCCCATCGATGTATTGGTCACTAGCAGGCGAGGGTAGATCGGGGAGTTCCGTGCTACCGGAAGGGGAGAGGGAATAACTCGGAGTATTCCCCATGTCGGATTTCCTTCAGATGGAGCACCTCCAAGGATCCCTACGATGATCAGAAGGCCTGAAAAAGAAAGAAATTCCTCTCACCCCGTAGGGTTGGGCATTAATCAAGGTCTCTTATCTTGTAAACAGGGAGCCATCTTTCTGGCTCTTCTATCTTATCCTCGGGATGAAATGACAGGTGGCCCTGTCTTCTGTTCTTTACCGTTACAGGGCCATGCCAACCTCCCTCTTCATCTCTCCACATGACTTTAGAGCCTGGTAGGGCCTTGGTGGGAGAGGGCAGGAGCGTTGGTTCTTTCTTAGCATGTCCTTTTGGGGAGAAAAATCTCTGGGCGGCTGTAGTGCCGTCATCCCTGACTTGTAGGAAATTCATGGTAAATAGTACCTGAGACAGGTCTGAATGGGTCAGTGACCTGCCAACTCCCCCTTTCTGTTTAAAAAGATAGGATGTAGCAGAGTATCCATGTAAAGCTGGCACAGGGTGGGGCTATTGGCCATTCCCTGAGGTAGGACGGTGAACTGATAACGTTTACTGGGGGCTTGGAAATTGATCGCGGGGAGGGAAAAGGCAAATTTTTCTTTGTCCTCCGGGTGGAGGGGAATGCTATAGAAGCAGTCTTTAACATCAATCACTATAATAGTCCACCCTTGCGGGACTGCAGTGGGCATAGGGAGACCAGGTTGGAGGGTACCCATGGGTACCATGTTGGCATTTACTGCCCGAAGATCAATCAACATTCTCCAACTCCCCCCTTTCTTTTTTATGACAAAGACGGGGGAGTTATACGGGCTAAGGGACGGTTCCACTTTGTTCTCGTGCAGGAGGGTCATTACTATGTCTGTGAGGGCGATGAGCTTTTCTTTTGTCAGGGGCCACTGCTCAACCCAAATAGGTTTCTTATTAATCCATGTTATTCTGGGGGAAAAGCTCATCTCTAGAGTGGCCCCAATTAATTTCCCCGCAGGCTATCAGGGGTGGCAAGTGTCAGGTTAAGCTGGCTCAAGATATCTCTACCCCATAATGCATAAGGGAGGTCGGGTAGGCACAGTGGGGTGAAGAGTCCAGATTCTTCCAAAGCTGACCACCGTAAGGCGTGTGCTGCTTTCATGGCAGATCTATTGCCCCCCACCCCCGTCACTGCTTGAGGGCTCTGTAGGAGTGGCCACTCGCGCCTCCACTGTCCCCTATTTATGACAGAGCAATCGGCTCCAGTGTCAATTATCCCTTCGAGCTTCTGATTTTCCACCGTGACGGTTAACAGTGGTCGCCCAGAGCTGACCGGGTGGACCCAGTTCACATGAGCGGGAGGGGTCCGCAAGGGCAGCGCCTTTCCTACCTCTTGGCCCTGTTTTACCAAGGTGGGAAAGGGGTGGGGGTTTGTGACCCTTACGGATGTGGGACTTCCGGGACCAAAAATGACCTGGGTATGGGTGACTAAGTCCACACATCTCTCAGCCCCTGTGATGAGCGCTGGGAAAATATTTAGCTCAATGGGAATCATCGAGGTTTCCCAAGGCCCGATCTCTCTCTGCTGTGTCCCTTCTCTATAGTCAACCCTCACGGGGATAGTCACAGTAATGGGGCCGCTGTCTTCGAGCACGGGGGGGGGCCCCGCGGCCGGGCCCCTCCCTTTCCCTTTTCCCGACTTCCCTTTGGATCGGCAGAACCTGGCTATGTGACCTGGCTTTCCATAGGAATAACAGGTCGGAACTGAAGTGGAGGGGGGCTGCTGCCTGCACTGTGCTTTGAGGTGCCCTGGCTTTCCGCACCCAAAACAGGTGGGTCTCACCTGCATACTGTGAAGGGCGGTCAGGAGGCTATCCTCCCGGTTCTCCATGGCAGTCACTAAGGCTTGAATTGAATCCTCGCTGGGCATGTCCAGCAATTTGTCAACAATTTCTTCTAATGAAGCATCGGGGGGAAGGCTGCTAATGGCTGCGATCCCTTTGGGGCGAAGACCCTCTTTAATCAATTGTCTCATAAGTAGATCAGATCCCGGGGTGTCTCCCATTATACGAGTCACTGTCTCTTTAACCTCGTTCACAAATGAGAGGGGTGTCTGATCTGCTCTCTGCTTCAGCCCAACCAACTTCTGTGTGGCTCTCCCCCCTTTCATGGCTCCAATCTTATCCCAAGCTGCAACATGTGTTTCTTTAACAGTCTCTAGCTCAAACTGGCCATACTGGGCCTGAACAGCAGGGTCAGTATAGGCTCCAGTTCCACACAGGAGGTCAATGGCTAAATCCAGGGGAGTATAACCCCGGGATTTTGCCAGCTTAGAGGCCTCTCTGCGGGCCTGAGCCTTAAAAGCTAAATATAAGGAGGCATCTAGGCACGCGGCTGCAATTTCGTCAAAGTCAGCAGGGGTCCAAGGGTGCGTAGCAAAGAGGTTTTGCATCAGTCTTTTTACATAAGGGGAGCTTGGGCCGTATTTAGTCACGGCCTCCTTAAGTTCCTTAAGCATCTTAAAAGGGACAGGGCGGTAGTCTCGGGCTCCGGTAAGGGGGTCCGTAAATACCGGGTAGAGGCCCCAGTCATCCCAGTCCACCTCCTCCCCTTTCTCTATTGCTATGGAGGCACTGGTGGCAAGTAGGCCGGATGGGCGGAGCCCTTGAGGGGATCTCTGAAGGGCAGACAAGGAACACGGGGGATTTTTTGCCTCTGTTTCCTGGCTGGGCCGCCAAGCCTGGGGCGCGGCAGCTGTCCAATCAGCGCGGACTTCTCCCTCCTCGTCAGCAGCCTCCCGGTCCCACCTACTCACGCTCCTCTTCCTGCCACCCCTGAGGACTGTTTGCACCCCTCCCTTCCCGCGCTCGGAAACTTCCGGCCCTGAATCTTCTCCCTGGGGGCCCCTTGTTCCCCCATTGTTTCTTCTAAGTTCCTCCCACGGATACAGGGGAGGGAGTGGCCTTCCCTCTTCCTCTGAGCCCTCTGAATCCGATCCCGCCAACGAGCTACCCACCTGAGTGCTGATTGGTCGTGCCAAAGTCACCTTCTGGGGATGCAGGGCTGCATCCACTATCTTATACACTGTAAAATCCTCAGGGGTCAGTTTTCCCGGGCAGGTGTCATTATAGGAGGCCATCTGCTGCCCTACCACCTTCCATTTATCTGGTTGGATCCCACTATGTTGCACCCAAGGGCAGATGTTCCAGATATTCTCAACAAAAGCACGGCACGTCTTGATAGGTAATTTATGGCCATGCTTAGTGCAGAGTTTATAAAGCTGCCCTGCAACGGCCTCTTTTTCCTCCGGCTCAAAGGCGGGAATACTATTCCGGCCCCTCATGCTGTCTACTAGCCGAGGCTGCAATCCTAACAGGTGGCAGAACTGGAAAGTTCCCGTTCGGCAAAAGAGAAGGAGGAAGCAGGGCACAATCAGACAGGCCAGCACGGCAAGGAGCGTGATTAGAGCAGAAGGAGAAAGGGGAGAGAAAGAAAGCATAGTCAACACAATAGGGATATGTCCCTCAGGCAATATCTGAGAGTAAACGCCCTCTCCTTCCTCCCGGTCAGAAACGACCGAGGCTGTCTGGAGAATCCGACCAGCGGATTCAGACGTTCCCTAGCAAAATCAGGTCCCGGGTTTCGGCACCACTTGCCGGGTTTTTATTTACAACGCCGGCTTCTTAATGCTAGTCCGTCCTCTTACTCACCAGTCCAACGCGTGGTGAGTCTTCGGGGTACCTCCGGCCCCCACTCTTTGATGGGGGAAGAACCAGACAGAGCGCCTGAGGTGGGTCATGAGTCTTTATTCTTCTGTGATCACATTCCCGCTTCTTCCCCCCAACCTCTCAGCAGACCCTTTTATCCCCTCTGTCCTCCCTCCCATGAACTCTTACTCAATGAGGGGCCGAGTTCTGTAACATTCCCTTATAAGGTGATTATGTTTCCCCTCTAAGCGACCGCCAAGCCTCTTCCCCCCGCCCCCAACAGGCCAAAATTAGTAAGAAAAGCAGGAAGCACCTTGAGGACAGGCCAGGTAAAGTCTGGGAGGGGAAGGGGTGGGGAGAGAGAGAATCATGAGGCTTGGTTAAGCAGGCCACATGGTGAGGCTCAAGGTGCTCCACATGGATTGAGGAAGAACCAGAGAAAGCCCCATCCTTCTGGATGGGAGCCTGGAAGAAACAAGAGAGCTTGAAGGGGAATCACTTCCTGTTAAATATGGTTGGTACCCTTCTATGTAGGTTGGACAGAGGGTGGCACTTGGGGAGTGGTCTTACACCTTGGACCAGGTATCTTCCAATGGCAAGCTATATACTGGTTCTTCCTGTCCCAAGGTGCTTGACCCCCCAGTTCAACATGTCATTTCCAGTCACACCAGCGTCCAGATCAAAGCCAAGTAAAGGGGAAAATGGGGACCAGATAGGACACAATCAACAGGGGGTCAGTTTACATCTCAAGAGTGGGGAACCTCCACCCATTCAACAAGACCGAACAACATTTAATACAGATTTTTGTTTCTGACACATTCAGAACTCTCCATATCATGTTTGTGAGGGGTAAAAATGCTGACTTTTCAGAAACAGTGCTAAATTAGTCTAAGCCATAGGCCTCAGTTTCTATTTCTCAAGAGTCAGGTGAGCATGAGAACCAGGATCTCTGGCTAGAAAAATTATGTCACCCTTACCATATAAGGTGTAAACAAAGACAGACTCTCCTGGGAAAGCTTAGGTACCCCCCCTTCTCTTCAGACCATCAAGTCTGACCAATTATTGTAAGGGTGGGCAGAAAAGAGGAGGGGAACCGGGTTGTGGTTTTTGTGTTTTTTTAACCCTGCTTCAGCTTTTCCTGCTCTCTCTCTCTCATGAGAGTTAGGAACTGCCCTGCTTCTTGCAAGAATCAAAATAAATTTTAACTTTGCTGCCACTTTAAGAGGACTCCCAGTAATCATTTTGGGTTAGGGTCTCAATACCCCGCACATTGTTCCTGCATCAGTTTCAGTGATGTCCAAGTCTTCACGATCCCATTTGGGGTATTCTTGGCAAAGACACTGGAGTGGTTTAGCCCTTTCCTTCTCCAGCTCATTTGACAGATGAGGAAACTGAGGCAAATGGGGTTATATAATTTGTCCAGGGTCACACAGCTAGGAAGTGTCTGAGGCCAGATTTGGAGTCATCAGGGAGGTGACCAAGTTTAACATTCTATCCACTGTGTCACCTAACTGCCCCAAAAGGTTGCTTAGTTTTCCCCTAACAATTCTAATATGTGTAATTATTCCTATTTTTTACATGAGAAGAAATTGAGCTTAAGAGAGACTAAATTACTGGCCAGGGATCATACAAAATATTAGTTTTGGTATTGGAATTTGAACTCATAGTTTTAGATTTCATGTCCACTGCTCATTCTATTGTAATGAATATTCCACTAATATCTTGAGGATATCAATGTTGTACTTAAACCATCTATCTTTTATCTCATGTTCCTGATGCATGACTAGCCCATCTCCTTTTCTGGGCATCCATGATCAAGTGGTCTTGAATACAAGTTAGAGTTGATTTATTTTTACTTTTGGTATTCTTTCAAGATCATGGTGGTCCAAATTTCCAGCCACACTGAGCCATCACGGGCTAGAATTTTAGAGCTACAAAGGACCATAAAGTTTATATAGCCCAACCTCTCTCTGAACAGATAAGAAAACTGTGACTCAGAGATAAAGAGGCTTTCCAGAGGGTACACAGGTAATATGGGGCAGTCAAGATTTGAACCCAGGTTCTTTGACACTCCAAATCTGATACTAATTCAACTATACTACCTTGCCTTATAAAAGGATTATTGGAAAGGGGAAAGGACCTATAGTACAAAAATAGTTTTAGCAGCTCTTTTTATGGTAGCAAAGAGTTGGACATTGAGTCAACGCCCATCAGTTGGGAATGGCTGAACAAATTATGGTTTATGATTGTAATGGAGTATTACTGATCTGTAAGAAATGAGCAGGATAATTTCAGAAAAACTTGGGAAGACATATGTGAACTCAGGCAAAGTGAAATGAGTGGAAGCAGAACACTGAACACAGTAGCAGCGACATTGTAATGAGGATCAGCAAAAGATTTAGCTACTGATCAAGGCAATAATGCAAGATAATTCCAAAGGATTGGTGTTGAAATGTGTTATACACTTCTAGAGAAAGGACTGATGAACCCTGAGTGCAGATTAAAGTATCCTTTTTCCCACTTTATTTTCCTTGCTTTTTTTTTTTGTTGTTTTGCAACATGGCTAATATGGAAACCTGTTTTCATTTACAAGAGTGATTGATATCATATTGCTTGCCTTTTCAAGGGTTGAGTATGGGGAAGAAAGAGGGAGAGAATTTGGAAAAAAGGAATGTTAAAAAAAAAGAAAAATTAATTGATAGCTGGGATAAGACTTTAATTAGAGAGGCTGAGACCAAGAAATACTATTTGTTTGTTGACAAAGTACAAAACACCATTTCTTCCTTTTACCCCTTCTTCAAATGAAATTAGCAAAATAAATTATTTGGGATAATAGGCAAAGCAGGGATCCTACCAAACTCTTTTGATGAAAAAAATATGATACAGAGATAAAGACAAAAACAGAGAAAGAAAATTATAGACCAATTTCATTATTGAATATGGATGTAAAAATTCTAAATAAAATATTAGCAAAATGATTGCAACAATATATTGCAAATATATATATAAATATATTATGATCAAGTGGAATTTATATCAGGAATGCAGAGATGGTTTAACTAAGGAATATTTTCACATTTTAAGATATCAATTAGTTTGCCTACTAAAATCTTGACATGTACTACTACATTTTTATTCCTTTAATTTCTTTAATTGAGATAAGAAGAACCAAGTTTGAATGCTTACCTGTGATACTTAACCTCTATGAAACTTAGTTTCTCCATCTATCAAACGAGGACTAAATGGTACTTTCCAGCTCTAAATCTATTATCTTAATTCAAACTAAAAGAGCACTGTTCAGATCCTGGTATCAGATAGAAAGAGGAAAAGGGATGGGTCATCCACAACTCTGAAGGTTAGAATTAGGAGGGAAGGAAATCTAGGCTAAGGTTGAAGGCTCTTTCCTCCCTCCACCCAGTTTCTTTTTTAACTGTAATACCACATTTTCATTAATTTCTGGAATACTCTTGGTTTTCAACTCACTTAATAAGTCTTATGTCTACTCCTTAAACAAAGAATTTGACTAAGTTTCTTTAATCTATTTGAGCACCCTTATGCAAGAGCACTTAAGATCTGAGTACTTTTTGTTCTTGATTTAACGCCTATGATTGATTCATTGAGATTTGTTCTTTCTTCTTAATATTTATTTTAAGAGGTATGGGATGACTTGACTGAGTAAATTATTCAATCCTTAGAGATATTTATTATATTTCACTCTATTGCTTTGGAAGACAAAAGAAGTTCATCTTGGAGGGGAGCAAGAGGAAAACTATGCAATGGAAATAGATCATGAACTCAAGCATTCCTAAGAGGTATTGAGACACCAAAATAAAGATTTACAGAGTCTGAGAGTTGAAAGAAATATCAGAGGTCATATAATTCATTGGGGACTATACTAGGAATTCTCTCTATAATGTTGTAAACAAACGCATTGAAAACCTCTGGTGATGGGGGAAATTACTTAACTACCAAAGCAGTCCATTTTTGAACAATTCAAATTATCACGAAGTTTTTTTCTGTCTTTAGAGCCTGGATTTGCTTCCCTGTCATTTCCATTCATTTGTCCTATTTCTGTCCTCTGGGGTAAAGCTGAATAAATCTGATCCCTCTGGAATACTTACCCCTTCAAATACCTGAAGACAGTTATCATGCCATGTCAAATCATGTCATACTAATCATTCAACAAATATGTGCTTCATCTGTAAGGTCCTGTACTGAGAATTAGACAGAACCTGGATGAATCAGACAAATGCTTTCATGGGGCAAACCATAATGAGAGATGAGAGTTATTTGACATTTATTAAATGTCAGACGTATTTATCATACAGACCATGGGAAAGACAGAGATAATTTCAGGAGTGCAAGTTAATAATTATTTACTTTTATAAAGTGCTGAGATTTTGTTTTCTTTTTTCCAATTTTTATTAGATTGTGAATTCATTGGCATAGGGAATTCTACACAAGGCAACTTCCTTTACCAGTGCAGATCAGTCCTTTAACTCTTGTCACTTAAAATATTGAAGATCTGTTTAGGGTATATTGAGGTTTGGAAAATACTACTCAACTACTCTTTGAGGAAGGCCATGTAAATGTTATTATCCCCATTTTATAGATGAGAAAATTGTAACTGAGAAGTCTAGTAACTTCATGTTATACCATGATCATATAACTAGAAAGGATTGAACTCAGCTATCTTGACTCCAGGTCCAGCACTCTTTTCTTATTGCCACATTGTCTCTTTAAGGAAAAACAGGTCAGTAAAGATATCCTAGACACTGAAAATATCCTGTTTTGGTGGCTGTACTGGAGCCTGCTTTGTATTAGTCAACCTGCTCTTCTTCTCCTCCTCCCCATCCAAATCTAATTTAGCCTTGAAATTTTCTGCAGTCACTACCTAGATTTCTTCCCTTAAGAAAGGAAATCCGGGATGGTGACCACATGGTGTAGAGATAAAGACCTCATAAAATGACATCCAGAAAGATCTAAGGGACAGACTCATCAGTGAACCTCTTTGTTCTTTCCCTTCTATTTGCATTTCATGGAAGCACTTTATATAGTCTCCATATATAAGACATGCTTGATAAAATCTCTTAAAAGACAAACTAACTTCCTTAATGGCATTGGGCCAGCCATTGTACAAGAAGAGCACCCATAGATAAGATGGAGACAGTGTCCCAGGTGTTCTTCTGTCTCCTCTCAGACCCAGGGATGATTTATGATAGTAGGAACCCTTTTTTTCCTATTAAAGGGACCTTCAGGAGCTGAACCCCAGTGGAATGATTATGGGAAGTCCCTGAGGGAAGCGATATTTCCCTCTTGTCATTCATCTCTGCAGGAAGCACATTAGGTAGAAAGGCAGAAACAACATTTTGAGCCGGAAACAGCAGGGGCAGGAAATCCTGAGGACTCAGATGACTGAATGCTGGCAAGTGACACTGTGGCTTGACTCTGCCCCAGAAGGATCCTGAAACTTGGGAGAAACCTGGGACTAGTGATTAAGAACATATTTCTTCACAGAGGACATGAAGTGTAGGACTTTGCTATTTATCAAGTCTCCTATAAAGATCAGAAACATCCTCCAGAAGACTCGATGACCATATGGGGCAAAGGAAGTGTACATAACTGAAGGATACTGGAGTTTACACCATGCAGCTTGATAAATTTGAACCGGGATCACTTTGTAATGGACTTTTTAAAAAAAAACTTCATAAATGAAGCATTTATATAAAAGGATCACATTTCAAAGATTTATTATTTCAACACTGAATACATACAACCTCCCCTACTATCTTTCATAGATAATTTTCATGATTGATTGTGATCAAAATAATAAAACAAAGAAGCTCCAAACCTCACCTGCTAGAGACTAGCCTTCTGGAAATGAGCCTCTCTACCCTCAAACAGGCCAGCCCTTGTACAAGAGATAAAAACATAGACATTTAGAGCTGGAAGGGACCTTAGAGGTTGTTTGGACCAACTCCCTGCCCAAGTTTTAACTCCTGCCAGAGTTTATGTTGATCCTGCTCTGTGAAAACCTTAAAGCATAAATGTGAGCTGATTTAGAATTTTTTAAAATGAAAGTTATCTTTTTTTTTGATGGATTTCAGATAGAAAGAGTCCAGAGATGAGGTCAAATCACTATCCTATTATTATTTTATATTTAATATTCTACTGATGATTTCACAGATGGATGAAATAACAGCTTTTTGTACTTTGAAAACATTATTAGAATGTAAATAGTGTGGAGGTTCAGTGAAATCATCTGGTATACAACTCCAGTAGAAGACAGGATGATGGGGACAATACATACCTTGTATTATTCCTACATGATTTTGATTTCCTCTGTTGAATTTCTATATTTTGAAAGATTATTATGATCATGTGGCTCACTGAAAACATCCTTGGTACAACTAGAAAAAAAAAATAGAACAAAGGGGGTGGTATGCCCTTTATCTTCTTTCCATATGTTCTTGATTTTGTCTACTTGATAAAAGATTTTGTTCCACAGAGGTTGGAGATTATGAGCAATATATATTAAAATGTTCTTAAATTCTTTTTATGGAAGAATTTAATGTTGGGGAAATTGTAGATCAGTCTATGGTAATAGTTGAGCTCTCTAGGAGAGTTTGAGGCCTTTAATTGTATTGAGGATTATTTATTTGGTTCATATCAATTTCTAATGTTCAATTTTAGCCACCCGCTCAGGTCTTGGTAAATATTTGGTAGTTGCTAAACTTTTATAACTTGTAGAACCAGCAAAGATGGTGGATGAGCAAAAAGAAATATTATTAAGCTCTCTCCCACAAGTAATATACAAAGATCTAGAAAATTCACTAGTCTGAGTCTTGATGGGAAAATCCAAGGAAAAATCACAACAAATCATTTTATGATCTTTCATAATAAAATATATGCCCATTTCAGTTAGACAGAGACAGTGGGTGGACACTGGATAGGGCCTAATTAAAATCAACCTGGGGAATGAATGAAGACCTGTCTGAGGCTGCTCACCAAGAAGAGATTCTAGATCCAACACAGAGTAACCCAACCTTGTGAATAACAGTTTTTGGTTTTGACCCTGGGAGCAGTGTAGGATCTCAGCTTCAACTTCAAGCCCTTTCTGAAGTCTGCAGAGAAATATGAAGACAGAGAAACCTGCATTAAAAGAGAGCCTGGTCACTCAGAACGGAAGAATTTTCTGGCTGTCTAGCTGTTGTTGAGTTCAACAGTGATCTCTTGAACCTCCAAATTTGGGCAAGTCCTTGGCTAAATTTCACAGAAACAATTCATGTCAGAAACTTGCAGAGTTTAGATCAAGGAAACAGTGCTTAGACTTCATCTTGAATTATTTTGATCTGTATTTTTTTTAGGTTTTTGCAAGGCAAATGGGGTTAAGTGGCTTGCCCAAGGCCACACAGCTAGGTAATTTTTAAGTGTCTGAGACCAGATTTGAACCCAGGTACTCCTGACTCCAAGGCCAGTGCTTTATCCACTACACCACCTAGCCGCCCCTGATCTGTATATTTTGAAAGCTCACAGGTCAACAACCTAAGCTGTTTTTGGGTTCCTGGAATAATATAACATTCAATACTAAAATAATGCAGTAGTTGGACCCAAAAGGATCAAACATAATCCGACCATTCCCTCCAGAAGTGTGCAGAACCTAGTCCTAACACAAATTCTGAAGTCAGGAAGTAAGCCTGGAAGAATGAGCAAACAAAAACAGAATCTTACTGTTAAGGAAATGGGAATACTCTAGCTCAAAACCAGAAGAGAAAGTCTCCAAAAAACCTATAAGCCAAACCTCAAAATAAACCACAACATGGGTAACAATTCAACTAGAATTCCTGGGATATATGAAGCAAGAGGTGTTTTTTTGTTTTTGTTTTTAAAGTTAAAAATGATTTTTAAAAGCACTAGAGGAAAAATTTGGGAAAAAATAAAAGTACTGGAGGGAAAAGGGAAAAAGAAGTGAAAGCCACAAGAGAACGCCTTGTAAAGAGAATTAACTAGGCTTTTTGGTGATAATAAAAATGGAGGTGGAGTCAAGACAGCAACAGGAGAAGAGCCTCTCTTAGGTGCTCTCTCTCTATATAATAAAACATAAAATAAGGACTCTAAATTTTCAAGAGACAGAACACACAGAGGGATCCAGTGAGACAATTCTCCAGTCCAAGGTAACCTGGAAAACAGTGGAAAGATTCAGCTCCATGGGGTTAGAGGGGTGGCCAGCCAGAGTGAAGGAACTTCAACCTCCCAGAGGCAGCCCTAGGGTGCCTCAGAGCCATGGCTCATGGCAGTGGGGGCAGTTTCCTGACCTACACCCTGGGGAGCACCAGGCACAACTTGGAAGATCAGTGGGGGACCTCTGCCAGAACTAGCCTGTGAAACCCAGCCCTCAGGGCACTCAGGCAGCAGGGTGACCATGAGCAGCCCAGATCCAGGAAATGGAAGCATGCAGAGCTGGTAACCAAGAGCTCCCAGGCAGCTGAGTCTTGAGTGTTCAGCATACCCAAGGTAGGCGAGTGGAGAGAGACTTCTGAGGTCTGTCCTTTGTTCCTAGAACAGGACTCTGGGGCTCTGACCACATTCAGATCCTGATCACAGTCTAGGATACCCATAGAAAAGCAGGACCCCCCCCACCTCAGCCCCGTGGCAGAGGGGTGCAGTTGTGGTCATTCACAGACCAGGAGGGAAGACAGAGGCTCACACATAGAGATCCTTGTGGGGGGGAGTGTCCCCAAAATACTCAAAAGCTCAGGATGCACCCTCAAACCAGGCACAGGCAGGGAAATGAGTAAACGGAGAAAATAGAGGAACACCATTGAGAAATACATTGTCTATGATCCCAACAAGGATCAGAATACTCAATCTGAAGATGAGGAAGTATAAGCTCCTGCATCTAAAGACTGCAAGAAAAATGGAAATTAGATTCAGGCTATGACAGAGCTCAAAAAAAGATTTTGAAAAATCAAATGAGGGAGATAGAAGAAAAATTGGGAAAAGAAATGAGAGAGATGCAAGAAAAAAACATGAAAAAGAAGTCAGCAGCTTAGTCAAGGAGATTCAAAAAATGCTGAAGAAAATAACATGTTAAAAAACCAGCATAGGTCAAATGGATAAAACAGTTCAAAAAGTTATTGAGGAGAAGAATGCTTTAAACAGCAGAATTGGCCAGATGGAAAAAGAGATAAGAAAGCTCTCTGAGGAAAACAAATCATTAAGATGTAGAATGGAACTAAAGGAAGCTGCTGAGTTTATGAGAAGTCAAGACACAATACTTCAAAACCAAAAGAATGAAAAATTAATAGAAAATATGAAACATTTCATTGTAAAAACATCTGATCTATAAAACAGATTCAGAAAGATAATTTAAAAATTATTGGGATACCTGAAAGTCATGATCAGGAAAAGAGCCTTGATATCATTTTTAAAGAATTCCTACAGGAAAATTGCCCAGATATTCTAGAAGCAGAGGACAAAATAGAAATTGAGAGAGGGTGGCTAGGTGGTGCAGTGGATAGAACACTGGCCCTGGAGTCAGGAGTACCTGAGTTCAAATCCGACCTCAGAAAGTTAATAATTACCTAGCTATGTGGCCTTGGGCAAGCCACTTAACCCCACTGCCTTGCAAAAAAAAAGAATTAAAAAAATAGAAATTGAGAGAATCCACTGATCTCCCCAGAAAGAGATCCAACCCCCTTCCCCAAGAATATTATAGCCAAGTTCTAGAACTCCCAAGTCAAAGAGAAAATATTACAAACAGCCAGAAGGACACAATTCAAATATCGTGGAGCTGCAATCAGGATCTCACAGGACTTAGCAGCTACTACATTAAAGACTCGTAGGGCTTGGAATATAATATTCTGGAAGGCAAAAGATCTCAGAATGTAACCGAGAATCAACTACCCAGCAAAAACTGAACATCCTCTACCAGGGAAAAAGTTGGACTTTCAAAGAACCAGGGGAATTTCAAATATTCCTGTTAAAACAGCCAGAGCTGAACAGAAAGTTCAAATACAGGACTCAGGGGAAGCATAGAGAGTGAGGAGAAGTGGAAAATAAAAGGGACTTAATGATGATGAACTACATGTATTCCTGCACAGAAAAATGATACTGATAATACTCATAAGAAACTTTTCATTTAATAGAGCAGGTAGTAGGAGCTTTTATAGATGAAGCACAGGAAAGAGCTGAATTTGAAGATATTATAAATTGTAAAACTGGAGTCAATGACTAAAAGGGAAATGTAATGGGAATAAGAGAAAGGAAAGGTGGAATAGGCTAAGATGTTTCATATAATAAGATTTTTTTATTACAATGAGCTATTGCAATGATATGGAAGGGGAAAAGTGAGGGGGAATGAGGGAAACTTTGCTCTCATCAGAGGTGGCTCAGAGAGGAAACAGCATATATACTCAATGGGGTATAGACATCTAGAGTAAGGAGAGAAGAGGGACAGGGAGAAGGGGGTGATGCATGTGAGTGATGGAGGAGAGTGGACCATGGGGGAGAGTGGTCAGATATAACACATTTTCTTTTTTACTTCTTGAAAGGGGTTGAGATTAGCTGGCCCGTCCAGGACCATAGGGCCAGGTGGTTACTGGGCCTTAGGGGTGGTATGTGGGCTTGGGGCCTCTTGGTCCCAGGGCTGGTCATTAATCTGCTTCACCACTCAGTTAATCTACAGCACATTTAAGAAGACAGACAGAGTGAAAGGAGAGAGAAAATATAGTGTATGGTAGTGGGAAAGTACGAATTAATTGAGTTATGATCAGCAATGGCAGTAGTGGAAAAATATGGAAATAGCTTTGGTGATGGACTGACATCATAAAGAATGTGATCCACCCATGACAGAGCTGGTTGTGTTGAAACACAGACTGAATCACATTTATTATTACTATTATTATTATCATTATCATTATTACTTTATTATATTTTATTATATTTTTTTATTTTTTTTGCAGGGCAATGGGGTTGGGGTGCCTTGCCCAGGGTTACACAGCTGAGTGATTGTTGGGTGAATGAGGCCAGATTTGAACCTGGGTGCTCCTGACTCCAGGGCTGGTGTTCTGTCCACTGTACCACCTAGCTGCCCCTATTATTATTATTTTTAAATTTAAATTTTTTCCTCTTTACTTTTTGCTCACAAGGGTCTATATTTTGGGGGGGAGGGGGTATTATGTTTACTCTTAAGCAAGAATGTTTTAGTAATGTATAAAAAATCATTTGTACAAAAATAAAATAAATATAATCTTAAAAGAGAATTAACTACTTAAAGGGAGCTATAAAATCTTTTTTTTTAGGTTTTTGCTAGGCATTGAGGTTAAGTGGCTTGCCAAAGGCCACACAGTTAGGTAATTATTAAGTATCTGAGACCGAATTTGAACCCAGGTACTCCTGACTCCAGGGCTGATGCTTTATCCACTGCGCCACCTAGCCGCCTCAGAAGCTATAAAATCTTATCCAAATCACAGATGCCTTAAAACTGAGAATGAATCCAACAAAAATGAATAATTCCATGGGACAATAAAATAATATAGTAAAAAAATGAAAAAAGATAGAAGAATGTGCAAAGTATTTTATAAGAAAAAAGAGTTATCCTAGAAAACAAAAAGAGGAGCTTTTAAGAATCACTGAATTACAAAAAAAAAGAATCACTGAATTACCTGAAAGTTGTGGCACCTCCTACCATTAAAAAAAAAACAACCTAGCCTTAATGTAAAAGAAAACTTCTCAGATCTCTTAGAACCAGAGGACAAAATGTAAATACAAAGAAATCGCTGATCACCCTCTGAAAGATGCCACCAAATAAAAAAGTCTCAGAAATATTATAATAAAAATCCATTGCTTCAAGATCAAAACAAAAATACTGAAAGCAACCAGAAGGGAAGGATTCAAAGTCAATCAGAATGAGCAACAATTTAGCGACTACCACTATAAAGGAGGGGAAAGAGAATATGATATTTTATAAGACAAAATACATAGACTTATTGACAATTATAATTCACCCTGGAAAACTGACAGAGCTAGTACTTGGATCCAGGTCTTCTGATTTCAAGTCCAGTTCTTTATTCAAAATACTGTGATAAGTTCTAAAAGGAAATTATATTGGAGATTTTTGCTGTGGGATTACAGATGACACTCAGTTTTGCTGCAGGTCAAATGAGATACTTCATATATGATTGTTTTCTGCAAAGGAGATAAAAGAAATGTAATTTATAGTATCAATATACCTATTTTGTATTTATTGACCTCATCAAAGGGACTAATGGCATTAACAAACCTGGATTGGAAGAAGAACCTTATGAACATCCCTTTGGGAAGTAAATGGAATTTTGTCCTCATAGTAGACACCAATGGACTGGACCAGAATAATGTAACAAGTCTAACTTTCTTTAATTTATACTAAATGATCAAACTTGAAGAAGCAATAAGGGTCACAGAGAGTGGGGGGGGTAGGGACATTTTTGGATTTTTAATTACTTGAAATGCTAATTATCTTCTTAAATATCAATCAATCAAGTATGTATCAAGTATTAGGTACTATGGATACAAATACAAGAAATGAAAAAAGCCCTGTTTTTCCAACTACATGCAATGGTAGTTTTGCAACAATCATTTTTTTGCAAGATTTTCAGTTTTACATTTTTTTCTCCCTCCCTCCTTCCCTTCCTTCCCCCTCTTCCTTACAGAAATCAATCTAATGTAGGCTCTCTCTATATATAAATATATATATGTATATATAAAACTATCCTAAATATAGATCTGTATTAATCATGTTGTGAAAGACAAATCAAATCATAAAGAAAAAATAAATGAAAGAAAATAACACAATACCAAAGACAACTTTTAAAAGTTTTAGATACTGACTTACGACCAAGATGGCAGAGAGAAGACAGGCACATTTCTAAAGTCTCCTGATCTTTCCCCATCTATCATATGAAACAAACCTCTTAACAGAAATCTGACCCACAGAAACCAGAAAGAAAAGTCAGGAGAAAGTACATCTACCTCAGGATTTGTCTCCCATAGCAGCATTGGACGAATTCCAGTGGGTGAATCTATGCATAGCGCGGATCAGCCCCAGATCAGCCAGATTCGTGGCTGAATTGGAGCTGGGGAGTTGGAGGGCCCAAGAGCGGACCTGCTGGATCAGTGGTGGGGCTATATGGCAGAGGCTTGAGTCAGCTAGGGAGCAGAGGCAGTGGTATTGGTGCTGACCCTCTGGAGCTTGCCAACAGGGCTGGGGGAGAGTTCTGGTACAGGAGAGCTGCAGTTGCCATCCCTGGGCTCCTCTGGTCTGAGGAACTCTGAGTCCATGCCTCCATTACAGCTGAGGCCTCTTCCTGGAACAAACAATAGCAGAATACTTCTGCCTCAAGCACAGGTGTGTGAGCAGAACCAGTCCAGCTGACAATAGGGAGAGGAATAACTTCACCCCAGGGTAAAGCCCACCATTGATTGAAGGTAAAAGGTTTCAATAGCTTCAATTCCTCCCTTCAAGCTAAGGGAGAAGGCCTCAATCAAGGTCACAGACACTCCAGAGAAAGAAACCAGCACCTCCTACTGGCCAGCCAGAGAAGTTGCATTCAGTGAGTAAAGCCTCTAGTGATCCCAAGCCCTGGTGAACCAGCCTCCCACCCAACTCAAGGTCTTAGCAAAATGAAGAAGGGTCAGTGGAAAGGTAGATTCATAGAAAAGTTCTTGGAAGGAAAAGATCCTAACTCAGAGAGACCTAGAACCTCTGAGGAGAATACAACCTGGTTTTCAGCACAGAAAGACTTCCTTGAAGAAATAAGGAAGGAGTTTAAAAATCAACTTGGAAAAGTTGGGAGAGACAATTAATACCTTGCAACAAGAAAGCAAATCCTTAAAAAATACAATTGGACAAATAAAAATGAGAATAAACCTCTCAGATCATCAATCGGACAAATACAAAATGAGAATAAATCTCTCACATCATCAATTGAACAAATACAAAATGAGAATAATTCAGATCCTCAAATGGGCAAATGCAAAAAAGAAAATAATTCTCTCAAAATCTCAATTAGTCAAATGGAAAGCTCTTTCAAAAGTAGAATTGACCAATTGGAAAAGGAATTGCAAAAGGTTAATGAAGAAAACTACTCCCTAAAAAAAAAAAAGAATGGAGTCTGCAGAAACTAATAACTCCATGAGATAGCAAGAGCCAGTTAAACAAAATCAAAAAATAGAAACAATAGAAGAAAATGTAAAATACCTCATCAGAAAAACGACTGACCTTGAAAATAGGTCGAGGCAGGGCAATCTGAGAATTATTGGACTCCCTGAAAACATTGAAGAGGAAAAAAAAGCCTGGACTTAATATTACAGGATCTAGTGATGGAAAACTGCCCTGATATCATAGAACCAGAGGGCAAAGTAGTTATTGAAAGAATACATCGATCCCCTCCAGAAAAAGATCCTAAAATGAAAACACCAAGGAATATTGTGTCCAAATTCCAGAACTATCACATAAAAGAGAAAATCCTGCAAGCATTCAGAAGGAAACAATTTAAATATCAAGGAGCCACAGTAAGGATTATGCAGGACCTGGCTGCATCAACATTAAGGGATTGAAGGGCCTGGAATGAGATATTTCGAAGAGCAAGGGAGCTTGGAATGCAGCCAAGAATCCACTGTCCTGCAAAGCTGAGCCTTCTCTTCCAGGGAAAAAGATGGACATTTAATGAAATGGAAGAATTCCAAAAATTCCTGATGAAAAGACCAGAGCTAAACAGAAAATTTGGACATCAAACAGGAGGTTCAAGAGACACATGAAAAAGTTTTAAAAGGGGGGGGGGGCAGTAAAAGAAAAAAAACTGTTATCTAATAAGTTGAAACTGGCTATATCCCAGCATGGGGGGAAAGATTCTCATAAATCTTGAGAATTGTAACTCTAACAGAGAGAATATACCTAGCCAGAAGTGATGGATATTCCTGACCTATCCATGAGACTGCTATCCAATGGGATGTAACTGGTTTTAACCCCATTTGGGAGAAAGACTCTAATAACTCTCAAGAATTTTAACTCTATTAGATGGAATGTACTTAGCTAGAAGTGACAGATACTCTGAATTTTCTATGACTCAGATAGAATGATCTAAAAAGCACTACCTCCTTAAAAGGGGGAACAGGAAGGAGATGGGAGGAGGGAGGGGATTGAATGGGGTAAATCTCATTATACTAAAAAGTACAAAATACCTATGATAATAGAGGGGAAGAAGGGAGGAGATGAGAAACACCTGAATCTTCTTCTCATCAGACTTGGCTTAAAGTCAACCTACACATACTCAGTTAACTTATAAAACATCCAACCTTTCCAGTATTAAAAGGGGAAAAGGGAAGGGGAGTGGGGGAAAAAGGGGGAACTAACAAAAGAAAGGGGAAAGAAAGGGGAGGGGGTGATATAGGAGGGCAAATCACTGAAGGGAGTGGTATTCAGAAACAAAATACTGGGAAATATGGATAAGGGGAGAAGGGGGGAAAATACAAACAGAGGGAAGATAGCATGGAGGGCAATAAAGAATTAGTAATCATAACTTTGAATGTGAATGGGATGAACTCTCCCTTAAAAAGCAATTGAATAGCACAGTGGATTAAAAAGTAGAATCCTACAATGTGCTGCTTACAAGAAACTCATTTGAAGCAGAGAGATACATATAAAGTTAAAAGGTTAGAGCAAAATATATTTTGCTTCTGCTGAAGTAAAAAAAAAAAGCAGGAGTAGCAATCCTTATCTCAGATAAAGCAGCAGCAAAAATAGATAGCATTAAAAGAGATAAGGAAGGAAACTTTATCCTCCTAAAAGGTACCATAGACAATAAAGTTATTTCAATACTGAATATATATACATATGTGTGTGTGTGTGTGTGTGTGTGTGTGTGTGCATACATACATACCCAATGGTAAAGCATCCAAATTCTTAAAGGAGAAGCTGAAAGAACTACAGGAAGACATAGACAGCAAAACTCTACTAGTGGGAGACCTCAACCTCCCACTCTCAGATCTAGATAAATCAAATCATAAAATAAACAAGAAAGAAGTTAAGGAGGTAAATAGATTGTTAGAAAAGCTAGATATGGTAGACTTATGGAGGAAACTGAATGGGGATAGAAAGGAATATACCTTTTTCTCTGCAGTACATGGACCTATACAAAAATTGACCAAGTACTAGGACATAAAAACCTAATGATCAACTGCAGAAAGGCAGAAATAGTGAATACATCTTTCTCAGATCACGATGCAATAAAAGTCATATGCAATATTGGGCCAAGGAGATATAAACCCAGAACCAATTGGAAACTGAATCACCTCATTTTAAAGAATGAGTGGACCAAAAAACAAATTATAGAATTAACCATTTTATCCTAGATAATGACAATAATGAAACAACATACCAAAACCTATGGGATTCACTCAAAGAAGCTCTCAGGGGATATATTATAAAAACCTGGGAGTCTATTTGCCAAGACAGACTCAGAAACTTTTTTGAAAACAATTATAAAACACTTCTCACACAAATTAAATCAGATTTAAATAACTGGGCAAATATCAACTGCTCATGGATAGGTAGAGCTAATATAATAAAAATGACAATTCTACCAAAACTAAACTACCTGTTTAGTGCCCTACCAATCAAAATTCCAAAAAATTACTTTAACGAGTTAGAAAAAATTGTAAGTAAATTCATATGGAGAAATAAAAAGTCAAGAATTCCCAGGAACTTAATGGGAAAAAAGTGCAAAAGAAGGTGGCTTAGCCCTACCTTATCTAAAATTACATTATAAAGCATCAGTCATCAAAACTGTTTGGTATTGGCTAAGAAATAGAGTGGTAGATCAGTGAAATAGACTAGGTGCAAAAGCAGGAGATGATTATAGTAATCTGCTGTTTGATAAACCCAAAGAGTCCAGCTATTGGGATAAAAACTCTCTCTTTGATAAAAAAAAAACTGCTGGGAAAATTGGAAATTAGTATGGAAGAAACTTAGATTAGACCAACACCTAACACCCTTTCCCAAGATAAGATACAGGGGTGGCTAGGTGGTGCAGTGGATAACGCACCTGCCCTGGAGTCAGGAGTACCTGGATTCAAATCTGGTCTCAGACACTTAATAATTACCTAGCTGTGTGGCCTTGGGCAAGCCACTTAACACTGTTTGCCTTGCAAAAAAAAAAACCCCAAGATAAGATCCAAATGGTTACCGGACTTAGACATAAAAAAAACAATACTATAAGCAAATTAGAAGATCAAGGACTAGTTTACCTGTCAGATCTATGGAAAGGGGAGCAGTTTATGACTAAGGAAGAGTTGGAGAACATCACCAAAAATCAACTGGATGGTTTTGATTACATTAAATTAAAAAGCTTTTGCACAGATAAAACCACTGTAACCAAGATCAAAAGAAATGTAGTATACTGAGGACTAATCTTTACAACTAATGATTCTGACAAAGGACTCATTTCTAAAATATACAGAGAACTCAGTCACATTTTTAAAACAAAAAGCCATTCCCCAATTGACAAATGGTTATGCAAAGGCTATTTATAGATGAGATCAAAGCAATCCATAACCATATGAAAAGTTGCTCTAAATCATTAATTATTGTAGAAATGCAAATTAAAGCTTCTCTGAGGTGCCACCTCAGACTGCTCAGGCTGGCCAATATGACCAGAAAGGATAATTATCATTGTTGGAAGGGTTGTGGGAAATCTGGGACACTATTACACTGTTGGTGGAGCTGTGAACTCATCCAACCTTTCTGGAGAGCTATTTGGAACTATGCCCAAAGGGCAACAAAAATGAGCATACTCTTTGACCCAGCAATACTACTACTGGGTCTATACCCTGACAAGATGATGAAAAAGGTAAAAACATCACTTGTACAAAAATATTTATAGCAGCCCTGTTTGTGGTGGCAAAGAATTGGAAATCAAGTAAATGTCCTTCAATTGGGGAATGGCTTAACAAACTGTGATATATATATATATATATATATATATATATATATATATATGTATATATATACATTTATATATATATGTATATATATATATGCCATGGAAAATTATTGTTCTATTAGAAACCAGGAGGGATGGGAATTCAGAGAAGTCTGGAGGGATTTGCATGAATTGATGCTGAGTGAGATGAGCAGAACAAGAAAAACACTGTATACCCTAACAGCAACATGGGGGTGATGTTCAACCTTGAAGAACTTGCTCATTACATCAGTGCAACAATCAGGAACAATTTTGGTCTGTCTGCAAAGGAGAGTGCCATTTATATACAGATAAAGAGCCATGGAGTTTGAACAAAGTTCAAGGACTATTCCCTTTAATTTAGAAAAAAAAAGATAGCTTATTGTCTGATCTTGTTATCTCTTAGACTTTTTGTCTCTTCCTTAAGGATATAATTTCTCTCTCATCACACTCAATTTGGATCAATGTACAACATGGAAATAAAGTAACGACTGACAGATTGCTTTCCGTGGTGGTGGGGGCAAGGGAAGTAAGATTGGGGGGAAAATTGTAAAACTCAAATAATATCTTTAATTAAAAAAATCTAAAAAAATGGAAGATACTAAGCTTTGGTGTGCATTTAAACTCTGGATTTATATGGAATTTTCTATCTAAGATTTTTAGAATTGTTTTTCATTATTGTGCTGCTGAAATGAGCAGGTCCACCATAGTTGATTTTCATTTGTTGTTATTAGTATCTATAATGTTTTTTCTGGTTCTGTTCACTTCGCTCAAAATTAGTTCATGCAAGTCTTTCCAGGTTATTTTAGTCCCAACCCTCATGATTTCTTATAGAACAATAGTGTTCAATCACATTCATGTACCAAAGTTTGTTCAGCCATTTCCCAATTGATGGGTATTCCCCCAATATCCAATTCTTTGCCTCTATGAAACAGCTGCTTTAGATATTTTTGTACATGTGGGGTTTTTTTACCCTTTTTCACAATCTCTTTGGGAACAGACTTAGTAGTGGTATTGCTGGATAAAAGGGTATGAACAACTTAGTTGCCTTTTGATAGTAATTCCAAATTGCTCTCCAGAATGATTGGATAAGTTCAAAACTCCAACAGCAATGCATCAGGGTCCCAATTTTCTCTCATCTCCTCCAAATAAACATATTTTGATATAGAAGAAAATAAGTATCTGTAAATATCATTTTATAATAATATAATATATACTATTATATATAATATGATTTTATAATATCAATTGATTAACATTAATGAATACAATTCCAGACAAATTAGTCCAATATAATGTAGTTTGAGAGGGAGGGCACTAGAAGTAGGGGTGGGGAAGAAAAGGTCTCATGCAGAAGATTGTACTTGAATTAAATCCTTTTTAAAAACATTATTTTCTGTTCTGAATTCTCTCGCTCCAATCCCTCTTCCATTGAGGGATTGAGAAGAAAGAAGTATGATATCCATTATACATAAGAAGTCATACAACTATTTCCATTATTAACCATGTTGTTTTTAAAAAGGCAAGAAAAATAAAGAATTTGAAAGAAAGTATGCTACAATCTTCACTCAGAGTTCATCAGTTTTCTCTCTGGAAGGGGACAAAATTTTTTGTTATTACTCTTCTGGATCATTGTTTTGATCAAAGTAGCTATGTCTTCCACAGTTGATCATCATTACAATATTGCTGTTATTGTGCACAATATTCTCTTAGTTCTGCCCACTTTACTTTGCATGAGTTCATATAAGTTCCCCAAATTTTTTTGAAACCATATTCTTCTTTATTACTTACAGAACAATAGTATTTTCATCACAATCACATACCACAACTTGTTCAGCCATTCCCCAGTTGAGACCACCCTTAGCTTCTTTGCCATCATAAAAAGAGTTGCTATAAATATTTTTATACCATTACATCATTTTCTTTTTTTTTTTTTAAATCTTTGAGGGTACAGACCTCTGCAGGGTCAGCATTCTGGTCAATATAGTAACCAAAAGTAGTGTTATCTATGGGTCAAAATATTATAAGCAAATGCAAAGTGTTATAGTCTTTTGATATAGTTCCTATCTATTGTCTAGAATGGTTAGACCAATTCATAACTCCACTGATAGTTCCTTAGTATGCCTATTTTTCCAAATCTCTGCCATCTTTCCTTTTCTTTGATGTCAGTTAATCTGATTTGTTTAATTTGTTTTAATTTGTATTTCTTTAGTTATGATGATTTAGGGCATTTTTGTATGACTAGAGATAGTCTTATTTCTTCCTTTGACCTTTTATCAGAGAGCATTTTTAATAAATTTGGCTCAGTTTCTTATATATATATTTGAGAAATAAAGTCTTTATTAGAGAAACTTGCTGCAAATATCTACCCCATAGCAGTTTTCTATTTTCCATCTAATTTTGACTGAATTATTTTTTTTGAGCAAAACCCTTCTAATTTATTGTAATAAAAATTATCTGTGACCTCTCATGATCTTCTCTATCTTTTGTTTGGTCATGGACACTTCTTTTATTCATAGATCTGACAGAAAGTTTTAAAAAATTTTTAAAACATTTTATTTATTTAAGGCAATAGAGTTAAGTGACTTGCCCAAGGTCACACAGTTAGGCAATTGTTAAGTGTCTGATGCCATATTTGAACTCAGGTCCTCCTGACTCCAAGGCCAGTGCTCTATCCACTGTGCCACCTAGCTACCCCAGAAAATTATTTTCATGCTCTCCTAATTTGCTTATGATTTCATCCTTTATGTTTAAATCATGAACCCATTTTGAGTTTATCTTGGTCTATTGTGTGAGATGTTGGTTTATACCTTGTTTCTGCCAGATTGCTTTCCAGTTTTCTCAATAGTTTTTGTTGAGCTAATTGATTTGATATTAAGAATATCATTAAAATGTGTATCCTTCATATAAGCAGGTACTTTATAAATGTATATTGAATTACAATTAATTATAATAATTAAAACTTATTAATTTAAGGTTTGAAAATTGTTCTACAAATATTATCTCATTTGACATTCACAACAATCCTGGGAGGTAGGTGTTATTATTTTTCCCATTTTGCAAATAAGAAAACTATGGAAGACAGAGATTAAGTGACTTGCCAAAATTCGTACAGCTAGTAAATATCCGAGGCCAGATTTGGGTGGGCATCTAGATTGACAGAACACTGGGACTGGAGATAGGAAGACTCATATTTTTGAGTTCAAAGTGTTCTTGAGTCTTGGTTTAAAACTCCATTCACTAGTTATTTCTGGAATTCAAAATTCAGAGAATCTTGGAAAAATTTGCATGAACTGTCATAGGATTGAGTAAGAATTAAGGGAACAAGAGAACATTGACCACATGATGTAGAACTCTGGAAGACTTCACCATTCTGATCAATATAGTAAATAAAGGCAATTTCAGAGAACTTATGATGAAGCATTGCTCTGACAATTTATCAGAGAAGTGATGTAGTTGGTGTGGAGTCAGGAATATATTATGAGACACCATCATCATCATCATCATCATTGCTAACATTTATTTATCACCTACTATGTATCAGACACTGTATTAAGAATTTAAAATTATTTTTTCATTTTATCCTCACAGAAACCCTGAGGGGGGGGTGATATTGTTATCTCTATTTTACAGAGAAGGATACTGAGGCAAACAGGTTAAGTGACTTGCCCAGCATCACACATCTGGTAAGTGGTTATGACTAGAACTGAACTCAAGTCTTTCTGCCTCCAGGCCCAGCCCTAAGTCACCTAGCTGTTAATAAGACTACTTAGTTGTACTTTTTTGTTATGAGAGAATAATTTTGTATTCTGGGAAGTGATAGTAATATAAAAAGATAGTAAGAAATACTTTATTTGAAAAAATTCATGGAGGCATAGGGAAAACTTGTGAGAACTGATAAGGTGACTGACCAAGAAGTTCAGTCCCTAGGAGCATATGGAGATCAACCAATTACATCCTATGGTAGTTTTTCAATACTCATTCATTTGCAAATTCATGATTTATACATTTTTCTACCACCTTCCCTTCCATGCCCCTCCTCATGGCAGGGAATAGTCTGATGAAAGTTGTATATGTACATTTGTGTTTAACATATTTTCATATTGCAATCTGACTATTGATTGGTACTGGGACAGTCCTGGGGATTATTCCACAGTCATAAGTCAACCAGATCCTTTCCCTTTTTGTTGGACTCCTTCCTTCTTGGTAGAGAGAAGAAAACCAATATTCCAAGAGGAGCTGAAATATGGTCTGGTCTCAGTTCTCTGCCTCAGTCGTTTAAGAGAGGAGACAGAAAATTGAACTTTTTGAACTTCAATCAGTAAAGGATAGTAGACCACCATAGTTCAGGCAGTGGAATATAGGATAGGATTTTCTGCTAGCCAGTTCTTCTGTGAAGATATTGGAACATTTTTCAAGACCCAGGCCAGCAGCTGAGAGGAGGACTTATTCCGTGGTGATGCCATATTTGGGTGCAAATTTGAAAGGACCAATGCTTTATAGGTACTGTGTTAAGTCTGAACCCATTCTCTCTGGAGATTTAGGAGAAAGTACATCCTTGAGAAATTGGGGGAAAGTATTTGTAGTTCTGTTTTTGTTGCATGTTCAAAGTAAATATCCCTTTGTAAAAGTTGACTCAGGTTAATGGGTCAAATGGAATTGGGGTGCTAATCACTGGCTCCTAACAAAAGAGGTGGGGAATATATTGGTAGCATTAGAGAAAAATCCTGACCCATTGGGGTACTCCTAGATTCCTGAAGACTATTAGTATCCCAATTGTCTCATGCCAATTGCCATTACCTTGAAGTACCTGTGGATTAAGCCCTGAAATGTTTATAGCACTTTTAGCTATATAAAGTACATTATATTTCATTTCATTTGATCTTCAGAGAAATGCATTTTGCACCTAAGGAAACAGAGTCTCAGAGAAATTAAAGAACTGGCCCAAGGCATCAGTTTAATAAATGAGGGAAGAAGTACTTGAATCCAACCATTCTGAATAACATAACACACAGTCTCCAGGACATGGTTTAAATAAAGATGAAATTAGATTTATTCTGATCCATTGCAAGTCAAATGAACTCATATCTCACTAACACAATGTGGAGATGGAGGAAATAGCTTTTAAAGAAAGCCTCATCTTGTTCTTACATGTTTTACTTCATGACCAAAACCTGTTTCGATGGAGCCTGTGAGTAAGAGCTGAGCCAACCACAGCATCTGCAAAGCCAGAGGCAGTGAACAGACTGAGGGTGGCTTTCAAAGCCAGCCGCAGTAAGTGGGAATCTCCTTGAGGCTGAGCCACAATGACAGAAGGGTGGTTAGAGCTGGAAAGCACCAGATGCAGTTTTAAAGCTGTTCTTTTTTCCTGGCTGTCTTGCTCTTGGTTTTTCTGTTGGAAGAATAATACCACATGATGATAGTCTGTGTTGAGACAGTTAAGAAGCATAAACATGACCTGGGCTGATCATTCTCACCTGAAATTGTTGTCTCTGAAACAGACACCCCTGGAATGTCTCAGTTCCTAAAGGGCTATCTGTTGAATTCTTCATTAAAAACAACAGATTAGGTGTTTGCTCTGGTTCTGGGGGATACACTCTAAAAAGTGACAGTATTTTTGTTTCAAGAACTGGTCCAGATTCAAGCTCTACCTTGGAATCATACAGACTAAGTGACCCTGGGAAGGTCACCTAACTTCTTAGAAAGTTAGGCAACTTTCTGAAAGTGTAAATTGTAGAGAAGGCACCATCTTGAATTGCTACAGAAAGATTCTACATTGAGTTCTTGATAGAAAAATCTCATTTTCAACCCCCCTACCCCTATCACTGTCCCCATCTCTGTACCTATCTCTCTATCTCTAGCCCTATTCCTCTCCCTAGAAGTTTCCACTTCAGAAGAGATAAGATCAATTCAGGCTAGCATGTATGTAGATAGCTAAACAGACATTAAACAAGTAAATCAAACAAAAAATATCTACAAATTGGGTAAATAGAGCTTCTAGGTATACTTTTATTTTTGTTGTTGTTTTAAGACAATAGGAGTCCTGCTTCTCTCTTGTTAAACAAGGAAAGCTTTCTGGTGGAGGTGAGTTTTCAGAAACTGCTTACATAGAAAGAAAAGACTTGTGTATCCTTTCTGGCTAGTCTTCTCTAGGTGTTTTATGTGTAAGTCTCATGTCCCCCGACTTGATATGAAAGGGCACCATCTTCTAATTGCTTTATGTGACACTCTCTCCCCATATTTTGTAGATGAATGACTGGAAAAGGACTTATTAAACATTTACTATGTATCAGACTCTCTGCTAAGCACCAGGGATATAAATACAAATAAGCAAGACAATTCCTTTCCTCAAGGAGCTTTCCATTCTGTAGTGGATGAGAATTAGGGTCTCCCTTATAGAGATTGAAGGTTAGTGAAGGTAAATGAATTCACATAAACCCAGGGATTTTGAACTGCTTAGGATTTATTATAGAAGACTTACAAAGTATACAGACTAAACTCCTAGAAAATCAGTTAGTACTTTTTTTTCATGGGTGGATCACATTCTTTATGGTAAGTCCATCGCAAAAGTTACTTCCATATTTTTCCGACATTGCCATTGCTGATCGCAACTCCCTCCTTTCTTATTTCTCCACTACCATATACTATATTTTCTCTCTCCTTTCACGCTGACTCTGCTGTAGGGTCGCTGAGTGGTGCAGCAGACAGATCCCCAGCTCTGGGGCCAAGAGGCCCTAAGCCCCCATACCACCCCTTAGGCCCAACATCCACCTGGCCCTATGGTCCTGGACAGGCCTTCCAATCCCAGCCCCTTACAAGAAGTAAAAAAAGAAAATGTGTTATATCTAACCACTCTCCCCTCATGGTCCATCCTCTCCTCCATCACTCACATCACACCCCTTCCCCCTGCTCCCCCTTCCTTCTTATTCCAGATGCCTATACCCCATTGAGTATATATGCTGTTTCCTCTCCTATCCACCTCTGATGAGAGCAAAGATTTCCTCATTCCCCCTTCCATATCATTGCAATAGCTCATTGTAATAAAGAAAAATTTTATTATATGAAATATCTTGGCCTATTCCCCCCTCTCCTTTTTCTTTCTCCCATTACATTTCCTTTTTTTCTATTGACTCCATTTTTACACCATATTTTATCTTAGAATTCAGCTTTCTCCCGTGCTTCAACTATAAAAGCTCCTTCTACCTGCTCTATTAACTGAGAAGGTTCATATGAGTATTATCAGTGTCATTTTTCTATGCAGGAATACATGCAGTTCATCCTCATTAAGTCCCTCATATTTCCCCCCTCTCCTCCAATCTCCATGCTTCACCTGAGTCCTGTATCTGAAGATCAAACCTTCTGTTCAGCTCTGGCCATTCCAAAAGGAACATCTGAAATTCCCCTGGTTCATTGAAAGTCCATCTTTTTCCCTGGAAAAGGAAATTCAGCCTTGCTGGGTAGTTGATTCTTGGCTGCATTCTAAGCTCTTTTGCCTTCCGGTATATTATATTCCAAGCCCTACGAGCTTCCAATGTAGTTGCTGCTAAGGCCTGTGTGATCCCGACTGCAGCTACATGATATTTGAACTGTGTCCTTCTGGCTGCTTGTAATATTTTCTCTTTGACTTGGGAGTTCTGGAATTTGGCTATAATATTCCTAGGGGTTGGTTTTTTGGGATCTCTTTCTCAGGGGGGATTGGTGGATTCTCTCCATTTCTATTTTGCCCTCTGCTTCTAGAATATCAGGGCAATTTTCCTGTAGTAATTCTTTGAAAATGATGTCAAGGCTCTTTTCCTGATCATGACTTTTAGGTATTCCAATAATCTTTAAATTATCTTTCCTAAGTCTGTTTTTCCATATCAGTTGTTTTTTCAATGAGATGTTTCACATTTTCTTCTAATTTTTCATTTTTGGTTTTGAAGTATTGATTCCTGATTTCTGGTAAATTCATCAATCTTCCTGAATTCTATTCTTTGTCTGAAGGATTTGTTCTCCTCAGACAGTTTTATCTCTTTTTCCATATGGCCAATTTTGCTTTTTAAAGCATTCTTCTCAATAACTTTTTGAACTGTTTTATCCATTTGACCTAAGCTGGTTTTTAGCATGCTATTTTCTTCAGCATTTTTTGGATTTCCTTGACTAAGCTGCTGACTTCATTTTCATGTTTTTCCTGCATCTCTCTCCTTTCTTTTCCCAGTTTTTCTTCTAACTCCTTCATTTGATTTTCAAAGTCTTTTTTGAGCTCTTTCATAGCCTGAGCCCAATTTCTGTTTTTCTTGGAGTCTTTAGATGCAGGAGCTTGTGCTTCCTCATCTTCAGACTGAGTATTTTGATCCTTCTTGGGCTCATTTGCAAAATATTTCTCAATGGTGTTCCTCTTATTTATCTGCTTGCTCATTTTCCCAGCCTGGGCCTGGTTTTGGGGTGCTTCCTGAGCTTTTGGGACACTCCCACAAGGTTCTCAGTGTGTGAAGCTCTGTCCTCCCTCCTGTTCTGTGAATAACCATATTCCCCCCCCTTTGCCATGGGACTGAGGTGGAGGGGGCCCCTGCTGTTCTATGGGGGGGCCTAGACTGTGATCAGGATCTGAATGTGGTCAAAGCCCCAGAGTTCTGTTCCAGAGGCAGAGGACAGAGCTCAGCAGTCTCTCTTCACTCCCCTCTCTCAGCTCAATGGGCTCATGCCCTGGAGGCTCTGCTTAAGGACTCTACCTGCTTCTGTTTCCTGGATCTGGGCTGTGCTGGCCAGGCTGCTTGCTGTGTGCCCTGAGGGCTGGGCTCCATGTGCTCCCTCTGGCAGAGGTCCCCACTGTTCCCCCACTTTGTGCCCAGTGCTCCCCATGGTATAGCTCAGGAGACTCCCCTGCTGCTGTGAGCTGGGGCTCCCAGTGCCCTGGGGCTGCCTCCTGGAGGCTGAAGTTCTTTCACTCTGGTGGGCCACCCCTCCAACCCTGGGGAGCAGAGCCTTTCTGCTCTTAGGTTACCTTGAGTAGGAGAACTGCCTCGCTGGGTCCCTCTGTGGGTTCTGTCTCTTGAAAGTTTAGTTAGGGTCCTTAGTTTATAAGTTTTATCAGAGAGTGCCTAAGACTGGATCCTTTCTTGTCACCATCTTGGCTCCGCCCCCCACATCCAGTTAGTACTCTGAGGATGGGCTAGGTGAAGTTTGACAGAGGTGGGGAAGGACAGAGGGAGAGAGAGAGAGAGAGAGAGAGAGAGAGAGAGAGAGAGAGAGAGATTGAGAGACAGAGAGACAGAGAGACAGAGACAGAGAGAAGACAGATAGTCATGAGGTCTGGCTTAGTCCAGCCACATGGCATGGGGATCCATGGTGTTCCAGCAGGGCATTGATTGAGAGCATATGGCCTAGGAAAGAGAGTGAGAGAAAGCTATCCTGCAAGGTGGAAGATTGAGTCAAGAAGAAGCAAGAAAGGTTAGGCAATTAATCAATCAATAAACCCTCTTAAATACACTTCTGTAGTGGTGTGGGCAAAGGGTGGCACTTGGGGAGTGGTCTAGCACCTTGTTCAGGTATTCTCCAATGGCCCAACTATGTACTAGTCCTTCCTGTCCCAAGGTGTGTGACCTCTAAGTTCAACATGCCATTTCCTGTCACACCAGCGCCAATGGGCAAGGTCAGGTAGCTGGAACCTGGAAGCTGGGGAAAGGGGGAAGCTGTAGGAAAGGTGGAAAATCCAAAACCATTCTCATCCTGGAATGGAGTCACTTAGGACAACAGAATTTTCCCAGATAGGTACAAATAATATTTTTCCTTCCACAAAAGTTGTTTCTAATCCCAGCATCTATTCTACTGAAGTTGGGGGGAGACAATGCATAAAGTGGAGCTACAAAGATAAGGGATGGATATATTTGCTCATGATACTGTGGTTTGGAGATGGGTGAGAAGCTTTGGGGAGGATTGGTTCCCAACATGATAAGACAAAAGCTTATCTATTTGGATCAAAGGTCTGAGGGTCACACCTCCCTTCTCTCACCAGCCCTTCCTTTAAAATGCAAAAAACTAGAGTAGGTTAAGTATGGAATTTGGAAACTTTGAATGCAAAAGACTGATGATGATGCTTCCCATCACTTAACAAGCATGATGAAGCAGAGTTGCAGGATGAGACATAACATTTTCAGACATGGAGAAGGTAAGGATATTTTCCCATGAATATACTTATTTGTTAAAAAAGTTTTGAGTGAGAGGGAGGTGGAGAGAAGAACTGGGAGGGTGAAAGGGGAGTAATACTGATGCAAAAAAAAGAGTAAGATTGTCAATGAAACATTTTTTAAAATTACAAAAGACAATCTAAGAAAGTTCAGAAAGAGGCAAAAAAGAAGCAGAACAGTTTTGGAATTATTATGTGAAATTGATTAGATGCTTACAAAACACCAAGCTGCATATAATACAGATTCACAGTTTCACATACAATCTTCTTTTTCTGTTCTCTTTGTGTATGGAATTATTCATATATGTTGGTGTCTGTCCAATTCATAATAATAATAATAATAATAATAATAATAATAATAATAATAATAAAAGAAAATCTTAAAAAAGAAGTGGTAGCTTAAATGGTTGCAGGAAAAACTCATTCCATATATTCCATTGGGATTCTTGGATTTGGGGGTACTAAAAAGTTTCTGTTTCTATAGCACCCCCCACTCTAAAAAGTCCTTTACAAACATTATCAAACAAATTAACATAAGGTCAAGCTTTTTGCAAATCTTAAAGGGATATATGTATGTATAATTATAATTATTATATTTATTAATGTGTAGGACTTGGAGCCAGAAGTCCTGGATTTAAATCCTCAGGCAATTAATTAATCAATCAATAAACCTTATTAAGCAGTCACTTTGGGCCAGTCACTATCTTAAGCCCTGATCATTGTATTACAGTATAATTGATTTTCTTTGTAATTCTATGTATGTTATTTGATGAATTTCAAACAACTATTCTGAGACTGGGCCATAGGCTTCACCAGCTGGCCAAAAGCATCTACTACACCAGAAAGATTTCATTCCCCACCCCCCCAAGGAAGACACTAGAAAGGTTGATGTCTTCAGATTACAGAGGAGGAAATGGTTTCCAATGTGGCAGGCCTTGCCTATGAGTACCCAATTCTAACAGCTAATACATTTATAGTACTTTTGAGTTTGCAAGTTCTTTGCATCTATTCCCTCATTTATATGTCAGGTAAGCTGGAGCCAGTGTTTCTGATGGATACTAAGTCCATTTCATCTCATTGCCTCCCAGTGTTCATCACTAATCTCACAGAGAGCTTGGTGTCTCAGCAGGTTGACACCTGTCACACAGTGTAGCCTCAGGGAAGCTTTTTGGCTCTTTTTTGAGTGGTATCTTGCTTTCACTCTCCCTCAGCTTCTCTGAACTGGACATATTCTATACTATAGTCCAACCTTTTTTATTTAAAGAAAGAAGAGATTTATTTTAAACCCTGGCATCTGTAGAACAGTCTGCCTTCCTGTGATAGCCTGCAATCCTTCAAAGCAGACATTAGCCATATTTAAGAAAACAAGAGGAGCAATATTTTTTTTCCTGGAGGCTATTCCAGGAGGTGGGGTAACTGTTTTAATTCTTCCCCCAGTATTGCTCAATTCCAGAGAAGTGCCAGTTGCTGACTGGAAGGCCTTTGAATCAGAAACTGCTAGTGTTTACACACTTGTACACTTGTTCTTGCATCACAAGTGCTTCATTACAGCAACCTTTGTCCCATACAAGTCTTTAGCATGTGTTCTGTTGTCATGAAAGGAAGGACTCAAAAAGACAACTAAGAAGAATGAAGTACACGGAACATTGGAATTGATTTCGAGATGTTTTGATCCAAGACCTGGTTTTGTCACTTAGGGAAAATTCATAGCATTTAGGGTGGGAAAGGATCTTCCAGGGTAACATGGATGTAGACATTAAGCAAGAACATCAAACAAGTAATAGTCACAAGTTAAGTGGGGCTTATAGCATCTTCCTGCCTTCCTGCCTTCCTCCCTCCCTCCCCCCTCCCCTTTCTTTCTTTCTTTCTTTCTTTCTTTCTTTCTTTCTTTCTTTCTTTCTTTCTTTCCTTCTTAGACACTTTTAGACACTTACTAGCTGTGTAATGTTGGGCAAGTCACTTATTCTTATTTGCTTTAGTTTCTTTATCTGTCAAATGATCTGGAGAAGGGAATAGCAAACCACTTCAGTATCTCTGCCAAGAATACTCCAGATGAGACCATGAGGATATGACTGAAATGACTTAATAGCAATAAAATGGGGATCTTATAGGTCATTCATTTAAACCCCCTCATTTTATAGATTTGTGGATGATGGTATCTAGAAATCATCTAGTCCAATCCCTTCATTTTACTGATGAGGAAATTGAAGCCCAGAGGTGTTAAGTGACTTTCCTGAGCCCAGTCAGGGAGTATTGGTGGAGTTGGGGTTCAAACCAGGTCTAATGATCTCAAATTCAATGTTCTTTACTGACTGCATGATGTTGGAAAGTAATAACCTATTTGAATTTTATTTTTCTCATTTGCATAATAGGAATAATCATACTCAACTTATATCCAAAGAATTTGGAGCAAATTGATATATTTTATAAATATGGGGTGCCATTATTTTTATTAACCTTGTATTCATGCAACATAACAATTTAAAATAATATTATTAGTGATGATATAATAATAATAATTTTGAATAGCTTTGGGAAATCACAGAATATTAGGATTGAAAGAGTCCTAACAGAATATCTACTATAATCTATATCTGAACAAGTATCCCTCCCATGTCACTGCTGATAAGTGATCATTCAGTGTTCTTTTGAATATCCCCAATGAAGTAGAAACCTTTTATTTTATGATAAATCCAATTTCAGGATGCTTCCTTTACATCAAATCTGTAATTGCTTGCTTGAAACTTCTATCCACTGCTCCTAGTTCTCCCCCCCGGGGTACAGAGAAATAAATTTCATCCTTCCCCATGACATCCTTTCAAATCCTCAAAGATGCTTATTGTGTCTTTCCCAAGTCTTCTCTTTTCCAAAGTAAATACAATCAGTTTCTACAATGGATTCTTTTAAGCCATAGTTTCCTATTTATTCACTAGATTTGTTGCCTATTCCAGTCACTCTCCAGGTTATCAACATTCTTCCTAAAATGTTTCCTAGAACCATGTGTTCTGAGTGAAGAGTGAATTGTTATTATTTACTTCATTCTCTACCCTTTGCCTTTCTTAATATGACCTTGGATTAACATTTTTGTGTAACTTTGCCTTACTTAAATCCAGTTCACTTGTAAGTCAACACATTATGGGGCATCCTATGATGCAAATTTCCTTTCTAGTTTCCAGGTCACATTATTGGCTCATATTAATTCTATGGGTCCCCAAGCTTTGTCATATCTTGAGGTGCCTCAGCCATGCTGTTCATTCTCTTACAGCTCATTTGTCTGTTCCACCTCCATACTTTTGCTCCCCAATAGGTATCTTTACCTGTTCCAACTCTTCATTTTATTTTGTCTTCTCTTATTAGAATGTAATCACTTTGAGAGAAAGAATTGTTTTTTTTTTTTTACTTTTAAATTTTATTTTATTTTTCCAGTTACATGGAAAGGTAGTTTTCAATATTCATCCATTTGCAAGTTGGGGTTCTATATTTTTCTACCAAACTCCCTTCCTTCCCCCTCCCATGGGAGTGAAAAATCTGGTAAAAATTGTACATGTACTGTCATATTTAACATATTTCCATATTAATCCTGCTGTGAAAAAGAATTAAAATTAAGGGGGGAAAAACCAGGAGTAAGAAAAAAAAACATAAAAAGTTTTTAAAAGTGAAGATAGTATTTTTGCTCTGCATTCAGATTCCACAGTTTTTTTTCCTCTGGATGTGGATGGCATTTTCCTAACAGGTCTGTAAGAATTGTCTTTGATCATTGAACTGCTGAGAGAAGCTACATCAATTAGAGCTGATCATCTCACAATGTTGTTAATGTGAGCAATGTTCTCTTGGCTCCCTTCACTCAACATCATTCTTTCCAGGCTTCTCTAAAGTCTGACCACCCATGATTTTTTATAGAACAATAGTGCTCCATAGCATTTGTAACCCCCACCGAAGAAATGATTGTAAAACTACTGCTTGCCTAAGCTGGAGAGCTCTGTATAAAGCAATTACCTAGTTAGCTGAAATTCTACTCAAATCTGGCCAGTGATGCTAGAAGATTTCCCCAACTTCCAATTCAATCTCTGAGGGGCTTCAACCTGCTGTTGGAAACATGGTCTTGGGTCAAGATGGCAGAGAGAAGATAGGCATTGTACTAAGGTCTCCTGATCTTCCCTCATATGTAATATGAAACAAGTCTCTCTTAACAGAAATCCAATTGACAAAAATCCAGAAAAAGAAGCTAGGAGAAGAACACCTACCTCAAGGTTTGTCTTCAGGGATCATGGATGAGCTGGTCACAGAGAGCAGAGGGGGTGGGGAGAGCAGGACTAGCCTGGGATCAGCTACAGAGGCATTGACTGTGGGGGCCGAGGTCTAAGAGCCAAATGGGAAGCAGAAATGTTGGCTGTGGGACTGACAGTCTGGGGCTTACTGGCAGGACTGGAGGGTGAGTTCCAGCATAGAGTGTGGCTGGACATCAATCTGCTGGGCTCTGGTCTGGAGGACATCAGATTCCATATCTTCATTTCAGCCAAACCCTCTTCCCAGAACAAACACAGTGACAGCCCACAGTCCCACCCACACGTTCTAGGCCAAGGAAAAAAAGCCTCAAATCAAAGTCACAGACACTCCAGAGAAAGCAATCAGCACCCTCTACTGGCTGGCCCATGTGGAGTTATTAAACTCATTGAGCAAAGCCTCTAGCACCTCCTATTGGCTGGCCGACTTGGAGTTACTAAACCCAGTAACAAGCCTCTAGGGATCCCAGTACCAAACCTCTGTGAATCAGTCCTTCCCCCAACATAAGATCTTAGGAAAATGAAGAAAGGCCAGCAGAAAGGGGGGTCCACAGAAAAATTCCTAGAAGCAAAAGACCCTAATTCAGAGAGATCTAGAATCTCTGAGGAGAATATGATTTGGTCTCCAGCACAGAAAGATTTCCTTGAAGAAGTCAGGAAGGAGTTTAAAAATCAATTGGCAAATTTAGGAAAAGAAACCCAAGAGAAGATTAACACCTTGCAACAAGAAAACAAATCCTTGGACAAATGCAAAAAAGAAAATAATTCTCTCAAAACCTCAGTTGGTCACATGGAAAACTCTTTCAAAAATAGAATTGACCAATTGGAAAAGGAGTTGCAAAAGGTAAATGAAAAAAATTCTTCTCTTAAAAAAAGCATGGAGTCTGTGGAAGCTAATGACTTCATGAGACAACAAGAATTGTTAAACAAAATGAAAAAATCAGAAAAACAGAAGAAAATGTAAAATACCTCATCAGCAAAACCACTGACCTTGAGAATAGATTGAGGAGAGATAACCTAGGAATTATTGGTCTTCCTGAAAACATTGAAGAGAAAAAAAGCATGGACTTAATATTACAGGATCTAGTGATGGAAAACTTCCCTGATATCATGGAACCAGAGGGAAAGATAGTTATTGAAAGACTACAGTGATCCCCCTCTGAAAAGGGATCCCAAAATGAAAATGCCAAGGAATATTGTGGCCAAATTTCAGAACTATCAGATAAAAGAAAATCCTGCAAGCAGCCAGAAAGAAGCAATTTAGATACCAAGGAGCCACAGTAAGGAATACACAAGACCTGGCTGCATCAACATTAAGGGATACAAGGGCCTGGAAGAGATATTCTGAGAAGCAAGGGAGCTTGGAATGCAGCCAAGATTTCATTATCTGGCAAAACTGAGCCCTCTCTTCCAGGCCAAAAGACGGATATTTAATGAAATAGAAGACTTCCAACTTTTCCTGATGAAAAGACCAGAGCATAATAGAAAATCTGGACTTCAAACAGGAGACTCAAGAGACACATGGAAAGTTTAAAAAAAAGTGGGGGGGGTTTAAAAAAGAAAAAAAAAAACCTGTGATCCAATAAGATGAAACTGGCTATATCCCTACCTAGGAGAAAGACTTTAATAACTCTCAAGAATTGTAACTCTATTAGAGAGAATATATTTAGCCAGAAGTGATGGATACTCATGACTTATTCGTGAAACTGCTGTCCAATAAGATGAAACTAGATATATCCCTACTTGGAAGAAAGACACTATTAAGTCTCAATAATTATAATTCTATTAGAGAGAATATAGTTAGCCAGGAGTGATGGATACTCATGATTTTTCTGTGACTCAGGTAGAATGATTTAAAAACAATGCCTCCTTAAAAAGAATGACAGTAAAGAGATAGGAGGATAGAGGAGAATGAATGGGGTACAAAGGACCTATTGTAATAGAGGGGAAGAAGGGAAGAGGTGAGAACTGCCTGAATCTTACTCCCATCGGATTTGGCTTAAAGTTAACATACATACATATACTCAGTTAAGTTAAGAAACTTATCTTACCTTTCAAGTATTAAAAGGGGAAAAGGGAACCAACAGAAGGGGGAGGGGGAATAAAAGGGGAACCAACAGGAAGAAGGGAAAGAAGAAGGCGGTAAAGTGAAATGAGAAAAAAAGGGGAGGGGGTTGGATATAGGAGGGCAAATACACTGAAGGTGGTGGCATTCAGAAACAAAATATTGGGGAATATGGATAAAATAAAAAAGGGAATATGCAAACAAAGGGAAGATAACATGGAGGGCAATAAAGAGTTAGTAATTATAACTTTGAATGTGAATGGGATGAACGCTCCCTTAAAATGTAAGTGAATAGCAGACTGGATTAAAAATCAGAATCCTATAATATGCTGCTTACAAGAAATTCATTTGAAGCATAGAGATACATATAGAGTAAAGATAAAATTTTGGAGCAAAATATATTTTGCTTCAGCTGAAGTGAAAAAATCAGGGGTGGCATTCCTTATCTCAGACAAAACAGCTGCAAAAATAGATATTGTTAAAAGAGATAAGGAAGGAAACTATATCCTCCTAAAAGGTACATAGACAATAAAATAATTTCAATACTAAGCATGTATGCACCCAATGGCACGGCATCCAAATTCTTAGAGGAGAAGTTGAAGGAGTTACAGGAAGACATAGATAGCAAAACTCTACTAGTGGGAGACCTCAACCTCCCACTCTCAGATTTAGATAAATCTAACCATAATAAACAAGAAGAAATAGATTGTTAGAAAACCCAGACATAATAGACTTATGGAGGAAATTGAATGGGCATAGAAGAAAATTATTTTCTGTAGGATATGGCACTTACACAAAAATTGACCATGTACTAGGGCATAAAAACTTAATAAAAAATTGCAGAAAGGCAGAAATAGTGAATGAATCTTTCTCAGATCTGAATGCAATAAAAATCACATGCAATATTGAGCCAGGGATATATAGACTCAAAACTAATTGGAAACTAAATAACCTCATTTTAAAGAAGTGATGGCTAACTATAATCTCTCTAATAGAATTATAATTATTGAGAGTTAATAGTGTCTTTCTTCCAAGTAGGGATATATCCAGTTTCATCTTATTGGATAGCAGTTTCATGAATAAGTCATGAGTATCCATCACCCCTGGATCAAACAACAAATTATAGAAAGAATTATTTCATCCTAGATAATGAAAATAATGAAACAACATACCAAAACCTATGGGTTGCTGTCAGGGGACATATTATATCTTTGTATCATATCATCATCTCATCTCATCTCATCTCATATATCATATCATATATCATATTATATCATCATATCATATTATATCACATTATATTATATTATTATATTTTATCTTTAAATGCTTGCATGAATAAATTAGAGAAAGAGGAAATCAATGAACTAAATATGCAACTAAAAATAGAGAAAGAACAAATTAAAAAACCCCAATTAAATACCAAATTAGAAATTCTAAAAATTAAAGGAGAAATTAATAAAATCAACAGTAAGAAATGTATTGAATTAATAAATAAAACCAAGAATTGGTTTCATAAAAAACAAATAAAATTGATAACCTTTGGTTAATTTGATTTAAAAAAAAAGAAAGAAGACAATCAAAATTGCTAGTATCATAAATGAAAAAGGTGAACTCACCACCAATGAGGAGGAAATTAATGTAATAATGCAGAATTATTTTGCTCAACTCTGTGCCAATAAATTTGATAATCTAAGTGAAATGGATGAAGATTTACAAAAATATAAATTGCCCAGGTTAAATGAAGAGGAAATTAAATACCTAAATAATCCTATCTCAGAAAAAGAAATTCAACAAGCCATTATTGAATTCCCTAAGAAAAAAAAATCTCCAGGGCCAGGTGGATTCACAAGTGAATTCTATCAAACATTTAAGGAAAAATTGATTCCAATCCTATATAAACTCTGGAAAAATAAGGGAAGACAGAACTCTGCCTAACTCTTTCTATGACACCAATATGGTGCTGATACCTAAACCAGGAAGAGTTAAAACAGAGAAAGAAAATTATAGACCTATAGAAGCAAAATTCATAAATAAAATCTTAGCAAAATGACTACAACAAGTTATCACTAGGATAATACATTATGACCAAGTAGTTATTTATCCCAGGAATGCAGGGTTAGCTCAATGTTAGTAAAACTGTTAGTCTAATTAATTATATTAATAACAAACATCAGAAATCATATGATTACATCAATAGATGCTGAAAAAGCTTTTTTTTCCCCAAGGCACAAAGGTTAAGTGGCTTACCCAAGGCCACACAGCTAGGTAATTATTAAGTGTCTGAGGCTGGATTTGAACTTAGGTACTCCTGACTCCAGGGCTGGTGCTCTATCCACTGTGACACCTAGCCACCCCTGAAAAGCTTTTGACAAAACACAGCACCCATTCCTACTAAAAACACTAGAGAGTATAGGAATAAATAGAGTGTTTCTTAGAATAATAAGCAGTATCTATCTGACTCATCAACAAGCAATATATGCAATGGGGATAGCCTAGAGGCATTCCCAATGAAATCAGGGTGAAACAAGGATGCCCATTATCACCATTACTATTCAATATTGTATTAAAATGTTAGCTTTAGCAATAAGAGAAGAAAAAGAAATTGAAGGAATTAGAATTGGGAAGGAAGAGACAAAACTCACTCTTTGCAGATGACATCATGCTGTACCTAGAGAATTCCAAAGAATCCTCTAAAAAGCTACTAGAAATAATTAGCAATTTTAGCAAATTTGCAGGATATAAAATAAACCCTCATAAATAAACAAAATTTCTATATCTAACTAGCAAGATACAGCAGAAAGAGCTAGAAAGAGGAATCCATTCAAAGTAACTTCAGACAGTATAAAATACCTGGGGCTCTACCTGCCAAAGCAGACTCAGAAACTTTTTTTTTTGTTTTTTAGATTTTTGCAAGGCAAATGGGGTTAAGTGGCTTGCCCAAGGCCACACAGCTAGGTAATTATTAAGTGTCTGAGACCGGATTTGAACCCAGGTACTCCTGACTCCAAGGCAGGTGCTTTATCTGCTATGCCACCTAGCCACCCCCTCAGAAACTTTTTGAAAAGAATCATAAAACACTTCTCATACAAATAAAATCAGATTTAAGTAACTGGGCAAATATCAACTGCTCATGGATAAATTGAGCTAATTTAATAAATAATATAATATAATAATATAATAAATAATACAATAAAAATGACAATGACTAAAACTAAACTACTTGTTTAGGGCCCTACCAATCAAAATTCCAAAAAGTTATTTTAATGAGCTAGAAAAAATTGTAAGTAAATTCATATGGAGAAATAAAAAGTCAAGAATTTCCAGGCATTCAATGAAAAAAATGCAAAAGAAGGTGGCTTATTCCCTACCAGATCTGAAATTATATTATAAAACATCAGTCATCAAAACTGTCTGGTATTGGCTAAAAATAGAGTGGTGGATCAGTGCAATAGATTAGGTTCAATAGCAGGAAATGATTATAGTAATCTGCTGTTTGATAAACCCAAAGAGTCCAGCTATTGGGATAAAAACTCTCTCTTCAATAAAAAAAAAACTATTGGGAAAATTGGAAGTTAGTATGGAAGAAACTTGGATTAGACCAACACCTCACACCCTATACCAAGATAAGATCCAAATGGATACAGGATTTAGACATAAAAACAATGTTATAAACTAGGAGATCAAAGAATAGTTTACCTGTCAGATCTATGGAAAGGGAAGCAGTTTATGATCAAGGTAGAAATGGAGAACATCATTAAAAGCAAACTAGACAATTTTGATTAAATTAAATTTAAAAGCTTTTGCACAGACAAAACCACTGTAACCAAGAACAAAAGAAATATAGTAAACTGGGAAACATGGTCTTGTCCCTATTTGATAAAAGTTGTTTTGCTACCACACTGTACTTCTTACCATCATAGAGTTTTCAATTGCAAAGCCAGGCTCTAGGCCTGCCTGCCTTCCTTCTTCCTTTCTCCCTTCCTCTTCCTCCCTTCCTCTCTTCCTTCCTTCCTTTCTTCCTTCCTTCCTTCCTTTATTCCTTCCTTCCCTCCTTCCTTGCTCTCTTCCTCTTCCTCTCTTCCTCTTTTTTCTTTTCTTTCTTTCTTTTTTTTTCTCTTTTCTCTTTTTTCCTACTTTCTAAGTTTTCAATGATCATTTTTTACAAAGTTTTGAGTTTTATATTTTTTCTTCCTTCTACCTTTCCCTCCCTCCCCCTGCAACAGAAAGTAATATAACATAGACTACACATATAACAAAGAATCAAATCAAATAGGAAAAAAATTGTACATAAGACAGCTTTTAAAAACTGAAGATAATAAGCTTTGGTCTGCATTTAAACTCCACAGTTCCTTCTCTGTTTATGGTTATTTTCCATCATGTCTTTTAGAATTGTCTTTGATTATTGTTCTTCTGAAATGATCAAATCTATCATAGTTGATCATCACCCAGTGTTGCTGTTGGTGGATCTTCTGGTTCTGCTCATTTCACTTAGCATCAGTTCATGCAAGTTGCTCCAGGCTATTTTGCAATCCCATCTCTCATGATTTCTTATAGAATAGTGTTCCATCATATTCACAGACCACACTTTGTTTAGTCATTCCCCAACTGATGGGCATCCCTCAATTTCCAATTCTTTTCCACTACAAAAAGAGCTATGAATATGTTTGCACATGTGGGGTTCTTATCCTTTTTTTGTAATCTTTTTTTGGGATGCAAGACCTAGTAGTGGTATTGGATCAAAGGGTAGGCACAGTTTAATTATTTATTGGATGTAATTCCAGACCTTTTATTTCACCAATAGTCACTTATTTTAACCCAAGTCTAGCACTTTATAGTGATATCTAGTAAGTTCTTAACAGAGTCAACATATCATTTGAGATCTTTTTGGATAGTGAATCTGTCATCTAATATAGTAGCCATCTATTAAACTTTCAGATTTGCTGAGCATACTTTTTTCAGTCTCTAATCACTAACAGCTAATATGTTTGATGCATTTATGTACGTGTGTGTGTATATGTGATATATAATAGATATAGATAAGTTATCTCTTCCACATCATGACTTTTCTCATCAAGGTTTCCATATATTGTGAATCAGCATAAGAAATTAAATGGGAATGTTGTGAGTTTTGTGTAAGCTGCAAAGGTCAAAGGCCAACAGACCACACAGAGTCTATGACCAAATACTTAACTCAAATTTTACAATAAGGTACTGTAATTACCCCATAAAAGAAAAAGAAAATCAGACTTTTTTTCTGATATGAAGGAAGAGTCAAAAAATGTTATGCAGCATTGTAGAAGGGACACTGTATTTGAGATGTTTTGGGATCACAACTCTCTCATCCAATATAATAGCTTTGCATCTTCTACAAACTTGCTGATCAAACCTTTCTCAAAGTCATTGATAATCACTAACTGTTAATGTGTTTGATACACACATATGTATATGCACAAGTATCTTCAAATGGCTTGTGGGAAGAATATGGGGAATTATTTTCTCTTTTCCTAGTAAAGTTTTGTTCAAGAGTTGTACCCTCATGTTAACCTTGGATGCCAGGGAATCACCCCCCCCCAAAAAAAATCCCAAATGCTGAAGAGATTGTTCCCCATCTGGAGGGGGCTATGAATCTTGGTCATCATCATTCAGTTTTTAGGTATATCCCTGCTGTCTGAGCTCTGGATTAGTGTTTGCAGGAAATCAAGCTATTTGTTATTTGTGATTGATGGTTCATGTGACCAGAAAACAAAGCAAGTAGAAGTAATGGATGAAACTTAGAATTTTGGAAATTTTTGAGGTCCTCTGATCCAGTTTTTCCCTGAAAAATGAACCTTCTCCAAGAATCCCCAAAGGATCCTATCATTCCTGCTTCATAATCTCCAGTGATGAGGAATTCCCTTCCTCCTGAGATATTTGATTCTGGGGGAGGTAGTAGGATGTGGTGTGTGGTGGAGGGCAGTCAGAGGACCTGAACTCAGTCCCACTTCTGTCATATACACCTAAATGACTCTGGACAGACATTAAACCTCTCAATCCCTGAGGTCTCATCTATAAAATGAGGGAATCAGAACAGCTGATCACTAAGGTCCCTTCCACCTTTATGGTCCCAGGAGAGAGACATGAATGCCACAAATTTTATCTCTCTCTCTTCCAGGATTAAATTTTTGCTAGTTCTATTCTTTACCCATACATCTCATCCCTTGTGCTCAAACATCAAAATAAAAGATCAATCCTGCTGAATACTTTTCCGTGATGCCTCTCAGATCCTCCCTTTCCTATCTTTCTGCACATTCACCACTCTGGTCTAGACCTCTGTGACCTTAATTAAGTCTGATGCAATAGCAACCATCTCCCACTTTGTTCTTGCCCTTCTTACCACACAGTTCTCTCCTGACATCCTTTACCATCCAGCTGCATCATTGTGGCAATGCTCACATCTTGCTAAACCCTAACTGTGGACAATCCCACCACACCTTCCCTTGGACTGTTGCCATCTCCAGTTGTCCTGATCTATATCTTGTTGCTTGGCCCAGATGACTAGGAGAGTGGGAGGCTATTGACTTTGCACAACTTCCCCTCTCCCTCTTGGCTCCACTTCACCTATGTGTCATGGCATCACCTCCCTGTGAGGTGGTCCTCTCCGAGAATGACAACATAAACAACAACCTTGTTCTGCTGAACAGAACTGGAGCAAGTCATAAGGTCATATTGATCAGATCTACTACACATTTGTTATTTGATCTCTGCTAGGCACTCACTACAATACTTTTACACCTCCCCAATTGGTTTCCCATACCTCTCCCCACCCTTTCTTTAAGTCATACAACCTCTCATTTGTCCACTTTTGAGTAGAGAACTTTGGTTTAAACTTCACTGAGAAAATAGACTGGTCAGAAGATCCCGCCTACTCCTTTCCATCTTCTTTACTATAGTTTCCTCACCAGGAGCACCCCTTTCCATAATGATAATGGGTGACATTTACATAGCACCTATTATGTGTTAAATTTTTCAATTACCATCTCATTTGACCCTCACAGTAACCTTGGGAGGTAGGTGCTCTTCCCACATCTTATAAAGAAATGGTAGCATAATTGCAAAGAAGGAGCACAATGTGACTCCTTCCAATCCATCTGGTCTTACATTTGCTCCCCACCATTCACATCATCATCCAGAAACATTAGCCTTCTTGTGACTCCTTGCCCAGGACATGCCATCTCCACACTCTACATGTTACTGATCATCTCACGAGCCAGGATGGTTTTCCTTCCTTGTCTCCACCTCCAGGCTGTCTCAGGTAAAAATCCACATTCTTCAGTAGGTCTTTCTGGATGTCCCTCCAACTGCTAGTTGTTTCCCCTCAGATAGATATTCCCTCCCACTTCCACTATCTATGTCTTGTGTGGACCTAGAGATGATTTACTGTTATCTCGTGAGGGTCTCCTCAAGACCATCTGTTGACATTTTTGTATCTGCAGTATTTACCATGGAACCTGTACAAACATGTTTATTGATTATAGTTAGCATTTATATGGGGCTTTAAAGTTGTGTGGGCAGTTGGTAGAAGGAGCACAGGGACTGAAGTCTGGAAGGCCCATCTTGTCCTCAAGCACTTACTGGCTGTGTGTCCCTGGGAAAGCCATCTAACCCTGTCTGCCTCAGTGAAATGGCAGGAAATGGCAAAGCCCTTCACATCTCTGCCAAGAAAACTCCAAATGAGGTCATGAAGAGTAAGATGTAACTGAAAATGACTGAACAACTTAAGCTTTGCATGAGCCTCATAACAACCTTGGGAGGAAGGTATTATTATTTTCATTTTTACAAGTGAGGAAACTGAGGCGGTGACTTGCCCAAGGTCATACAGCTGGTGACAAGTATTTGACAATAAGAGACCAAATGGGATGTCAACTTTTATTATTATATGAAAGTAGAAGAGTTTGAGGGATAGAATATAAATTTTTATCTAAGGCCTTCTAAATACAGAGAATAGGTGAAACTGGTCTAGATAGAATGCATTACAAGGAATAAGGGTAATCTGAGCTGCATCTCAGAGGAGAACCAAAGCCTACTTGGGGTGAGGAGCACCAGGCTGCTCAAAGGTGGAGAAACAAGGCTGTGGAATCTCAGATCCTGAGAAGAGGATGCTGGAGTTGATCATTTGGGGGAAAAAGGGCCCAGGGTGCAGTGGGGCTTCTGGGTGGTTGCCCAGCAGCAGGCAGAGGTGGTACATGTTGTGATTTAGGAGGTGGATGCCGGGGATCAGCTGCTCCTGCTGGCACTGGAGGACTTTGGCGATGTACATGTTGACCACAGATATCTCCTGTTGGTTTCGGGACAGGTTTCTCACTGCAGGAGGGGAAGCAATACATCCGTCAGCAGTGATCTAGATGGGAGGGGGTGGTCTCCAAAAGGAAAAAGAAAACAGCCGTTGCCGTTGCTTACTTACATTCCTCCAGCATGGCCTCCTCAATCTGCTGAGATCTAAGGTCACGGGGGACCTGGGGTTTCTCTTGCTGAATAACTAAGACAAAACACAGAGACTGGGATAATAGCAGGAAGTAATAGAAGAGCTACTGCCAAATCACCCTCTCCCCACCAAACCCTAACCAAGGACCTGACCTTGACCACACTAGCCATGGGGAAAGTGCTAGAACTCCTATGACACAGGGATAAAAAGAAAAAAACAGTATTTTTCTTTTCAGATTTCTCTTCCACCTCATGGACTGGGGTGCTCTCTTTTGACTTAAAATGTGCAGTAGCTCTGCCCCACAATTGAAGCAGGGATCTCATCAATTTGCAAGTTCCCCCCAAGATGCAGAGATCCTAAACAGGTGGGCCCCCTTCTTCCTGGTGATTCTCAGTGAGGTCCCCCTGGGAGTTAGCCCAACATGTCGGAGAACAGTCTTTCTCCAGACTTTGGGAGGATTTTACCGGAGCACTCAGTCTATTCCCCCATAATCCTTCCATCAAACCCCCTGACCAATCACCATTTTTCATCATCTGTATTCCTGATAACATTCTTCAATAAAGTTCCTCATTGATTAGATGTGGAAGCCTCACTGTGTGCCTTTCCATTGATTACTAGGAGCTTTGTTACTCATCAAACTTTGTGTATATGTGTGTGTGTGTGTGTGGGTGGGGCTCACACTGGCTTGGTGACCTCCCTGGTAGTTCATTCCAGGTGGGAGTCATTTAATGCAAGAATCACATAGATCCTCAGGGATGTATATCTAGGGTTTGTGGATTTAATAGGCAATCAGGTGGACAACTGCTACAAAATAAGAGTGGAAAAGATAAGAGTAGGACTTGAGACATCTGGGCTCCAGTTCTAATTCTTGTTACTCCTACTCCCCAGCCCCCATGTCACTATCTAAGGTTCAGTTTCCTCTGCTGTCAAAGTGGGATAATTCCACACAGAAAGAGGAAAGCACTTAGTTCACTTCAAAGTGTAAATAAATGAAAGTTACTCTGAAGGGTGTCCTGGTAAATGTTTAACAACCAGCTCTGGGGGAGGGAGAAGGACACTTAATAAACATTTTATACCTTATTTGATTTCTTATCTAGATAATCAACTAAATTATAAAGCCTTGATTTGTAGTTTATTCTGTGGTATAAATAGGCAACGATGAAAATTTAACAAGCAGCTCTCACAGAGCTGGCACCAGCATATTCCTGATACTATTATTAAAATAAATTACCCATTAAGTAAATGGGAAACCATGTCAAAGCCTGGTTCTCTAGAACCTTAGCAGCAGCTAGTTGGTACAGTAGTTAGAGTCAGAGAAACCTGAATTGCTAGCTGTGTGACTTTAGGCATGTCACTTAATCTCTGCCTCAGTTTTCTCATCTGTAAAATGGGATAGCATCAACCTCCATAAAACTCAGAGAGAAAAGCTATGTAAAGTGCTTCTCAAACCTTGACATACTATAGAAATCTTGGCTGGTATTATTATCATTACTTGTATTCATTTAAGACTACGAGCTCCTTGGTAGCAGGAACTGTTTTTTGCCTTTTCTTTTTATCTTCCGCATGTAGTAGGTATTTCATAAATAGCTAATCATTGTTGACTAATCAAAATCTGGGGAATCTATCACTGGGTGCCTTTTAGAAAAAAGAAATCAAACTCAATGACTCTATAGAGAACCCTTGCAAATATAAAGCATCTTTCTTTGAAAGCTTTTTCTTCCTATCATGTAATTCCTAATGTAAGTCAGGGAACAGGCACCATTTCCCAATTATCTCCTGGTGAGGAAATAAAAACACAGCCAAGACCACAGTGGGAGTTGATCATCCAGGCCTTCAGAACTGAGATTGAGAGTTGGTGGAAATTTAAAAAAACAATTTCCTGTTACTTTAATCCACAGAACTCACATGAATGATATAGGATGTTTACATAAATACTAAGAATCATCATACAGCTTTATGTCATATGGTTTCTTGGTACAGAACGGAGTTTGCTATGCTTTCATAGAAAACAGAATTCTTTCAAGCATAAAAAAATGGTTGTTAGTAGCTACAATTATTTTTCAAAAGGTGGGGATTTTAAACTGACTCTTCTTTTTTTTTGGAAACATTTTAAGCAACTGAATTTTGCCCATCCTCTTCCAAAGTATCAAATCAAGAAAACGATTTGTGAGTCCTTATTAATGGGCAACCAACCACATTCCACTCATTTTACAGATAAGAAAACTGTGACATGACCAGATCACATGTGCCTTTGATCACAGAGGAGTAAGTCACAGAACTGAGACTTGAACGTGGGTCCTCTGGACTCCATTCAACTTATGCTGCATCCTCAGTTATTAACTAGGCCAGGGGGAAGTCTTTCTCACATTTTGTCAGGTTATGGTGAGGATCCTGGGTTCCCAAACACAGCACTAGCTGAATATGAGCCCTGAAGGGACTCACTCATTCTAAGCCCAAAACAGCTTAGATTAAGGTCCCAGTTGCACATTTTAGTTTCTCCCAATACTTAGGTTCATAGTAGGTGCTTAATAAATGTTTACTTGCCTGAACAGACTGACTACTGCTAAAAAAGTAGCCTAAGTCTGGGTAGGCTCGTTGCCAAGAGCCTGGCTACCCAGCAGGAGCTTTTTCTGTGTTAGCATGAAGACCCTTTCCTAAGGTGAACATAGATAGGTGAGGGGGATCCTCTCATTGATAACTTAGTTCTTTCAGAGACTGAACAGTGAGCAACCCTGAATTGCTTTGCAATGAAACAAACTCAAATTGAGGTCAGCTAATTTAGATCTCAGTATACAAGAACTGCAATAGGGCCTTAAAGATGCTGTTGCCTTAGCAGTAATATCCTTCTCACCTAAGGACTCCAGTCATGGGAGGGCTGGTGGAAGCAAGGAGGGTGTTGAGCTTGAAGAAGGGAAGAATGGGGGTCTGGGAGGTGTGTGTGTGTGAGGGGAGGAGCATGGGAGCTGTCTTAAAATAATAGAAAAGTTGTCATATGGAAAGAGGATTAGATCTGTTCTACTTGGCCCAGAGGACAGAACTAAAAAGAGGCAGATTCTGGTTGGAAAGAAGGAAGAGCTAACCATGAGAGCAGTTATGAGTTACATAGCAGAAAATAACACATGTAATTATGGAATAGTTTCCACAGTTAGGGTCAGAGAGCTCCACTGATCCCTGCCAACAGTGTTCCCAAACAAATAAAGGTGACAACATGCAATAAGGTCTAGACAGGTTATATCAGGGATAGCCCACAGAGGGAAGGCACTGGCAAGAAAGGAACCAGGAAAGACTTTCTTACAGAAGACAGGATTTTCAGTGGGACTCGAATATAGTCAGGACAAAGTCAAAGAAGGGGACATGGTGGACAGCCCAGGAAATGAAGAGTGCAGAAGGGACTCCCTAGACCTCAGATATATGGGGAAGAGTAAGGTGGGAGAAGACTGAAGGGAAGGAGTAGGAATAATGGAATAATGGACTAATGGCATGTTGTAATGGGGATATTTTTTCAGAGGTAGTCACACTTTGTTGTTGTTGTTCAGTCATTTCAATGGTGTCTGATTCTTTGTAATTCTGTTTTGAGATTTTCTTGACAAAGAGACTGGAACAGTTTGCCATTTCCCTTTCCAACACATTTTACAGATGAAGTGATTTGCCCAGGGTCACCTAGTTAGTAAAGGTCTAAGGCCAGACTTGAACTCAGGAAGATGAGTCTTCCTGACTCCAGGCTTGGCTTTCTATGTACTGTGGCTCCAACTAGCCACCCTTAGGGTGGGCTAGATATCTCTATAGTGCCCATCTAACACTGAGATTAAGTGGGGTGGTGGGAATAAAAACTGCCAGGTCAGCAGTGAGTCTGAATTCTCTGGCTTCCTAGTTGCACTCTAATAGGGAGTACATGGATGAGGTGTGGCTGGTTATTAAGTACCTGGATGGACATGCACCTTTTCACCTGTCTCCTAGATAGCTATTTCCTGCTGAATTTTTACACCTTTCTTCCCTGTTTTGACATATGTCTTTGTGGCAGGCTCTGGTTACAAGGAATATCGAATGAGAATTTTGCTAGCAAGCAGACATGTGACTCATTAAAGCCACAACGGCACAGTACAGACAAGATGTTTTGTTGGTGTTCAGGTGTGTGTGATGTGGGAGCCAAGGAACAGATGGAGAGGAGGAGGGTGCTAAGATGTGAAGGAATCAGAGGTGTCAGATGTAATTAGTTGAGCAAGCAGCTGCACTGAGAGTGAAACCAGAGTTCAGTGTGACAGCCTGGTGAGTATGGAGGAGGCAGATAAGGGGATTCACAGCTGCTGTAACTGGGAGGCTGGGGCTTCCACCTCTAACCTGTCTTTGTCCAGTGGCCTTGGGCAGAGAAGGACCAGAAGCAGGAGGTACAAGGGTATCAGGGCAGCTGGTGGGAGAAGATGACATTCCCCTAAGATCTCATCACCTCAGTTGTGCTTCTACGATTAGATGCTGCCAGACACTGCTGATGACTGATGACTTCTGGGATGACCCAAATGGATGGGGAGAGCCAAGAAGGGGCCTGATCCAGATTTGAATACTATTCTCAAAATGTGTTCCCTTCCTAACTTCCTTTGAACTCAATCCACACTTTTCTGCTTTGCTCTTAGAGGATATGGACCTTTGTACCACTGAAGCATTGAGAATAGTGGAAAGAGGTAGGTAGTGGAATTATTACTTAGTATTTCAATAACTGTAGAAACTATTCCATAATCACATGTGTTATTTTCTGCTATGTAACTCATAACTGCCGTACTTCCTTAGGAACTGATTTTTTTAGTCCAACCTTCTCCATTTTAGATGAGGAATCTGAGGTTGGAGAAGTGACCTGCCCTGCCCATGGCTAGGTAGGCAGTGACGGAGCTGAGGTCTGGCTACTACCACCACCAAGAAAATGCAGCAAGGTGATCTTGTTTTTCCATTTGTAAAAACACTGGAAAAGGCTCTGAGACCCAGGGAAGTTAAGTAATTGGGTCTACCTTGTACAAGAAAGCAAAGAATGGAAAACACAAGTAAGGTAGAGAGCGCCAGATCAATTGACTTTCAGAAACATAAGGGAGGGTCATTGAGTGGAATCTGTTCATTTTGCAGACAAATAAACTGAGGCCCAAGGGGTGACATAACTGGCTTCAAAGTCAAAGGGAGCCAGTAGGACATCTGGATAAGTAGATCAACTGCCTTGACTCAGGGCCATATTCTGATCAAAGAGTTCAACATTCTTCAAAATATCACAAGGCTGGATTTTTTTCCCCCATTATTTTGCAAGACTGGTGCACACACAATGAAATCTGTTGACAGCAGCTGCTTGTGATGCTTAGAAACTGGTAATTATCTGTGCAACGGAGGCTGTGTTCGTTCTCAGTGTGCCTAAGTGTGACCGGCAGCCACGTCAATCAGACCATGTGAGTCACTGACAGTCAGTGTTTACCCAGGAGCAGATGTGCCATGACAAAGGAATGAGAGAAGGGCTGGGGTCTGAGCGATTTATGAGGGAGGGAGGGGACAACAGTCCTTCATCTGCTAAGTGGGATTTGGTCAGAGGAACATGGATATGATCAGAATGATCTTTGTATTAAAAAAAAAAAAAAAGGAAAGAGGGGCCGCTAGGTGGCAGTGGATAAAGCACTGACCCTGGAGTACCTGGGTTCAAATCCGGTCTCAGACAATATTACCTAGCTGTGTGGCCTTGGGCAAGCCACTTAACCCCATTTGCCTTGCAAAAACCTTAAAAAAAAAAGGAAAGAAAAAAGATTTATCTTGTAGGAGCTTGAATTGATTTTGAATTGATGATATAATAGTCCAAAGAAAAAAATAACTAAATTAAAGAAAAATTACTAATAGTTAAAGGAATAAAAACATAATTTCTTAGGAGATAGGAAAAGGTCAAGGATGAGGGCTGAGCTGAAATAGAACAATGTTTATAGGATAATCAACTTGAAAGAGTGCTAGAATCTTACCTACAAACTCACCCACTTCCCCAAACTTCTCCCACATTTACAACTTCTTTTTAACAACACCCAAGTTAATCAGCAATTAAAGGACAAATCACAGACACTGAATTTTTTTTGAAATGCCACATATTTCAATATACTTAAGAATCTGATACAATACATTGTGTCCACAGAAATCCATGGCCATTAATTACAAAATTCACCCATCCCATCATTTCCCCATCCCTTTGCCTACCTGTTTCCTCTCCTGGCTGTCTTCCTAAAGTTGGCTGATTTACTGTATTTTCATCCACTCCTTCTGTCACTTATTTTGAAAAATATTGTACTCATGAGTTACATAGAAGAAAATAACACAATATATTCTTAAATGAGACTTTCAACTCCCTTGACAAGTCAACACTTTCCTTAGTGTCAGCCCAAAATGATCCACATGGTCATTTGACTCCTGGGAGAGAAATATAGTCATTCCTGATAGGTAGAATCTCCTCTAGGATTCTGGGAGATGGGATAGTCATCAAGCTTATAGCGTTGTAGTGTGAGGCTTGCCTGCATTGGGAGCAAGGAGTCATGGAGTCTGGGCATGGCTCTGCCATTGGGTGATCTTAGAAGAGGTTGGGTTAATTAAAATTAGTGCCTTGGGGAAGGAAATCAATCAACTTCAGGCACATGCCAAAAAATAGAGTGGAAATTCAGAAACAGTCACAGAATTTCAGAATTGGAAGAGACCTTAGAAATTTCTTCCATCCAACTTCAAGGTGAGCAGGGACCCACCCCAAGTGGACTTACAGCCTCCCCTTGAACACCTTCAATGAGGGAAAACCCACTCCCTCCAGAGGGAAACCACTGGGACCCACTGCACTTTGTCATGTCTGCTCTGAAACCTCCACTTTTTGATTCTGGTTCTGCCCAAGTGGGATCTTGATTGTGGTGTTTTCTGAAATAAGACATCTTTGGGAAATCTTCAATTCCCCCAAATGGAGGTGGTCAAGCAAAGGCATGGTGACAGCGCCAAGGTCCCTTCCATCTCTGAGATTGTCATTCTGCCTTGGTCTCTGCTCTGATGTTCAGAAAGCCCAGGACAAAGATAACTAATGCTAAATGTGGATTTGGGTGGGATGGACTCGGGGAAATCTCATTTTCCAAAACAGGCTTTTTCTCCAAGATGATGATGAGGAAGATGAAGCCCAAAGTAGTCTAGAACACTCTGGGCCCCACCTGGGCCTACAACACCCTCAAGCTAACTAGATGCAGTTCTATCTGATTTTAATATTAAGAATAATAATTAATAATATTAATAAAAAAGGAACTATATAAAAGTGTGATTTTCTAAGTTAATATGTCATCCATAAGGATCCTTATGTATAGTTTAGTTACCTCCATTTCTATTTGAGTTTGACACTAGTGTGCTAAGCACCATCCCTCATCATCCAAGAGAATCTTGAATGAGCAAGCCAGGTGGAACTGTTGGACCTTGGGTCAGGAAGACCCAAGTTCAAATCCTACCTCAGATACTTATTGGAGCTCTGTGACCCTGAGTAAGTCAACTTAATGTCTGCCTCAACTATGAAATGGGTATAATAATAGCACCTACCTCCCAGGGTTGTTGTGAGGATCACATGAGAGTATATATGTGTATATGTATATGAACACATACCGTATATCTATATATATATAGAGAGAGATATATAGACTATATATAGACTGTATATGGATATATGGAAGTATATATTTACAAAGTCAGATATATGTATATACACATGCATATATGACTTTGACTTCTGGGTATCCAACAACCCCCCAGAAAGTAACCAAAAGTCACTCCCAAGTGAGAAGATCTAGCCTGGCATGGGTTGTGCGGTGATCTCAAACACTGATATCAAACAGCCAGGGTGCCATGCCCCAGTGTTATGTCAAGTCCTTCTTGGATGCTGAACTTACCATTACTTGCTTCACTGTCTTTGGATTGAGGCTCACTGATGGAAGTCACTGCCTGGGGAGGCTGCAACAAGGTTCCAGGTAATTCTTCTTGGGTTTAGAGGAAAGAATGGATTATTTCAATCACCTATCACCAATTTTCTCAGTAAGAGGCAACAAGAAATCTCTTTGTGTAAGAAAAGGCCCACTTTATTGATAAAAAGGAAGTAAGGCAGTTTTCCCATTTGGACTCAAATCCTCTCTCCATTTTCTTTCAGCAAATGAGGTTTTTTAATGAAAAAAAATTCTAGTCATATGTACACAGGCAAGTTGATGTGGTCAATTAAGTAATTAACTAAATTACTCAGGCCAAAAAGACCTCTTTGTAAGAGCAAAAAAGTAAGCATTTTTGTCTCAGTTCTCTTTCTGAACTCAATTCAACAAATATGTTAAAAGCGTACTATGTTAAGCACTGGAAATACAATGACAAAAATGAAATAATTAAGGCCCTCCAGGAATTTGCATCCTATTGGGGAGGAGGAGAAACGAATGGATAATCTATAAGGAAGAGAAAACACCATCAGGGCAGTTAATGACTCAACTTTCCATTTCACCTCTATAGATAGTGCTCTAGTCAGAAAAAATTCTCCACCATCTAAGTCTTCCAAATAATTTTCCATGGGGCTGTGATGCATCCTTCCCCTTATTACACCCTCAGCCCCAAGCACAAGTTTATCAGTTAGCCCTCCCTGAATTTCTGTTTGGGTGTCAAAGATGACTGGCTCAGTTCAGACAGAGATGGCTGTTGGGAATGTTACCTGGCTTGTCTGGATCAGGATTATAAGAATGCTTTGCAGGGATCTGAGCAGGAATTTCTGAAAGTTAGAAAGGGAGGTGAAAACATCATTTTGGCAGTGCCCAATAGGTGGTAAGCCAGGGTCATGAAGGTGTTAAGCTTCAAGAACCTGTACAAATAGGATATGGACAGGCCTTGCAGGCAGCTTGTTATACAGAGCTCATCACAGGAGATTTGTCTGTTGGCTAAATACACACAGATGGAGACACTGAAATTTTAAATGTGTATAGACCAAAAATGCTTATTCCTTTAGGGTAAAACTCGAACTTCTTTATTTAGCTTTTACAGTCCTGTACAACCTGGCCCCAACCTGTCTTTGCAGAGTCATTAGACATTATTCTCATCTCCACCCCTGACCTTGATAATAGAATCCAACCAAACTGGTCTTCTCTAGTTCTCCACTCAAGACATTTCATTTCCCATTTCTGAACCTTCTAGATGGCTTTCTCTCATACTTGGAATGCATTCCTACCTTCTATCTACTCCAGAGTCCCTCTAGGCAGTGTAGGCACAGCCTACTTTCTTCATGAAGCCTTTACTTAAAGGTCCCCTAACGGCTGGTGTCGACCCTTCCAAATGACTTTATATTTAATTACTTTGTACCTATTTGTATTTATTAACCTTATATTTACTTAATATATTTATATTTCCTTTATAATATTTATATTTATGTCTTCCCTATTATCCAGTAACTTATATTTAAGACTGAGTTTAGTCTCCCATTAGACTGAGCTTATATATAGTTATCCTATTAGCCAGTGAGTTTATATATAATTTTCCCTATTAGACCATGAGTTTAGTCTGTGAGTTTATATAGTTTCCCTTATTAAACTGTGAGTTTATATATAGTCTCCATCAGATAGTGAGTTTATACAGGCTCTCCTATTAAATCATGAGTATATATATATATATATATATATATATATATATATATATATATAGTCTTCCCATTAGATTGTAAGTTTCTGTATAGTCTCCTCTATTGGACTGTGAGCTTAATCAGAGTCTCCTCTATTTTCCAGTGAGTTTATAGTCATCCCATTAGACCATAAGTTTATAGTCTCCCCTATTAGAAAGTGAGTTCCTCAACAGAAAGACTGGGATTTTTTTGGTATCTCTAGTTCCATCTATGTTATTGTTGTCTAATAGGTGCTTAATGTATACTTGATTGCTTTCTCATAATTTTCAAGCCCTCAATCCAATGCCCCCTAAAATAAGTTATAAATTTTAGAGAAAGGAGCATGCTTTTTCCAGTGGCTGATCAGTTAAACTGAATTAACTGAGTAGCCATTAAGGTCCTATTATGTTCCAGGCCCTGGGCTACAAAGACAAAGTAGTTAATAGTCCTTGTCCTTAAGGAGCTTCCTACCCCGTTTCTTTCTTTTATTAATTATTTATTTTTCCAATTATACGTAAGAGATATTTTCAACATTCATTTTTGTAAAGTTTTCTCCCTCCCCTCCCACCCCTCCCTATTCCCCTCCCTAGGATAGTAAGTAATCTGATATAGGTTCTTCATGTATAATCATGTCACACACATTCCCACATTAGTCATGCTGTGAAAGCAGAATCAGAACAAACAACTCCCCCACCCCAGTTTCTTACCCGCTTTCTTCTTCTGCTTCTGGAGTTCCTGGGTTAGCTTCCCTTTGCTAGAGCGTTTTGGCCCTGTTACGGACAGAGAGAAGAAACAGCCTAGTTCATCTGGATCATGAATATGGAGCAACAGATGAGAAGGAAAAATGTGGGGCATCTGTCTTCCAGAGTGGGTGCTTTTCCAAGGCTTGTTCAGTTGTCAGAGATGGTCCTGGAAAGGGACCAGGGCCTCCAGCTCTAGTCTTTACCCTAAGGAATTTAACTTTCTGGGTCTAAATGAACCCTGACACTAGGGAGGCTGCTCCTTCATGGGGGTATCTACTGTGAGACGGCAAATAGGAAAACTGAAGTGAGCTCCTTGAGAGACAGAATGTTCACTCCCAGCACTAAGCATCGGCTCCGATCACAATAGGCACCATTAAGTACCTACTGTATACTAGACTTTGTTCAAGTCCCTTGGGATCTGGATAAAGAAATATAATCCCTACTTTCAATGTAAAATGGTGACAATGACAGCACTTAGGTCACAGGGCTGTTGGGAGGATCAAAAGAGATAGTCAGTGAGATTAGTACAATGGCTTCTTTCTTCCTGGCTGGCACTTAAACCCTTCTTCCTTCCTTTAAATATATTAGAGGCATCTAGAATTTTAGAGAACCAGGCCTATTGCGTGACCCTGGGCAAATCACTTAACTTCTGCTTGTCTCAGTTTCTTCATCTGTAAAAATGGAGGGGGGGATAATAATAGCACTGACCACCTATGGTTATAAAGACCAAATCCTTATATCAGCACAAAGCCTGGCATATAGTACATGTAAATGTTAGATATTTATTATTGTTGTTGTCATCATCAAAAGACTTGCATTATGTCACTGATCCTAAAGCTCCCTATTAGGGAACCCCCCTTGAAAGGCAGCAAGGCTTGCTTCCAGCATCTCCTGTGGAGGACCTCATCCTCAGGGCCATCCTCTTGACTTACGTTTTGGGGGCCCAGATTTTGGTGTGCCCCCGGCTGCTGTGTTCCAGAGGGTGTTCATTTTGTCATAGAAGTGGGGCAGAGGGTCTGAGTGGGTTCCTGTGGCCAGATAGCGAGCCTGTTCAAAGCGGAACTGGCTCTTGAGGTGCTTCCACTTGGTGCGGCACTGCTCAGCGGTGTAGCCGGCATGGCGTTGGGACAGAGTTTCAGTGATCTCTCTCCAGAGCTTGCTCTTCCTCTGGCTGGTTCCTGAGATGATCTGATGGGCTTTGCCTGTCTTGAAGATGGCCTCTAGCAGGAGGTTGGTCTCATGTCGGCCCCAGTTGGCTCTCCAAGAGCCTGTGGAAGGTTTCTTTAAAACATTTTGGGTCTTTCTGAGGAAACACAAATGGAAGTTTTACAACGAGGGATCCCCCCAGCTGTGATAGGGGCAGCCACGGGAGATACAAGAAGCTTGTCAACAGAGTACAAAGAATATTTGATTCTTTCTTTCTTAACATTCATTTTCAAAAATTTTGAAATCCAAATTCTTTTCCTCCTTCCACACCTCCTGCCCCCACATTGAGAAGTCAAACAATCTATCAGTTCTATATGTGAAGTCTTGCAAAACCTATAGAGGGAATATTTAAAAAATAATTATTTTATCATATCAAAGTTAATGAAATGATTTTGTTTCTTACAGACACACTCAGGTAAATTAGTATTTATTTCCTTATTTCCAGATAGTACTTGCCCATAGACAGTGCTTAATAAATGCTTGGGGACTTTGCTTGTCTAAAGAGAGGGAGTACAAGAAAATTGAGGAATTTAAAAGATCCCTTGGTTTACAAGTTTTAAGGTCCTTTGAGCATATTACCTGTTGTACAAATAACTTTGCTACTGGGGAGAGAGGATGTCAGCATACCTAGATGTAGAACTGAAAGGGACCTTTGAGTCATCTACCTCATTTTATGGATAAGGACATTGAGACCTTGAAGTCTCAATTTCACACAAGTGACTTGCCCAACTTCAAACAAGTGGTAAGTGATACTTCTCATTATTTGAAGTTTGGTCCTGACTCCCAATTCAATATTCTTTTACTGTACCACTTAGAAACAAATGACTTTTTCTTTCGAAGTTCAACAGCAACTCTCTCTCTCTCTCATATATATATATATATATATATTTACATGTTTGTGTGTGTGTGTATATATATATATATATATATATATATATATATATATATATATGCATTATGCATACGTACAAGGAAAGACTGAAGAGAGGAGAGAGAGAGAGTATGAACTCAAAAGGAATGTACTTGCAGAAAAGTAAAGCTGGTATGGGGGTAAGGGGAGAGAGATCATTCCAGGCACTAGAGGCAACCAGTGAAAATCAGAGGAATCAAAAGATGGAATGTTGCAAGACCAGTGTCACAGAACAGGTAGAGCTCCACCTGCTGGAAAGGCAGAAATAAAGGACCAGGTTAGGACATTATATTTGGTTCTGGAGGCTAGAGGAAGCCCTTGGACTTTCCTGAGTTTGTCACCCACCATCCCCAACTTGTAGAGTCCGTGGGTGGGACCAGCTGGAGGAAGGCAGAAAGACCTAAGCTCCTCCCATCACTGGGCCCCTGGGGGTCATGTCCCTGGGGGCTTCCAGATGATGATTTCAAAGGTCACCAGGCAGAACCGGACTCCTGCACAGCAGACAGACAGACAGAAACTGACCAGGTGGGCACTGCTAGCCCCACCTGTGCCTGCCTCGGTTTCCTGGTCCATGAAATGGGGGTGATAATAACAACATGGACTCCCCAGGGTTATGGTCGGGTCAAATGAGATATTTATAAGGTGCTTCACAAACCTTAAAGATTTATATAATTGTTAGTTTTAGTTTAAGTGATTTTGTGATTTATTAGCATTTTCACCCAGAGAGTGAGACCACCTCTTTAGAGGGTTGCCAGGGCCATTGAGAGATTAAGCAATTTACATGGGGGCTATACAGACAGTAGGTATCAAAGGTCTTGGGGCACTGAGAGGTTAAGTGACATTTCCAGGGACACTTGGATAGCAAATGTCAAGAAGTGAGATGAGAAGACAGGGACAATTATTAGTAACCTAAGATGTGCCAGGCACTGTTGAGCCCTTTACAGATATTATCTCATTTGATTCCCACAATGACCCTGGGAGGGAGGTGCTACCATTATTATCTTCATTTTACAACTGAAGAAACTGAGGCAGACAAAGGTTATATGCTTTCTTTGAGCACAGGATGGTCTTGTGATTCTTTTTTAGATTTCCAATACTTTGTACAGTATCTACATGTCCAGGGTCACACAACTAGGAAGTATCTGAGCTGAATTTGAACTTGGGTCCTCCTGACTCCCTGCCCAGAACTCTGTGTACTAAGGCACCCCCTTAATTTTGAGAGGATTAGGAAGATGTACAACAGAGTTATAAGCTTGGATGACAAGAAGAGGAGAGAGAGTTTGGGGTGGGAGGGAGAAGAGAACAGTCATTTAATAACTGGCTGCTGAGTTGAAATTAAATTAAATTGAACTGAACTAGGGTTACTATTATTAGTATCCACTGAAGAAATATTTGACTGGAACAGAGAATGGTGCTATTAGTGAAAATGAGGTTTGGGGATTTTCCTAGGATTTCTCCAAAAACACCAATTACCAGAGAAAATTTGAGTTGACTTTCCTTTCCTATTTGAATTGATCGGAACACTTTTCACCAAACCAAACTATTTGGGAAAGGGAGGATAAAGAGGAAACAGAAGCTTCCCCCCACCCCACCCCCCCAAAAAACCCAACTTTTCATACTATTAGCACAAACTGGTGGAACTTAATAGAAAAAGTGGTCTATATTTATATGACAATGTTGGGCTAATATACCCATCTATAGAAGGAGGAAACTGAAGCCTGCATTTGTTGATACCACAGAGCAAGGCTTGGTATATATAAAGCAACCAGAAAGAAATTCAAAGGTAAAGTATTCTGCTTGTTAACACTCCATATTCATTTCAAGACATTTGAAAAGGATTCAGAAAACAGATTAAATTAAGGAAGGACAATACTAGGCTGGGATGTGAGCTTTATAGTATAGTATTTTAAGAAATTACAGAGAATCTAATCTAGTCTCCATCCCAAAAGCCAGATCAGGACACTCTCCCAGGCTAGTGAAGTGAGGTGGAGTCCAAGGTCCTGAGTTCAAATGTTGGTTTGAAACTTACTAGGTGGTACAGTGTGCAGAGGGCCAGGCCTGGAGTCAGGAGGACCTGGGTTCAAATGTGGCCTCTGACACTTTCTGTGTGATTCTATTGGGGGGGGGCAGTTCTTGGCAAAGATACTAGAATAGTTTGTCATTTCCTTCCCTGGCTCATCTTATAAAGGCTGAAGTTTTAAGGTTTTCTAATTAGGCGATGGATCGTATGGGAGTAACTCCCGCCAAGAGAATTGCAGTTTCTTGCTGTCTAAAGTCGTGTTGATGATAATGACTGGGTGTGAAATTCATGGTGTGTGTTGCAAAGGCACCATCCAAATGTTAGGCTTTATAGGGGTGGAATTCCAGGGAAATGTTCCTGGGAAGCTCCGTGGGGCTGGTTGAGTGTCTGAGTCAGAGGGGAAGAAAGGTTATGAACTCAGGTGGAAGGAATGCTGTGGAGGCCCACCAGAAAGAACTCACAGGGAAACTGCAGGGATGCCAGAGAAGGGATTTCACTCCAAATTCCCAAATAAAATAAGGCCCTCTTGGGGGTTGGGGGGAGGGCAGTATGGTTAGTAGAAAATGCTGGGCCTGCATATGAGAATCAGCTCTGTCTAGTTTCTCTAGAATCTATATAATCTGGAATCTAGAGTCTAGCTAATCTATGTTCTCATTCATTCACTGGGCTAGGTTCATAAGAATACAAATATAAGAAACTCTCTCTACCGTCAAGAAACTTACATTCTCTTACCTAAAAGGAAAAGCTAATATAAAATACAGTCAATCTTTGACTTTCACTGGGGCAATGTTGTTAGGAAATGGAGCTAAATCCCAGGAATGTTGATACACCAAACCTATGGGATAGGGGGTTAGAGGTAGCTTTATGGATGGGCTAAAATCTATTTTACTGGGTGAGAGCTGTAATCAATGAGATCTGGGATCTAATAATTGTGTGATGGTTTTTGAGTGATGGGCTGCCCGAGGGGCATCCCCTGCTGGCTTCAGTGGGAATGGGACAAGCTAGCAGAAAGGCAGCCACAACCCTTTCCTCAACCACCCAAAACTGTACTCAAGGACAACAATGGTTGCAGATATTCCAGCACTTATCTAATACTTTTATTTTCTCACTAAGTCCCAGCACTGACCACATTCATGAGCTTCAAGGCCTTGCACTATGCTTTGGGGGCAATAAATGCAGCACAAAGCTTGTGTTTTAAAGGCTGAAAATTAAAATACATGATGAATTCCCAGAGAGCTTTAGAGTAGAATGAACAAGACCAGTGAAGACTAGTGAAGCATCTAGTAGCATACCAACCACTGTTTTCAATGTGAAAATGAGGTTACTAATAAAATCATCCAAATACTTACAGTTCCAAGAGTTAAAATAGCTAAAGGTGGAGGGCTGACTGCATAATCAAAATGCATTCTGTGGTGATTAATAAAAATACTGAATAAAAGGCATTTGGGAGTGATATTTAAGAGACTACAAACATTAAAGAAAAAAGAGGACCTCCAGATGGCACAGTGAATAAAGTGGTGAGCCTAGAATCAGGAAGACCTGAGTTAAATCTAGTCTCAATACATGAACTAGCCATGTAATCCTGGACAAGTCATTTCACCCTGATGGCCTCAGTTTCCTCATCTATCAAATGAACTAGAGAAGGAAATGGCAAACTACTCTGACATCTTTGCCAAGAAAACTCTAAATGGGGTCACGAAGAATCAGGCATGATTGAAACAACAGTTTACAGAAAAAAGGATCACAAAGTTAGAGAAAGGAGGCTTAAAGGTCATCTAGTTCAATTCCTTCATTTCATGGATAAGGAAACTGAGGCATCAGGAGGAGCTTAATGGAGTTAGTTCTGGATAAGTCTCTTAATTCAATAAACTTGAATTCAGCAAAATCTATTATTTTCCCTACACATACATATATATGCATATATGCAAATATGCAAAGATATTCATTATGTGGCTTCAGTTTCCTCAATTTTAAAATGACTAGGAAATGAAGTGAGGTACTAAGTTCCTTAAGATCAGAGAGATGTTAACATAAATTCCTCAGAATAGCTGACAAGCAGTTTGGTGTCTAGAACTACAGGATAATGGAAAGAAAATTGGTCCCTGAAGACATTGGGTAACCTCTCTGATCCTCAGTTATGGCGATAATACACAGGGTAATATTGAGGGATCAAATGAGATAATGCATTTAAAGCACTTTTAGCATTCTGGTTGAGAGATGGGTTTATTCCTATTAATCCTTAAGAATAACTAACATTATTATAACTAATAATAACAGTTAACATGTAAAATAACAAGCAATAAAAACAAGCTAAGATTTAGGCAGCACCTACTATGTGACAGATACCATTATACCAAGAATTTTAAAGTTACAAATATACTTAAGAGCTCTGGGACCTTGTACAAATCGTTAACCTCTGTATGCTTAAGTTTCCCTAAGTGGGGATTAATGATAGGACCTAATTGGAAGGGTTGTTATGAAGACCAAATGAGATCATTGTAAAGCATTTAACACCATGCCTGTTGGATCATATTTCCTTTTCTTCTCCTTCATTCTTGTGCTTCAATAGAAAAACTACTGGTTCTGGGCCTAAGAACTTGGGCTCAAAATTCTACTTCTGACCCCATCCGTGTGACCTTGGGCAAGTCATTTCAGCTCTCTAAGCCTCAGTTTCCTCAACTGAAAATGGGAAGGTTGGATGGGGTCCCGATCAACTCTAGAATCTATGTACCTTAGGAAGAGGTAGCTTTGGTATGGATGGGCTAAAATCCATTTCACTGGCGAGAGCTGTTATCAGTGAGATCTGGGGTCTAATAATGTGTGTGATGGTTTTTGAGTGATGGGCTGCCCGAGGGGTGCCCCTGCTGGCTTCAGTGGGAATGGGACAGCTAGAAGAAAGGCAGCCACAACCCTCTGGACTCTTCACCCCAGAGGTGGGGGGAGAAAAGGCCTACCCAATGCCCTCCTCATGTACATAAAGGTTCCTTGTGATTGGGAAACTTGGCCTCAGATCTTGAATAAGGTACTGACGTAACCTGTTGTTTTTGAAATTTGGGAAACATCTCTTATTCCCCATAAAAATAGAATATATCCATCTAGTATGGAACTGGGGGTATAAACTGACACAGAATGACCTCCATCACTGAACTTAATTTCTAAGGACTAAGGCCCCAATACCAGCTCTGCCATTTATTTTGTAGGGTGACTTTCATTAAGTTACCAAACTTCATTTCCTCATCTGCAAAAGGGGGTTCACCAAACTTACACCATCTGCCTTACAAGGCTGTCATGACCTTAGCAGCTAATGAGAGTACTGAACACAGTAGAAGTAAATCTTTGGGGGGGGGGGGGGGACTGGTGAAAACCAGGGAAGCTGTCAGCAAATTAAAAGTTGGAGCATCTGATTTCAACTAAAATTATGAAAGTTGACTATTTAATAGAACCCAAGGATCAATCAATCAGCTTGTAAGATGAACAGCCATGCTTATATTATCTTCATTTAAAGTGTTGATTCTGGTTAATTAGAATTGCTTGGGATGGGATTGGCCAGTCTTGCAAGAAAACATCAGACTCTATTACTTACAATCACATAAGAAAAAAAATCTAGAGATAATGATCAAAGTTCATATCTTTATGGTGTTTTAAGGTCCGCAAAGATGCTTTTCCATCTGACATCTCACTTGAGCCTCACAAGGTAGCCTCTGGGTAGATCCTGTTATTATTCTCATTTTATATCTGAGGAAACTGAGGCATTAAAGTGACTGACCCAAGGTCACACAGATAGTGAGATCCTTATTAAAATCAAGTTATTTGGGGGTAGCTAGGTGGTGCAGTGGATAGAGCAGTGGCCCTGGAGTCAGGAGGACCTGAATTCAAATCTGGCCTCAGACACTTGATAATTACCCAGCTGTGTGGTCTTGGGTAAGCCACTTAACTCCATTGCCTTGCAAAAAAGCTAAACAAAAAAATCAAGTTATTCAGTATCCTGAAAGAACTGGGGAGTTTGAACAAATGCCAAGGACTATTACCTTTAATTTAGGGAAAAAATGGATATCTTATTGTCTGATTTTGCTATCTCTTATACTTTATGCTTCTTCCTTAAGGATATGATTTCTCTCTCATCACATTCAATTTGGATCAATGAATACCATGGAAACAATGTAAAGACTGACAAATTGCCTTTGGTGGGGTTGGGGGGAAGGAAGGAAGATTAGAGGAAAAATTGTGAAATTCAAAATAAATAAAATCTTTTTTGTTGCTGTTGTTTTTTTGCAGGGCAAATGGGGTAAAGTGGCTTGCTCAAGGCCTCACAGCTGGGTAATTATTAAGTGTCTGAGGCCGAATTTGAACTCAGGTCCTCCTGACTCCAGGGTCGGTGCTCTATCCATTTTGCCAACTACCTGCTCATAATAAAAAAAAAAAAAGTCTTTAAAAAAAAATAAAATAAAGTTATTCTGACTTTTCCTGGTAATTCATGGAGTTCAATTTGACCTTTGGCTTCTGGAGAATCAAAAACATTCTGAGAGATGAGAGGGACCTTTTAAGGTCATGTCAGGGTCAAATCACTTGTTTCATGTTCCTCCTCTCTTTTTCTTTCTCACTTTACTGTATTTGTTTTTTTGCAAGGCAATAGGGTTAAGAGACTCGCCCAAGGGGCGGCGCAGTGGATAGAACACGGGCCCTGAGTTCAAACCCGGCTGTGTGGCCTCGGGCAAGCCACTTAACCCCGTTTGCCTCGCAAAAACCTAAAAAAGAAAAAAAGAAAGTTGCCCCAGGTTAGCCCTGCAAGCGGCCCTCGAGGGTCCGAGGTCGGATTGGAACTCGGGTCCTCCGGCTTCCAGGCCCCGCCACTGCCATAGGCCTTAGTTTAAAGGAACAAAGAGCCGGGGGGGGGGGGGGGGGGCACGCCAGCCTCGGCCTTGCTCCGCACCGCGCATGCCCGGCGGGGCCTGCTGCCTCTCGGGCCTCGGTTTCCTCGTCCGCCCCCCCGCCCTCCCCTCCCCCACTGCCCGCTGCGGCCCCGGCTCCGCCCCGCCCCTCCCCCACCCCCGAGCCCCCCGAGCTGGGCGCAGGCCGCCCCCTTGCCCTCGGCGGCCCCGCACTCACGGGTCGCTGGGGGCGCCGCTCCTCTCCATGCCTCCGCTCGGGGCGCCCTCCTCCGAGGTCACGCCCCGCGAGCTCCCCGCGGCTCCGCACCCCGACCCGGGCCAGACGGTCGGCTCCCGCCAACGTCGCTGATTGGCCGCTTCGCCGAGCTCCACCCCCTCCCTGCGGCTGCCCGCGAGGCGGCACGTGTGAAGCCGGAGCCCCGCCCCCGCCCCGGGCCCGGATGAAGCTCCGGAGGGCGCGGCTGGGGGGGGTCACGGCTTCACCCGGATGGACTCCACCCGGAACCCGGGGGCCGCTGATCCCCAAGGCGCGGGCGACCCCAGGCCCTCCTCCCTCCAGGCCCAGAGCCCTCCCTGCCCGCCGCGCCCCCTAGCGGCCCGTGCGTGTAGTGACACGTGCGCATGTCACCCCCGTCACGTGCACAGCCACGCGTGTACCGGATAGACGCACATACATGCGTTTCAGCCGCCTGCCCGTGGCATGTGCCGCTGACTGAGGCACAGGCGCGTGTCGGGGGCATCTGCGTGTGCGCCGCATCCGGGCACTGGCGCATCACACGGCTCGTCCGCACACGGCCAAGGACCTGACCGCCTCATGTCTAGAGACCCACAGCCCACATGCGTGCGTCGGGACATGCACGCACATGCCACGTGTATATGCAGCACACATCCCTGCGTCTATGCCGAGACCAAGCGAGACACACATGCACACAGACGTGCAGTAATGCAACTTATTGTAGCTGTCTGCACGCCGCATGTCCCTGGGTTTATGCTTGTATGTATCAATACAACATAGGACAGACAGACATGCATACACGAAAACATTGTACATACACACATACCGCACATCCCTATGTTTATGCTGATATGTATCAATGCGCATGGACATATGTAGACATTCATGCATAAATACAACCTATTTATATATCTACACATCACACATTCTAATGTATATACTTATATGTATCCATACAATGTACATGCATGTACATAAACACACAATGCGCAAATACAATATTGTCTATCTACACATCACATATCCCTGTTTATACTGATGTGTATCAGCACACATGTACATGTTTAGACATTCAATATATGAATACAAATATTTAATATATCTTCACATCATACATATTCTAATGTATGTACTTATGTATCAAGGCAATATACATGCACATATGTGAACAAACACATGTACAAACATAATATATTCTATATATCCACATATCACACATTCCTGTTAATGCTGATGTGAATCAATGCAATGCACATGCATGTATGTAAATGTTGTACCCAAAGAGCAAGACCCTCCGTTGGAGTTCAAGATAAGGTTGGAGATCTTTATTCCCAGGGACTATCTGGGGATTGAGTACCTGAATCAGATAGTACCTTGAGTGTTCAGGGGATAGGGTTTTTATAGTGCTTTGGGGGGGGGTACACAGAACAAGCAAGATACAGAAGTAAAGTCAGCAGTTAGATATATTTTCTTGTTATACTAATACAAACATGTAAACATATGGCTCAGTATAGATAGGGGTGAGAAGGGGTCAGGGTCTTTGTGTAATGATTGTCTAAGATGGAGGGAGTCAGGAATTTACTATCTTATGGTTCCAGCCACATCTGGGAAAGGGGGAGGCAGTCCTGGAATTAAACAGATACAGCAAGACAATTAGGCTAACAACGGTGCTTTGTAAATCTTTAGACAATTTTATGGTATATCCATGACCCCTTGGGTCCTATCGGACTATCTTCAGACCTAAAGGCACCTAGCCAAACTAATATTTCTAAGGAATTTCTCAGGGCCCAGAAGGATGTCAGGGATACCCCCCCCTTTTTTTAGGTTTTTGTAAGGCAAATGAGGTTAAGTGGCTTGCCCAAGGCCACACAGCTAGGTAATTATTAAGTGTCTGAGACTGGATTTGAACCCAGGTACTCCTGACTTCAAGGCCGGTGCTTTATCCACTACGCCACCTAGCCACCCCAGGGACCCCTTTCTATACAGGAATTTCACAAACATTGATATTGTATTTCATTCCCCACTTTTTTTTTCAAAATAACTCAGACCCTTGAGTTATCATCTTCATAACCTGGATAAGCATGAACTACAAACATCTTTACAAAGGATCCAGGTGTCATCATTACATCTCAATCCACCTATCTCTTTAAGTTGTACAGGCCAGCTACATCAGAGATAAGACTCTCCTTAGACATGATATAAACATACCACTCAATAGTCTTCCTCCTTTTCTTTTACTTGAAAACATCTGCACCCTGCCTCTCCTCCTTTTCATAGGGAGAAAGGCATAAAAGTAGGGGTGTCACACTTACATTATCAAGGGGAGGTTACAAAAACAGATCCCTTGACTATACAATGTAAACACTGGTGAGAAATGGTAGAGATGAACTGGTCCAGTGTCTCTGCTCTCTTCTCTCCTGGGGACCTCCAATGTACTGCATCTTCTGAATCTGTTCCAAAAAGTCCTCTCCAGCTCAAGTGACTAGTTGAAACCTTTGTCTTCTGGTAAAGAATCTGCTTAACATTTTACTTAGATCAAAACACATATTTTCTTCACAAGACAATGAGATTTTGGAGCTTATTGCAATTTACATTTTACCTTATTGCCATATTGATGCACATACTTAATTTTAACACAATAAAATTTCATTAGTGTTTTACTACATGAGCAAACTCCCAATGAGAATTGTCATACTGTCTTAAGCTTGTAACATACATTTAACAATCGTCTTAGTTCAAAGTACCCAGCGTATGGTTTAAAAATAAAACAATCTTAGCCTTTGCTCTTATTACAATAATGTTTCAAACATCCTTAACCAAAATGAAATTTTTCAAAATATTCTAAAATATGCCGTTGATTTTCCTTTTCCTGATATACTTATCTAACTCACATTCCTTTCCTTAAGCTAGGCCTTAAAACTATAATTATCCTAAGAATTTCCCATTCTTCTTCTTACCTAAATATCCCTTCTAAAAATTAAAGAAACTTAATTCCTATCTTAACATGTAGCTGTTAGCAGGTGTCAGAGCCACACACCTAACACACCTAACCTATCTCTGTCTATTAGATCCAATTCACCTAAAATTTCTTTTTCTAGTTTTCTTAGTAACTAACTATAAAGATCCAGGACATTAAAGGAAAATTTCTTTATAGATATAAGTATTGCATGTCAGTGTCCAGGCAGGTCACGTGGGTTAGTCAAATGTCTTAGTCCAGATTTATTCTTCCAGGTGAGATATTATCCAAATGTCATTTTGGGGAAATCAAGTCAAAGGGGTCCAACCTCAGCCATACTGAGAAGTCGTCCCTTTGGCTGCCCATCCCAGTCACCTGACATCTTGGCTTCCTTGGTTGCAAGAACATGACATTTACCCAGTGGTATTTCCTTTTTGTTGACCATCCTGGTATCTGGCATAAGAGAAAATCAATTAGAAGTCCTGTGATCTAAAATGGTTGTTTGACTTAGTTAGAACTTCCAGTGAATACAATTCACTAAATTCCAATTATAATCCTAATGGAATCCCAATTAATGAAACTACTTACCTAAAGCTCAAATCATCCTTCCTGGGTCTTTGCCTAAAATCTAGTATTCTAGTCTCCTTTGTCCAGGAGATTGCACAGAGAAATATCAAATTATCTTGTGTTTATTTTTCCTATATTATATAGTGCTTTTACTTCAAAGCAAACAACCACTGCTTTGGAATATACATATATAGATCCAAAATATTCCCAATTCACATGCATAGCTAGAAACTTCTATATGTAAACTTATTTACCTGCTATTCATCCTCAACATACAAATAGTTATTTTTCCCAAGGCAATTGGGTTAAGTGGCTTGTCCAAGGTCACACAGCTAAGCAATCACTAAGTATCTGAAACCTGACCTGAACCCAGGTCTCCTGACTCTGGGGCCAGTGCTCTATCCATTGAGCCACCTAGCCTCCCCCTAACATCCAATTTACTTTTCAGAATTCTTTAAAACCATTAAAACATCTTAGGTAGCCTTAAATTTCCAACATGCCTTATTAATTTCTGTGAGTAACAGAGTAACACACAAATTACTAGATTGTACAAAGCAATTCCTCCATTATTACATTATTCATGAACCCACAGATCTATCCCAGAAAGGGTCATACTTTTTCATATTTTCCTTATTCTTCAAAACAATCATATTAATCCCAGGCTTTATTTAAAAAACACATTCACAAGAGATAGCTAAATACTGCAAATATTATCACTTTGCAGTTATAAAAGAACATCACATAACTGATAAAAACATGTTATTCATCAATAACTTACCTTACAATAGGGCCCACAATTGCTATTTGTTCAGAGCCCCCATCAGCTGTCTGCAGTTACCAAGAGAGAAGACCACATTCTTGACTTCTTTAAAATTAAACCTACATCGTTAATATACATTAAACATTAAGATTCTTATTCAAACATCTCATTTCCCTTAGAACAAAAGCAAAATGAATATTCCATGTTCTTTACACTTTTGTCTCTACCCAAATTCTCAGAATCCAATTTCATACATGACACATTTAAAACCCCAATATCATTACAATTCAACTAACTTCCCAACAGCTTAGTTTGATAAAAACTTTAGAGTACCTTATACAGAGAATCTAGCACTCACATTCCAAAAGCTCTATCCAAAATAAAAATACAATTGTTAGCATTATTAAACTTAACATTAAAACCAGTTAGAGCATTTCCCCAAAAGACATCAGTAAACAGCCCTGATAACCTAGGTGTTTCTCTTCTTAGTAACCCAATACCACTTTTCTTTAACCCAAAGGTGTTACAATAGTTTAAAAACCCAAACCACACAACTCCTTGCAAAAGTTAAAATAGTTTAATCCCAAACTAATTTAACAATCTAGGTTATTTAATTCCTCCAATTCTGTACAAACTTTGTCAGAATGTCACAACACTAGTATCCCTCTTTTAAAACCCTCAGTGTGCTTCCCAAAACTCTAGTCCAGAAACTTTAAAAACAATGAGAGCTATCACTCAGGCCACATGGCCAGAAGATAGTCATTAAACGTGATTTCCTTTCAATAAAGGAGTCTCAACCTCTGGATCTTAGATATTTTTTTTTTCTTTTTCCCAATCACACATCCTACCTGTGGAGGGGTCTTTCCCTTTAAGGCTTAAGTAGATAAGGATTTTTCTGCCAGTTCCCCACCATGCCCCTGCTACCCTCTTCTCCCCTTTTTATTCAGCGAAAGAATCTTCGGGGGGGAGTAGGCTGCTTCAGGGGGAAGGGGAGACAGGTCTAGGAATGTCCATTCCCTTCCCTGCTCTTGTATTCCCCCCTTTTGATCTAGCAAAGGAATCTTCCAAGGGGGAACAGATGGGACCTGGTGCTGGGTGGGGGGACGGGGTTTAGAAATTCAGGGGCTTGAGGGCTCTAAATTTAACAAAACAGTCATAAATGTAACACATTAAGAACTAGATGTCACAAAATAATCTTTCCATTATTACATTTATACCTGGACCTACAGATCTAGAGCAAGGTCCAACACATCATTTAAAATTTTCAGGGAATTCAGAAGGTCATGCTTTGATAATTTCCCTCATTAACAATCACTAATTCCAGCTTTGACAGCATTACAGTAAAATAGTTTATATTTCCAAAAGCAGATCACATGTTTGATAACACCCTTCATTCTTACTTACTGATAAGTAATCTAATTAGGGTTACATAATTTTTAATTTCCTAATCATTTTCCAAAGCCCCTCACATTTATTCAATATCATTAGAAAGGGGTATCTTGCAGTTAAGATATAATGAAAACATTAAATTCTTAGCCTACATGAAACATAACATGCTGCCATCTCATGCTCTTAAAGAAACACAAAACAACTGGTTCTCTTAAAGTTAACTTTATAATTTTCTTTTACACACAAACCTCTTCAGAATTTCTGCTTTATAACTTATGTTATCTCTTCTTCCAAATACACTTCTATTTTCAAAGAAAATAAGATCCTCTATCAATGTTAGTTTTACACAATAATTTCAAGTGTACACACTTATTACCTAGGACAGTGTTATGGCTATAGGTATAATTTCCTCTTTTAACAGATAATAAATAAGCTACATTGATCTCACATATCAATATTCCCTTTCATAAACATGAGGTGAAAAAACAAAACTTATCACAAATTTTCTGGGTCAAAAGGACCTTGAGTACTATAACCCATTGGCAAGGTAGTCTCTAGTTTTGTTTTTTTTTAATAACAAAATCTTTACAAATGTGATAGGTGAAACTTATAATTTCCTCTTGTTTAGTTATTCTAAAGCTAACTCACCAGTCTGTCCTGACTCCCATGACTCTGGAGGGGCCATAAAACATCAGAATTCAAACTCAAACATATTCTTTACAAACCCCTTAATTCAATTTACATGTATCTTTAGATTAGCACATTATAGGATCAAAAATTAACATTTACCTAGCAATTGCTTTCATATCAAACTTTTCACTTTATGGGGTTTATTACTTTTCTAATCAATTCATTGCCAAACATTGCAAAAAATACCAGTTTAATGCAATTTAAAATCATCCCAACCTCATATAAGCACATATCTCCCTATAGATTTACAGTTCTATACTTTCTTTTTTTCTCATAATGATTTGTACACCATTTTCCAAAGTTCCCAAAATCCATCTTTGGTGTACAAAGTCAACCCTGCTCAAACCTTCTGTCTACATACTTTTACCACTTTCCATACTTAACAGATGGTTTAAAAGAAACCCCAATTTTCTCTATGTCTGGATTTTCTTTCCAGTACTTTCAGAATCTCTTACTCAAACTATACAACTCACATTTTCCACCATTCCTTTTCATGAGCTCTTCTTGACTTTAATTCATACTATTCTGAACTAGAGTCATATAGCTTATACAGCTATAGAAACTACAGATATGATTCCACTTTTCACAATGCATTTTCCATTCCAAGGTTTTAATATTTAACATTTCTTGATTACAACTGCTAAAATCCTGGAGAAGGCAGTCATTCAAAAATCCCTTAGCCTAATTAGAACATTCCCTACCCCCTTCTTCAAATAGAGTAAACGGAATAACTTTTTATAGATAGAGACCATCCTAGATTCTTTCTGGGGGGGGGGTGGTCTTCTATTCTTCAGCCCTTGCATGTCCCATAATTTTCTGTAATAACTAACAATATCTGAATCTATATTGATAAACTCCTGAAGCTCTAATGATGCCATATCATTCTGGAAAAAGATTATTTAGTTTCCCCTGCATAGGTGTATCTTGGTAACCACATTATACATTTTAGGATTAACCTGACTCTCTTGTCTTTCTGAAATTTATTTTCCCTATTTTCAAATTAAAATAGCATTTCTTTCTATGATTTTTTTGTTTAACATATTTGGTAATATTTGCTGTTTCTTTAACTTCAAAATTAAGTCCCTTTTAACACTTACTTTACTAATTCTTCCTGAAGTAACTTTCTCTCCTGAAAGGGGGAGGAAGGGGGAAACACTGTCAGCACAGAATCAAGGAGAACGGGAAAGAGAAGGGAACATAAGCAAGGAATGGGGGGGGGGACCCTTCTCATAATAGTAAAATAACAGGATGAATAGTTTGGCCTCAGTCAATTTAACACCAAAATCCATTCCTTTTTTAAAAAAAAATTTAAAAATCCCTCTTGGAAGTGCTCAAGGGACAACTCAGAGGTGAGGAGGAAGGGATCAGATTATCCACTGTAACACAGGCAGGAAGCAGGCTCAAGGGGAGAGCCAGGGAGGGCATTAGATGCCTAAAAATCTAGCTGCTCAAAATAAGAGCAGCAATTTAAATGAGGCAACCCAAGGACAATTTTAGGGGAACTTTTCTGCCCATCTAGCAAATCAATAGAAGAACCCGCACACACAAGTAAATAGACAATCTAAACACATAAAGACAGATGAGGCACAAGCACAGATCACACAAACGCAACAGAATTTTCCAAACTGACAATCTCAACACATATCCACAAACACAGGCCAATGGCAAATTCCTGACGTCTCAGGAATGCCGTGAGGGGAGATTTCAGTGTCGTGTCCTACCATCTCGCCCTTCCAAAGGCAGACCAAATGTATTCTATATATCTACATATCACACATCCCTGTTTATGCTGATATGTATCAATGCAATGTACACATATGTAACACACACATGTATTAAACAATCTATTCTATATATCTACACATCACATGTTCTTTTTTTTTTTTAGGGTTTTTTTTTCAAGGCAAATGGGGTTAAGTGGCTTGCCCATGGCCACACGGCTAGGTAATTATTAAGTGTCTGAGACTGGATTTGAACCCAGGTACTCCTGACTCCAAGGCCGGTGCTTTATCCACTACGCTACCTAGCCGCCCCCTACATATTCTAATAGTGTACACACAGGTATGTAAACATACATGCATGTATAAACACAATATATTCTATATATCTACATATCACAGCCTGTACTGATATGTATCAATGCAATGTACATATATAGGCATATATGCAAGTATAGATACACGTGTATGACATTTACACTATGAAGCAAACAGAGGTAAAAATGACTTAGCCAGACTCACACAGCTAGTAAGTATCTGAGGCCACTTTTGAATTCAGGTCTTCCCTGCTCCTGGCCCAGCAGGTGCCATCTATTATCATACATAGTTTGATTTATTTTGGCAAGGCAATGGGGTTAAGTGACTTGCCCAAGGTCACATAGATAGTTAAGTATTCAGTGTCTGAGGCTGGATTTGAACACAGGTCTTACTGACTCCAGTGCGGGTGCTTTATCCACTGCACCACCCAGCTGCCCTCTATTACCAGCATATGGCACCTACCCAGTTTGGGAGGAAGGCCTGGCTTTGAAAGTCTTGGCTATGTGACCTTAGGCAAGGCATACCTCAGATTTCCAGGTCCAGTTGACACATTTTAGGAGGAAAATGACATGCTGGACAATGCCCAGAGAGGGTTCTCAGGACGGTGACTTAAGATTATGCCAAATGAGAATTAATTGAAAGAACAGGAGAAGACTTGCTGTTGGAGCAGGGGTGGCATGATAATTGTCTTAATTACCCAAAGGGTATCATACAGAAAAGAGTTCAGATTTAATGGACTTGGACCCAGTGATTTAGAACAATTACTGAAGGCAAAGTATCATATCTAGTCTCAGTCTATGGGAGAAAAATCTCCCAATATTTAGAGCAGGGGTCCGTAAACTCTAGCCCATGGTCAAATGCAGCCAGCCTGTTTTTCTATGGTCAGAGTGCTTAGAATGGTTTTTATATTTTGAAATCTAGCATTCTTAATTCCCTCAGGTCAATAAAAATGGTAGTAGCCTAGGAGTTGACCCATACGCCATAGTTTGCCAGCTCTTGCATTAGAGATAATAGTGGGCTGCTTTGGGAGTTTCAGGGCTCTCCTCCCTAGATGAGAACTTGATGCAAGATGAGATGACAATTTGAGGGTGGGGATACTCTGGAGGAGTGGTATCAAACTATATAGAAAAATAAGAGCTAGTAATCTAAACACAAGGGTCCCTGTTGTTGCTGTTGAATTATTTTCAGTTGTGTTTGACTCTTTGTGACCCAATTTGGGATTTTTCTTGGCAAAGATATTGGAGGGCTTTGCCATTTCCTTCTCCAGCTCATTTTACAGATGAGGAAACTGAGACAGAGTGATGTGACTTGCCCAGGGCCACACAATATATGCACTATGCATGTTTCTATATTTTAATATAATATAATATAAATGTATATGTCGATGTTATAGACATCTCTATATATACATATGCCTATGTATAAATATATGTAAACAACATTTATGTATATGTATCATGTAACCATATCTTAAACATTAAATATTTATCTTAAATATTTCTTAAATATATCTTTAAATATATCTTAAATATTTCTATGTACAAAGTTGTTTACATGTTTCCATCATTAGACTGTGAAGCAAACAGAGGTAAAGTGTATGAAATCAAAAGCTATCTTCCCCACTCCAGGTCCAGTACACTCTGTTGAGTCATTTAGTTGCTGACAGTCTTAAAATGTAAAGTTAACTATGTTTTACTGTATTTTTATTTATTTTTGTTAAATATTTCAGAATGACATTTTAATTTAGTTCAATAACTATGAATGGGTAGCCCCCTTGCAAAGTACAAGGCAGCATGAGAACATGAGGCACCAGGAGGTAGGATCATAGGGTAGGAAACTAGCAAAGACATTGGAACTATCAATTCCACCTTCCTCATTTTACACATAACGAAACTAAGGACTGTTAAGGGGAATCTGAGAAAGCTGAAAGTAGAATGGAAGGGACCTAACAGAAATTTTGTATTCCCTTCTGGCTTTGTAATTATAGCCAATATTACCAATGTCTGTAATTCATTGGTTGAAGAACCCTTTCGGGAATGCAGATCGAGATCCCTGTTTGCCTCAGGTGATAGCATTTGTGACTTCCTATGGCTAAAAAAATCATTATTTGTTGTGGCATATCCTCTGGTGATGAGTTTCTCTAACCTTTGTTCTCAGGGCCATCCAAGATTAATCTCTGAAGTCCAACTCCTTTATTTTACAGATGAGGAAATCGAAGCCAGCCACCCCCCACCACCATCATTGGGAGATGTAATGACTTGCTCAAGGTCACACACCAAGTAAGAAGTACCAGAGGGGTTTTGAAGTCAGTACCCTGTTCTAAGCACCATATTGGCTTAGCTCAGTTAGTCTTCAGAGAACAGATAGAGAGGCAGCTTCTGATATTTGCTAGCAGGAGACCCTGGGCAAGTCACTTCACTTCTCAGTCCTCATCTCTAAAATGGGGATAATAGTATATGTAACAACTCACAGGGTTGTGCAGCTTAGGTTAGACAATACATGTAGATTAGGCACTTTTATGTGCAAACATTAATATTTGAAGTAATTATCATCATCATCATCATCATCATTTCTGTAGATGTTTTGCCAGTGCATAGAGACTTGGCCTGAGAACCAAGATGATTTGGCTTTAACTCTGAGATCCGACATACACCGGCAGTGTGACTTGGGCAAATCCCTTAATCTCTCTAGGTAACTCTCTAAAACTTTAAATTGTAGAGAAGGTGACAACTTGAATTGATAGAGGGAACACCCTTACCTGGAATTTCTCTAGATCAATGAAATCACAGGGTCAGTCTATACCCCAATACTGTTAGTCCATTATTGATCTTGTTCCTGAAGCTTTATCAGCTTAGCTGAAACCTCTAGAACTTGTGTTAAGCCTTTTTGAATTCCAGTCACCTCAAGGCCACAGTCAGATACAGGAGGAAGGAAACCCTGCGATATGCCATAATATTATCTAAGATGCTTACTGACTCTGGCGTCTGAAACAGCTCAGTGGCTCAGGTCCTCTTAAGTTGGTGTGAGAATTTGAACCCATTCCCTTCTTCCTTCCTCCCATTCCTAAAGAGACAAGATTAGAGTAACAATAGGAATCCCTTTTGTCTTCTACTTTCTCCTTCCTTGCCTCCTTCCTCCCTTTTCCAGCAGAGGGTGTCCTGCCTTTGAAGAATAAAAGCTATGCTGTATGTCATTTAATTCAGGAGCAATGAATGCAAGATGGAAATAGGCAAATAGGCTAAAATAAAGAAAAAAACTTTGCTACAATAAGAAATATGTATAAGGAGAGGGGGTTTGCTACAGGAGGGAGTAAGTTCCTCTCACTGAAGGAAATCTCAAGCACAGGCTAGATGACAACTTATAAAGTGTGTTGAGTTTTTTTGGAGAGGGATATGGGTATGGAAAGAGACTCTGGAGGCAGAGGATGTGAGTTCAGATCCTGACTCAGGGGACTTTTTTATTGTTCATGTGAGCTTGAAGATATCACTGAACCTTCCTGGGTCCTCTGTTTCTGACAGGTTAGGACCAGGTGGACTCTGAGGTCCCTTCCAGAGTTCAATCAATGATCTTTTGAGAACTCTTTCAGATCTCATCAATGGGTCCTCTGAGGTCCCTTCCAGATCTCAATCAATGATCCTCTGAGTCCCTTCCAGATCTCAATCAATGATCCTCTGATTCCTTCACAATCTCAAACAATGATCTTCTGAGGTCCCTTCTAGTCTCAATTGATGATCCATAAGGTCCCCTCTGACATTCTTTGTGCTTTTGACTCAGTCAGTGCAATACTAGGCTCCCAAAAGGATGAACAATTTTACTCCTAGGATTCAGGGAACATTCAGGAGCTCCATGTTCTGAGTGTTAGGCAAAACTTGACCAACTCTTCTAGAGGACCCATATTGCCCCTGATATTGTTATTCATTTATTGTTGACTGATTATTATTATTATTATTATTATGTATATTATTCCTATATTATCATAATATTATTGAATGATATTGTTAGTCATTTATTAAGTGCCTACTGGCACTGTGAGCCCATGCTCCAAAGGAGTTCACATTTCTATCTCATTATCAGTCTTTTGGGGTTTTTTTTTCCAAGGCAATGGGATTTAAGTGATTTTTCCAAGGTCACACAGCTGGGTAATTATTAAGTATCTGAGGGTGGATTTGAACTCAGGTCCTCCTGACTCCAGGGCCGGTGCTCTATCCACTGTGCCACCTAGCTGCCCTCCTCTATCTCATTATCTACACATCAATCTAATAATCAATTCATCAATCAGCAAATACAAAGTCTATCCATCTCAGACATTTACAAGGATGTGGTCTCTGCCCTCAAAGGCCTTATAATTTATTTGGGAAGAAGAGGAAAAATACATGAAAAATTAATGATAGGACAACCAACTGAGAGACATCCTGGGGCAAGGCAAGACTAAAGGTTCAACAGTACAGCTAGGCAATGCAGTGGATAGAGCACTGGCCCTGAAGTCAGAGAATCTGAGTTCAAATATGACCTCAGACACTTAATAAATGTGTGACCTTGAGCAAGTCACTTAACCCCATTGCCTTGCAAAAACAAGAACAAAAAAGATTAAAGGTCAAGGAGAGATCCAGAGAACAAGGGAGAGAAGGCAGAGCTGTTGGGGTTGGATTAGGCTGGGAGGGCTTCATGGGGGCTTCACAGAGCTTCCAGAAATGGGGCTGGGTTTGGGTAATGTACAGATTGTTTCTGTTTTGCTGCTAATGATGATCAGGAAGCCAATTACTGGTTGCAGAGGCTGCAGAACCACCAAAAAAAGACAGACAGATGCCCAATCATCCTCCCTGATTACATATTTGTCCCTCGTCCAATGACTGCTCCAGCTGCTGCTGGGTCTGTGCCTTCTGCCTTGCGGCCCTTCGTGTTGGCATCCTGTTCAGCTGCGTGTTCCCATTCCCACTGAAGTGCTCTCCCCTCTTTCCTCTCTCTCCCCTCCCAGCCCCATCTCTGCTTCCCATCAAGGCTGCCCCTGGGTTGCAGCCATTTCCCAGCTCTCAATGAGCCTCTGCAATGAACCAGCACCCTGAGATAAGAACGACTCAAATTTCTTTAGCTCCCTGCCCTGCTTCTTCCCCAAGGACCTTGTGAGATAAGCTGGTGTCAGTGTTGTCACCCCTGTTTTACAGAGAGAGAAACCGAGGCCAAGACTGGCTAAGTAACTGCCTCAGAGTCATGCAGGGAGAGAGGAATTCATGTCCTCTGACTCTTAATTCAGTGTGCTGCTGTTTCCAAAGTTTCCAGCTTCCAGCTCTCAATTCAAGTATTTATTGAGTACCTGCTATGTTCCAGGCTCCCAATTTGAGCATTTATTGAGTACCTGCTATGTTCCAGGCTCCCAATTTGAGCATTTATTGAGCACCTATATTGTTCCAGCCTCCCAATTCAAGTTTTATTGAGCACCTACTATGCCCCAGTCACTGTGCTAAGCACAAAGAAAGACCCAAAAGTCCAAGCCTCCTAGGAGCTCATAATGCAATGGGGGAGACAACATGCAAACACCTTAGTACAAACAAGATATGTGTAGGATAACTTGGAAGCAATCTTAGAAGGAGGCACAGCATGGAAAGAGCTTGGAAAAGGTTTCTTGCAAAGGTTGGACTGCATCAAGACTTGCAGGAAGCCAGGGAGGTTGGAGATGGAGATGAAGAGGAAGAGCATCCCAGGGATGGGGGACACCCAGTGAAGGGGACACCTCTATTAAGGTTGAAATGACTACAAGATTTAAACATAAAGTTCCTTGAATTTTAGTCATGCCTTGCCCCTGGATGTTTCTTGGTTGTCCTATCTTCATTAATTTTTCATATATTTTTCCTCTTTTTCCCAACTAAATTGAAAGCCCTTTGAGGGCAGAGACCACATCCTTTCTACATATATTCCTCCAAGCCTTGGGTACATGATTTAGACATAGAGGAGAGCAGAGAATACTTTACTTACCAGATCTATGAAGGAGGAAAGAATTTATGTACAAATAAGAGATAAAGAAAATTATAAAATGCCAAATAGATAGTTTTGATTACATTAAATTTAAAGTTTTTGTACAAATAAAACCAATGCAAGATTAGAGAGAAAGCAGAAAACTGGGCAACAATTTTTAGAGCCAATGTTTCTGATTAAGGTCTAATTTCTCAAATTTATAGAGACTGAGTCAAATTTATAAGAATAGAAGTCATTTTCCAATTGATAAATGGTCAAAGGAAATGAACAGGAAGTTTTCAGTTAAAGAAATTAAAGTGATCTATAGTCATAATAAAGATGTTCTGAAATACCATTGATTAAAGAAATACAAATTAAAACAATTCTGAGGTATTGCCTCATGCTAATTGACAGAAAAGGAAAATGATAAATGTGGAAGGAGATGTGGGAAAATTGGAACACTAAAGCATTGTTGGTGAAGTTGTGAATTCATCCAACCATTCTGGAAAGCATTTGGAACTGAATCCAAAGGGCTATAAAAACTGCATTCCCTTTGATTCAGTAATATCACTACCATGTCTGTATCCCAAAGTGATCATAAAAAGGGGAAAGAATCTTTATGTATAAAAATATTTATAACAGCTTTTTGTGGTGGCAAAGAAGAAATTGAAAGGATGCCCATCAAATGGAGGGATGACTGAACAAATTGTGTATATGAATGTAATGGAATATTATTGTTCTTTATGAAAGGATGAGCAGAAAGACTTACATGAACTAATGTTTAGTGAAGCAAGCAGAACCAGAACTTTGTACACAATATCAACAACATTGTGTGATGATCAACTGTAATAGACTTAGCTCTTCCCAGCAGTACAGTATTCAAAGATAATTCTTTTTTTCCTTCCCTTCCCTTCCCTTCCCTTCCCTTCCCTTCCCTTCCCTTTCCTTTTTTAGGTTTTTGCAAGGCAATAGGGTTAAGTAGCTTGCCCAAGGCCACACAGCTAGATAATTATTAAGTATCTGAGGCCAGATTTGAACTCAGGTCCTCCTGACTCCAGGGTCAGTGCTCTATCCATTGCACCACCTAGCTGCCCCTCAAAGATAATTCTAAAAGACTTGTGATGGAAAATGCTATTCACATTTAGAGAAAGAACTATGGAGTCTGAATGCAGATTGGAACACTATTTTCACTTTTTTGTTTGTTTTTCTCTTGGTTTTTCCCTTTTATTCTGATTCTTCTTTCATAACATGATTAATGTAAAATATGTTTAAGATGATTTACATGTATAACCTGTATCAGATTGTTTGTGGTCTTAGGCCAGGGTAAAAGGAAGGGAAGGAGAGAGAAAAATTTGGAACTCAAAATCCTGCAAAAATGAATGTTGAGGGGTGGCTAGGAGGCACAGTGGATAAAGTACCGGCCCTGGAGTCAGGAGGTCCTGAGTTCAAATTTGAATTCAGACACTTAATGATTACCTAGCTGTGTGGCCTTGGGCAAGCCACTTAACCCCATTCCCTTCCAAAAAAAAACCCTAAAAAAAGAATGTTGGAAACTATCTTTACGTGTAACTAGAAAAAATAAAATTCTATTAAGTAAGAAAAAAAAACAAAGAAAATGTTCAAAATCAAGGTCTGAAGTGAAGTGTGTGAGGCAATGGCAAGGAGGCCAATGCCACTGGACCTCAGAGTACATGGGAGGGTTATATTGAAAGAAGACTGGAAAGGGAGAAATAAACCTGGTTAAAGGTCAAAAAAGGGATTTGATACTTGAGCCTAGATATAATAGGGAGCCACTGGAGTTTACTGAAGAGGGGAGTAAGATGGCCAGACCTGAACTTTAAGAAGATCACTTTTGACCAATGAATAAAAGATGAGCAGGAGTGGGAAGAGACCTTAAACTTTTTGCAATATTCCATGTTTGAGGTAATGAAGGTTTACTCTCTGGTGGTGGTTGTGTTAGAATAGAGGCTGAATATGAGAAATGTCTTTCTTTCCTTATTAGTTACATGTAATTTCCAGCCTCATCAGCTTTCAGTACTTGGTCAATTCATCCGGGCCTGGCTTTTGGACCTTTGTAGCAGTCAGTCACAGTATTTACTTAAGCATATATTTTGTGTTAAGAAGTCCTAGAATAGATAGTCTACTCAACCTTCTTCCCAGATCATTTATCTTGGCTTCATACTTGCTTTTACTGAGATAGGCAGGAGAGAGACTTGCCTATATCAGATAACCATTCCAACTCTGAGATCCTATAATTGAATAAGGAGGAATGAAGAAACTCAGCAAGAATTAAAATATATTTATGGAGCATCTCATATATAAGGCCTGATGCTAGACCCTTGTGAGGACTAAGAGAAAGATTCATTGAGGAAATATTAATCCTTCATCCTAAAGAGTATGTAATATGACTGAGAAGTTGTCATATAATAGAGCAAATAATGACAGAGGTAAATGGATAGAAAACAGCTCTGTGGTCAAGAAGACACGAGCTTAAACCCTAATTCTGCCATATTCTAGTTGGGTGACTCTGGTCTAAGCATCTTTTAACCACCACCCTGCCCCAAGCAACTTTCTAAGACAATAAATTGCTCATTATTTGCTGTTCTGCATTGGTAAAGGGGGTTTCTTTATTGGAATTTCCCTATGCCAATGAAATTACAGGTCTAGACCATCCCATCCCCACCCCTAAAAAAAGAAATAAAAAGTCAAATAATAGTAAATTGTGTAAATAGAAATTCCAGATGTCTCTGTGTCTAGAATTTTTCCAAGTTTCCAAAGAATAAGACTTGAAGTTGACAGAACAGATGTTATCTAACAATTGGAGGAAAGTGAATTATTTGGGTAGTAGAGACAGATGTTTGGACTTCTTCCACCTTACTCTTCACCACATACTCTACCTTCCAAGGATATTGGTCTCTTTGCTATTCCTAACACACAACACTTCATCCCCCTACATGGGTATTGTCATTGACTGGACAGCTCTCCCATGCCTGGAACTCTCCTCCTTATCTCTGTCTCTGGATTTTCTCTGATCTCCTTCAAGTCTTAAAATTCTACCTTCTATAAGAAGCCTTAATACTAGTGCCTTCCTTCTGAGATTATCTCCATTTTCTCCTGCTATATCTTGTTTATACATAATTATTTGCAAATGGTCCTATTTGACTATGAGCTCTTTGAAGATACAGACTGGTTTTTTTTGCCTTTCTTTTATTTAGAATAGTGCTTGACATCATATGGCAGACAATAAATGTGTTTTGCCTTTTAGAAATCTCAATTTTATAGATATTTTTTGTTTTCATATTTTCTTCATTTCCAAATATATCCACTTTCTCCAATAAGCCATCCCCAATAACAAGGATTAAATAAAAGAAAAAAGTCATTCCCCTCAAAATAGCCAAGCATCACCCTGTGAACTATTCCATTTCCATAGGTACTGTGTGTGAGGTAAAATCTTAAGGTTGTTTTACTTTGCATTTCTCTTACTATTAATGATTTGGAGCAATCTTTTATTTGGCTACTCAAAGTTGTACTTCTCTTTGAGAACTTTTAAATCAAATCCTTTTATCACTTATTAGGTCTTTATCAGAGATACTTGATGCAAATAATTGCCCTTCTCCACCCCCATAACCTCCCTGCCCCAACTCCATGCTTTCCCTTCTTATCCTTTCTTATGATAACTGAATTAATATTGATCCTCTTGAAAACATTTCAACTTCATGTAACTGAAATAGTCCATTTTAGTTTTATTTCTACTCTTCCTCATTTGATTAACAATTTCCTGCCTAGCCTCAAATAAGATACTTGCTCTCATTCTCTTCCAATTGTTTTATAGAGTGATCTTTTACATTCAAGGTATATATATATATATATATATATATATATATATATATATATATATTGTACAAAATATAAGTCTAAACCTAATTATTGCCAAACACTCAGTTTTCCTATCTTTTTTTGTTGAATAGGGAGTTCTCCCCCCAAAAAAGATGAAACAAGGATTTATTAACTGCTTGCTATTTTATATTCTAGGGTTTATCAGCAATGGGATTATTGAGTCCAATTGTTTCAGATTTTTCCTTATCTTTGTATTCTCAATGCCTAATCTAGTTTGTCCCATTGACACCTTTTCCTTATTTTTAAAATCATTTGCACATCATTATGAATATTACTATTTTATCATATAAGGTGACACAGTGGATAGAGTGCTGGACCTGGAGTTAAGAAGACTTATCTTCCTGAGTTTAAATCTGGCATCAGACACTTACTAGTGGTGTGACCCTGGGTAAGTCACTTAACCCTCTCTGCCTCAGTTTCCTCAACTGTAAAATGACCTGGAAAAGGAAATGGAAAACTATTCCAGTATCTTTGCCAAGAAAATCCTAAAAGGCTTGTGATAAGTTGAAAACAATAGAACAGCAACTTTCCCCCTACCTTCCTCTCATTATTTACCTTGAAATTCTAGATAGTTTATCTTTCCAATGAATTGTCTCATATTTTATTTTACTTCTATAAAGAATATCCTTTGTAATTTGACATAACAGGAAATTACAAATTAAGTTACACAATAGAGGCAGCTAGGTGGTACATGATTAGAGTACTATGTCTGAAATCAGAAGATCTGAGTTCATATATAGACTCCAACACTAATCATGTGAACTTGGGCAAATTTTTTTGCATTTGTCTGTCTTAGTTTCATCTGAGAATAATAATACTGACTATTTGCTAAGGTGGCTATGAGGATCAGCTGAGATAATATTTGTAAATCGTGTTACAAATGTTTAAGTGTTATATAAATGCTAGTTATTACTATTGCCATTTAGACAATATCTTCATTTTTTGTTAAATAGATCAATCTACTATTTCAAAGGATATGTGATCTCACTGATATGATTGTCCTTCAAAGATCACAACTGTGCCTTCTCATTCTTGTCTGTAAGGCTTCAACCTTCAGGTTCTTCCCAAAATGCTGCTGTTCTTCCCCTAGATCTCTTGGCCTTGGGTGGATGGCAATGGGCACACTATCCATTTTTTTCTCCTTGGTCTCACTATATGAGTGACCTGTATTTATTCTGGTTGTACTCTCTGATGATACACTTGATTAAACTTCTCCTACGTAATTATTCATTGGTAATGAAACCATGAAATGGTTCAATGCAACAAAAACAACATTTCTATAGAATTTTTAGGTTTGTCACTCTACAAAATCAGCAGACGTTTTGTTATATTGTTTCTTTGGTTGGGGAGGTAGTTCAGGTTCTGTGATTACATTGGTCTAAGAAGGAAAGTCCCAGTGCTAGTGCTGATTTACAACTATATTTCAACTTACAGGTTTTTTTTTTTTTTGCAAGGCAAATGGGGTTAAGTGGCTTCCCCAAGGCCACACAGCTAGGCAATTATTAAGTGTCTGAGACCGGATTTGAACCCAGGTACTCCTGACTCCAAGGCCGGTGCTTTATCCACTACGCCACCTAGCCGCCCCTCCACTTACAGTTTTAAAGAATTATTGGGGGGTCACTAATAGATTGACTTGCCCAAGATCATCCAAGCAATACTCATCATCAAAGATGGGATTGAATCCAAGTATTCCTTAATCCAAGACTGGCTATCTACTATATCAGTGGTTCTCAAAACTTTTGATTTCAGAATGTATTAAAATTATTGAGGACTCTCCAAAAAAGTTTTTGTTAAAATGGGTTATGTCTATTGATATTTAACCATAGTAGAAACTAAAATATTGTTGTTCAGTTATTTTATTCATATCCATCTCTTTGTGATCTCCCTTACAGGTTTTCTTGGCAAAGATATTGGAGTTGTTTGCCATTCCCTTCTCCAGCTCATTTGGCAGATGAAGAAACTGAGGCAAACAGGATTAAGTGACTTGCCCAGGGTCCAAAAACTAGTAGATGTCTGAAGTCAGATTTGAATTTGAGAAGATGAGTCTTTCTGACTCTAGGTTCTATCACTCTACCTATTGGTCTAACCCATACTCTACCTAGCTACCCATTAGAAATTAATACATCATAGTATTATTGAGAAAATAGTTTTGATTTTGAAGATGTCCCGGAAAGAGACTCAGGGAAGGACCCCAGACCATAATTTGAAAATAGCTATACACACACACACACACACACACACACACGCACGCTCACGCGCGCGCATGCACGCAGATATATATGTTTTAGTTAAATCTTGAAGAAAAGAGAAATTCTTTGAGTTATAGATATATGTTCTAAGAATGGAATGGGGGAGAGATAACTAATGTCAAAACAAGGAAATAGGGGGAATGTCAAGTTTGAGGAAGAGAAAAAAAGACCAGTCTGGGTGGTTCACAAAGTTTTTTTTTTTTTTTTGGGGGGGGGGGTTGTACTATACACCAGTAATATACACTTCTGTTCTATATCTAGTTAAATTGTGTCCCTGGTTCATTGATCTGGGACTGTCTGACATCCCAATCTGGGGAGTAAGCTTACCAGTTCTCTTACTCAGTGATTCATTATTCCAACATTGGCTATTCAAGGAACAATTCTAATTTTACTTTAGTCTAGGGGTTTCCTAGGAGGCAAGCAGATGGTTCACTGGAGAGAATGTTGGGCCTGGAGTCAGGAAGACCTGAATTCAAATCCAGCCTTAAACATTCATTAGCTGTGTTATTGTGGCCAAATCATTTAACCTCTATTTGCTTTAATTCAATGAAAGATATAGCAAACCACTTTAGTATATTTGCCAATAAATACTCTCACAGTGTGAATGTGGTGGAATACCATTGTTTGGTAAGAAAATGTGAGCAGTTGGATTTAAGAAAAACCTGGAAAGACTTAACATGAACTGATGCTGAGTGAAGTGAGCAGAACCAGGAGAACATTGTATACAGTAACAATACAACAACATTGTGTGATGATCAACCACGATAGATCTAGCTTTTCTCAGCAATAGTTATCAAAGACAATTGTAGAAGACTTCTGATGGAAAATGTCATCTGCGTCTAGAAAAAGAACTCTGCAGTCTGAATACAGAACAAAGCATACTATTTTTACTTTAACATTTTTTTGGTTTTTTCCTTTCTCATGGTTTTTCTCCTTTTGTTCTGATTCTTCTTTCACAACATGAGTAATATGGAAATATGTTTAATATGATTGTACATGGATAACCAATATCAAATTATTTTCTGTCATGGGGAGGGGAATGGAAGGGAGGAAGGGAAAAATGTAGAACTCAAAATCTTACCAAAGATGGATGTTGAAAATTATTTTTACATGTAATTGTAAGAAAATAGAATTTTAAATTAAAAAAGAAAGGAAAACCCATACAGGATCACAAAGAATCAGACATTACAGAACACCTGAATGAAGAATTTCTTCAAAAAGTGAAGTATGTGAAAGAGGTATAGGACATATTTTATTCTCCCATAGAAAGCAAATATAGATAAATATAAAATACTGTCTCTTTAAAGCTTATTACTGACTTAAATGTCCAGGGGTCCCTCCTCAATCCAGTGCTGACTTCCCCCCCCTTTTTTCCCCCTGGCCTACTTCTATAGCTATAAAAAAAAAAAAGAGGAAGATAAAAGAAGCTCCCAGGGACACTTGCTAGCCTCCAGGACTTCATGACCTTCTGGAATTCACAAGGTCATCTGGACTAAATTACTTGGGGAAAGAAACAAAAAAAGAGAAGTGATCCTGTACCACTAACAAACTCAATGAGGTAGGCAAACCCAGTACCAATTAGCATATTTTGCCACCCAACTCTCCTGGACATAGCTAAAAAGTTACCACACTTTAATGGCAGAAAGGAAGAAGGGGTTCCTACCTCTTTAGCAGAATCACAGAGATCTATTTTAGCGTCCAATTAAAAGCGTTTTCACTATCATACCATAGTACAAACCTTGAGATATCATGACCATTGGAAGCAATCAGATTTCTACATATGTTCTGAAGGGGCAAAAGTCTATGGGTTTGACTGCAAGGCCACTAGACCATACCTTAAAGGGGGCACACTTAGGAACAATAATATGATGCAGTTGGAAAGTTAGAAGGCAAATCATTGAAAGACTTTTATTTTTTTAAGAAAGATTTTATTTATTTTGAGTTTTACAATTTTCCCCCATTTTTTCTTCCCTCCCCCACCCCCCACAGAAGGCAGTCTGTTAGTCTTTACACTGTTTCTATGATATACAGTGATCTCAGTTGAATGTGATGAGAGAGAAATCATATCCTTAAGGAAGAAAAATAAAGTATAAGAGACAGCAAAATTGCATAATAAGATGATGGGTTTTTTTCCTAAATTGAAAGTAAAAATCTTTGGTCTTTGTTCAACCTCCACAATTCTTTCTCTGGATACAGATGGTATTCTCCATTGCAGATAGCCCAAAATTGTCCCTGGTTGTTGCACTGATGGAATGAGCAAGTCCATTAAGATTCATCATCACAGGGGAGGCTAGGTGGTGCTGTGTATAAAGCACTGGCCCTGGAGTTAGGAGTACCTAGGTTCAAATCCTGTCTCAGACATTTAATAATTACCTAGCTGTGTTGCCTTGGGCAAGCCACTTAACCCCATTTGCCTTGCAAAACAAAAACCTAAAAAAAAAAAAAAAAGATTGCTCATCACCCCCATGTTGCTGTTAGGGTGTACAATGTTTTTCTGGTTCTGCTCATCTCACTCAGCATCAGTTCATGCAAATCCCTCCAGGTTTCCCTGAATTCCCATCCCTCCTGGTTTCTAATAGAATAATAGTTTTCCATAATATACATGTACCACAGTTTGTTAAGCCATTCCCCAATTGAAGGACATTCACTTAATTTCCAATTCTTTGCCACCACAAACAGGGCTGCTATGAATATTTTTGTACAAGTGATGTTTTTACCCTTTTTTTAATCATCTCTTCAGGGTATAGACCCAGTAGTGGTATTGCTGGATCAAAGGGTATGCACATTTTTGTTGCCCTTTGGGCATAATTCCAAATGGCTCTCCAGAAAGGTTGGATGAGTTTACAGCTCCACCAATAATGTATTAGTGTCCCAGATTTCCCACATCCCTTCTAACATTGATCATTGTCCTTTCTGGTCATATTGGCCAGTCTGAGAGGTATGAGATGGTATTTGAAGGACTTTTAAAGTTAAACAGCAGAATTGATGTTGGGACAATTAGTCTCTTGAGTGAATCAAAAAGCATGACAACATTTTCACAGTTTGTTTAATATATTGTTATTTAATCCCTGTTTATTTAATTAGGTCTATGAATTCTTCCCACTTACACATATTTTATCTCAAAGATTGATGGAGTCACTGGAATTTATTGAGCAGGGGAGTGATATGGTTAGATTTATGATTAGGGAGAATGATATTGACAACTATGTGGAGAATAGGTTGGAATGTGGAGAGATTTTAGTCAGACAGACCAATTAGGAGGTTATACAATAATGTAGGCCTAAAATGATGAGGAAAAATAAATAGAAAATCTATAAAATAGTTGGGAATGAATATACAAGATTCACCCAGGGATTTAATAAATAAAAAGAAACTGTTCTTTACAGAAATATAGACCTGATTAATTGGAGAAATATTAATAGCTCATGGGTAAGCCAGATCAATATAATAAAAGTGACAGGACTACCTAAATTTAATTTATTTATTCAGGAATATACAAGACTCCCCAAACAATAGTTTATTGACCTAAAAATGTAATAATGAAATTCACACAGAGGCAAAAGGTCAATAAATATGAGAGTAATTATGAAAAAAAGTTGGAAGGGAGGCTATTGAAACCTGTAGGGAAAATAAAATTTATTACCTTATTAAGATAGTTTGTCAGTTTAGCATAACTGATTCCATTTTGTTTTAAGCCTCCATTTTGTGATTGAGGCTGTTTTGAATAAGTTTCTTTTCCATATGTTGTTTTACAATAATTAGATAAGCACTTGGGTGGTATGATGTAGTAAAACAACATGTGTGTTTTCTTAAATAACTGATAAATATGAAGACCCTCTGATAAGCAGACCACCAATGATCAGTAAATCTGAAGCAAATTATGTGGTCAACAACTTAGGAACCTCCATAGCTAAAAGTATAAAAAGGTCACCTAAGGCTCTAGCTATTAGGTGTTTCTAGAGCATGACTAAGTCAGAGTTCTGTATTTTCCATACCTGAGACTTGAGCAAATTTATGTTTGCTTGAAAGCAGTGCTGATTGAGAGACAGAGATTTGCCAAATGCCTAAGTTGGACAGAGATACACAGCCTCCAGCTGGTCAAAGAAGGAACTTTGTCATGGTTATGGTATGAAGGAATCTGATTGTAATCATTAAGATTCATGTTGGTAGGTTGTTCTTAGATAAGAGTATTGTTTGCACATTTTGACTAATAATGCATTGAGAAATATATGTCTAATTAGTGTTTTCATCCACTAATTAGCATGAATATATACAGTATATTATGGTACCAAATATCTAACTGTATTAACTACTCTACAAAGCAGAAAAAAAAAAAGAGAAAAGATCCATCAGTGGAACAGATTAGGTACAAAATATAAAGAAGCAAGTAACACATAAGTAATAGTGTTACTCAAACCCAAAGACTCCAATTACTGGGGGAGGAATAAATTATTTGACAAAAACAAAATCTGCAGAGAAAACCAGACAAAAGTCTGGTGGAGGGGCAGCTAGGTGGTGTAGTGGATAGAGCATCAGCCCTGGAATCCAGAGGACCTGAGTTCAAATCCTGCCTCAGACACTTAATAATTACCTAACTGTGTGGCCTTGGGCAAGCCACTTAACCCTATTGCCTAGCAAAAACCTATTTAAAAAAAGTCTGGTGGAAATCACATTTAGACCAATAAATTATACCATACATTAAGATAAGCTCCAAATCGACATATGGTCTAGATAGGAAAGGCGATATCATAAATTACAGGAGCAAAGAAGAAGCTTTGTTCATGGAAGGATCTATGACCAAAGAAATGATAGAAACACAAGATAAAATAGACAATTTTGAGTTTTCATAAAATTAAGTTTCTACATACAAAAAAATCTAATATAGATCAATGTAATCTAATGTAATTAGTAGGAAAACAGGTATCTGGTAAAATGTTTTCAGCAAATTTCCCTCATAAAGGCCTTATTTTGAAGATATATGAGGAACTAGTTGAACTTTTAAGATATTCATTCCTCTTTGATGTTTTTGTTCTTAGTTTTTTCAAAGAAGGCCACAACACCAGGGAGGTTAAGCCATGACATGCATGTAAATTGGATTTGAAGAAGGGAGTGCTGTGCTATGTCACCAGCCTCACTTTTTCCTCCAGAGCCACCTAGTCCAGTGGCCAAATATGAATCAGGATGACTAGAAATGACCCTGGATGCAAGGAAATCAGGGTTAAATGACTTGTCGAAGGTCACACAACTACTAAGAGTCCAAGATCAACTTTGAAGTCAGGTCTTCCTGACTTTAGGGCTAGCACTCTTCCCACTGCACCACCTAGTTGCCCTCTATAGATAAATGGTCAAAGGATTTGGACAGGCAGTTTTTTAAAGGAAGATTCCTAAATTCTTAACAATCATAAGAAAAAATATTCTAAATCACTAATAATTAGAGAAATGCAAATTAAAGCAATTTTGAGGTTTTGTCTTATACCTTTGCCAGTCTTAGCAAAGATGATAAAAGAGGAAAATTAAAAATGTTGAAAATATTGCAAGTAAACAAGTACAAATGTTTTTTACCATTGGAGTTATGAATTGGTTCAGTCATTCTGGAAAGCAATTTGGAACTATGTTCATAATGTTAATATGCTTTGCATACCCTTGAACACAGCTACTCTTAGGCCTAGATACAAAAGAAATCAAAGAAATAAGAAAAATATGCACAAAAATATTTATAACATTTGTTTTTATGGTTGCAAAAAATTGGAAACTAAGGGGAATATCCTTCTATTGGGGAATTCTAAATAAATTGTGATATAAGAATGTAATAGAAAATTATTGTGCCATAAGAAATTGTGAAACTTCTGCTGATGGGGTTCCTCCTTCTGCATGGATATCTCTTTCCAGAACTTCCATCTAAAGAAGTCACCAAGACCATGTATCTTATTTTCCACCAGGCTGCATTCCCCTGGACTTCTCTAACATATCCCATACCCCCCTTTTCTTTCAGCTTCATTTTATGTATTGTCTTCCCCCATTAGAATATACGTTCTTTATTTTTTTACTTGTATTTGTATTCCCAGTACTCAACACATTGTTTGCCACATAATAAACTCTTAATAAATGCCTGTTGACTGCCATTTTTGAAATGGACAGTTTCAGAGGAAACTAGAAACATCTCTATGAACTGATGCAAAGAGAAGGTGCTCAATTATGAGAACAATTTTTCCCATGATAACATTAAACAGTAAAACAATTTGGAAAGATTTTAAAACTGATTATCATATTGATAAACAAGAGTCCAAAAGAATGAAGATAAAGAATAATAAAAATTATAATAGTAGCTAATATATTGTTGTTATTCAATAATTTCAATTGTATCTGATTCTTCATGACCCCAGCTGGGGAATTTCTTGGTAAAGATGCAGATGAGGAAATTGAGACAAACAGAGTTAAGAAACTTGAGGCCAGATAAATAGATAGAATGAAGAACTCCAGGATTACAGAGAGATTACAACCTTTGGACACTAGAATAATGATAGTACTTTGAATAGAAATAGGCAGATTTGGAAGAAGGGAAGTACTTTTGGGGATGGTAGAATGGGATGGCTTCTGAGGTCCCTTCCAGCTTTGAGGTTTTGTTAGATAAATGCTATTTAATTAGGTGTTATTTAGGTTGAATGAAACTGAAAGTTTTCCCATCCCCAGATCAGACTTCTTTTCAGTAGTTTCTCTACAACCAGATAGTAGAGGGATAGGTGAACCTGTCCCTCTTTGCATATCCCTCCAAGAGTGAACCAATGCAAAAAGTCTTTTTTCTCTGACAAAGGCCTAGATACAAAAGAAATCAAAGAAATAAGAAAAAATGCACAAAAATATTTATAATATTTGTTTTTATGGTTGCAAAAAATTGGAAACTAAGGGAACTATCCTTCCCTGTCCAGGAAGGAAATATAAGCAGCTTGGGAACCTGGTTTTCTGAATCAGCTATTGTACAGACAGAGATTGGCATTTTGTAGAAGTAATGTCCTTTGTCACTTTCTCCTGGTTGGCCAGAGGGAGAAATATTGAAAGCACATGAGGAATGGAGGGGGGGGAATCTAGTTTGAACCTTTTCCTGTTTCTTCTTGGATTTTGCTCTAACTTGCTACTAGATAATAATAATAATAATAATAATAATAATAATAATAATAATAATAATAATAATTTTTTATCCTTCATTCTTTTTGTTTGTTTGTTTTTAGGTTTTTGCAAGGCAATGGGGTTAAGTGGCTTGCCCAAGGCCACACAGCTAGGTCATTATTAGGTGTCTGAGGTTGAATTTGAACTCAGGTCCTCCTGACTCCAGGGTCAGTGCTCTATCCACTGCATCACCTAGCCGCCTCTGTCCTTCATTCTTGAAGAAGAAGACCATGACATTAGAGAGGTGATACCATGACAGGCACATGAATTGGATTTGAGTGAGGAGCTAAGTCACCAGCCTCTTTCTCCTCCAGACTATCTGGGTCTAGTGGTCAGATATGAATCAGGATGACTGGAGATGGCCCTGGATTTGAGACAATCAAGGTTAAATGACTTGCCAAGGCTGGATTCAAATTCCTGTCCTCCTAATTCTAAGGCCAGTGCTCTATCCACTTCGCCATCTAACTTGATAGATAGAGACCTAGCACTATAGCCCCCCAAAGCTTTCAACTCATATTCCCACAGTTCCCATCACAAACCTGATAGATTTTCTGGTCCTGGTTTATTCAGCTGCTGTTTCATATTAGTGTTAGGTCAACCATCAGTCTGCAGAGAGTTCTGAGTCCCCAGGGACCTTCAAAGTTGTATTTACAACCACAAGTTCACCAGGCAGGCTGCTGACCCTCAAGTTTACTCTGTAATTAATAAACGGCTTTAGGTTTCCTCTGGATGGAAGATGCCATGAGCAAAAGAAGCAATTTTCCTGACCTAAAAATAATCTTTCATGTATTAATGATGTGATGGTAGCTTCCAGCTGAAAACTTGGATCCCTTCCCCCCACCCAAGTTCAATTGAAATAGCCTGTGATAATTCTGGCAAAAAAGACCATAATTGCACTTCCAATCTTTAGTTAATTATCTCTGTCTATCTTTCATTATAAATGTATGGAAAAGGTAGGGCTAGAACTCTGATTGAGCAGAAACACATATTCTGTTTCCCTCTGTCTGGATTCAAGGTGAAGAACTACTAGAGATATAACTTACATTCAAATGAATTAAGCCCAAAGAGAAGAGACTCCTGGCTTTATTAAAGCTCAGTTCATTAACAAAAAGTAAAAGCAACAAGCAAGTCAAAACAATTTTCTTTGGGTCACAATTTAATTGTTCTCTAAATAAGCAGGGAGTCATTCTGAGACAGGTTGTCCTCAAAGGTTAGAAACCATTTCCTTGTGTCTATTTTCAATTCCCTTCCTTTAAGAACCTTATATTTATACCCTTTCTTTAACAATCCCTGGCAAACAATATCTTCTTGTATTATCTGCTTCTTTTAAATGTGGGTGAAAAGAGGTTGTACAACCTGGTGTGGGCAGAGTGGAAGGTGGGATGGAGGAAAAAGGTACAGGACAGAGGATACACAGGATACCGAACATAGATTTGGTTAAGTTGGTTGGTTAGTTGTTGTCTTTTGTTTTTGAAGATGACCAAAATGACATCACTAGGTTGGAGTCAAGGTACAGTGTGTTTGATTGTGGCTGGTTAGACCAATATGAACTCAGAAGGCTCCACTACAGGTTGGGTAGAAATAATCATTATGCACATTTGGGATGGAGATGTCTCTAAATCTGTACATCTCACATTTCTTTTTGAGCTACTGCAATTTTGCTTTGCTTCTTCTGACTTCCATGTGGATACTTGCCTTGTATGAGTTCTCATTAAACTGGTCTTTTAGGAAAATGTTAATTTGGCATTCAAACAACATAGCCAACCCATCAAATTGCATTCTCTGCAGTTGAGTTTGAATACTTGGCAGTTTAGTTCAAGAAAGGACCTCAATGTCCAGTACCTGATTTTATCTTCCTATGACAACTCAAATGGAAGGGATTCAGTTTCCTGGCAAGGCACTGGTAGATTGTCCAGTTTTTACTGGCATACAACAATGAGGTCAGCACAATGACTCTGTAGACCTTCAGTTTGATGGGTAGTTTAATACTCTCTTCTCTCCCACACTTTCCTTCAGAGTCTCTCAAACACCAAATTAGTTCTGGCAATGTGTGAGTCAATCTCATTATCTCTCTTTTGCTCAAAACCCTTCAATGACTCCATATTGCCTATTAGGTAAAGTTCTAACTTCTTAGCTTGGTGTTCAAAGGGTCCATAACCTGTCACAACCTTGTCTTTTCAGCCTTATATCCTACTATTTCTCTCCACATACTCCTAGATACAATCAGACTAGACTACTTGCTGTCCCTTATATATAATCAGAATTCTTCTTTGATCATTCTGTTTTCTATGCCTGATGGTATCTCCCAAGCCTCTGTCCATGATGAGCTCCTCTTTATCCTTTAAAATACAGCTGAAATGTTATCTCCTCAAGGAAACTTCTCTTTGATGTTCCCAAGGCAAGAAAATATTTCCTCCTGTGGACCTCAGACAGTACTTTGCACCATTCTTATGTAATTGTTATAAATATAAAGGTCTCATGCCTGCATCATTTGCAAAAGAGAATGATGACTCCCACTCTGTTTGGAGAGTCTTTACTCCTTTATTCCTTTCCTGGCTTCATTCATGACCTTCCAGACATCTTTCTCTACCATGACCCAAATGTATTTTCACCGTAGAAGATCCTTCTATCTCTGTTAACTTCTCACTCTCACTAGTCAGGTCCTCCTTGAACCCCCATTTTAAGGAAATGCTCATGTTCACTCTTTCATTCCTGTTTTGGCTCCAAACCTATTTTCTTTACTTATTTTTTTCTCCACAGTGACCTCTAGGTAGGTCCATTCTCCTAATGAAAGAATGAACCTCCTTTCAGTTCCTTTTTGCATGTTATCTTCTATTAGAAAATAAACTCCTTGAAGGCAAGGGATCTCTTTCTTTTTTTTTTTTTTGTATTTTTATCCACAGACTAGCACATAGCATGTACATGTAAAGTAGGAAGGTTGTAAAGAGATCTAAATGTTAATCAGAGGCCTTTATGTTTAATCAAAAAGGAAACATGAAACCCATGAAGTTCACTGGGTAGAAGAGAGTCATGGTTTGACCTGTGCTTTAGGAAAATCCTTTTGGCTACTCTATGGAAGATGGGTTGAAATGAAATGGGAAGAGATTTAGGGAAAGTAGTTCATGTTTTAGGCTATTTATACAATACAATAATACATAATTTCTGAAATAATAATCAGCCTTGTTCTAGGGTAGTTTCTGTGTCAGAGGAGAGAAGGGGACACATACAAGAGGCTATAAAGGTAGAAAAAACAAATCTGACAACATATTGGGAATGTTGGATGAGTGAGGAGAGCATGACAATGAGGCCTGGAACCTGGGTGACTGGGAGGATGGGTACCCTGGACAGTAATAGGGAAGTCTAAATTTGTTGAGTTTGGAATGCTTATAGGACATAAAGTTTGAGAGGTCCAAAAGTCAGTTGGTGATTTGGGACTATAGTTTGGGAGAGAGAGAGAGAGACTGGAGCTAATACATAGATTTGTGATTTATCTGTGGATAGAGTACTGGCCTTAGAGCCAGGAAAACCTGAGTTCAAATCTAGTCTCAGTTGTGTGACTTAGGCAAGTCATTTGGCCTCTTTTCAACCTCAATTTCCTCAATTGTCAAATGGGATCATAATAGACCTACCTCAGATCACATATGTAAAGTGCTTTGTAAACCTTAAAGAATTGCATAAATGCTGGGATGTTGGAGTCACCCTTATGACTGTCTGTCAGATGTGCTATATCATGTGACCCTACTCCTTTTACTTAAGGTAGAAAATTACAAATGCAAAGGTCAAGGACTGAGGCCTGTTTTGAGGGGTCATGCAGCCTCAGAAGGGATAAGGTCTTAAGATTACAAGGTAATATCTCCATGAGCTAAGGAAGAGTCACCAAATGAATCCAACCCCCCATTATCAGTCCCTGCTATTCATCTTTAGTCTTGAGCCGTGTGGGTGATCCTCTTTCTCCAAGAGACATGATTCTGAGCAACTCCCCTTCTCTCTCTCTAGAAGGTCAAATCTCCAAACTCTTCAACTTGTTATTATCCTCAAAACCACACCCAGGCCTACAAAAATCTCCCTTGTCTGCTAGGGGGTAGATTCTGGGATCATGTTGCCTAGGAAAATAGGCCAAGGGGAACTCCAAATCTTCCGAGTTTTCCAAGTTCACAAGGTTGTCAGCTGGTCAATGGGAAGGGGAAATACAATGTTCCTTGTGTCTTCACTCCCTTAATCTCCTTGCTGCCATTTTGGTCTAGACACAAGGAGCTACCTCTTCATGGTGCTCCTGGGCCTAGAAGCTCCAGAAACTGTTTTACTTCTGGATTGGGTACTTCTGGACTGGCTTCTTTTATTTTATTTGACCTCATAAGGCATAACTGATTCTTTTCAATTAATTGCAAAATATTTTCTTTTTTTGAGATGTTGAGAAAGATTGAAGGCAAAAGGAAAAGAGGACAGCAGAGGAAGAGAAAGCTATATAGTATCAGGGAAACAACCAACATGAACTTGAAAAGACTTTGGAAGCTAGTGGAGGATAGAAGAACCTGGTGTTCCAATGGCCAATGGGATCACAAAGAGATTAATGTGACTGAACAACAGGATACCATCTGTTTTCATTTAATGATCAAAGCATTTCCTTCCTCCCAAATTAATTAAGGACTGCTTACATCTTTGATCAATTCAGTTGAGAAGTCTGATTCTTCCATTTTTACATTAAATGTGGCTGGAGTGTAAATCACCTCCTTTGCACATATGATATTAACTATGCTAATAAGATTTTTTTTCCCTTTTCAATGACAAATTCTGCAGTGGAATGATCAATGTCCCTCCCAAGGTTTTTTTATTTTCAATGAAACAGCCTATTTCTCTTTGTTAATGAGAATCAGCCCCACGTAGGATTTTCCTTCATCATTTGGTAAGTTTGAGATAAACACATAAGAAGTGACCATTAATAAATATTTGTTCAATGGCTTAATAACATCACAGAATATAAAATCCTGGTTAGTTTTTGCAAATGCTTCTAATTATAATCAGCCAGTATTTTTTAAGTATTTACCTCAATACTAGGGATATGAGTGCTATAAATGAAAAAAAAATAAACTTCTCTCAGGGAACTTCCATTCTAACCCTGATTCTGCCAGATCAGAATTCTCTAGGTCCCTCTCCCATACTGACAAAGAAGAAACCCAAAGGCAAAAGAGGTGATTTTAGGTTTGGTGATATTTTTTTTTAGTTGGCCTTTTCTGGTCATGTGAAGGAGTAAGAAAATCACAGGTAGAGCCTTCTGGGAATAATAGAGAACTATAGAACCTTGAGAAGGAATTTGCTTGGAGCCCAGCAAGGAACTAACTGAAGAAAAAGAACCACAGGGCAGCACCTGTGGAACAAGGGGATGTGGTATGGGAAGGCCGTCAGAAGAAGCCAGATCTCCCAAACCAGATGAGAGTATGTAAGTCCCACAACTGTAAGAACAGCTCCCCAAACTACCCTCATATTTGACATTATTACCGACAATGGAAATCAGTCTTGTCTAAGAAGATGGGTGAGGTTCCATTTCTTTTACAAAGGTTTTATTTTACTTGTCTCACTTTTTTTCAACATAAGGGTACTGTGGAGAGAGTGATGGTTTTGAAGCCAGGAAGACCTCAGTTCAAATCCCAGTACCCACTGACTGTATGCTTTTTTTAATAAGGGCATTAACCTTTGAGTGCTTTAGGAATTTATAAGTCTCAGAAAAACTACCAACTTACATAGATAAAACAAATTTCTTCATTGATGGCTCCCCATAATCAATGAAATCATAGGTCTAGTCCCAATTCCTATTTTTTTCAACAAAGCTAGGCCTCTCTATAAAAATACTTTGATATCTTTTGTTTTGACACCACTTTCACTTTCAAGAATATTCCTCTCTCCTCCCCTCCCTATAGAAGGTCATTTCTTGCAGCTAAGTATTTTAAATAGCTGCCCCCAACCTCATCTGAAAAAATCAACCAACATCAAGCCTACCAACATATGTAATGTTTTACACATAATTTCCCACATCTTCTGCAAAGAGGTAGGGGAGTTCATTTTTCAGCCTCTCTCTAGAGTTAATGTTTGACCTCTTTAAACCATAAACTGCATGCTTCTGAAGGAGTTGGCATCAATATATAGGGTAGCGTCAGATATGATTTTGCCAGATTTTCTGTGTAAAGAGAATAAGAGAAGCAAGAAATTCCTCACAAGTGTTAGGCCCCTTAATGTCATTTTTATTTGGAGATAAAGGGAGTAAGGAATTCCAGGAATCACATAGGGAGGAAAGATAGCAAATAGTTTGGAAATACAAAATACTCTAATTTGCTTTGTACAACCTGCCTCCCTTGGCTAACCCTTTAGCTGAAGCAGTGGAATTCCCCTAGGAAGCTCAAATGAGGGCAGCTGAGCCAAAAGTAGCATTTTTGATGACAACCAGCTGGGGCCCCAAGAGAATTCTAACAGGAGCATGGGCCAAAGGAGGATATGAACTATGAAGGGCCTAGATTCTATGTTGTTCCAAGGCCTACCCACGCAGTCCTGGGGAGCAGAGGGAGTTCTCAAAAAAGGCAGAGCCTCGCTATTAAGAGACCTCTGCTACCAGTGCAATTTTCTCTTGGAAGAGCCTGGAGCAGAATCAGAAACCAGGGAAAATTGAACAAAATTGTTCCCTATGAACTAAGCTCAACCTAAATGCAGGACCACTCATCTGTCTATCTCTCTTCTCTGGACCAAGATGAATAACCTCAAAGGGGGCAGTCAGGTTAGATGCCACAAAAGACCATCTGCCTGACCCCATGTTCTTTCCTCAGAGGTAAAGCTCCTTGGGCCCTTGTTGAGGGTTATTATACTCTCATTTTAGATATGATTCTAATACATCTGGTGAGATCTGTTTTTCCATACTGAGAATTGTCAGTGCAGATGAAATATCAAATTGTGGAGAAAAGGAGAACGTTGGGTTACATAATCTCAGAAGTCTTTCCAACTTGAATTCTATATAGCATGGGAGTATCTTGTATGGATTGAAAAGAGGTAGAATAGAAATCTCTAACCTCTTCTTTCCCCTCTTTCCCTTTTCCAAGGGAGACTTTATTTCTTGCCATATTGGGACTGGGAGCCTCTGTTCTCAGAGAGAGGGGAATACCGGGCTAGAATGATATCTACTGCCTTAAATAGTGTTAGGTAAGAGGATATGATTTTAAGGTGCCAGCTAAAATTCTGATGACTGTTTCTTTTTTTTATCTTTAGGTTTTTGGGGTTTTTTTGCAAGGGAAATGGGGTTAAGTGGCTTGCCCAAGGCCACACAGCTAGGTGATTATTAAGTGTCTGAGACTGGATTTGAACCCAGGTACTCCTGACTCCAGGGCCGGTGATTTATCCACTACGCCACCTAGCCACCCCCTGATGACTATTTCTTAATGAGGAAAGGAGGACCCCAAGTTTTCTATCCATAGCTTGATTTCCTTTCCACCAAAGACCAGTTCCACAATGAACAAACATAGAACAGGTAGCAAAGAATCCCATTTATCCAGGTCAGTAGCAAAATAGAAATCAGGGAAAATATACATAAGAAAAGGAGGTAATTCAACAAACCAAGAGAGAGAATTACCAGACTTTGGGAAGAAATTCCCTATTCTCTAATGTAGCAAGCAGAGGGTGAAGACTATGAAGAGGGCTTCTAACTACTCCTGTGTCATCTTCTTCCCAGGGTCTTATTGTCCCTTTAGCAACCTGAAGTAGGGTTGGGATTATTCATCTCTCTGGAGAAGCCAGAAGCTCCTGAAGTTGCCCAGGAGACCTGAAGAAAAGGAAGAAACTTAAGACTTCTCTTCTTTTCCAGTCTTGACAGCTCCAAAGGTTACAGGGAATTGATCTTTACCAATAAGAAGAGAGTTCCATACCTATGGGCTTTGGAACTTGGATTAGACCTTTGATTTTGAGATCCTGACATTGAGGGAAGAGACAGGAAAACTAAAAAGAATAGCAGCCTGGTTCTATGGTCAAATGTTCCTACATATTTCCATAAGTCCCCAAAGCATTACTGTACTAAAGCAAGGAACAGAAACTTATGTTCATAATAATGACTTGTCATAATGATGACTTAAGGGAAGGTCAAATTATATAGGTTCAGTGAATTGTTTAGGAAGGCAGGGAAGGGCAGGATATATTTAAGAACATTTTCTATCAAAAAAACCATTAGAATGAAAAAAGTTGGTTTCTAAATCTCCAGTTATTAGAAGTGGAATACCTTGATACGAAGTCAATGAGGTGTTACTGTCCAAGGAACTGGTCCAAGTGTTTACTTATCCAAATACCAATGAAGCCTTAGTCTCCCTGTCTCTAAATATAATGTTTTCTAAAATCATTGAATATTCATCCATTTTTCTAAACTAAGATAGAGCTGAAATAATATTTTGTTTAGTCTGATTCTTTTTTTTCTCATAAGTTTTAAAAGGCAAGGTTTTCATTTATCTAGGCTATTAAGTGGCACAATGGAGAGGATCCTGAGTTTGGTGTCAGAAAGAACTGGGTTCATATCCTGTCTCTGACACAGGCTATATGGCTATAGATAAATCATTTAACCTGGATATACCTCCAGCAATTGCCTAAGCTGGCAAGTGGCACAGTCAGAAAGATGCCAGTTCAAATCCAGTGTCAGACATTACTAGCCATGTGACCCTGGGCAGGTCATTTAATCTCTGCCCACTCAAATTCCTTGACTATAAAATGAGAATAATAATACCACCTATTTCCCAGAGCTATTGTGAGAATCAAATGAGATAATATCTATAAAGGGTTCAGCACAAAGTGATTGTTTCCTTCCCCCTTCATCCCCTAGGACTTATCTTGAAGTCATAGATTGTTATCTGTATTGGTGAATTGGGTGTCTGCTTAGGGAATTCTATAACTATTGAAATCAAAACTTCTTTGTGTATTTGAGTAAGTCTTTCAGTTCAATAACTATTTCTGAACCTCAAATTTCCTCATTCATAGAATAAATAAACTTTAAAGTCTCTAGGGGCCCTCAATTTCTATTTTGAATGACAGAGCTATTTCCTAATATTTTGTTTTATTGGTTAAATTCTGTCCTAACCCATACTTTAATAGATTTAGAATTGGAAGGGGCCTTTAATGTCACTTAGTTAAATTTTCTTATTTTAAAGGTAAAGAAACTGAGGCCCAGGGAGGTCAAGGGAGCCTATGTTTATACAGATGGCAAGTAAAACAACCAGACCTTCTGATTTCAAATCCAGTAGGCTTCCCATTGTATCACAGTGTCTACCATATTGTACTTCCATTTTAATACTTTTTTTTGCAAGACAATGAGTTTAAGTGACTTGCCCAAGGACACACAGGTAATAATTAAGTATCTGAGGTTGGTTTTGAACTCAGGTTCTCCTGACTCTAGGGCCAGTGCTCTATCCACTGTGCCACTAGCTGCCCCCATCTTAATTCATTAACCTTAATATTTCCAGATCTACAAAAAAAAAGCTAATTATGGAAATTTTTATCAAATCTACCTTTTATTCCTGGAGAATAAAGGGTGAGAAGATTTTATCTGTGCTTTAGGAGAACCTTATTGAGCAGCTGTGTGGAGAATATTGTGCAAGGGGGAGAAAATGAAGGCCACAGGACCAATTAGAAGGTTATTGCAATAGTCCAGGCTCCCCAGCATCCTAGGAGAGGATGATCAGCCCAGGAATTAGAAAGACCTGAGTTCATGCCCCAGATCCACCATAAACTAGCTGTGTGACCCAGGGCAAGTCATGTTAACCTTTCTGAAGCTGTTTCCTCATCTGAAAATAAGACTAATTGTATTTGTAGCACCTAGAAGGGCACTATGGAAACTCGAATTATTATTACTTAGGACAAAGGATGGCTACCTTCCTCCAAGGGTTATTGAGAGGAAAAAACTTTGTAAACCTTAGAGTGTTATATAAATGTGAGCTATTATTAGATTAAGGAAATTATTTTCTCCATGTAGCTTCAGGCTGTGTTCATATTGGTTGAGACTTGGAGAGTTAAGGAAATAAGCCAGATAAATCAGACCCAGAAAATCCTGTGGGGGGGGGGGGGGAGGAAGGGAGGAGTGAAAACTAGTTTTTTTTGAGGGATTGAATTATCTGGATTTGTTCTCTTAGTTAATTAAATTTTGATTCCATGTTATATGCAGGCTAAGTCACTTTCTCTCTAAACAGACAGTGAGAAAAACAACTGAATAACTCTGTTGGATTGTAGTATTGAAAGCAGTCAAAGCGTTGTTTTTCATTTTAAAGCTCATTTAATTCTAAGCAGGGGAGACAAGTCTGGCCAAGAAAGGAATTGAAGTCACACCTACAATTAGAGGAATCTGGTAGCAGGTCTCCTTGACCTTTCCTTGCCCTGAAGAGGCTTGGACAGGATGGCCTTGAGAATCAGGGAGGGGTCTGGGCAGTCATCTCAGCTGTATCAAGCAAGGATGCCATTTACCAGAGCGGCTGGAAAGGCAGCCCTCAGGGAGTTCTTGGAGATATATATATATATATATATATATATATATATATGTATATATATATATATATATACATATATATATATATATATGAATATATGTGTAGGATCATAAAGATCCTTCCAAGTAGATATCTATCTATCCATATCTCTCCCTCTCTCTCTTTCTCTCCTCTCTCTCTCTCTCTCTCTCCCTCTCTCTCTTTCTCCTCTCTCCTCTCTCTCTCTCTCTCTCTCTCTCTCTCTCTCTCTCCTCTCTCCCTCTCTTTCTTCTCCTCTCTCTCTCTCTCCTCTCTCTCTCTCTCTCTCTCTCTCTATATATATATATATATATATATATATATATATATGTGTGTGTGTGTGTGTGTGTGTGTGTGTGTGTGTGTGTGTGTGGGTCAGAAGGACACTTCTAGGTGGATGCTCTATCCCCATAGAGACATGCCCCATACAAAGATTCAAAGGTTGGAGATAGATTGTCCTGTTCCATGAAGAACGTGTAGGTCAATTTGCCCTGAATATAAAAGGTCAATCAATCAACTAGTATTTGCTAAGTGAATATCCCCTAAATATTGAGGAATCCAAAGAAAGGGAAAATGCCTTCATTTTCAAGGAACTCACTGCCTAATAGAGGAGATAATATGCAAACAACTATGTATAAACAAGATATATATACAGCTAGGATAAATTGGGAGGGGTCTCAGAGGAAAGCACTAAGATTAAGTAGAATTGAGAAAGACCTTTTTTTGTTTGTTTGTTTTGCAGAAGAGAAGGCTCAGAGAGAATGAGAGCAAAGGGACCAATTAGTAGGTTATTGCAATGGTCTGCAAGTGATGAGGACCTGGAATAGGGTGGTGATTCTTGGAGTGGAGAGTGGAGAGAAAAGGAACAGAGAGGAGGGTGGTTTCCTGGAGCAGACTGTGTCAGAATCTCTCCTTGGCCCCCAGCATCCTAGAATTCAACATTTAGACCTCAGAAGGTCCCCAGGGGTCAGAACCTGACCTTCCTGCACTATGGAACTATCTCCCAGCCTAGTGAGTCAACTCCAAAGGAAGATGAATAGCAGCATATATCACTGAATCTTAAAAAGAAAAAGCTGTGTCAGGGAACTTTCCCTTCCTTCTGGTAGAAGGATTTATTTCTTCACTCTGAACCTCCCTCTTTCCTCTTACAAACTCAAGAAATCCCCTGGCCCCACCTCTTTACTGCTTCCTTTCCGCCTCCCTCCCTCTCCCCCCAAGCTCCTTGAGCAAGGCTGAACTTGCTGGAAGCGGAGCTTTATTAGGGCTCCGGCAGTCCAGGGTGCAGTTTGGCCTGTTCCCAGTGAAGCCAACACATTTTATAGCTTTTTTATGATATTTCACAGGATCCTCTGTAAGCATCCTGCTGCTATGATTCCAGCAGAGTTGTTTCCACCACCCGTCCTGATACAAATGCAATAATAGCTGTCATTCATTTTTAGAGCGGTGCTTGCTTCACGGGGGTGCATTTGCTCACCTACATTACTCACAGGGGTATAGGGAGGCAGGCAGCACAAATATTATTACTCCTGTTTTACAGATGAAGAAACTGAGGCCCCAAAGGTTCATTGATTAGTGATTTGGGTTCATAGAATTTGATGTCTCTGGGTTTCCATCATCTCAGCTTTGAAAATGAGAAGGTTAACTCTTAAGGTCCCATCTGACTCTCAATCCATGATCCTCTGTTCCTATGTCTAGTCCAGCCTTCTGATTTTACAGATGAGGACCGGGAGGCCTAGAAGTGAGAAGGGACTTGTCCAGGTCACACAGCCAGGAAGCGGTATAACGAAGACTAGTTTCTAGGTCTTCTGATCAGTAATCTAGACTGAGTCAAGAAGCCACAAGACTGAAATATTTGAGCAGACCTGTGATTCCATTGATATTGGGAAGCTCCCTCTCCCACTGTTTCCTGGGGCACTTGACCAGTGGTTCAGTCCTGGTAGGCGAGGTGTCACAGGCAGGTCTTCTTGGCTCCAAGGCTGGTTCTCTTCCCAATTGATTGACTTTGCATGTAGCCTGTGGGGGATGGGAGAGGCCCAGAAAGAGTCCCCGAAGCTTGTCTTAGGCTGACCTCATTGGGAAGCAGTGTGATCCGTGGAGGGGTAAGGTCATGGAACAGCAGGGAACTTGAATTCGAATCACCGCTCTCACACTTCCAGTTGTGTGACCTTGTCCCTAGCTGTGGGATGGTTCTGAAATCTCATTTTCCGCATTGGCGGAGGGCATCCCAAAAGTCTTAGTGCAGTTTTAGGTTCCGAAAGTCTATATTTCATTTAAGCTACAGAAGCTTGAAAAGTGCACTGAAACTTTTGGGGCATGCTGTGAAATGAAGGGGTTGGACTCCAAGGTCCCTCTCAGTCCAGGTTTTATCATCTGTAACATGGGGATAGGACTCATAGAACCTAGTTTACCTATCTGTGGGCCTCAGAACAGCATATATATATATATATATGATTAATTTATCTTTTATTATTTATAATAATGCATAATTTATATTACAATAATTTTATTATATTGTAATAATGTATCATTTTATTATATTATGATGTTTTTATTATTAATTACTGATTATTACCAATATTGAGGGCAGTTGAGAGAGAGAGAGAGGCAGAGGCCAGGGCAAAGGGGCAGAGATGGTGCTCCTGGCAGGGGTGTGGGTTAGCTCTGGAGTCCAGTGGGGGGTGGGAGTTAGCAGAGTCCAAGCCAAGGCTGTGGGGGAGGTGGGGTGGGGGGCCAGAGGGGAAGAAGCAGAAGGGAGACAGACTGGCTGTGATGAGACATGGGGGTGTTGTGGGGACGTGCCCTTTGTAGGTCAATAGCAACAGGGTCGCTCCAGGGGGAGGGATGGGGCAGGGAGTGGCAAGGGACAACCTGGTGAAAGTTCTCTGGGGTCTGCCCTGTTCTTAAAGGAGCCCTAACTCCTGGGGGCTTTGGGACTGCTCAAAGGGTGGCCTCTGCAGCCTCCTAGCCTCCGGGGGGGTGGGGTCCTTGTCCTCTAATTTCTAACTTGCTCTGTTTCAGAATCAATCAATAAACACTTATTAAGCTCCTATCATGTATCTGCACTATACAATTTTATCTCATTTGATGCTCAAAACAACCCTGAGAGGGAGCTGCTATTATTTTTTTTTAATTTCCTTACAGTTAAGGAAAGTGAGGCAAATGGGTTAAGTGACTTGCTTAAAGTCATATAGCTTGTAAATATCTGAGGTCATTTTTGAATTTAGGTCTTTGTCACTCCAGGCCCAATTGTGCCACCTAGCTGCCCCATGGAACATAGTTTTAGACTGGAAGGGACCTTAGAATTCATGGAATAATCCTTCCTCAGGTTACAGGTGAGTAAACTGAAGCAGAGAGATAAAGGATTTTCCTAGGCTTACACAGCTAAGGTAGGATCTGAACTCAGGCCTTCTCAACTCCAAATCTAGTGCTCTGTCTACTGCATAACACTGCCACCCTTAAACACACACACACACACACACACACACACACACACACACACACACAAAATGGTCCTCAGGGAACCTCTGATCATGATGATCCCATATGAGCCTTCAGAAGATGATTTTGGCAACTATGTGAAGTATGGAATATAGAGGAGAGAGACTGGAAGCGGGGAGACGGGTTTGGTCCTATTGTCTAGGCGAGGTAAGATGATGGTCTGAAGGGAGATGGCAGCAATGTAAGTGTTGAAGAGGGAAGGGAGATAAGCAAGGGTGGTGGAGTCTTGGGGTGGTAGAAAGTCATGGCGCCAATGAGACTTGGTTGAGTTCAAGGCTCCAAAAGGTGATTGGAAAGGGACCACATCTGATTATAGATTTGGAAGTCACTTGTATAAAGCTGATAACTAAAGGGGGGTGGGGGGTGGATGAGATCATCAGGGGAAAGTGTGTGGCATCTAAGGTTGCAACCCTGGGGCAAAATCTCTCTACTCTCACAATAGTTCACCATAGTTCCCAGCATTCACTGTTTCCTATTAGGGGAACTATGGCTTGGTTAACTGCCATTTGCTTCATAAGAAATATATTTCCTGGGAATATCAATAGCTTTGTTATGGCCTGAAGTGCAACCATCAGTGGTACCTACCACAGAAAGAGAAACATTACACAAGAAGATCACAGAAAAGACCCCCCCAACACACACACGCACACACACACACACACACACACACACACACACACACACCCATATCCCACAATTTAAATGTGACCTTTCAGAACTTCAGTGAACACTTAATAGCATATGAGAAAAAATAAAAGAGATTCTTGCCAGGGTTAAGTGAACTCCCAAGTTTACTGCCCTGTCAGGAGTATCTGTGCATAAAAAAGATGGAAAAACAAGAAGATAGAAAATAGGCTTAGCAGTTTCTACTCCAAATTTGAGAATTTCTTTCCTAATGTTATCATGCTTAGGAACACTGGTAAGTTGAACTCTAAGAGCAGGAAGGCAGCAGCAGGTCCCAATATTCTTTTACTATTCTTCTTCTTCTTCTTTTTATTATTATTATTATTTTATTATTATTATTTAGGTTTTTTGCAAGGCAATGGGGTTAAGTGGCTTGCCCAAGGCCACACAGTTAGGGTAATTATTAAGTGTCTGAGACTGGGTTTGAGCTCAGGTACTCCTAACTCCAGGGCTGGTGCTCTATCCACTGCGCCACCTAGCTACCCCTAATTTTTATTATTTTTAATGAACAAAAATATATTTTCTCTCTTTTTTTTTACTTTTTTCAATGCTCAGAAAAGGAAAAAAATTCCTATTATAAATATTCAAGTGAAATTAATGCTTACATTGGCTGTGACCATGTGTCTGCATACATATATGTAGTATATATTTCTTTTGAGCCTATTACCTTTCCTTGTCAAGAGGTATGTAGCATATATTATCAAGCACCATGCTTCAGTCCTCTCAAATCATGGTTGATTATTACACTGATCAGATTTCTTAAGTTTTTCCAAATTTGATTTTACATTGTAGTTATTATATTACATTGTTCTGGTTCTATTCACTTCATTCTGCATCAGTTCATACATCTTGTTTATAGTCTAATGAGGATAACAGTTTTTCTCCTGATCAGACATTCACTGGGGACCATTTTAAAAAGTCAAGGAGAGCCAAAGTTCTAGGCTGGAGTTTCTACACTGGATCTTATATTGTGACAGTGGAGTTTAATGTTGTGGTTTGTCCTTTGTTTTCAAAAAGGACCAGTGACATCATGGGGTGATGTTTTGACTCATATATGCATTGGATTTAGGTGAGCAGAGTTACATGTACTGATATGAGACAGAATGAAGAATCCAGTTAAGAACCTTTCATGACCCAGTAGTGCTATTCTGGGGAACCTGTGAATCTGGGTGGTTTTCTTTGCAGATCTTTGATTGTGTCTCCTTGTATCCATGATGAAAAAGATGGATAGGTTTGTTAACTTGACTTCTATCTCTGACAAAAGTTTCAATCATATTAAGGGATGATAGGTGAATATTTCATAATAAGAAATCATGATTATTAAAAACTACATGGATTAGTGAAGAACAGATGTCATCACTTTTATTTTGGGCACCTCATATCAATACACATAACTCTGCCTCACTTAAATCCAGTGTATGGGTGAGTCAAAATATGATGTCACCTCTTTGAAAACAAAGGACAAACAACAACATTGATATCTAGTTTGTAAGAGAAGGTGGATGTTGCTGATATAGTTCACCTAGGGTTAAGCAAAACATTTTAGAAGAACTCTCTCCATTCTTGTGAGCAAAATATGATAGTAGATTTGGAATGAATTGATGCCAACTTGGAGGGACATTTTCAATGATCAAACCCAGTTATTTCTCCTTTGTCCCATGATCTTCTTTGGTTGAATGGAGGCAAAGATAGCATATTTACTAAATTGTCAAGTAGATCTTATTGGACTAAATCTATAAGAAAAAATTTAATAGAAATTCAAAATCCTGTATGTGAGGTCACAAAATCAATTTCTCTAGCACAAAGGAGGAGACATGGGTGGGAAAGAATTGGGGGTTTTCATTGACTTTTTGAACCATCAAGGAGAGGCCACAGTCAAAAATATCTAATGTAAAAAAACCTGACTTGAGAGGCTTAATGTTCAAAAGTTGGGAGGTATTAATAGACCTGCAGTACTCTTCCCTGGTGAGACCACATCTGTTTTGTGTTCAGGTCCAGGACTGCATTTGAGGAAGGAAACTAGCAAGACAGAGTATCTCTGGGAGAGGATGACTAGGATGGTGAAGAGCCACAAGATTGTGCCATACAGAACTAGTTATGGGGGATCCTGAGCATGGGGAAAAAGGAGAGCTCTCCTCAAGGATGAAGGGATTAGACTTGTTCTGTTTGGTTGCCTGGAAAGCAAAAATAGAAATAATGGGGAAAATATTTCAGTGAGGAAATTTGGGGATTGATATAAGAAAAGGAGGAAAAGAATAAAAATTTATATGGCTCCTATTATGTATCTGGGTTAAGTATTTTTTTTTATAAATTTACAAAGCAATTTTGATCCTTACAACTTGTTCTCTGAGTGTTCTCATTTAACAGTTGAGGAGGAAGGAGCAGCTAGGAGGCACATTGGATAGAGCTCCAGCCCTGGATTCAGGAGGACTGGCTTCAGGCACTTAATAATTACCTAGCTGTGTGACCTTGGGCAAGTCATTTAACCCCATTGCTTTGCAAAAAACAAACAATAACAAAAAACCAGTTGAAGAAACAGAGAGAAGTTAAATGACTTTGCCCAAGGTCACACAGCTAGTGTCTGTTTCCTATGGCATCACCTAGCCACCTAGTCTGTGTACAATAGGTATACTCTGGGCTCACTCTGAATAGTACTCTTATTAATGAGGACAACAATCACAGCAGGTTTTAGGTTGCCAGGTTGTTATTTGTTTTTAAACTTGACGTTCAATAAAATCCTCAGGATCTTTTCTTGTGAATCTCTAAGTATGTCCCACCCACTCTACACTTGTACAAATCTTTTTTGATTCATGCCTATGCCTTTAAAATTTAATTAGGGATCAATCATCAAATGCATTATATAATTTTCATAGTTTTATGTCTAAGACTGGATTTGAACTCATCTTCCTAATTCTAATTCTACTGTGCTGAGGAAAGAAAAAAAAACCTTCCTAAAAAGCTTCTAAAAGTTGAAAATCTGGAAGGCATTCCATCTTTCCCTCCACCCACATCACTGATTAAAACCTTGAAGCAAGTTGGGCCAAGGATGCCCAAGATGTGGTAGGCTAGGGGAAAAAGCATCTGTGAAAGCCTGCTTATGTTATTTTTTATGTTTTCATTCAGGATTACTTTTACTTCAGCATTTCCTTCTTTAACTCATTTTACAAATGAGGAACTGAGGCAAACAGTTAAATGACTTGTCCAGGTGCATAACTGGAACCAGATTTGAATGCTCTAGGTCTGCCACTCTATTTATTGTGCCATCTAGCTGCCCAACTATGTGGCTTGGGGCAAATCACTTCTCTGGGCTTCAGTTGGCTCATTTATAAAATGAGGGGGTTTGATTACATGATCTCATGATCCTTCTCCCCCCAGAAGTTTCCACAAGTGCAGGCCTCCCGTGTTGTTGCCACGGCTGAACAGAGCCAAGATTTCTGCCAGTCCTCACCTGTGATGAGGCTGATGCTGGCTGCCCGCCCATGGTGACTGAGGCAGATCCTGGAGCTCATCCTGGACCTCGATGCTTTGATGGATGCTCTGATTGGGATGCTATTAACATGGTCTTGCACAACAACCTCCTCAGTCAACTTTGGGAGCTCCCACTCATTCCCACTCCCTCCCCTGTACAGGTGTCACTGCTCAGGTATTCATTTAGTCATACACTCCCAAGCTCCTCCAGCACAGAAAATCTGACTGGCTACACTGAGTAAATAAATAGCACCAGTCTAAGACACAGATATATCCCAACATGCCTATTGGATAGAGAGAAGGAATCACTTTTTAATTCAATGACACCAAACTTGTCACAGACACACTTAAAATTATAGGCAGCTTCAAAGTACATCCCTCAAGATAGGAGTCCTTCAATCATCATGGTAAAGGGCCTCAAGATTATGCCACGCATGAATCACCGGAGGAAAATAGACATGTTTAGTTTTGAGAAGCTAAGGTTTAGGGAGGGGCTTAATATAATTCTGAAGCTATGGAAGAGAGAGAATAGACATGATTAGCATGGCCTTAGGAGTCACTGGGTAGAATTGCAAAGAGGCAAATCTAGGCCAAAGCAAGGAAAAACTTGTCAACAATTTGAATGATCCCAAATTGTAGTGTACTAGTGGGATCGGACTCCCTGTTATTGGAGGGCTTCAGGCAAAGGCTAAATGACTGGTTAGATAATGGGCATAAGATGATGCATAAAACCTGAAGCACTACCTAAATAGTAGCTCTATGATTCTTTCTATTAATGTAGATCCTTATTTGAGGATCATTTGGATGAGTTGATCATCATATTCCTTTTCAGAGCTGACACTGAGTGATTGTGTCTCTAGCTCCTTAGGTGATTCTGAATATAGTGGGAGGTCTGTGGACTTTGAGGAGGGTAAGGGGAGAGAGAGAAAAAGAAAAGGAGAGACAAGGGTAAGCAAGGGGAGGAGGTTAGTGTGGAGAGAGAGAGTGGATGATTGTCAAACCTCTCCCTTGCTGTTTTCTCCTTTCTCCTTTTTCTTTGATTTTTTACTATCCCATATACAAATAGCCATTATTAGGAAGGTAGTGTGGTATATAATAAATAATACCACATTGCAGACAAAGGATCTGAGTAGAAATCCTGGTGTTTTTACATTTTTATTTACTACCTGAATGACTTTGGGAAAATCACTTTCTTTTCTCTATAACTCTGTTGTTGTTGAGTCATTTCAGTCATGTTTGATTCTATATGGCCCCATTTGAGGGATTTTCTTGGCAAAGATCCTGGAGGGGTTAGCCATTTCCTTCTTCAGCTCATTTGACAGATGAGGAAACTGAGGCAGAGTTGAGTAACTTGGCCAGGTCACCCAGCTAGAAAGTCTCTGAGACCAGATTTGAATTTAGGAAGATGAGCCTTCCTAATTCCAAGCCCAGTGTTCTCTCCCCTGAATCTAATAATAGCTCACATTTTTATTGTATGTGCTATTTTCCAGTCATGCTTAACATCTCATTTAATCCTCACAATAGTCCTGGGAAGAAGGTGGTATTATTATTCCCATTTTACAGATGAGAAAACTGAGGGAGAAAGAAACTAAGTGGTTTGCCCAAGATGATGCAACCAGTGAGCAGCTGAGACTGGATTCGAACTCTTCCCATCTCCAGGCTCTGCTTTCTATCCATTGTATCCGGAAGCTACTAGATCCCATCCAATTCTTTCTCTTAAAATAAAAATATTTCACATTTGTATTGCACTTCCAGGGTCACAAATCACATCTCCTTTCAACAGTGTTGTGAAGTAGCATAAATTTCATCACATCCAGTTTGTCGATGATGAAACTGAGATTTGGTAAGATGAGGCAAATAGGTCCAAATAAAAGTTAGCCTGGGTGTAAAATGCAGTGATGATGCCTCCTTGTCCTTTCTGGTTTGTTATACCTCAAGGAGAGTTCTCAGGTGAACTCATTTTGCAGGGAGATAGCTCTAAAAACCACAGTCTCTTCACTCTTCCTTAGAGAGCCGGATAACATCGTCATAAGCCTTTATTGCATCTTCAGTGATGATGGAGGGCCTCTAAGTAACCTCACTGTGGAAAAGATTTGATTGGTCATGAGACTGGTCTCATTAACTCTGCATCCTGTTTGGAGCTCTCCCTTCTACTGTTAGGGGTCTGGAGGGGAAACAATGAATGGGCCATAGGATGCCAAAACCCCTGTAATGGAGACAATATAATGTCCTGTGCTGTTTGGGGCAGCTTTATAACCTCCTTCCCTGTTTCATTGTGTGGGCCTTCGAGTTTGGTTGTTTAAAAATAAAGCCTAGGCTTGAATTTCCAGCCACTGGTTTCAACATATCTGCATATCGGATTAGAAACACATTTGAAGCTAGGTTCTCCTTGGTCAAACCCAAAGGGATCCTGGGTTGTGGACTCTGACATTGGTACCTGAAGGCATGGAGACTTGGAGAATGAATTCAATTCACTTCAACTCAATAAATACTGAATAAGGATTATCTGTGAACAAAAGACAGTGGTTGGTCCTGGCGGGGAATAGGAAGTTTTAGATGAAAAAATCCCAAAGGATGAAGAGAAGTCTGGGATCACCTGGATCAACTTCATATAAATCCATAAACATCTATTAAGGATTGTGCTGGGACCTTGGAACACAAAGATAAAAATGAAATAGTCTTTGCCCTCAAAGAAAATAATATTGAATGATAATAATATATATTTATACATTTATGGCTTGCCCAGGCAATTGATCAGTCAGTAAGTCTTTTTTGTTGTTGTTGTTTTTTTAGGGTATTTTTTTTTGCAAGGCAATGGGGCTAAGTGGCTTGCCCAAGGCCACACAGCTAGGTAATTATTAAGTGAGATCGGATTTGAACTCAGGTACTCCTGACTCCTGGACCCATGTTCTATCCCCTGCACCATGTAGCCACCCCCAACAGTCAGTAAGTCTTACAAATATTATCTTATTTAATCCTCACAACAACCCTGGGAGGTAGGTATAGTTATTAGCCCTACTTTATAATTGAAAAATTTGAGACAGATAAAGCTAAGTGACTTGCCCAGGGTCACAGAGCTAATATTATCTGAGGCTGGATTTGAATTCAGGTCTTCCCAACTCTGGGACCAGAACTCTATTCACTATGTCACATAACTGCCTCTGACAGAATCATTGCACAGAGATAGGAACTGAACTCAAGGGAGCTAATGAGATAACCAAGAAATATATAAAGTATAATGGATGAAGAAAAGAGGACCCAGGACAGAGCTTTGGAAGTCAACCATAGTTAGTGGGTGTGATATGGATGGAAAACCAACAAAGAAGTTTATCTTGGTATGAAGAAATCTAGTTTCTTCCATACTGTCTAACTTTCCAGTAGTCTTTTTTTATTTTTATTTTACATTTAAGGCAATGGGAGGATTAAGTGACTTGCCCAAGGTTAGGCAATTATTAAGTGTTTGAGGTAAGGTTTGAACTCAGGTCCTACTGACTTCAGGCTCTATCCACTGTGCCATCTAGCTGCCCCTGTTGGTGTTTTTTTTTGTATTTTTGCAAGGCAATGGGGTTAAGTGACTTACCCAAGGTCACACAGCTAAGTAATTATTAAGTGTCTGAGGCAGAATTTGAATTCAAGTACTCCTGACTTCAGGGCCGGTGCTCTATCCACTTGCACCGTAGTGTTTTGTTTTTTAATCAAATCTTGTTATCCCAGTATCTTTGCCAGTATTATCAAATATTAGACTACTAGACAGTGCAGTTAGGTGGTGGAGTGGATAAAGGATGGACCTGGAGTCAAGAAAACTCATATTCTTGAGTTCAAATCCAGCTTCAGACACTTATTACCTGTGTGACCCTGGGCAAATCTCTTAATTTTGTTAGCTCCAGTTTCCCATCTACGAAATGAGCTGGAGAAGGAAATGGCAAACCACCTCTGTTTCTTTGCCAAGAAATCTCCAACTGGGATGCAAATGAAATGACTCAACAATAGGCTACAGTAAGATATATTTTTCTCTGTATGTTATCTGCCTAATCTGATCCATAGATTGATCTCACTATTTTTTTTAACCATCACTAATTTTTGGTGGGGGGAGTTACTATTTTGTAGTATAGTTTGAGATTTGGTGAAGAAAGGTCCTTTTTGTCCTCAATTTTTCCCCATTATTTTTCTTGAGATTTTTGACCTTTTTTATCTCTACATGAATGTTATTCTTCTTTTTGTTCTGATTTCATTAAGTAATCTTTTGGTGGTAAGAATGACTTGGCATTGAAAAAGCAAATTAATTATGTAATATTGTTATTTTTATTATATTGACTCATCCTACTCATGAGTAATTAATATTTTTCCATTCATTTAGACCTGTCTTTACTTTAGTAAGCAATAGTTTGCGGTTGGATTTATATAGTTCCTTCTCTTATTTAAATGACCAGTACCATTCAAATAAAAGTAGAGACAATGTACATCTTTATTTCAGCCTTGAATCTATTAGGGAAGGATTCTAGTTAATCCCCATTAAATATATTGGTGGCTCTTGGTTTTAGATATATGCTATTTACCATCTTAAGGAAAGATCCAAATGGGTACAAGAACTAAATATAAAAGATTTTTTAATTATAAAAGATTATGAAATTGAGAAGGAATTTATGTAATATCAACAACTTTGAAAGTTTAAGAACTATATTAATTAAAACAATCGTTCATGATTCCAAAGGATCATTGGTGAAACATCCTCTGGATTTAGGGTGCAGAATGAGATATATGTTGTATACAACCAATGAATCCATTTGTTTTGCTTCACTATACATATTTATTTCAAGACATTTGCTTTTTTTCCCCCTCCCATGCCCCCCACAGAATGGGATGTGGGAGGGAAAGAAAATAGATTTCTGTTTATTAAAACATACTTTTTAAAAATAGAGAGATTGGGGGTAGGGTGCTATAGATGTGGAATGCTGCATGCATTTCCAAATGAAGTTGCTGTATTATTAATTTTGCTTAACTGCTTTGTTTTACAAGAGACTTCTCATCAGATTGGAGGTAATCTGGAAATGTTTATAATTTAAAAATAAAACATTTTATTATTTTTTAATTCAGCAAACAAGACCAAGAAGGATTTTTGGGACAAAGACAGGAAAGAATAATGGCTTGAAAATCTATAGAGGAAAAACTATGCAGAAGATGGTAGTCAACAGTGTTAAGGACTATAGAGAGAGGTCAAAAAGAATTAAAACTGAGAAAAAAGCAGTCTCTCACTGGACTTTTACAACTCTGTGAGTTAAATATTACAACTCTTAAAAGTGGTACAGTGGAAAGAGCACAGGGTCTATATTTAGGAGATGCTTTCAAATCTGACCTCCAATACATCCTAACTGTGTGAGCCTGGTCAAGGCACATAACCTCTGTTTGCCTCAGTTTCCTCATTTGTAAAATGGGGATGATAATAGCCCCTATCTCCCAGAGTTATCATGAGGATCAAATGAGATAATTATAAAGTACTTGTTGCAGTATCTGATAATGTTATATGTAAATGCTGGCTTTTGTTATTATCCCCATTTTATAGATTTTGTTTAACCTGACAAGATCATGGGATCACAGAGATGGAAGAACATCAGAACCTATCAAGTCTAACCTGTACCAAAAGAAAGATTCCCTTTTGCAACATAACTGACAACTGGTTATATAGTTTTTGTCTGAAGACCTCCAGAGAGGGGAGGGGGAGACCAGTTGCCTCTTTGATATTCTATTAAATTTTTGACAGGTTCTAATTGTAATATCAAGCCTAAACACACATACCTAAACACACACACAGGTTATAATAATAATAGTTGACTTTTCTAAAGAGACTTATGTGCATTATTTCATATTAAATCTAACATCCTTGTAGTATGAGACACATACTACAAGTTCAATTGATTTCCATTTTAAAGGTAATATAATTTCTTCTTAGGCTAAGTGTCTTGCTAGTAGAAGGCAGAGGCAAGATTCAAACATAGATCTTCTTAACTCCAAGTCCAATAATCTACCATTCACACTGCCTTTCCAACACTATTAGTTCTTTTCACCAATTCTCAGATAGAGCTAACTCAACACTTTTTAACATTTGCCTTTATCTAGATCCCTTTTTGTTTATTTTTGCTAAGTATATACTTTCCTAAAGTATATTATGAGAACTGCACATAGAATTTCAGATACGTATTGACAGTTAAGTAATATCCGCTCCTTACTCTTGGACACCAAGCCTCTCTCATAGATCATACTAGATTTCTCAGTGGCCGTATGACATTGATGATTCATATTAAATTTGTTTAATAATCCTTCCAGGTCCATTTTTAGGCAAACTAGTATCTAGCCATAACTTTGCCCTCCTGAACTTGTGAGGTTTATTTTTTGGATATATATGATATATATATATATTGCTCTCTGTTAAATTTCATCTTATTTGATTAGACCCAATATACTTCTGTACTGGCTGTTACAGTCAGCTGACTGGGGTTCAAGTCTCTGAAGTTTACTGCCTTGGGCAAAATGCTTGACCACCATGAGTCTCCATGTCTATGAAAGGAGTAGGTTGGACTAGATGGCCTCTGAGGTCTCTCCCACTCCTAGATCTAACTTCCTATAAGTTTCCCAGAAACCTCCTTGTTGGTTTGTACACTCAAGAAGTGACACCCACCTTGGGGAAACTTGGTGGGGGGAAATCCCAAAATGTGTCCATAGGCTCACCTGAATCTGACTGTCCTTGGGAAAGAGCCAAGTCATCCATCTACCAGCACTGGAAACAACCTGTCTTGGAACTGAACCAGTCGTCTGCTCTCTGCTTGGTTACCACAGTTGGCCAAGGTATATTGGTATATTGATATATTCCTCCACCCCCAAACCTGTCCCTCCTACTGCCTTTTGAATTTCTATTGCTGGTACCAATAGCTTCCCAGCCAAATGAATCACTGGCAACTTCAGGGCTAAATTTGATTTCTCCTTCTAATTTATTTCCCAAATTCAGTTACTTGCCAAGTCCCTTAGATTATTTTTCATATTCCTTTTCTGCTTAATACTCTCTCTAACTGCTTCTTTTCACTCTTTCTAAGCCAGACTATTTTAACAATTTCCTAATCAGTCTTCTTGACTCCATTTCATCTCTTTTTCAATCTATTCATCCTATTATAGCTTTAATCTTCCTAATGCACCACTCCAATAAAGACACACCTTGATTTAAAGACTTTTAGTGTCTCTTCATTGGTACTTAAACAAAGTATGAACCTCTTACTCTAGGTTTCAAGGCCTTGTTTTTCTGTATCAAGGCTACTTTCTCCTCCTTATCTCATACTACTCTCTTTTGAGTACTTTTCATTCCCTATTCTCATCTGACCATCAATCATTTCTGGGCCATTGCTCATGGTGTCTCTTATGTTTAGAATGAAGTCCCCCTCATTTCTCTCTGTGGAATCCTCTTCATTTCTTCATTCAAAGCTTAACTCAGGTACCATTTTCTTCCACAAATTCTTTCTTGATACTCCCTCTAACTAGAACTAAAAGTAATTTTCAATAGGATTTGTGACTTTCTTTTGCATCTTTTGTACTTTCCTCTTTAATTTGTGTACATGTCCAGGGTCTAGCATGTTCCATATTATGGAATTAAATATCTTTCCTCCTATTAGATTGTAAGTTTTTTGAATCTGTGGGGAATGGTGACAATAAGTACAGCTCTTTTCTAGGAATTTGCCAATTAAAGAGAGAAGAGATTCAGAATAATAACAACACAAGGAAATGACAGATAATTGTTAAGAAAGGGGGAAACGATTTGTTTGAAGACTTGGAGAAGGAATTATTGATAAGGAGAACTGGTAGTTGGGGAAAAAAAGAGTAGAGGGAACAATCTACCAAAGAAGATGAGAGGGTATAAAAACCACAAATGAAAGGTTTGACTTTGGCAAGGAGAAGATCCATCTTATTATCAGAGGCTGGAGTAAAGGAAGAGAGAATGGAGAAGATGAAAAGAGCTTGTCAGGGTTTAAAGAGTGAAAGGAAGCTACAGATGTCCTTTATTTTTATAAATAAACTGCTGAAGTGAAGAAATGATATTGTGTAGGATTTCTGAGGAGGGCAGAAGAAAATCTGGGGATTTGAGTTCAAATCTCAGCTCTGTCTGTAGTTGGACAAGTCATTTAACATTTTTTGTTTCCTCATCTATAAAATGAAAGTGTTGGACTAGATGGAGTCTAAACTCCCTTCTGGCTTGAGTTCTAGACCCTATGATCCTGAGAGAAGGTTTGTAACAGGGTCTGTTAAGAATTTGATAGTTGGCAATATTAATAATAAATTAATGATAAATCAACTAAGAGGTAGGTCTAAGTTGCTTTGTCTTCAGAGTTATATGAAAGATTAGTTAGGTGGCATGGTGAAAAACATGCTGATCCTAGAGTCAAGAAGATTTGAGTTCAAATCCTGCCTCAGATTATACTAGCAATGTGGTCCTCAGTGAGTCACTGAACTCTGTTTTCCTCAGTTTCCTCACCTGTAAAATGAACTGGAGAGGAAAATGGCAAACTACTCCAGAATCTCTGCCAAGAAAACCCCAAAGGTCATGAAGATTCAGAACAACAAAACAACAAAAGAGACCATTAGAGTAAGGTCTCAATGAGTGCAAGAATATGGAAGAATAGAAAAGGAAAAATAGTTTAAGATAAAAGCAAATTTGTTACCTAAGCAGGAGGTATTCCAAACACTACAGTAGAGGGTGTGGTAGATAGCTTTAGAGTGGGACATTGAGGGAAGAGGGATTGCATTGAGGCGGATGGAAAGAAGGGAGTGGTATGGAGAACTGGCTTTGAACAACAGCTGCTGGGGTTCAGAATCACCAAGTTGGGTGAAAGTATGACCATGTAGGAGTTTAATCATTGAGGAATGATTTCAAGTAGGTTATCAACATTCCCAAGGGGTTTGGCTTCAGGATGGAGTCTTCTCAGAACTTCAAGTCACAGAGTGTGGCAAGATTAGGCAAGTGGACTGATGCAAGGAGGAGAATGAAAGGGAGTTTCTCTTTCTGGGAAGGACCACTGGAGATAGCAAGGTTTACACCCTTCTCCAGCGTATGCAGCCTAGTAGGCCATCCTTGGAACAAAGATTATTTTAAGTTCAGCAAAATGAATCTGCATATCAACAGTGTTTGCTAGTATATACAATACCAATAATTTCTCAGTTCTCTTCTATGAAGGTAGGTATGTTTTTTCTTAAATTTGGTCATAATAATTATATAACTTTTTCCTTTATATATATAAATTTTACATATTATTTTTATATGCATAATATATATTATATATCATACTCCTGGTTCTCACTGGCTTCTATATAGTTCATTTAAATATTCTGAAACTTCTCTCAATCCTTTATATTTGACCTCCTTATGGTACAATAATTTTCTATCAAATTCATGCACCACATTTTGTTTAGCATCCACTTTGTTTACAGTTTTTATTGTTGTTTTGCTACTATGGGCAACTAGGTGATTCAGTGGTTAAAGCACTGGCCCTAGAATCAGAGTTCAAATGTAACCTTGATACTTACCAGGTATTTGACCTTGGACAAGTCCCTTAATCCTGTTTGCCTCAGTTCTTTATCTGTAAAAAAAAAAATCAGTTGGAGAGGAAAATAGCAAACCACTCCACTATTTTTGCCAAGAAAATCCCAATGAAGTCAATGGAGAGTTGGTCATTACTGAAATAACTCAAAAAGTTTTGCTACCACAAAAAAATAGAAGTTCAAATTCTACCTCAGACACTTGACTCTTACTAGCTTTGTGACCTTGGGCAAGTCAATCCTGATTGTCTTGCTATCTTCAGTCATCTGGATTCATATCTGGCCACTGAACCCAGATGGCTCTGGAGGAGAAAGTGAGGCTGGTGACTTAGCACAAGCTCCCCCCCCCCACTCTATGGGACCTTTCTGTCTTTGACTTTGTTGAGGTGTATATACCTAGCAATAGGGGCAATGAGACAAAGAATATGAGCATTTTAGTTACCTTTAAAATAATCTTCAAATGCTTTTAGAATAAATGGACCACTTCACAGTTCCATCAACAGTGTTTTGTGAGACTGTTTTTTTTTTCCCCACCTTCAACAGTGATTGTTTCCATCTTTGTCATCTTTGCCAGTTTGCTGGGTGAGTTATTTTGATTTGTATTTTTCTTATTAGTGATCTGAAACCATCTCTTGTATAGTTTGCTATTCATTTGCAATTCTTCTTTTGAGAACTATTTGTTCAAATATTTTTCTACTTTGCCATCAGGGAATGGAAAATGCTTGGAATTCTAACCTTAATTTGACCATTATGTGTCATTATGTCTCCTTGACATTAGTATACACCTGCCCTAGTAAATATGGATTGGACCATGTTTGTCTTCTAGGAAAGAGATGATTATGAAGAATTTTCAAAAGAATAAATTATGGCTCTTCCCTTGAGCCATCCTAGGTAATCATTTAAAATGGTGAGGTATTCTCTTGATCCAGAGAACCCCACAAAATCATGCAAGTCAAGGGGTCCAAATCTCCGGGGCCAATTCAAGAACACCCATGAAACAGCTCAAGCCATCAAGGGCATGCACATCCAAAAAGCTACCAAGTATTTGAAAGATGTCACATTGAAGAAACAATGTGTTCCATTCCGTTGATATAATGATGGCGTTGGCAGGTGTGCCCAGGCTAAGCAGTGGGGTTGGACACAGGGTCATTGGCCAAAAAAAGAGTGCTGAGTTCTTGCTGCATATGCTTAAAAATGCAGAGAGCAACGCTGAATTAAAGGGTTTGGATGTGGATTCTCTTGTCATTGAGCATATCCAGGTTAACAAGACTCCCAAAATGAGACGGTGTACTTACAGGGCTCATGGTCAAATCAACCCATACATGAGTTCTCTTTGCCATATTGAGATGGTACTTACTGAAAAGGAACAAATTGTTACTAAACCAGAAGAGGAATTTGCTCAAAAGAAAAAGATATCCCAGAAGAAACTGAAGAAACAAAAGCTTATGGCACGAGAGTAAATATGACATTAGAATGCAAATAAAAGTGAAATAAAAAAAAAGACAATAAATTCTGGATTGTAACGTGTTGTAGGCGATAAGCAAATACAAAGCCATTTGTGAAACCAGTTCAAAGATTACCCTAGTCTCTTTTTAATTCTATGTCTAATAATATTGCTACTCTCATTTCTCCTGTGAGCTCAGCCCTGATAAATTTTATATTTTTCTTTCCAATTCTTTTAAACTTGAAAAGTGTCCCATTAGAAGTTCAGCAGTTGTTTCAGGTTATTGTTCAGAGAGGAAGGGAAGGGATGAGAGCCAGGTGGCAAGGTGGCAAAGCCCCCTTTAGCACCCTTGCTCTCAGAGAGCAGAACTTGGTATCTGGTATCCCTGGAGAGGCAGTAGCTGGGTCACCTGCAATCCTCCAAACAGAAATGTGGTCAGTTTGGGGGACTCTTCTATTAGTGCTATTTAGAATGTATTGTATTGGACCATGCTGTTTCTCTTTTAAAGTAAAGGACAAAGGAAAGAGGACTGGTCAAGGAGCCAGGAGAACAGGGTTCTTACTCTGTCGTCATCACTTCCTAGATGAGTAATTTTGGACAAATCATCAACTCTCTGAGAGCCACTTTCCTCATCTGTAAAATAAGAGTTCTGGACCAAATTATATGTCTCTAAAGTCTCTTCCAGCTAGCAGCTGTGTGATACAGTAGATACAGCTAGTTCAATTCATATCTTAGACCTATATAAGCTGTGTGACCTTGGGCAAGTCACTCTATCTCTACCTGCCTCAGTTTCCTCAACACCTCCCTACCAGGGTTGTTGTAAGAATCAAATGAGATAGTGTCTGTAAAGTGCTTTGTAAATTTGAAAACACTTTTACAAATATTATCTCATTGATCCTCTCACATCAACCCTGGAAGGTAGATGCTATTATTATTCCCATTTTCCAGATGGAGAAATGGCTCCTCCAAACTATCCAGCTACCTGTTGTATTGGGGATCAATGGATTGCCAGAGAGTAAGCCACCCTTCAACATGACTGCACTTTATACCTGCAGAACTGTAGGAATCATTGTAGCCTCCAAACACAGGATCTTGAAATTTTTATAACACTGAAAAATGCAAAGAGATTAGAATGTTGATACTAGATCTGGCATCTCCAGCATGCCCAAACCACAGCCATCTACTTCTCAGACTAAGAAGGGCTGTCTCACCTGCCTGTTTGGTGGCCCTCCTCCTGCTGGTGCGAGATTGAAGCCCATGCTCCTACATCTTAACCATGTTGGCTGCTCTGGCTAGGGTCTTCTGGGAAGGTGGTTGATTCCAATGATAAAAGAGCCTAGAGAAGCTGCCATTCCCTGAAGAGGTCTGTATTATCTTTAGACAGGGAATGCACAGCTGAAAACCAGAACTTTGGATAAATAATATGATGTCCATGCCTTGGCTGACCTGCCTATAGGGTTCAGAACAACTTAAGTTTAGGAGGCTGGCTATATGTGTGCCACAAGCCTATTGAGCTTGGAAACATCTGTTGCTCACAGGGGTTGGGTGGTCAAATGGACAGAGCACAGGACTGGGAGTTGAGTCCTGGCTAAAGTATTTTCCAACAATGACCTTGGGCAAGTCGGATTTTTCTAAGCCTCATGTTTCCTTATCTTTGAAATGAGCATCATCATGGGTAGCTAGGTGTGTAGTGGATAGAGCATTGGCCTTGGAGTCACATCCAGGGCCATCTCCACTCTTCCTGATCCATATCTGGTCACTAGACCCAGATGGCTCTGGAGGAGAAAGTGAGGCTTGGTGACATAACACAGCCCCCCCCCCAATCCAATTTACATACTTGTGATGGCATCACCTCACTGATGTTGTGGTCTTTGAAAGTGAAGGACAAACATTCTTTTTATTTTTTTTAGGTTTTTTTTAGGTGTTTTTGCAAGGCAAATGGGGTTAAGTGGCTTGCCCAAGGCCACACAGCTAGGTTATTATTAAGTGTCTGAGACTGGATTTGAACCCAGGTACTCCTGATTCCAGGGCCAGTGCTTTATCCACTGCGCCACCTAGATGCCCCCAGGGACAAACATTCTTATCATCATGGGTATCATCTACTCTTTGACTTCACATACCACCTAAGGTTATTGTCAAGAAATTTCAAGACCCTAGAGAAATCATGGCTTTGCTCTTGCTCTGTCTCCAAGTTCTGAATATTTCCTCCAAGTGTTTTCCATACATGAGTTCTTGAGAAGTCTGGTGTTGTATGGATGTGACCAAGCTATCAACCCAGCAGTTCGTAGATTCAGGACTGGGAGGAAGCTTAGAAGTCACTCAGTCCTGTCATTTTTAGGTGAAAAAACTGAGATAGATTAAAGGACCTGACTAAATCCACAAAGGTCAGGAGTGGAAGAATTTGGATTCTTCCAAAATTCAACTCCCTATTCCCTGTCCCATGGTGCCTGCACTGATGGGTATCCCATCAGCAAATTCCACTGCTAATGATATTCTCCTTTTTAGGATACTAAATGTGAAAAGTTCTGTTTCAAAAATATTTTATGGGACAATTTAAAAATATGTAAGTAAACTTAATTCTCTCCCTTTTTATTCCCGGAATTCTCTGATCTAATAGTCTTTTTTTCATTCCCTTACAAAGCAAAATTTATACATTCTCTCAAGATTGTTCAAGGTTAAGGTGTTCTATAACCAAGTGAATTTGGAAAACTCTACCTTAGAGACAACGCTTAAATCATCAGTCTCAGAAAAACTCTGTGACATCAAGAGGAACAGGGCTGTGACGACCAACTTCTAATTAAAGAAAATGGGGGCGCACGCGTACATTCTTGGAAACCAAACATCCCAGAGGTTTTTAAATCCAGGTCATTTTCTGCAAACCCAGGGTTTCTGGCAAAGAGAACCTCACCTGTGTACAGAAGATAATATGCATTCCCCAATACCTTTGCCAGAAGCCACACACCTCTCAGATTCAGGGGAAAACCTCCAGGAATGGCAAGGGTATAAAAAGGATTCGAATTAGTCTGGTTCTAGAACTCAAGGAAAAGAAGCACAGATTTAAACTCCTTGCCCCAATTATAGGGTTTCTTAATAATTCACAAACCATCAGGATTCCACACAGGATACAATGATACATGTGTCGACCAGTTTTGGGGATTTACAGCTGTGGGCCCTGAGATGAAAAGCAATATATGTGGTGTTATTTATATTTTACATACATTATTTAATATTTATCTTATTAATATTTTGTCTTATTTTAATATATTTCATATATATAGAAATAATTATATTTTATGCTTTTATCTTATTTATATTCTATGTATCTTATTTTATTATATATTTTATGTGTACATATACATGTATAGAAATATATATAATGTTAAATAATATAATTTATTTCTATATTATATATAGGAATTACATATTTTTATTTATATTATCTTATTTATATTTTTGCCCAGACCAAGTATTTACTGATCTAGGTGAGTACCAATGCAGAAACTCCCTCCAAAGATACAGGCCATCAAATGCCTGGGAAATATAACATCATAGTATTGATCAAGAAATCAACAGATTACGTACCTTGTTTATGAAATAGCTCTAATACCTAATACTTATATAGTGCTTACTATGTGGCAGCCATTGTGCCAAGGGCTTTAACATTATTATCTTATTTGATCCCCACAACAACCCTGGGAAGTAAGTACTATGATTATTTTCATTTTAAAACTGAAACTTCCTCAATAAAGCTAAAAAACCCTTTTGGTCATTCTTTTTTTTCCCTTGATAGTCCTAGCTCCTTTGGTACTTCTGGACAAAGGTGTCCAACATCCCCCACTACTGCTCTTCTTAGTATTCCATTACCAGATTAAAATATAATAAACAGATAAACAAACAAACAAACAAACAAATAAATAAAAATACATAAGAATCTGGATCATGTTTATATGTGGTTTTTCTAAGCCAGTATGTGACCAGGAATTATCTTTTAAATATAGTTTAGTGGTCCATGTTTCTGTTGAGTTTGACATCAGTATTTTAGAACTCCTAATCTTATTCATAGGATAGCTAAATCATTCAGTGGCTAGAGCATAGAACATGGAGTTAGGAAGTCTCAAGTTCAATCCATTCTTAAAAAATTTATTAACTGTGTGACCCTGGACATGTCACTTAACCCTGTTTGTCTTAGTTTCCCCATCTGTCAAATGAGTTGGAGAAGGAAATGGCAAACCACTCCAGTATATCTGTCAAGAAACCCCAAGTAGGGTCATGAAAAACTAAAAAGATTAAACAACAACAAATCCTGTTTTTACAGGACTATATCATTCTTTTTTAAACCCTCTTATTTATATTTATTTCTATGTATTTCTTAAATTTAGGTTTATTGATGAACTCCCTGTATATATCCACGTTGGTTTCTTTAGAGAGCTTTCTTTCTTTAGACTTTTTCTTAGGCTATTATACAGATTGGGGATTTAAAGGAGGTTTTCATAAGAGTTAGACAGATAAATAATATTTAAAACAAAAGACCTTAGTTATGATATATTTTCAATCATACAAAAGAAGGCCTAAGGCTGTCCCTAGGGAAGTGGTGGCCAGAGAAGATTGAAATCACAGGAATGTTAAGTGGAACCATAGGACATTTGATTGATGATGCAACATATTCTCCTAGATGATGAAGAGGATAGAGTGCTGGACCTGGAGAGAGGAAAACTCATCTTCCTGAGTTTAAATCTGGCCTCACTCACTGTCTGGCTGTGTGTTTCTGGACAAGTCTCTCCACTCTTTGTTTCCTCATCTATAAAATGAACAGGAGAAGGCAATGGCAACCCACATCAGTGTCTTTGCCGAGGGAACCCCAGAAGGGGTCATTCAGACATGACTGAAAAATGACTGTACAACAGACCCTACTGGAACAGTAGACACGATGCAATAAATGTTGTAGAGCAAAAAGTAGAAAGAAGTGGGACAGGCACAGGAGGGACTAGGATGGTATTGCAAGAAGATGTGAAGGTGGGCTAGGTGCCAGGAACTGGTCAGCTGTAAGGAGCTCTAAGTCCCACAGCTCAGGGAAGGAACTGAACCTTTGGTTAGAAGGGTTTGCATCATCAGGAGACACCCCAAGGGTGTGAACAGTGCAACCAGGAAGGTAATCAGAACCTAGGGTGCCATGTTCTTCAAGCTAGAATTAGAAGACAAATGGTAGTAAACAAAGAATTTTTGGTGAGGTTTCCCTCAGACTTGGGCGCATCCAAATTTCAACGATTTTTTGCCTTTCTTCCTAGGCATGTGTTCTTTGTCTTCCCCCCATTGGTGCTGTTTTCTGAGGCAAGTGAGGGCCACATGTTTTAGAGGGAGGAGATGGGATCTTACTGAGTCACCTGATGGGTTTCCCATCTCTGACATCTTAGGAACGACCCTACATTTTGACTAGAAGATTTCCTGGCTATACAAACATGGTCTATGAAAATTTACACAAAAGAACAGAGCAAAATGTTAAGCAGGAGGAAGAGGGAGGATCCAAGTTACAAGAGAGCACTATGGACCAGAGAGATCCCTAAAGCTAGAGAGATTTTTGGATTCTCATTTTTCTAAACCATTATCTTGCTTGATCCTTCTACAAACTCCATGAAAAAGTCAGGATTGATATTACCATACTCATTTTAAAGCTGAAGAAGCTGAGATCCAGTGGGTTAAAGTGATTCAATCAATATCTCAGATATTAAATTCTTTTTGCTCCTACAAAGAATAAGGTAATGATTAGGTTATTATTAGCAGGATCAGATATAAAAGATGCTTCTTAAGGAAGAAGGATGAAGGGCAGCTAGGTGGCTCAGTTAATGGAACACCAGTCCTGAAGTCAGGAGTACCTGAGTTCAAATCCAGCCTCACACACATAATAATTACCTAGCTGTGTGACCCTGGGCAAGTCACTTAAGCCCATTGCCTTGCCAAAAAAAAAAAAAGGAAATCTGGTTTGGGTCTAAGGAAAAAGGGTAGGCCAAGTGGTGATACTAAACAGTAAATGGAGAACTAAATCAGTCCAACCCAATTGGAATCAACACAAGTTTCCAGAGTGGCCAAATCCAAGAAGCAAGACAAGTAATAGAAAAGAATTTTTAGCAGTGGGCAAAGCTAGGGAAATGAGGATGAAGTCAGGGAGGAACATGCTACACAGAGGAGGGATGTGCAACTTGGAATTGATGAATTGGTCTCAACCAGTTTCAACATTTTTTAATGATGGCAGTATTTCATGTGTGAACCATCCCTAGCTCCTTTGTGGTCCCAACCAACAAGGTTGGTAGTTAGTCAGCAAGCTTTTATTAAGAACTTAACATGTGCCAGACACTGGCTTAAGGCCTAAGGATACAATGAAAAGCAAAAACATGGTCTCTTATCCTCAAGAGGTTTGCATTCTAATGAGGGAGACAACATGCAAATAGCTGTATTCATTCAAAATATTTACAGTACAAAGTTATCACAGAAGGAAGGCATTGGGAGATCAGGGACTAGGAAAGGCCACCTACAGAAGATTAGATTTAGGTTGAATCTTAACAGGAAGGTAGGAGTAGGAAGTGAAGGAGAACATTCCAGTATTGGAAGGACAGGAGTCAGGAGATAATTACCCCTCAAGAAAAAGCATGTGGGCCAGTGTGGCTGCATCACAGAGGAGCTAGAGGGAGGAGAATGTAAGAAGATCGGAAAGATAGGAAGGACACAGGTATTGTCATTTGTGTTTTGAAGAAAAAGTTTCTTCTTGGTTTTTGCCATTGAGGGAACTATCAATTAGGCAAATGATTGATGGTTGATTATACTTGTACTTGGACAAGAAAGTTTTGGGATGCCAGGAAATAGGAAAACTGACAGTATATGAGTGAGTAATTTCAAGATTTGAGGTACAATCTCATAACTATCCTAAGAATTTGGAGGTACAAGGTGAATATTACAAATGGTACTTAGGGCAAACCAATAAATGTTTTGCTCTCATTTGAGAGAGGATGGAGATTAAACCAGGAGGAAAACTGCTAGTGTATGAGTAAGTAGTCTCAAGTTTTAGAGTCTCAGAACTATCCTAGGAATTTGGGGGACAAGTGAGTATTGAAAATGGCAGGATGGAACTGGGAAAGGGCTCACCCCAGCAAATCAACAGGTACCTTTCTATTTTGACTAATTATTCTATGTTGTTTCTTTATACTGGAGGACAATCAGTATTGTCAACCATCTCCAGTTAGAATACCATTTAAATTTGATACCTTGGGGTAAAATCTCTGCCCATCCTGCCCTAGTTACAGCTTTGTGAGGCAGAGGGTGGGTTAGTTAGTTTGTGAAGAGCATCTGGTCAGTTAGATCTTAAGAAGAATGCAATAGGGCCTGAGACTACAGTGGGGGCTGTCATGTTCTTAAGAGCTCCTCCCCTTGTGTTGAAAATGTGGTGTGTGGGGTGCTGATAAATATCTTGTTGGTTCAAGTCATGCTTCATATTGCTACTGAGCCTACACATAAATTGTGGGGAGTAAGCAATGATGAAACTGTGATATGAGATTTAGGCAAGCTTTGCCAATCTGAATCATCCCAGAAGACTTGCTCTCCATTCTTAAAGAAAATATTTACAATTCATTTAAATTGAATTCAACGTGTATAAAATGCCAACCCAGTTCAGAATAATTTACAAATAACAACTAAAACAACATAATGAAGGAAACTGTTCCTCTACCCCTCAAGATGAGTGATATACATTGACTTTCCTGGTGCCTCACCCTAAACAGTTTAGATTATTGAGAAGATCTGGACACGGACACCTACAAAATTCATGAGATTTAAGGACACGGGTACATTTCAGATGTCAGAGACTTGTGTCAATACCCCAAAAGCCTTTGGGTTGCATTGTTCAGGTGAGGTGTTGCTCTTCCCTCCTCTTAGCAAGGAGAAAAGCTGCCAAGAGAGTAAGAATAATATGTGTCCAGTCAAAGGGAAAACCTACACAGCTCTGTTCTGACTTGTTGACTCTGCTAGGTCAGTTAAACAAAGGAAACAGACCTTATATTCCTGGAGCCCACGGTGGTTCAACCCAACAAGGACCCTGTACAAAATAGAATGAAGAATGGATTTTAAAATAACAAACTTTCAAAAATAGATTCATTCAGTCATTCAAAATCCCATCCAAAAACCATTTATGAAGTTCCTCAGAATGCTGCCATGGACAATATTTTAGTTTTGGACTCATATCCCACTTTGAGCCCCAATTTTCTCATTTGTTAATAAGTGGGCTCTAGTAAATTGTAAGATCTTTTCTAGCTCTGAATCAATGATTCTCCAGAGCACTGTACTAAGAGCTTAATTTTGAATGAGAAAGAGAAAGATTACAGACTTTTGAAATTGCTTTTGTGAAAGCCATATCTTATGGTTACCAGGTCATTGCTGTTATAACGGTCTTAATATCCCATTCACATAGTGCAAAGCACTATTAATCCCAGACATCAAGGAGTTTGTTAATTGGGGAAGAAAATATGTAACTGATAAAAATAGCACAACATAAATTGAAGAGAGCTAGGGGGCACAGTGGATTAAGTTCAAATCAGACCTCAGATACTTATTAACTTGTGTAACTGTGGGCAAAGCATTTAACCCTGTTTGCCTTAGTTTTCTCATCTGTAAAATGAGCTGGAGAAGGAAATAGCAAATATTTCAGGATCTTTATCAAGAAAACCCCAAATGGAATCATGAAGAGTCAACTAAGACTGAAAAATGACTCAGCAAGAACAAATTGAGAGAGAGAAGGCTAATACTATTGGGAAGATGGCTCACTGATTAAGACTTAGAAGACAAGATTAATGATAGATTTGCTTTCACTAGCTGTATGACCTTGGGCAAGTCACTTAATCATGATTGCCTTGCATCCAAAACCATCTCCAGTTATCCTGATTCATATCTGTCCACTGAACCCAGATGACTCTGGAGGAGAAAGTGAGGCTGGTGACTTAGCACAGAACCCCCCTCACTCAAATCTAGTTCACTTGCATGTCATGGCATCACCTCCCTGATATTATGGTCTTCTTTGTAAATGAAGGACAAACAAAAACAGGAGGGAGTGCATTCCAGGCATAGGAAGAAGGAACATTTAAAAATATGAAGAGCATCTTTATTTTTGTCTTTCCCAACTAAAACAGGAGCTCCTTGAAGGAAGGAATTGTCTTATGCCTTTCTTTGTATCCCCAGGGTTTGGTCTGGTGTTTAACACTCAATAAATGTTTATTGAATAGATGAGTATTTAATGAGAGCAACTTGCTGTTCTATTTGGCTGGAACATAGAGGTCATGAAGTTCAAAGTGAATTGAGGGTGTGGAATGAAAGAGTGAAGAGGTATTGGTTGCCTGAGCATTTGGTCAGAGTTGGAAGAGTGTTGCCCCAGGAAATGCTGACAATCTGATGACTCTTAGCTGCTTGCGTTGGTTCACCTGGGCGAAAATAATGCTATCCAAGGAATCTTCCTCATTCTGAGGGCAGCCATGCCGGGGGGAAGCTCCCAATCTGGCCTTGCTCCCTTCCTTGGCAGCAGTGGCCTCTGCAGGAAACTCTTGTTCTAGTATCTGTTTCCTCTGATGGGGCAAGTCCAGGCTCTCTTTCCCAATTCAGACTTATAATTGGAAACCTGGTGTCTCTTCACCCTTTCTAACTCAATTTGTCTTTAAGAAAAGGTGTATGCACTGGAAGCATTTTATGATTCCTGCCTTGAGAAGTGATCAATCAACCAAGTATTTAACAAGAACCATTGTCCAAGGCATTGTCCAAGGCCTGGTGATATAGAGTCAAAAAAGTGAGACAATCTTTACCCTCAAGGAGTTTATATTCTACTGGGCGATATAAAATATTGACAGATAAGACAATAAGGGATTGTTGTTGAGTTGTTTTATTCATGTTCAACTCTTCATGAAAGATCTTGGAGTAGTCATTTTCTTTTCTAGCTCATATTACAGATGAGAAAGCTGAGGCAAACAAGTAAGTAATTTACTCAGGGTTATACAATTAGAGTCTAAGGTCAGATTTGAACTTTTGAGGATGAGTTCAAAATAAAGATATAGTGACTGGCATGGAGAAGGGTCATTAACAACTAGGGGAAATAGGCCTGATTTGGGAACCTTGGGAGAAAGTGGCCAATACATCTTATAATTTGTGATACTGATGAACAGGAAAGTTAGGTATTAATGTCTGACATGCAAACCAGATTTGAGGAGAGCTGATTTCAGACAACTAAGAGAAAGGATAGTGAGGACTAATACTCCATAGGAAAGGAGCATCAGTTCAGCAAGAATGGAAGGTATGAAGAATGACTTTCTAAAGAGGCCAATAGAGATGGTTCTGATTAAGTAAAGGGGAAGTTATCCACAGAGCTCATGGATACAGTGACTACCTTAGATTTTAAAATACAAATACATCATCAGGCAATAAGCATTTGATCAAGTGTTTACTATGTTCTAGATGTGCTAAACTTTGGGGAATGCAAAAAAAGGGGGGCAAGGAGCTCATATTCTAATGGAAGAGACAACATGCAAATAACTATGTGACCTGCAAGATATTTTATGAAAGACTGGGTAACAGAGTATAGCTACCAAAGCTTGCCCTTGGCAGAATAATATAAGAAAACTACAATGTAAAATAAGCTCAGAAAACTAAGAATGACCAAAAAAATCTTCCTTTAAATCAGGGTTCAAATCCAGCCTCTGGGCTCTCACCACCACTAGAGACACTATTTCCCTTTACTCTCTTCAGTCCTTCCTAGGGCTGCCCAGAACCTATTTGGGCTGCTTACCTGTTTGCTCACACAGCCTGAATGGGATAGGAGTCACCAAATCTTCTCCTTCTGGTGAATGGAGCACCACTCTATGTTTTACAGTCCCCAGGCAGGGGTGCTCTGGAGTCATCACTATCTAGTTCACTGATGATGACATTTGTAGTGTGAGCATTTACAACTTGTAAATCAGCAACCCCCAAATCAGGGCTTAATTTATTGTTTTAGTGATTGATTAGAGTTAAGAAAGGATGGTGAAAATATTACTAATGTAGGCTAAATTTAAAATTGTGTCATTGATTTTTTTTCAAGAACTGGTAATTGAATATTTGCCATCATTACCCTGCCCCAGCATTGCCATTTCACCTGCTGACAAAGCCTAAGGACTCCTCCCACCATGATGTCCAACTCACTAATACACCCTTAGAATTTTCCATTTGCCCTGCAGATAAACTTTCCTTTCATAGAAAATCATGTCTTCTCCTCCAATGAGAATATGAGGTCTTTGATAACAGAAACTATCTCAGTTTTCTATTTGTTTCCTCTGTGAGCATAGCACATTTCTTGGCCCATGCCTATTTGTTTCCTCATTTATGCCATAATCATTTACATTAATCCTGGAAATCACACAGTGAAAATGAAAAAAGAAATGCAAATAATTCTATTTCTTCCTTTTACTTTGTTTTCATTAAATTTTCTTTGGAAATCATGAATACATTTCCCTGTAAGTATGCACTTGTAATCATTCCGGTTCATTGAAATGAGGATGAATCAGAAGCAATGCGATAGTACTTACTTTTATTGATTTACCTTAAAATCTCTCACCTTCCACAGGCCACTCAACACTCTAAAGTAGACAAGACTGGGATGAAAGTGGACCTGGGATTTCATTGGAATCAAGAACTTCTGATGTGGAAATTCCTTCAACAGATGAAAAGTCAGCACCTTCTCTGCAAAAATCTAACCTTAGAAAGTCAAGAAGTTGACTCATTTACCCAGGGTCAGAGAGCTAGTATATGTCTAAAATAGGACTTGGGTTCAAGTTTTGAAGGAAATCAGAGATTCCAAGAGAAGGATGTGAGGAAGGAGAGAATTCTAGACATGGAAGACAGCCAATACAAAGGTATCAAGTTCAAAGATGGAGCATTGCAGGTCAGCATTGCTTGTTTATAGAGGGAATGAAGGGGGAGTAATGTATATGAAAGCTGTAATAGGGAAGATGGGATGGATTCAGTTATTTTAAATACCAGAGAATTCCAACTATAATAAAGGTTCTACTCTAGAATCTCATTGGAGATTCCATAGTAGGGAGATGAGGTTTTGTAGAAAAATAACATTGGTAGTTGTGTGGATTAAAATGGGGAGAGAATTAGAAGAGAAAGACCAATCAGAAGACAATTAGCACACTAATTTAGAGGAGTTAAGTGTCAGAATTAAGGTGGGGACTGTGTGAGTGGAGAAGACAGGAAATACAAGAAGAATGATTAAATTTGTGGGGTGAGGGAGGAGTAGGAGTAGTTGAGGATGTCACCAGGGTTGTGCATCTGAATAACTAGAAGGATTCTGGTATTTTTGATAAAACAATAAAGTTCGGAAGAGGTGGGAATTGGGGGTAGGAGGGATGAGTACTATTTTGGATATGTTGTGTTTAAGATATCTAGAACACATCGGAGTAATAATATCCAATAGGTAAATGTGATGTAGGATGGGTGCTCAAGAGAGATTAGGATTGGGTAAATAGATATGAGATGATAAACTGAAGATGATAAAGATGATAACTGAACTTGAAGGAGCTGATGAGTGAGAAAACAGACAAAAGAGAAGAGAACATAGGACAAAAGTTTGGGAGACACCATAGTCAGGAGTCATGGTATAGATGAAGGTCCTGAAAAGTAGTAGGGAGGTAGGAGAAGAACCACAAAAGAGTTATGCCGTGACAATTCGGAGAGGAGAGAGTGGTCAGCTCCATCAAAGGCTGAAGAGAGGACAAGGAGAATGAAAACTGAGAAAAGGCAACTAAGAGATCAAGGAGAGGGCATTTTCAATTAGGAGATAAAGTGGGAAAACAGATTGCTCAGGGCAATCTGTAGACCCTGTAGAAAGACCTCTTTGCTTTCTATAATGCTTCTGATTCATCCACATTTCATTGAAACAGAATGATTACAAGTACATACTGGCAAGTAATTGTATTCATGATTTCCAAATAAAATTTAATGAAAACAAAGTAAAAGAAAGAATTATAGGCCTGGGCAGAGTGAAGCCAGAGGAAACTTGGAAGGAGGTACATCCCAGAGTATAGGGGTGAAAGCTTCATTGAACCATCAAATAGCTAGTTCCCTCTGAAGTTTCCCTCAGGATGGCTGGTGTTCCTGCAGGGGCTATGTCATCACACAATTTTATCCCATCATTTTTTCTGCTTTTTGAGTAGCTGTAAGTGGAAAGTTCATTGAGAGACAGGTAAGAATGTACCAGGTTGTCACATTCCACCACCAGATATCACAGGCTGGTCCTTGCCTGGCATTGCTGATGCATCATGGTGTCTCCCTAATATGGGAGGAAGCAAAATCAATTTAAGACCAAGAGATTCCCGCAGCAGCCAGACCATCTCCGATAGTCCTCTTTCCTATCAATCAGGCCATGGTAAAAATGATCCTGGTAAAGACAAGGGAGAAGGATGTTTTGAACAGCATACCCCTCACTATAATAAACATAATTGTGCAACTCATGCCACCAGTCCCTTGGGCAGTTGGTGTGGTCCTCTTTGACACTGAAGGACTCGAAGTAGTAGAATTTTAAGGGTATGGATCTAGGGATCCATAGGAATCTTAAAAGTCATTTAATCTAAACCTTTTATTTTATTCATGAAAAAAACGAAACACATTACTCTGTCTTTTATAGGTCCAGATCAAATACCTCTATTTTGTTGAAGTTTATTTTTTTAAGGAGTTAAAAGATCAGTCATACTTCATTCCTCTCCCAGCTTTGCTTTTGACTCTTAAACCTTAATGACCTTGTCACCCTGGAAGATCCCTCTATTCTTTGGCCTTATCTTCTCAGAAGGTCTCCTCATCCAACAGTCTTCCACTCCCATTGATGAGTTACTCCCAGGACTTCCATTATAAGGAAGGGACCAAGCCAGCTATCTTCCATTCCTCTCTTGGCTCTGTTTCTGACTCTCTGGATTCCTGACTCTCCTTCATCCTCTACCCCTCCACTACTCAATTTCCTTTTGTGTGATATTTTCTCCCATTAGTATCTAAGCAGTTTGAAGGCAAGAATTGTCTACTTTTGGCTTTATTTGTATTTCCAGCTCTTAGTATAGTGCCAGATGCAGAATATTTAATAAATGTTTATAGACTTAGCATTGCAAAACATTGTTTTGGGTTGCAGCAGTAGTTCCTTTGGGGGAAACATTATAATTACCCTTGTCTCCCTTGGCCATGATGTGGTTTAAAGACTGTTTCTTTAAATGGACTCTGGAGTCAGAAGATCTGGATTCAAATCCTAACTGTTGTTGAGTAACTAAATGACTTTGAGTAAGTCACATAGCTTTCGTGAGGCTCAGTTTCCTCATATACAAAATCAGGAGCTGTAACTAGGTTTCCCTTCCATCTCTAAATCTATGGTTCTATGATCATGAATATTTTTGAATTTGGAGGCTCTAGAAATTTATTTTTGTTCAGTCATTTTTTTAGTCATATCCAACCCTTTATGACCCAAGTTGGGGTTTTCTTGGCAAAGATCAACTGGACTGGTCTACTATTTTCTTCTCCAATTCATTTAACAGATGAGGAAACTGAGAAAAACAGGGTTATACCCAGGGTCACCCAGCTAATATGTGTCTGAGGCTAGATTTGAACTCAGAAAGATGAGTCTTCCTGACTCCAGGCCTGGCACTCTATCCACTGTGCCACCTAGTTGCCAGCTCTGGAAATGGTGAATACCAAGTCTCACACAGACACATAGACACACACAGAAACACATACACACAAAAAAAATGATTATATTTCAACAGACAGGGAATGACTCATTACTGGTGTGGGAATGATTCCTGAATCATTTGAGAGTGATCTGAATCAGGTAACCTTCTACAGTCAGGTCACAGATTTGTTAGAACAAAGATAAAAATTGATATGAAGCTGGAGAAAAGAAGAGGGGAACTAGATGGCACAATGGATAGAGCTCCCAGGCCTGAAATTAGGAAGATGAATTTTCCTGAATTCAAATCTGGCCTCAGACACATATTAGCTGTGTGAGCCTGGGTGACCTAGTTTGCCTCAGGTTCCTCATCTATAAAATGACCTGGAGAAGGAAATGCATGCAAAACAACTACCCGTCTTTACCAAAAAATCCCATATGAGTTCACAAAGAATCAGACATGACTCAAACAACTGCATGCCACAAAAGAGATAAGAATAGAAATAAAATAAAATGACAGATAAAATGACTCTAACTTGACTTATTTAAAAATAATTGATGTTGAAAAATGGGATGTGATTGGATGAAAAGACATGGACACAAACAATAATAAATTCATTCAGAAGTTTAAATCAATTGCTGCAGTGAGGAGAATGTGAGAGCCGAAAAGCCATTTTAATCAGCAAATTCTTGCATTTCTTGGCAAATGGAAAAATAGAGCAGCCAAAGGTAATACAGATTTAGAACAGAAACTCATTTGTAAAATCTTAAAGGGAAGGATGGTGGAAGATTATGAGCAATATCACTTCATAAAACATAGAGAAGCAGTGAAGGATAAAATTAGTTCCAAGAAAACTTGGCATGAGATGGAACTAAGAAAAGTTGAGTTTCAACCCAACTTCAATCTCAAGGGCATATTAAAATGAAACTAGAAGAAAGACAATGGAAAAGATGAAACATGGAAGAGATTGGCAGATTTTTTTTTAATGGTGAACTCTTTTTTGGCATTCTGGGTCATTGCCAGTTATCTTGACTTTTGTCCTGTCACTGGATTTTGAGGACTTTGAAGGAGAGAGTGAGGCTAATGATTTTGTGCAACTCTGCCTCTAGCAGATCCAATTTTTGCTCAAGTCAAAACATCACCCTTGTAAGGTCATTGTTCTCCTTTAAGAATGAAAGAGGAGGGAGCAGCTACGTGGCATAGTGGATAAAGCACAGGCCTTGGAGTCAGGAGTACCTGAGTTCAAATCCGGTCTCAGACACTTAATAATTACCTAGCTGTGTGGCCTTGGGCAAGCCACTTAACCACACTTGCCTCGCAAAAGCCTAAAAAAAAAAAAATTTAAAAAAAAGAATGAAAGAGGAGCAATATCAACAACAACCTATTTTCATTATCATGGAGAGAGAAGCTACCATTCTTGGATTTGAAAGTCAGAATCCAAGATATATCCTTATTCAAAAAGAAGAAATGATACTGAAGAGAACCATGGGAAAAACAGAAAATGGGAAAAACTAGACCCATTGTACATAGGAGAGTTACTCTAGAGGTATTGGAGGTATTGCCCCTCCACCTCAGCTACAAGGAGGAATGGTCATATACTTGATGCTGCCATCACCCATAGGTGTTCACTTTCTAAGACCAAGAACTCTGAAATTTCTTCATTTGATCATAACCTATAATTCAATTTCTCCATATGCTTTATTCTTCCTAAACCTATTCTTTTAAAAAAATGTAAATTTAAGGCAATGAAGTTAAGTGACTTGCCCAAGGTCACACAGCTAGGCCATTATTATGATGTGTCTGAGGGCAGATTTGAACTCAGGTCCTCCTGACACCAGGGCTGATGTGCTCTATCCACTGTACCATCTAGCTGCCCTAAACCTTCCTCCAACCTTTAGCTCTCTTCTGTTTTCGCTTTTCTCTCTTCCCATTTTTAGCCCCAAAATTAATTGGTTAAATTCTTCATTGGAATTCCTTGGTTTCCTGGCCTACCACTACTCATTCTTTTTTTAAAATTAATTTTATTTTTAATTTGTGGAATAAAATAAGCATTTCCATAGCATTGTATAATAAAAAAGATAATTGCACATGAAACTGAAAATCTATTATGTACAGCTTGCTATTTTTTCCTTCAACAAATATTTATTAAGTACCTGCTGTGTACAAGTAAATACAAAGTTGTAAAACTTATAAAGTCTTTATAATCACATAACTTATAATTTCCTAGAGGAGAGAAAACTTGTACACAAATAAATTTAACATAAGGAAGAATGCATTATGGCAAAAATCAGATTCAGTAATAAAAGCTCCAGGAAAATTTGAAGAAGAGTTTAATTTTAACTGTAGGGATGCTGATTGAACCTTAAAGGAAGCAAAGACTTTGCATTGGAATCCCTAGGATCTGTCATAAATTGTACGAGAGGTTTGAAAAGGGCCTGAGAGACCATCTAATATAAGTTTCAATAAACTTTAGTTTACCACCCATTTTTTTTTATGGCATATAAGCTAAGAATGTTTTTTTTCTTAAACAAATTCAAAATAATCTTTAAAATTAAAAAAATTATTCTCAATTTGCAGGCTATACAAAAATATGCATCAGTCAGATTTGACCTTTAAGTCTTAGTTTGCTAAATTTGCTAAGGAAGTTAAAAGACCAGCCATACTTCATTCCTCTCCCAGCCTTGCTTTTGACTCTCAAACCTCAATGACCTTGTCACTCTGGAAGATCCCTCTATTCTTTGGCCTTATCTTCCCAGAAGGTCTCCTCATCCAACAGTCTTCTACTCCCATTGATGAGTTACTCCCAGGACTTCCATTATAAGGAAGGGACCAAGCCAACTATCTTCCATCCTCATTTAACAAATGAGAACTCTATGGTCCAGAGAATTGCAATGATTTTTCCAAGAAGTAGTTTGTCAAATGCAAGATTTGTATACAGGTTTTTCAACTCTAAACTAATGCTTTTTCCATTATATCATGCCTCTTAAGGAAATGAACTCCTACACAGTTGAATAGTTTTAAAAAGAATTTTTATATATGAATAGAACAATTGTCATATGTATTAAAAATAACCTGTCTATGAATTTTCTTTTTTTTTAATTTTTGTTTATTTTTGTTTTACTTTTTTCCAATTACATGTGAAGGAAGTTTTCAAAATGCATTTTTTGTAAGATTTTGAGTTCCACATTTTTCTCCCTCCCTTCCTTCCTGCCCCCCCCATGGCAGTGAGCAGTCTGATATGGGTTATACATACAATCATTTTAAATATATTTCCACTAGTCATACAACTTTATATTTTTTTAAAAATATGATAAAGTTATCATACAAATTTCTTTTTTTCTTCCCTCCACCATACCCTCTAGATGGTTATCATTAGACACAAATAGGTATATATCTGGTGATATCCACAGATACATATATATGTGTGTGTATAATTATTCTATACACATCTCTATTTATCAGTTCTTTCTCCAGATTTAGATAGCATCTTTCTTCATATGACCTTCACTTTTAATTTGTGTATTTATAATAGTCAAAATGACTTAATGGCTCAAAGTTGGTCTTTAAACAATATTGCTGCTACCATATACAATGTTCTCTGGGTTCTGTTCACTTCACTCTTCACCATTTCATGCAAGCTTTTCCTTGTCTTTCTAAGATCATTGAGCTCATACTTTTCCAGATGCCAACCTTGATGCCTTCACCACCTCCTCCTCTACTTATGTCCATATGCTTCTGAAGGAAGCAACCATCACAGTGATGGGGTCTCCTACAAATTTGTGCTATCCAGTCTAACCTGGGTCTTCATTACAGCAAGACTATCCTGTTATTCCCTAATTGATTCTCTATCTCAGTCCCCACAGTGGCCATTCCAAACCTTCTTTCCTCAAGCCCTCTAAAGTAACTACTATCTCCCTCCTTCTCAGGTGATGACCTCATTTCATACTTTACTGCTAGAATAGAAGATGTTTGTTTTACGATTTTTTGTCTTCTCATTTACCCAGATGAAGAGGTTGGCTTTGCTATGACCATCCCTTCTAAGTGATCATGGATCTCATCTCCCCAACTCTTTTTAGTATATTACTTTCATAATCATTCTTTCTCCTTTTCATCTTGAATTTCTTTCTGCTTACTAGTTCTTCTATGGGACCCACAAACACACCTAAGTATGCCCAATTGATTGGTACCTCCTAAGTTTCTAGTTCTTTGCTACTTCAAAAAGAGATACTATAAATATTTGTGCATATAATAGTCCTTTTTCTCTTTCTTTGTTCTCTTTGAAGTATAAGTACAGTAGTGGTACTGTGGGCACAGCTTAGTAATTTTCAGACGTACTTCCAAAATGGTTAGATCAATTCATAGTTCCATCAACAGTTCCTCCAACGTTTGTTATTTTCCTTTTTTGTCAGTTTTATAATCTGAACCCACCCTTCTTTTACTTCCCTATTCCTGTTGAAGACATCATCATCCTTACTCACCCAGTCTTTCAACCTTTGTCTTATCCTCAATTTTTCCTTCTTACTCACCCCATTTCTCCAATCAAATTTAAATCTTATCCTTTCCATCTCTGTAATATTTCTTGTATCTGTTCCTTCTCTATTTACCTAGCCACCTGACTCACTTTCTCATCACTTCATTCTTGGACTATTGCCAAAGCCTCCCAATTGATCTACTTGCCTTAAATCTTTCCCTGTAACAATTACTCCCTCCACATAGCTGCCAAATTACTCCTAAAGCTTAGGTCTTACCCCCCCTACCCCCCCCATAAAATTAACATCATTGACTCCCCATCACCTTTAGGATTGAATTCAAATTCATTTCTTTGGCATTTAAAACCTTTTGCAATCTAACTGGTCCTCTTACTGTTTTATTATCCATAGTTAGGGTGTGCTAGAGCCAGTTCATATCAATTCATGAAATCCTATTGTTAAATTTTTTAGGGTCAACATTTATATCTTGTGGTATCGTTATGTCCTACTCTTTGTAACCCCATTGTGGCTTGATTTTTTGTGGGGGCAGTAAAGATAACTGGAGTGGTTTGCCATTTCCTTCTCCAGCTCATTTTATAAATGAGGAAGCTGGGGCACACAGTAAAATGACTTGGCCAAGATCAAATAGCTAATTAGTTTTTGGAGCCAGATTTAAACTCAGGAAGAGGAATCCTCTTGACTTTAGGCTTCAGAACTCAGTTGAGCAAATACTCTGAGCCACCTGGCTCCCCTATGGACTATATACATTTTTTTTTAAAAGAGACAGTTGTTAAACATTTATTAGCACATTTCTCGGATCCTGCACTCAGTTACCTCCATTTGTGCACTGACTGACTCTCATGTCTGAAATATATACTATTGTCATTTCTATTTCCTCTAGGTTTGGCTCAAACACTTCCTTCTTCGTGAAGCCTTACTTGATTTGTCCAATTGCTAGTGCCTTCTCTCTAATATGCCTTTTTTTTTCATTTTTATTTTTTTCAAGGCAGGGTGCTTAAGTGACTTGGCCAAAGTCATACAGCTAGGTGTCTAAGTGTCTGAAGCTGAATTTGAACTCAGGTCCTCCTGACTCCAGGTTCAGTGCTCTATCCACTGTACCACCTAGCTGCCCCCTCTAATATGCCTTTGCATTTATTTTGTAATCATGATAGCTCAGTGGCAATGCCAGTGTGCAAAGGGTGAAAAGTGAGTAAGGAGAGGAAATGGAAGGAAAGCCTATAGATTAGTGAAAAATGTATTAACAATCCTTAGATTTGGTTGACATCCTCATAGTAACAACTTCATCTGCTACTTTTTTGTATTATATACATTCTTGGTCAGTGACTCAGGTCCAGGATTGCACAGGGGAAAAGAATGTTTTATTTGGAAAAAGGCAAAATTATGAGTCCAAATTCATTTCTGAAACAGACACCCAACTTTTTTTAAACATCAATATTCTTCTGGTTTTGTTTTATGACTGCAAAACATGGAACATTATAGTCTCTAAAGAACTAAAAATGAAAATCACCCAGAGGTCACTTGAAAGGTGAAAACTGAGAGGACTATGACATACCCCAAAAAGGCAATTATGAAGAAAAATAAAGGATGCCATCCAAGAATGAATGAATCAATCAATTAGTGAATTTTTTATTAAGTGCCTATTATGTCCCAGAGACTGCTAAGTGCAAAATGAAAAGGAAGATGGACTGGTTCATGTGAACTGAACACACAGTCTTCAAAGGATTGTGAACACAATGCTCACTGGCATCCTCAGATGTGGGGAGTAATCAAGGTAGGTCCACAAAACTTTGGACTCTAAAGTGATGGGGTGAACAAGAGTTGAATAGGACAAGTAGTCATGGATGGATGCTGGGTCTAGCATCCAGAAGACCTGGTTCAAATCCAGTTTTAGATATTTTCTGGCCATGTGACCTTGGGCAAGTAATTTAATCTCCCTGCCTCAGTTTCCTCACCCGTAAAATGGAGATAATAATGGACCTATCCTGATAGAAGGATAAAATGAAATAATATTTGTAAAGAACTTTGCAAACCTTAAAATACTATTGCTTGCTATTATTACTAGAGGGAAAATCCACACTGATGAGATCACAGATCATTTTGAATATTTCAGAATTTTAAATTACTTTGAGGACATGTGGTAGAGTGGGGTTTGAGTCCCTCTTCTTCTGTTTACTAGATGAATGACCCTGAACATTTCACCCCCCCCAAACACACACATCATATCCTCATCTATAAAATAAGGGTTATTGTGGGGAAACCCACAGTGCATTACTCTCTGCAGCTATGTGGCTGCAGAGCACTGAGGCTAGAGTGAGGAAGACCTAGTTCAAATCCGTCTTCAGGCACATGTTAGCTGTGTGACCCTGGGTAAGTCACTTAACCTTTGTCTGTCTCAGTTTTTCCAAGTATAAAATGGAGACAGAAACAACATCTCCCTCCCAGATTGTTGTATTACATGAGAAAATGTTTATAAAGTGCTTATCATAATGCAAAGCATAATGTAGACATGTAATAAATCCTTCCTTCCTGTATATTATAAACCCTAACTACTTTCTGATAAGAGATATGTTTATTACCTGAGGACTCTACACCATGTGGGGATAACTTAATACTTGGCTCAACCCTGTGGGTAATTAAGACAGTCCAAGAAATGTTTCTGGTCTTCCTTGACTCTTTAGTATAGTTTGCAGAAACAAACATAAGAAAAATCAGAGAATGATAAAAAAAATTAATGAAATCTAGGGTTTGAGGATAAGGTACAGGCTCCAAGTAATAGAGGATTGAGAAAAAATTATTATTTCTTTATAATATTAATAACTAGTTATTAAATTAGCATTCAGGCTTTTCTCCTTTTATTTCCTCATTTAAGGCCCAGCCCCATAGAAGGTCAGTAAGTGTCTGGGAGGCATGACTGATTGATGAGCTGGCCCCAAACCTTGGGGAACAAGCTCCTGGCTCTTGGGCCTGACCCCACCCAACCAGGAGACCCTACTTCTGCTTAGAGTATAAACAGAAACCAGTCTAGGCAAGTTCTTACCTCCAGGAAATGAGCCTCTGTCCTTTTCTCCTTCCCTAGAATTTAGGGCAACCTGGCTCACTAAGGAGAAAACCAACCAGAGTGGTCTGGATGGAAATGGATTTCCCTGTCCAGATCGTTGGAGGCATCGGTGTCTCAGGACCAAGTCAATTTTTCAGCAGGAGAACTGAAAAATTTTAACCCATCTCCTTATCCACCAGTCTGGGTTGATTTTCACTTGTCAGGGACATCCTCTTATCCAAAATAATATTAAAGCTTTCAACCTCTCCATGGTTTTGTCTTTGGTTGACAAGAAAAACTACTGACCATCAATTTATTGATTATTAACTAACCTAATGTATAAATTGATCATCAATTACCCAGAAACTCTGTCACTTGGGCTTTTTCACTAGTCTCAGGAGAAACAAGAGATAGAGGGAGAAGTCTTGGTTTTGGAATTGAAAGATTGATGTTCAAATCCCCATTCTGACCACTTTGATCCACTGGCTCAACCAGTCAGCTCATAATTATTAAGTATTTGCTATGTCTCCCTGCCTCAGTTTCCTCACCTGTAAAATGGAGATAATAAGGGACCTATCCTGATAGAAGGATAAAATGAAACAATATTTGTAAAGAACTTTGCAAACCTTAAAATACTATTGCTTGCTATTATTACTAGAGGGAAAATCCACACTGATGAGATCACAGATCATTTTGAATATTTCGGAATTTTAAATTACTTTGAGGACATGTGGTAGAGTGGGGTTTGAGTCCCTCTTGAGTCCAATGGTGAGGATCCAAAGACAAAAAGCAATATCTGCCCTCAAAGAGTTTACATTTTAATGAGGAGAGGTAAGTAAATATATACATATAGGACAGATAGAGAATTGAGGAAGTCCAAAAGGCCAAGATACTAAGCAACTGGAGAGATTTAGAACTGAAAGGACCTTGTGGGCCATCCAATCCAACTCCTTCATTTTGCAGATGGGAAACTGAGATCAAAGAGGAGAGATAAATTCTTCAAGGTCACAAAACTTGTAAAGTAACTTGTTGAAGATTTGAACCCAGGTCTCTGACTGCAAATCATTTCACGACTCTAAGAGATATTTGACCTTTGTACTGCTTACCTCACATAGTTAAGAGGACGAAATGAAATAATGGGTATCAGGTACTTTGTGACTATAAAATACTATATCAATATGAGCTAGGATCTTAATTAGACATACTTTTACTTGGGGCAGTCAGAAATGGGGGGTGGAATGGCATGAAGAAATGCTACAGGGGATAGTCTAACTAAGGATGCAATTGTGCTGGGAAAGGGAGACGTCTCTCCCCTCCCCTCATCCCCCGGGAGTGGGAGCAGAAGTAGTGCCAGGGGACAAATACTGCAGTGACAGGACCTTAGGGGGAGAATTATGCAGGATTGAGATAAGGTATGAAGGTAGTTACATCTCTGACCCAGAGATTTCCTAGTCACTTATCCTTAAATGTTGACACCCTGGGACAAAGTCCTGTTCACCCTATACTAGTTACACTCTGATATATGCTACTAATTTTATTAGGGTAATGATTAAATGAGGTCATATACTTACATACAGTCTGAAGCAGGATCAGGAAACCTTTGCAAGGAGAGACTGTGTCCTCACCCACAGCCTGAAGTATAATATTCTTTAGGGGCTCCTTTGACCCATCCACTTCTCATTGTGGTGTGCCAGAAACTGCAAATTTGTAGTCTCTTTCCCCTTTGTACCACTTTCTACTGCTGTCAGCCCAGTGACAGTTGAACATTGCTGTAGGGTGTAAACCATAATATTTGGAAATGCCACTAAAATGGCACTCTAGGGAATCTTGAAAACAACAAACAAGGTAACTCCCCCAGGTAACATTCCATTGGAATGGTCATACTTGGCTGAATTCCCCTGATTAGTGACTGGAAGTCAACTGAATAGGGCAGACAGCCTCTCACAAGGATCAGTTGTGAGTCCCCTACAAAAGGATACTATCCCACAATGTTGAATTGAGTTGTTCCCAGCTTGGAGCAGCCATTGTGGCAGACCCCCCCCCACCAGTTTCCAGAATTATCCCAATTCTATTCAAAGTGTGGTATAATGCAAACAGAGCTGGATGACTTTAAATCCCAACTCTACAACATTTTTTTCTGTATGACTTTGAGCAAATCACACGGCCCCTCAGCTTTTCTTCTCTGTAAAGGAATAAAGAGGATTGATTGGACTTGATTCCTAAAACCATATCCCAAGCAGTTAGTGACAAAGGGGATAGATCACTGGACCTGGAATCAGGAAGACCTGAGTTCAAATCCAGTCTTAGACACTCACTAGCTGTGTGATCTTGGGCAAGTCACTTAACCCTGTTTGCTTTAGTTTCGTCATATGTATAATGAGCAGCAGAAGGAATTGCCAAATCACCCCAGTATATCTGTCAAGAAAACCCTAAATGGCTTCACAACTGAAACGACTGAACAATAACAACAAAACTCCATACCAGTTCTAGATTGAGTGAACTTGAGGTCTACTCTGGTTAAACAATGTCTCCACTTGACTTTCTCTGTGGAAATGAATCCTCTTTCTTATAGCGCTTACCTGTCCTGGAACTTGCCGGGTATGATAGAATCTGTGGCAAAATTAAGGGAGGATCTGAGTTATTCCTCAAGATGAAGGGATTCTTCTGAGTAAGAAGGCTGAACTCCTTTGTCCTTCACTAGACTGTACAGAAATCTTTTCATCTCCGAAGCTCTCTTCAGCAAGGTGGCTCACATCTTGGAAGAACCCTCCACTCCTACAATTCCCAACTCCCTCCTCAGCCTTGACTGAATGGTTCCTTCAAGAACCTTTGAAAAGGAGGGTGCCCAGGCCAATCATTTCTTCATTTCTCACTAGGCTTCTCTCTGAATTTCTCCATCATAGCCCCTCACCAGGTACCTTTCCCTCCCACTCCCCTAACATTTTTTCAGTTTTCAGTGTTCACTTATCTCTTTAGAATGTAAATTTCTTGAGGGCAGGGACTGTCTTTTTTCTCACAGTACTAGCACATGGTGAAGGATTGAATAAATGTTGTTGATTGACTGACTGACTTTGGGAGTCGATAGCAACAACTCTTTTTAAAAGATCTTGTTCCCTTAAGACCCAGATCAAGCCCACATGAAACCATTCCTGATCTTATTGGTTGCTGTCAAATCCCAATTATTCCTCCCCCCACAATAATCATCTAGTCTGTGTATTATTACTTACACATTTCCACTCTTCATAAGATTGTAAGCTCTTTGAAGGCAGGGAATTCTTTCACCTTTGTTTTCATATCTCCAGTGTGTAGCATTGTATATATAATAGGCACTTAATATATGTTTGTTATATTTTTTGATTTTGTGATGAAATAAAGAAAGGGGGTGGATTTAATTTAATTGATTTGTGTTTTAGGAAATTTAGCCCTTTTATTTCTAAGATGACAACAACTTTAAATCTAAGGCTCTAGGACTGAGTGACTCATCCACATATCCCAAAATTTCTAGGTAATCCACTTAGCCCCCTGCTTCTGAGTTGCCTGTGTAAATATGTGTTACACCAAAGTGATTGTTGCTGCTCTATGGATGGAAAGGAGTTGTTTTGGAGAGAGGAATGAGCTATTCTAAGACCACACAGAAAGGGGTTATTTCAGGACTGTACATGGTCTTACTGTTTTGTTAGTTTGAGGGACTTTGATCAAAGTTCAGTTGTGTAAATATTTCTGAAGTTGGGTGACTGACTTTGTTTTCGATGTAACTCCAAAAACAATAAATTTAAGAGAATGATATAAAATAAGTATCTAATTGAATTGGAGATGACTTCTCAGCAGACTGCCACAGCTGTGTTAATTAACCCCATCCTGAGAGATGGGGAAGGAGGAGGTCACAGATCATTTGAGGTACACTTACACTGGCAATTTCCATTTTAGTGGAAAAAGTCATAGACTTGACCCTGGAAGAATTCAAATCTTCTTAGAGTCTAAGCCCTTTTCTAGCTCTGATTTTTCTATGATTCTGCTTGAAGAAAGATATATCTATAAAACTCCAGGTAGAGGTGTACTAATATAGACATAGAATGTCAGTGTTGGAATGAACCCCACATAGTTCATCCCCTACTCAAAAGAGAACCCCTAGCATAATACACCTTTAAAATGGTCACAACTAAGGGCAGGAAGATGGCACAGTGGATAGAGTGCTGGCTCTGGAGTCAGGAGGACCTGAGTTCAAATGTGACCTCAGACACTTAATAATTACCTATCTGTATGACCTTAGGCAAGTCACTTAACCCCATTGCCTTGCAAAAAAAACCCTAAAAATAAATAAAAAGAAAATTTATTTAAAATGGTCACAACTGTCTTTGCTTGTTCCATGAGAGGGAGGATCCATGTTCTCCTAATTCAACTCATTAATTGCATAACTCTTAAGAAGTTTTTCATAATATCAGGTCCCAGTCTGGCTCTCTGAAATTTCAACCCAGTTCAGATCTATATTGCCAAGCAAAATAAGACCCACCCTTCCTCCTTTTTCAATTACAGCAATAATGTGCATTCTCTTCTCTAAGCAAAATATCCTCAGTTCCTTCAAGTATATGGTGTGTACTTTATGCCCTTAAGCTAGGTGGTGCAATGGATAGAGCATCAGCCCTGGCATGAGGAGGACCTGAGTTCAAATGATACTAGCTGAGTGTCCCTGGGCAAGTCGCTTAACCCTGCTTGCCTCCTATCCAGGGCCATCTCCAGTCATCCTGTATCATAGCTGGCCACTGGATCCAGATGGTTCTGGAGGAGAAAGTGAGTCTGGTGACTTAGCATAAGCTCCCCTCACTCAAATTCAGTTCATGGCCTTGTCATGGCATCCCTTACCATCAACCATTGACTTCTATACATTTTCTATCTTCTCAAGGTTCTCCCTAAACTAAAGTGCCCAGAACTAGATGTATTCCTGGGTTATTGAATATAAGCTTTGGAATTAAGGGACCACTTCAGTTACAATTTAGGGATTAGAGTCTCTCTTTTGCTTTTCTTTGTATTTCCAGTGTTTAGTACAGTAGTAGTAAAATGGTTATTGACCATCTACCTGATTCTCATTGATGCTGACCTCAGACTCCAGACCAAAGGACTCCCTTCATCATCATTCTTTGATTTCTTTTTATTCTTCTCTAATGTAGCTCCCTGTCTTGGTTGGATGGAAGAAGAAAGGGAAGAAGAGGAGCATTTCTGTCTCAAATGCAAATAAAAAAGCATGGACAACATGCTTCCTCAAGACTATCTGAGTAACAAAGGACTTTCTGCTTGGAAAGGAAAATGAGACTAGAAATCACAATGAATCACAGTCATACACTTTTAGAAGTGAACTCAGATTTCATCCAGTCCAGGAAATGATCATGATTATCTAAAGCATGAATTCAATAGTAAAATGTGGTCATCCATCTATTGAAAAACTTCGGAGACCAGGAACTCTCTATATGGCAAGACTGCCCCAAAGTAGAGGACTTGACATACTATTTCCACTTTTTTGATTTTTCATTCTTGTAGGTTTTCCCTTTTCTTCTAATTCTTTTATAGCATGACTAATATGGGAATATATTTAACATGATTGTGCATGTATGACCTATATTAGATAACTTGCTCTCTTGGGGAGAGGGAAGGAAAGAGAGGGAGGGAGAAAATTTTACAAAAATGAATGTAGAAAACTATGTCTACATGTATCTGGAAAAAATAAAATACTATGTAATTTTGCTGTCTCTTATACTTTATGTTTCTTCCTTAAAGATATGATTTCTCTCTCATCACATCCAACTTAGAACAATGCATACCATGGAACCAATATAAAGACTAAAACAGACTGCCTTCTGTGGGGGGTGGGGGGAGGGAAGCAAGATTAGGGGGAAAATTGTAAAATTCAAAATAAATAAAATCTTTCTTTAAAAAAAAGAAAAAATGCTACATTAAAAACAACAACAAAGTAGAAGGTTTAAGTAATCCCAGTCGAAGTCTGGGGACACAGAGGATAGCTAGATGGGGTTCTGAAAAGGCTAGAGATCCAGGAGAAATCTTGCCTCTGTGACCATGATCAAGTCATTTAACCTTTGTGAGTCTGTCTGGAAAATGGGACTCAAGTGCTTATGGTGCCAACCATATATATTACTGTGGAGTAGACATTAGTGGCTCAAACTAAATAGTTTGTTAAGTACTTTGCAAACTTTCAAGTATTAGATAGGAAAATAATGACGAACATCTAGTTCAGGGATTCTTGACCTGGGTGGCCCATGAACCTAAAAAAAATATTTTGATAATTGCGTTTTTAATGTAATCAGTTTCCTTTATAAAACTACTTATTTCATTTTGTGCTTTTACAAACAGTATTACAAACAGGATCTAGAGGCTTTACTAGACTTCTTTGACACAGGAAATTTTAAGAAACTTCGGTCTAGTCCGGCACCTGAACTCTACAGATGATGAAACTGAGGACACTAAGGACATTGCCCAAAGCCAGCTTAGCAGAAGAGGCAGAACCCAGAGTCCAGGTCTCTTGCTGCTCCCCCTCCCCCTCTCTCCCCAGCTCAGGAAGGGGCTTTCCACTGCTGTTTGCTCACTGACCTGCCTTTCCTGCTATTCAGATCCTTTTCAGAGCCACTTGAGGGAAATTTTTTAAAAGTTCAAAGTGCTGGACCAGCGATGTCACACTCAAATGAAACCGACCAACATAAGGATCCCTATGGACTGCTTATTGTCTTAGAAAACCACACAATTTGATAATTCTTTTTTTAAAAAAAAATTAAAACAGCAACATGAGGGCAGCTAGGCTCTGGGAGTCAGGAGGACTGGGCAAGTCACTGAACCCCATTGCCTTAAATAAATGAAATTTGGAAAAAAGAGAGAGAGAGAACACCAACACATTAAAATCAGATAGAAATTACATTTCAATCTCGCTTGGATCATCCTCTGAAGTGTTATGACCCGACACTGAATATTCTTGACTCCTGTGGGTTTCACCTTTTCCATGCAATTTGGGAGGAACCTGTATAGGAAAGCTAAGGTTTCACTGAATCCTATTCTACTAAAGCTAAACTTGGGGTCATCTCCTTAGGTCTTAAATAGTCCTTTGTGCCAAAATAAGATTCAAGGAAATTACAGAACCAACTCTGGCCTCCATTTGCAGCATGCAGCCCCCTGCTGCAGTCTGCTGATTATTCACAATTCTCTCCTTCGTTTCTGATGACTTTGCTTCTTCCTCTGTCTAGTCTGCTTTCTCGGGGGCTGGGAGGAACAGGGGGACATCAGTAGAGAGGTGGGGGGGGGGGGGGCTTTGTAAAGGACAGAGAAGCTTGGTCATCTGAAGGGGGAGATGGCTTATTTGGCTGACAGCTCCAAATGGAAACTCTGACCATTATCTCACAATCTCCCTTTGCTTGAGCTCAGAACTGGTATAAATAGCCTGGCCCACGCTCCTAGTCACTGGAAAGAAGGATTTCTATTGCTAGAAGAGTGCCTCCAGCCCCCTACTCCAATTCCTCCCAAGGCTGTAATTCCTTTCCCAGCACCATAGCTTAACTAGAGATCACAGAACCCTGATTAACAATGATTGATTCATGACCCAGTTCTTCCAAAAAAAAAAAATGGCATTTTGGAGGAAACCCTTTCAATCCTTTGTGGTGTTATAAAAAAAATACTGAAATGGTGAGCTCAGACAAGCTAAGGAATGAGGCTGGAGGCTTCTTCTCTGCCACTTCATCACCCCGAGCTCTTCTCGTCCTGGCCCTTCTGGGTCCCTGAGCTGGGGGATGAGGCAGCTTCAGAGCCTGAAACCCTGGGAGGGTAGCAGGATGTGAAGTCTGAGTTGGGTGGGAAGAGCTTGTCTGAACATGGCTCTGCTTCTGCTGAGGTGTCTGTTCCTTCTTGAGACTGACAGATCTTCCTTGAAAGTACAGGAAATATTTAGTCATTTCCTCAGAGGGGACCAAGGCTTTTGTCTGTCCTAGACAAAGCTGGAATATCAGCTTCTCTGTGATCAAAAAAATCACACACACACACACACACACACACACACACACATACATGTGACTGTTCATTGAGCCTTCCCTGTGTCACATGCAACTTCAGAAAGTCACAAAATCAAAATATTAGGGTCAGAAAGAATCAGCTAGGAAAGGGATTCTTAAGCCAAACTTGCTAAAACTGTATTTCAGTGTAATTGGTTTCTTCAATAATCTTATGCATTTCATTTTAGGTATTCCAAAACATTATTCTGAGAAAGGGTTTAGCCTTCTCCATACTGCTAAGGGGGTCCATGGCACAACAAGGTCAAGAATCCCTGCTCTAGTCTCACCCCCTTCTTTTTTTGAGATAAGGAAACTGAGGTAGAGGAAGTTTAAATGACTGTTCAATACCCAAAAGTAATGAAACATCTTTGATAGGGTGGATTTGAACCCAGGCCTTCTAAAACAGAACCCAGATCCCTTTATATTAGGCCATGTTCAGAAGAGATTTGTGATATTAATAAGGAGAATTCTGGAACCAGAGAGGAGAATAGGTTGCTGGGAGAAATACAACCCACTTTAAAGCTCTGTGTTCAGCCAAGTCGATGTTTCATGAAGGTGGTGTCCTCAACTGCATCCATCACCAAAGGCACCTGACCACCTTTCCTGAATACCCTTCTCAAATGTTGGGAGTTCAAATCCATTAAAGAGACAGTTATCTCTCCCTGGAACAAATCAAGACTGATAAATTCAACTTCTATAACAATTTAAATACCTTTATTAAGCACCTATTATTATTAATCAGCATCAGTCTTTGGGTCCAGGTTTCTCAATTTCTCTCAGGGACTGTCTACTTCACCTTAACCCAAATAAGAACCCTATAAAAACTCACTAGACTTTACCAGTTCTGGAGCTTGCTTCTGCTGGAGTAGTAGAAGACATGATCTGTTTTCTCTCTGTCTTCTCCTTATTATATTTCCTCTTTCCAACTCCAATGTGTTAGCCATGTTGTTCAAATACCAAAAGTACATTTGCCTAAAAGACTATTTTACTGCAAACACACAAGGCAACCCTCATATAGAGGTCAGAAGAAGCAATATAAAGACCCTCTCAAGATCTCTCTGAAGAACTTTGGAATAGATTTCATGATATGGTAGACATTGGCACAGGACTATCCATCAAGGTATGCCCACATCCAAGAAGATGCTGTGTTCTACAAACAAAGCAGAATTGCAGTAACTCTGAAGAAACATGAGATGCACATATTAAAGACATCTTTCCTCCAAATTTTCACATGGACTATTTGTGCCCAACCTGTGGCAGAACCTTCTGAACTCATATTGATCTGATCAGCCTCAGATGAACACACTATATATTGACTCCAACTTAGTGATGTCACTTTGGTCCTCTTCGAGAATGAAGGACAATGTATTTCCTCTCAATAAAGCTAGCTTGTTTTTCTTTCTCTTGGTTGACTCTCTTGCAAGTTGACTCTTATTTGGATTTCAAACCTCATTCAAGCTGTATTAAGACAACTTAGAAGGAAGTTTAGAAATCATCTATCCCAGAGGTGTCAAACATATGACCCAGGTTTACATGAGGGCCTATACCCTTGAGTGTGGTCAAATCCACATTAAAAAGTAGTTCCTATCTGATTTTAATGTATTACTATAGTACTAAAAAAGAAATATATAAACATGTGGGTTTTCTAAGGCAGCATGTGGTTCACAGGGATTCTTATGAACAGCTTACTGGTCCCCATTTTTATTTGCATTTAATACCACTGACAAGTCCTCTCATTTTACAGATGAGGACACTGAGACCAAAAGAAATAAGTGTCTTGTCCAAGTTTTACAACTGATGGCAAAGCCAAGGAAATGCTTGGGCTTTTTTTTCCCTTAAGTTCAGAATAAAATATGTTTTTTAAAGTCCAATCTCTTCCAGACCTGAGTATTTTCTGCCACACTATGCAAAATAAGACAGTATCTTCTTTGTTTTGAGGCAGACTTCAAGTCCTATAGGAAACAGACCTGAGAAGGGTGACCTTCATGTGGGCTGCATAATGACTAGTCACTCTGGCGGAATTCATTTAGTTCAAAACATCAACTTCACAAGTACAAGAGAGGAGAGATGAGACTGTCTTGGATCAAAAAAAAAAAAATCCTTAGACTTTAGTGGATTAAAAACTCATTTAAAGTCATGAACAGGCTGATCTCAACTAACATGATTTTAGTCTGTGTTAGCAGCCTGGGAAGTTAGAGCCCTGCTCAGCTCTGGTCAGATCAGATTGAGACAGAATTGTGTTCGGTAGTGGATGCCATACTTTAGGAAGGACATTGACAAATTGGAATGTGTCTGGAGGAAGGCAACCAATCTGATTAGTGGTCATATCATAGGAGGATGGGTTGAAATAACTGGGAAGGCTTAGCTTGGAGAAGAAGGGAAGACTTGGGGGGGGGGGGCTGATAGTTGTCTTTAAACATTTGAAAAGGCATCATGGAAGAAGAGTTAATTGACTTATTGTCCTTGTCCACAAAGAATAGGAATAAGAGCACAGAGGAAGTTGTCAAGAGAAAGATAGAGACAGAAAAGTACTGAGACAAACAGGGACAGAGAAAAAAGCTTAATGTAATGAAACATTTATTAACAATTAAAACTGATAAATAAAAATACATAGAGAATGATTTTACAAATGTAAACACAGATTCATATAATGGTAGTCATCTCTAAGGCAGGGTAGGGGAGGAAAAAAAAAGAAAAAAGTTATATGATGGCTATTATATATTTAAAAGGAATAACAAGATGTATACAATAGATTTGTAGGTTTGTATGCAATCTTTTTTTTATTCTATATGCTATAGAAATGTTTATTTTATTTCATTATTATATTCATTATTATAAATTACATAAAAAACCATTAGAGTCATGGACAAGGGGAATTGGTTATCTCTGAGTAGAGGTCATCAAAGGGAGACTGAATGATTACTTATCATGTTATAGAGGACAAGTGGCTTTGAGGTACCATTGGGACTTGATGGTCTCTGATTACCTTTGACATCCTGTGATTCTGGCTTTAGATACTGAAGAATGAATGGTTTAAAAAATTTTCACCTTTCCTTTTCCATTCAAAACTGACTACATGTAAATGCATTTATTCTCCTGGTGGGAGAGAAAATATATGATGATTTCTTAATTGTATAAAATTACAAAATTGGTATAACAGAAAGTGTTATAGGCTGAGCCAAGTGGCCCACAATGGAATCCTAGTTTTGCCACTTATTAGCTATGGAACCTTGAGTTGGTCACTAAATCTCTTAAAGTATCGCTTGATATATCTGTAAAATGGGGAGAATAATTATTGCCTACTCACCTAGTGGAGTTATTAGAAAGTAAAGTGAGAAAATAGATGCAAAGCACTAGCAATTGGGGGATCATGAAAGGCTTTTTAGTACAAAGTAGTACTTGTTCAGTTGTGTCTGACCGTTGTGACCCTACTTGGGATTTTCTTGGCAAAGATACTGGATGGTTTGCCATCTCCTCCTTCACCTCATTTTACAGATGAGGAAACCAAAGCAAACAGAGTTAAATGATTTGCCTAGAGTCACACAGCTAGTAAATGAACTCAGACCTTCATGACTTCAAACCCAGTACTCTAACCACTGCACCTTCTAGTTATGCCCTCTCTCTCCTCCCCACCCTCCCCTGCCAAGTACTACTTGAGCTTAATTTTTAAAAAAATAGAAGGATTTGGAAGCAGAGGAGTAGCTAGGCAGTGCAGTAGAGAGAATACTGAGTCTGGAGTCCAGAGGACCTGAGTTTAAGTCCTATATCATAATTATATGACCTTGGGAAAGTCAACTCACCTTTATTTGCCTCAGTTCTTCATCTGTAAAAAACACAGTGGAGAAGGAAATGACAAAGCACTCCAATATCTTTGCCAAGAAAACTCAATGGACAAACTCATGGAGTCATATTGAATTAGACAGGATGAAACTAAAACAGCATCAAGGCAGAGGGAAGGAGAGAGAATGCATTCCAGGTTTCAGCTGTATTGAACCTATTTGATTGAACTGGTTTTTGGCTGGATTAATCAGGTTTGAACTGGTTTGAACTGGACTGAACTGTTTGAATTGATTTTGGCCAATTTTATATCTTACTGTGTGATTCTCTCTCATTCCGATCTCCATCCTCTGGAGTTTACTCATGTCCAGAAATGGACATAATATACTACATGTTTGGCTTGGTATAAAAGATTTAGTGAAGACATAATTACTGTCCTCAAACATGGAAGATTGATTAGGCTTATTCTACTTAGTCCTGAAGGGTAGAAATAGGAACAATGAATAAAGATTAAAGGAGACCATTTTTATGCCTCAGTTAGAGCCACCCAACAATGGAAAGCTTGATATTGCTGGGGATTGAGAGCCAGGCCTGGAGTCTGGAAGACCAAATCTGCTCTCAAACACTAGCTGGGTGACCTTGGGCAAAACACTTAGCCCCATTTGCCTCAGTTTCCTCATCTGTAAAAAATGAGCTAGAAAAGGAAATGATAAACCTGTCTAGTATCCTCACCAAGAAAAGGTCAGAAGGGATCATGAAAGTTGGACATAACTGAAAGAGTAAACCACAGTAGAATGTGTTGTCTTAAGAGCTAGTGAGATTTCTATCACTAGATGTATTTGATAAGAGGTTAAATAGCCATTCACTGAGGAAGTGCTTTCAAGTAAAAGACTTCAATGAATGATCTCTTTTTCAACCTTGTGATTTTATGGTTTTATGGTTTGCTTTCCTAGAGCTCCCAATCATGGGCTCCATCTCTGCTGATGAGCAAAATACACATTTCCTGACTTAAAGGGTGAGTCCAGATTCACGTGAAAGAAGTGGAAGTATCTACAGGTGATTCCAACTTTTTTTTTTTTGAGGAAACCAAAAGGCCAGAGGTCAAAATGCTTTGTCTTCTGCAATTCTGCCCAAGATAGGACAAGGAACGAAGCAAAGTTCCTGCTCTGGTCCCTGCCTAACAATCCATTTCATTGGTAAAAACTCCCTGGCCCCAGAAAAAAGGCCACCATTGTTCCATTTCTGGAACAATAAGCACAATGTTTTTTTCTAAGGAAAAGTCAAAAGCAGCATCAAGAATAAAACATACGCCTATTTCAGGCATGAACACAAGAGACTCTGTGTGCTGGCTCAGTTGGGTAATAATAATTGTATTTAACCCCGGGGGCCGCTGCTCATCTTCACAGCCCTTTACAAACACGAAGGCAGAAGCTCTCAAACCTTAACTCTATCTTCCTTGTTCCAGTCACCCCTTGGACCTCTGAATGTCTAGCTTTCATTTTAGAAAAACTCTAGGCAGCTCCCACCACTGGTCAGGTTGGTAGGAAAAGGAGATAATTTTAGTATATCTCTAAAGAATAATTTGGGATGGAGTCTACTTCCTGCCAAATATGATAGTGCTTTTTTTTTAAATGATCCTCTGTATGAGTTTCTGAGTGAAGTAGGGAGTAGGTTCTAATGGTGAGGTCTGAAGGATGCTGTCACCTGTGTTTTTGCATTGGATTTTCCATACAAGCAACTTTGTTCATAAAGCACAGAATTTGTTCGAGAGACTTTTGGCTAAGTGTTATAGGGATCTACCCTGACATCCCTGAAGTAAATTAATTTCTCATGTCCTAGCTCAACTCATGAAAATGTCTAAACCTTACTCTTCACCTTGGCATTAGAAAGTGGAATCCTTTTGCTTCATCCGTCTTTCATGCCTTTCCTTTTCCCCAGACTCCTCTTATTGTGTGTTTTCTTTGGTTGGTGAAGGAAGAGTAGCTGGAGACCTAGTTGTACCTCCTAATTTGGTCCACCACTCTCATACTGGGAAGGTTAGCTACCATCTATTCTAGATATTCTCAATCCAGAGTCCTCCTTAGAAGGAGGCTAGGGCCTTTTCATTCAGTTAGTGGAGCTCAATTTTTTTGCTATTTAACAACAGTAACTAGCATTTATGTATCACTCTAAAACTTGAAAATCAATATAACTGTCAACTCGCTTGACTTATTCCCAGTGTAAAATTTACTATTATTTTAACTAATATCTCCTTTACTCATATTATTTCCCAGAAGGAAAACATTTCCAGGTAGTATGAATTATCAGATGTATCTTTGGAAAGAGACTCAGACTCATCTTTACCACATACATGGCCATAAACTCTTATATTAAATGGTAGGACAGCAATTTTTTTCAAAAGTATGAAATATCTCTCAGATATTATTAGGAGTGAGTTTGTATCTGGTCAATGAATTTATCTAAGACAGTCTGACGAAGCAAGGCAGTGGTTTAGTGAATTGAGGAGACAGTTGGATTTAGGAAGCCCTGGGTTCAAGTTTGTCCTCCGAAACACAATCTATGTGTCTTAGTGCCAGATAGACATCATAAACTGTCCAAAATTTGAAATTATCTTCCTCCCTCCAATCTTCTTCTCTTCCTAACTTCCTTATTAGTGTAGAAGGTAGATTTATATGACATGACATAGGTGTTATTCTCTATCCCTCTCACATATATGCCTGATATTCAATCTATTTCCAATGCTTATTGATTTTTGTCTCATATATATATATATATATATATATATATATATATATATATACACATATATACATATATGCTTGGACAATTGCAAGAGACTCCTGTTTGGCTGACATTTTCCCATTCTAACCTATTCTCCACTCAAGTGTCAAAGTGATCTTTCTAAAGCACAGATCTGATTGTGTCATCTTCCTGCTCAATAAACTGCAGTAGCTTCCTATTACCTTCAGGATCAAGTGTAAAATTCTTTGTTTGCTAATCAAAGTCCTTCATAACCTGCCTCCTCCCATTCCACTTTCATATTTTAAAACCACCCACATACTCTGATACTAGTCTCCTTCCTGTTTCTCATACAAACCAATCCTGGGGAATTGTTCAGGGAGATTTACCTGGACTTCCTGGTTTAGGGAGGACTAGCTCTGGTGTGAGGGCTTGCTGAACCCCTTTTCAGGGTGCTCTTCCTCTTTGATGTTCACCTGTCACCCCATTCTTACCTGTGGCACAAGGAAGATGTAACATGCACAGCAGTCACATCCCAGGAAACAATCTCAGCAGACAAAGTTGAAGGCAATCAATGGGTCTCAAACCCCATCCTTAAGTTAGGGGGATGCCTTCCCCATAAATGTGAAGACTTCCCCCAGGGAATGATAACAATCCGTTCCAGTAACCATGAAGACATCCATGTAGAGCCTGGAGCTTTATCAGACCTTCAAGGTCATCCATGGTATTTTGGGTCATCATCAGTCATCTTGATTTTTGTCTTACTATTGGACTTCAGTGATTCTCAAAGAGAGGATGAGGCTGATGGTTTTGTGCAATTCTGCCTCACTGAAATTCATATTTAAGTCCAGACATTGCTCCACAATGTCATGTCATTGATTCTCTTCCAAAATGAAGGACAAACAACCAAACACTCCGTAACTGCTTTATGTATTTTCATCATCTGTCTTTCATTCCTGGAATGCTCTCTCCTTTCTGTCTTGTGATTCTCCTGTCTTCACTTAAACTCATGAAGTGTTTACTTCGTAAGTGTTTACTATGTGACCACACACTATGCTAAATAACGGAGATGCAGAGAAATGCAAAACAATCTCTGCCCTCAAGAAGCTTAAATATTAGTCAAAAAGACAATGTTCAAATTTTAAAAAAAAGAAGATACATGAAGAACATATAATGAATGGATGATAAATTCAGAGGAAAAGTAGGGGAATCAAGAAGGCCTCATGCAGAAGGTAATTTTTGAACTAAATCCTGAAACAGCCAACAGATCTTAAGAAACAGGTGAGAAAGGTTTTCACTTCAGGCATGGAAGACAACCAGAGTGAAGGAGAATATGGGAGATGGAATGCTATGTTTGAGACAGAAAGTCAGTTGGCATTGCAGGATCATAGAGGACATGGAGGGAAGTCAAGGGAGAGAAGGCTAAAAAGATATGAAAACTTTTATAGAAAAATCTAAATGTCAAATAGAGGACTTTACTTTGGACTTTGGGGAAATGGGGAACCAGTGGAATTTATTGAGATGGAATGTGATCATGGTCAGATTTAAGACTTTGAAAAATCATTTAGGCAGATGAATGGAGGATAGATTGGAGCAGAGACTTGAGTCTAGAATATCAATTAGAAGACTATTTTAATAGTCCAAATGAGAAATGATAAGGGCCTGAGCTAGAATGGTGACTGTGTAAGTTAAAAGAAGGGGATATATATGAGAAAGATTTTCAAAATGGAGACAAGAAGATTTAGTAACAGATTGAATATGTGAGGTAAGTGATGGGCTTGGAGAAAGACAACAAGATCATGACTCTGGAAATAAGGGAGTATTATGAAAAATGGAAAAGACCTAGAGACCTTATGTCTGGATGTTTAACAATAAATTCTATTAATTATGGTTAGCCGATATTAATAAAAAAGATGGTCATTTTATTTTCTTTCATAAACCACAAACAAGTCATGGAGTCCAGTCAATGCTTGTATACCCTTGGAAGAATAGGTATTACTGATATACAGAAATAAGCTCTAATTAGTTAATAATTAATGAGAGAATGAATATTGTAATGAGGGGTGGACCTTGCTAATGAGGGGCTGGGTACATGACTCTGATCATGTATCTCATGGGCATAATGAGATTTATCTCAAGTCAGACTACTCCCACTTCAGGTAATCTATACAAAAAGATCTATCCTCCACCTATGAACTAATGAATAATGAACAATGGTAGGGTAAGAATTCTGCATAGATAATATGGCCTGGGTGGGGTGAATTCTTTGGGCAGGGTCAGAAATGCCCTTGGAAGGCTGAACTTTGAATGAGGAAATTGAAAGGAAAAACAAACCTATCCCCACCTCCACCTCTCTATATTAAGTGGGGGTTTTTTTTGGCAAGGCAGTGGGGTTAAGTGACTTGCCCAAGGTGACACAGCTAGGTAATTATTAAGTGTCTGAGGTCAGATTTGAACTCAGGTCCTACTGACTCCAGAGACAGTACTCTATCCACTGCATCGCCTAGCTGCCCCTTAATTGGTTATTATAAGAGAAGCAAATAAGTAATGCAATAAATAAAGCACCAACCCTGATGGACCTAAGTTAGTTTCAAAAATCTGACTTCGAATACTTGATACTTACTGTGTGACCTTGGACAAGTCACTTAATTCTGATTACCTTGAATCCAGGGCCATTTCCAGTCATCCTGATTCATATCTGACCACCGGACTCACATGGCTCCAGAGGAGAAAGTGAGGCTGGTGACTGAGCATAGCCCCTCTCACTCAAATCCAATTCATGTGCATATCTTGGTATCACCTCCCTGATGTCAAAGTTTTCTTTGAGAATGAAGGACAAACCACAACAACAACATGAGAGAGAAATGATTATTTCTCTCATTATGTATAGTGAGGGTTTCAATAGGGAAAAAGAAGTTCAGAAGCTGGGAGAGTTTGGGAGAAAAGATTCTAAGTTCTATTTTAGTCATGTTAAATTGGAGTTGTCAATTAGACATCCAATTTAAATTTATAAGAGTCAGTTGCAAATGTGGGACTGAAAATCAGAAGAGAGAGATTTTGACTAGATATTTAGATCTGAGAATCTTCTGCCTGGAGATAATAACTGAATCCATGGGACATGGCAAGATAATGTAGAACAGGGGTCTGTGAAGTTGTTTTTCAGATGTTTTATAACCATGCTTCAATATAATCAATTTCCTTTCTAGTTCTATGCATTCAACTTTATGCATTAAAAAACATTAGTCTGAGATTGAAGCCACAAGCTTCACCAGACTAATAAAGGGATTTGCAACCCAAAACAGGTTAGGAAATTATGGTGTAGAGGAAGAAAGAGAAAAGCTCCAGGCCAGAACCTCAGAGGGGTCCTGTTGACTGTTGACGGGCATGCCATGCCAACAAGCATGCCATGCCAACAAGCATGTGTTAAGTCCTGAGGATACAAAAAGGAAAAAACACCCCAACAACAAACAACAAAAAGTCCCTGCTTAAACAGATAAACATCCATGATGTAGACAGGATAGAATAGGTAGAGTCTCTGAGGAAAGGCACTGAGATTAAGGAGGACTGGGATAAAGGAGACTTTTAATGGGAGTGGTCAGACAGGAGAATTAGGAGAGAACAAATGATGAAAACTTAGAAAGGATTTTGGGAGAAGGTGATCCACAATATTAAAGGCTGAAGAGAAGGATGAAGAATGAGGAAAATGTCATTAGAATGAGTACTTACATTTTGAACATTTACAAAAGCTACACATCAAGTCTTGATTGAATTTGTCAGAAATAAATTTTATTTGGTTATTTAGATTTAAGAAAGCAATGGAGGAAATGTTAATACTGCAGATTAAACTTTAAAAGAGTGTTGTGTGTACATTTTTGTCCTGGCCCATATCTGTTCCCTGGACCCAGATGGCTCTGAAGGAGAAAATGAAGCTTAGTGACTTTGCACATCACCCCCTCATTTAAATCCAACTCACTTTCATGATATGGCATCACCTCCCTGATGTCATAGTTTTCTTCAAGGATGGAGGACAAGCAGCAACAATGGTGTTCAGTGAAGGAGAAGGAGCCAGAGGATGAGTGAAGAAAGGAATTCAAGAGAACGGCTGAAAAGACCCAATAAACTGGAGAGAAAATAAACAAAAAAGGGATCCAAGAACACATAGGAAGAATGAGAACTCTAAAGACTGAGAAACTTCAAAGAGAAACTAAAGGACTTTAAACAAATATTATAATATGAAGGCAAGTGAACCAGTATTGTTTGATGAAAGACAGACTCCTGTAGACTCCCCAGAGAGCATGGAATAGCCCAAGAGATTCTAGAATTCCAAAGAGAAATGCAATTTATAAAAGAAGAGATGAAGAATGAATTTGAGGCAAGTTACTCTACCTCTACCATGAAACCAACTGGAAATAGGTTTTCAGGTGCTGCTGGCAGGTGTCACAATGACAGATTCTTTCCTTCCTTTCATTATCAGTATCTTTAGTCTCTTCTTCAGACAGGATTTCACAGCAGCAGATGTATCCGGGAAGAGAGAGACAATTTTTTTTTCCTAAGAGGTTTTCCTGTAAAGAGTTTTTTAAGAGGCCTGCTGCTTTGTGAATGTGGAAGAGACCTCATTCTATTTATGTTAAGTCAAGAATCAAACAGAATTAGGGAAGAAGAAAAATGGTGAAGTAGAAAGAACATTGGACCCGGAGTCAGAGTCAAACCTAGAATCTTAGATGGCTATTTATCACTTTTTGTGAACTTGGGCAAGTCACTTAATACTATGCATCTCAATTTCCTCATTTGTAAAATAAGTGACTTATACTACTTGGAACTAGGATGAATTTCTGCTCTTCTTTGGAATAAAGGACAAACATTACTTTCTGCTCTAATTCAATGGAGTCAAGGAAAACAGTCTAGAATTTTGGTTCTTCTACTCACTCACTGTAATTTTGGTAAGACACTTCACTTTTTAAGATGCAGTTTCTTCCCTCAAGCCAGGCCCTGGGACTATAGAAAGTCCCTCATGCTGTCCCTGAGGGAAGCATAGTCCCTGAATCATCACCCCCTCTTTATCTCTTGAAACCTGGTCTGACAAATAGGTACCTCTCAGCCTATGGAACCATTTGATCACTTTTCTGAGCTACCACCAGTGATGTCTTCTATGATTGTCTTTCCAGAAGATGAAGATGATCCCCACACATAAAGAGAACTGAAAAATCAGGTCAGTACCCACATCTCCAACTGACTATTGAAATCTCAAACTGGATGTCTGATTGACATGTCCATTTTCACACATTCAAAATAGAAACTATTTTTCCCTCCAAAGCCTCCCATGTTCTGAATTTCCTTTTTAACTATTGAAAGCTACCATTCTCCGATTTTTCCAAATTTAAAGTCTTGGTGTTCTCCTCCAAATTGCAAACATTACCATTTGAAAAGATAGATCACCTGCCCAGAGTCACAGAATTAATGAGTTTCCACTGGTGAAATTTGAATCCAGGTCTTTCTGCCTCAAGAATCAGCATGCCAACCATTGCACCATACTGGATGACTCAAAGTTATTGACCCATGGATGGATGGAGAAATTTTGGTTAGTTAATAGCAATAGGTAGACTCAGAAGTGGTTGAACTTGAATGATCAGTGGAGCAGTGTCTTGCCCCCACTTCCCAGTTAGAATGCCAAGCACCCACAGATGGACAGATCTGCTTGTTTCACAGTATCAGAGTCAGAAGGAACCTCAGGTGTTATGAGAGTTCAACTCACATCAAATCAAGTTGAACATTTATTAACAACTCACTATGTATTAGGCACTGTGCTAAGTACTGGAAATGCAAATATAGTCAGATAGAAAAGCTATTCCTGTCTTCAAGGAGCTTACATTCTAATGGGCAAACACAACACAAAAGAAAGTTAAAAAGTTGGTGGGGATGATGAAGTTATTTGGCACAGAGACTGGTGCTTTTCTTAAAATGGAGGTTTTGGGGGGGGAATCCAACCAGAGGGAGAGTCTAGAGGAGTGGTGTGAGTTTCTAGGAACATGATAGAAAGAATCCAAGGGAGTCAGGGGTGCAGCCTTCAGAGGGATACAGTCACAAAGCACACTAAAACATACCTTATCTCATTTGACTTTTACAACAATCCTGGAGACAAATAATATAGACACCATCACCCCATTTTACCTAATACTAAAAAGGCTTAGAGATAGTGGAGCTCACTATTATATAGCACTCTAAGGTTTGTGAAGCACTTTATATACATTATTTCATCTGAAAAGATAAATTGTTTACTAAGAGTCATAAAATTAATTTGTGTCATAGGCAAGCCTTGAATCCAGATCTTCCTGACCTAGGTGTAGCAATTGTCACACCGGATAATCCAAAACTTTTAACTCTCATGCAATCTGTAGATGGATGGAGAAAAATAGATTAACTGATAGTATTAGTGAGGTAGACTCAGAAGTGGTTAAACTCGAGGAATGACCTTCAATGGACTAGTTTTCTTCCCCCTATCCTCTAGGTCCCTGGGGCATGCCCCAGGATCCTCTGTTTCATTCCAACTATCTCACAATATTAGTCAGAAGGAATTCTAATCTGATTCATATCTAATCTGATTCATATATAGTAAATGCTTAATAAACTCTCCACCAGTCCATCATCTATCTATCTATTCATCTATCTATCTGTCTATCTATCATCTCTCTACCATAATTGGAGTAGATGAGATCAAACAAAGGCAAAAAATATTAAGAGAAAAGGAAAGAAAGTCCAGAACAAAGAGAATAAAAATGGGGCCCCTCAACAGGGGAAAAGGTGCAGTAGACTTGGAGAAATTATGTTAGAATCTTATTATGCCATTATTATTCAAAACTTTGATTTCTTCTATATGTTAATTAGAACCCAGTTCCTAACCATAATCATCATGTATAATGAATATCAATTTCACTGATAATAAATATACTTTCTAATTCACAATACATTCTTCAGAAATAATCTTATTCTATTCTTTTTTAATTAATATTTTATGTTTTCCAATTATATACAATAGTAGTATCTACCTATCATTTTTTGTAAGGTTTTGAATTTTACAGTTTTTCTCCCACCCTCCCTTCCCTCCCTATCTCCCCACAGAAGGCAGTCTGATAATCTTTACATTGTTTCCATGCTTAAATGTGTTAAGAGAGAAATCATAAACTTGAGGAGAAAATAAAATATTAGAGATAGCAAAATTATGTAATACATAAGCACTTTTTTTAAAAAAAAAATTTGAAGGTAATAGATTTTGGTCTTTGTTTAAACTCCACAATTCTTTCTCTGGATACAGATGGTATTCTCCATCACAGGTGCTCTAAAATTGTCCCTGATTATTATGAATGAACAAGTCCATCAAGGTTGATCATCACCCCATGTTACTGTTATGGTGTACAAATGTTCTTCTGGTTCTACTCATTTCACTCAGCATCAGTTCATGCAAATCTTTCCAGGCTTCTCTGAAGTCCCATCCCTCTTGGTTTCTAATAAAACAATAGTGTTCCATGACATACATATACCACAACAATCTTATTCTATTCTAACAACAAATTTTTGTGATAGACTAGATGGTGTAGTGGCCATAGTTACTAGACCCGGAATCAGGAAGACCTCAGTTCAAATCCAATCTCAGATAATTATTAGTTGTAAATATCTGTACAAATTACTTAATCACTTACTGCCTCAGTTCCCCCATCTATAAAAATGGGAATAATAGCACCTGCTTCCCAGGGTTGTTGTAAGGCTGAAATAAGATAATGATTGTAAAGTGCTTTTGAATATTTTCTAGCACATAGTAAAAGCTATAGAAATGGTCTTACTATTATTATTATTATTATTTTCATTATTATTCTTTGAAAAACTTAAAGCACTATATGAAAGCTAGTTATTATTAATAGTATCCCCTACTTTGGAGATGAGATTACTAAACCATACTGCTCTTACATAGTTGGGTAAGGACTTCAAGTCAGATGTTGCAAGCCCACACTTAGTGCCCTTTCCACTAGATAGAAGCGAAAAACATGTTCCATCTGGTGTCAGGATCCAATTTCCAACGCTTATTATCTGTGTGACAATGGACAAATCACTTAACTTCAGTTTCTTCATCTGTGAAATGAGAATTAAAATATCTGTAGTTCCTACCTCACAGTGTTTTGTGAGGGTCAAATGGGATAATGTATTTCTTAGATTTATAAGTGCCTTCTAGAATTATTATTATTATTATTATTAAACTTGAAGATTCTGTCTTATTGATATAGGCATTCCCTTCTCTGAGGCAGATTGCAGTTCCTCTATGGGTTTTTGAGAAAAAAATTCATACTTCAAGGTCAGTCTGATAGTGACTTTCTCCAAACCTGAGCTCATCCCTAAATTACAGATGGACATACAGTTCATCATCAGATTGGCACTTGAAGTCTTTCTAGCTTGGCAGTACTTAGAAAAGATTACACTCTTTTAGCATAACCTTTGATTGAAGCCACAAGAAAACAGAGGACCACATTAGTGGATTATTAAGATTATGGTTGGAGTAGCCAAGTGGTACAGGGGAGAAAGCCCTGGTGTGACTCCAGAGTCATGAAGAACTGAGTTCAAATCCCATCTCAGACATTTTCTAGCTGTGATCTTAGGCAAGTCACATAACCTTGTTGGTCTCAGTTTCCTCATCTATAAAATGAACTGGAGAAGAAAATGGCAAACCACTCTAGTATCTTTACCATAAAAACCTCATATGGGATCACAAAGTTATACATAATTGAAACAATTGAATAACAACAATGATTATTATTATTATGTTATTATTATTATAACAAAAAGAATAATGTGTTATGGATTATAAAGCAAATCATGTAAAAAGAATTCTAAGGTTTTTAGTGGACCACAAGCTCAATATGAGTAAACAGTGTGATATGATAGACAAAAAATGATAAATCAATGTATATTAGTAGAAAGAGAACTGGATTTGGAGTTAAAGGATCTGTGAATCACTACTCTGCTACTTAGAACTCTGGGCTTCTGTTCTTCCAGGGGGCTGGGCAAGATTGTCTCTGAGGTCCCTTCTAGCCTATATTTCTACTATAATCAGGGCCTGGAGACAGAATTCATGAAGTTAACCCTCCCTAGCTCTCATTCCAACTGATCCCATATCCTATCTCAGTCCTTCAGTTCTTTGGGGTGGACAAAACCCCTTGTCTATTTCTGGTTGACCTTATGTAACTTAGAGTTAAATGATGTTTTGGGCATGATGAATCAAGCCATTTAGTGACCACAGTGCAGGAAGAATTGATGATGCAGTGGACATTGAAAAGGAAGTGACCTGGGCTAAATTGTCTATTTCTTTTCCTGGCTGCAAAAAGCTTGAGTAACCTTTAAGCTTCTCACTAGAAAGACATCCTTAGCCAAACTCTTGCTTCCACATAGTAGGAGAAGAAAATTCAAGTTAGCAAAGTCTCTGCTTAATTATTTGACTTTGTATTCCTTTGCCTCATCATAGACAATTAAACAGTACTGAGATAGGCATGTCTAGTGTTGGTGACAATCATTAGACCACAAAATAACAGATTTAGGACTGAAAATACACACACACACACACACACACACACACACACACACACACACACACACACATATATATACTTTTCTTATTTTTATGGATAAGGAATCTGAGCCCCAGAAGGATTGAATTATTTGTTTAAAGTGACATAGCTAGAAAGTAGCCATCCTCAACATTTGAACCCAGAACTGAAGACTTCCCCATGTCTTGGCTCTTCCCTTTACACCAAACTACATTGCCAGATGGGGAAACAGCAAAAGAAATAAGGCATCTCATGGTCAGGCTGAGAGTTGTCTGGGAGGCTGGCATTGAACTTGGCCCCAGAATCTCTATCTCACAGATGGGAAAATTAAAAGCAAAGACTCACAAAAATCTGATGCCAGCACTTTTTATTCTATTCACATACTAGAGAAGGGGTAGGGAGGGATTCAATGGCAATGCCCTACAAGTTCAGAACCACTGGAGTTCATGACCTTCAGACTTTGGGTTCTAATTCCTTCCTGCTCTAGTTTTTGCTTTGTGTATTTGACTAGAGTAGAAACTTTGGACACAGCAGGCTCAGATTGAATTCTTTGCTTAGAGATATTTTCTTGGCCTCTTGAAAAATCTTTCATACAACTACAGATTATTTTTGTTCATAGTAATAATGACATTCTTCTTCAATCCATCTACAGTGTCGTGGATGTGGTCATTCCCTCCACTCTTTCATGTCCTTCCACAAATCCCTAAGCTAGAATTGGAGAATTTTGTTCTTGAGTCACTTCAGTCATGTCTGACTTTTAATAATCCCTTTTAGGGTTTTCTTGGCAAAGAAAATGGAGTGGTTTGTCATTTCTTTCTCCAGCTCATTTTATAGATGAGAAAATTCAGGCAAGTAGGGTGAAGTGACTAGTCCAGGGTCACATAATTAGTATGTCTCTGAGACAGGATTTGAATTCAGGTCTTCCTGACTCCAGAGCTAGGGTTTTATCCACTGCACCACTGAGTTACCCATTATAGAACTTGAGTTCAAATCTTACTTCTGATGCTGACTTCCTCTGCAACCTTAGGCAAATTATTTAACCCCTCTAAATCTCACTTTTGTCATCTGCCAAAATAAGGGGCTTGACCAGAATACATTTAAAGCTTCTTCCAGTACTAAAGCCAAGTTGCTATGACATTTTTATTGCTTCGTTTCTTAAAAAAATAAAAATGAAAAATGGCAATTTATGAAATTCTTTCTCCAGAACAATTTTACAAGATAAAATTATTATTCCCATTTTACAGAGGAGAATATCAGGGCCTAAAAAGGTTAATTGACTTTCCCAACGTCATGCTGGTAGTATCACAGCCAAAATTCAAACTCAGGTCCACTGACTCCACAGCCAATGCCCTTTCCAGGGTACCATCTGTCAGTAGCCATCTGTTACCCCTCACAATTGCTAAAAAGTCTGGTCTGCCTCCCTTTGGGGGAGGGTTATTCATGTCCCTTAATCTATCTTTTATAGCACTTTTTATATGCAAGTCATTGTCGATAACATGCTGTAGCCTGCTCATGCCCACCATGCATCACTCCGTTGCCCTTTGGGTCACCCACAATTACTATTCTTCAGAAATCATGGCGTTCCTTGACTGGTCGTCATTGCAAGCCTTCCCTCCTAGCACTGCTAACAGCTGTGAATTGTGGGGGGCTTTCAACCCTCCTCGTTAAATTTAAAAAATGACCCTACAGACCCTACCTGCATCCAGGGAGGAGGCCCATGCCAGTTTTATCTGAGGGCCAGATGGTGTGTTTCAGAGTGTGAAAAAGGAAAACGAACATTTTTTCTCATGTTTTATCACACCCAGTGAGTATTGTGCCCGGCCCCCTGATGTATGCACAGACGGCCTCATCTTATTGCCGAAGCACAAAAAAGAGTTAGAGGCTGTAGCTGTGGGCTTGGGCCCAGGTTATGGCAGATCTCGGTCTGGGCCTGCTGAGGGCCAATCAGAAAGCTCCAGCTGGGTCTGGACCTCCAAAAGGGCCAGTTCGAGCCGTGCCACATGAGACTATGAACATCTCCTGGGAGCCAAAGATTTCTTTGGTCATGGATGGCCTGTCAGTACCTAGAGGCCTTAGCCTTCAAACAGAGAGACTGAAAGAAGAACCAATGCAAGCAAACACCTTCTGGTCATTTGAATCACTTCAATATTTTCCCAACAGCCATAACATTGCAGCCTTCCCAGTCGATATGGGTCCTTGCAAACACCTTCAGAACTGGAAGGAAACTTGGTAACCTTGGATTACGGTTTCATTGGTGGGAGTGAGTATCCTTGGCACTGAATGTGGGGGAAAAGAAGAAAAGAACATAAGAAAGAGGTAAAGGAAACATTTCAAAATAGACATTATTGGGGTGGCTAGGTGGTGCAGTGGATAAAGCACCGGCCTTGGAGTCAGGAGTACCTGGGTTCAAATCCGGTCTCAGACACTTAATAATTACCTAGCTGTGTGGCCTTGGGCAAGCCACTTAACCCCATTTGCCTTGCAAAAACCTAAAAAAAAAAAATAGACATCTAGTTTATACTTTTGGTAATGGCGAAAATGAAGGTCAAATATTATTATTATGACCAAATTCAGATGTTTTTTAGTTGGAAAATTCAGATTTACATATATTACCAAAAGCATGTAATAGACAACCTATATATACACATTAATATAACATACAATATATTAATATGTAAATGCACTGTATAATATAGTATATATAAATATAAATGGGTATATATATTTGCATACACATAGACATGTATATCTATGTACAAATTTGGTTTTTATTTTATATCTATCTATATATCTATATACACACATATATACATACATATATATATATATATATATATATATATATATATATATGCAATACACAACAAGCCAATAAAATCTGTGCTAAGTGTTGGACAGAGTCAAAAAATGGAAGTCTCTACCCTCAAGGATCTTATATTCTTTTTGGAAAATATAACCTTTTCATAGGTAAGTAAATATGAAATAAATTCAACATCATTGGAAGAATGCAAATAATTGAGGGGATTACGTAAAATTTCATGGAAGAGGGAATGCCTTATCTACTCATTGAAGGAAACTAGAGATTTAAAGAGATGGAACTGAGGAGAAATACTTCTTGGACAAAGCCTGGGAGGCAGGAGATAGGGAACAGTTCATCTTCCCTGGTAAGAAAAGGTAGACTCTTTGAGGGCAGAACAATGTCATTTGTGTCTGTGTTCTCAGTCCTTAGCGCAGGATCTTGTAGCAAAGGAGATGCTTAGGAAATGTTGTAAATGGGACTTTCTGAGAGACAACAAAATTTCAAAAATGGACTGAAACTTTAACACCAGGTAACTGGCTACTACTCTCTTCACTGTTGGCTCAACTCCACAGCCAGGCTACTCTACCTCACCTCCCCACTAGTAATCTTGTGCTATCTACTTTTCTACTCCTATAGTCCCACAGAGGTGAATATCAGGGCCTAAAAAGGTTAATTGACTTGCCCAATGTCATGCTGATAGTATCACAGTCAAAATTCAAACTCAGGTCTCCCCCAACCCTTCTCAATTCTCCTTTAATACTTTGTGTTTTTAAAATTTTATTTATTAAGGCAATGGTGTTAAGTGACTTGCCTAAGGTCACACAACTAGGTAATTATTAAGTGTCTGAGGTCAAATTTAAACTTAGATCCTCCTGAGTCCAGGGCTGGTGCTGTATCCACTACGCCACCTAGCTGCCCCCCCCCTTAATTCTTCTTTAATATTTTCTCTTCCCTGTTAAGTTGCTACCTAATAAATTCTCTCTGTCTCTGATTCTGTCTCTCTCTCTGTCTCTCTCTCTCTCTCTGTCTTTCTTTTTGTCTCTGTATCTTTTTGCCTTTGATCTTCTCTCTGTCTCTGAATTTATTTGTCTGTTTGTCTTTCTGTCTAGTTATGTGACAGAGCAAGTAACTAAATATTTTTGGTTCTTAGTTTCCTCATTTATAAAATTAGGTAGTTGATCTTGGCAGTCTTTATAGCTCCCCTTTGGTTCTAAATTGAAACCTATGATTAAATTAATATTATTTATTATTTATATTTTGTTAATGTTTGTGAAAAGGAGTGAACTGGCATGCTAGCTCCTCAGAAACAGAATAAGGAGTAAATCTAAATTTATCATCAATTATTAGGAGACCTAACTGTTAGGCTCAGATGTGGTGCCTAATTACAACTCATGAGTGATTAGGGCAAAAACTGAAATGTCCTGTCATTTCTGACTGTGCAACAAATAATAAGATAAAGGGCTGAAAGAGTATGGCTCTGGCATTTACCTTCAAATACATTGATAGTGGAGGAACAAAGGTCTGTTTCTCCTTTTTCTATCTTGGATGTTATTTCTTTTCCTTAAGGCTTTGAACTGGGAAATTACTTCAAGGTTTTGGGAAGAGAAAAGATGTCTTTGTTTTTCAAGACAATAAGGTAGGTACCTGATATTGAAAACTAGAGAAGACATGAGAGCTCAGCTAGTATAACATCTTCCTTTTAAAAATCAGTTAGGTAGGGGCGGCTAGGTGGCACAGTGGATGGAGCACCAGCCCTGGAGTCAGGAGTACCTGGGTTCAAATCTGGTCTCAGACACTTAATAATTACCTAGCTGTGTGGCCTCAGGCAAGCCACTTAACCCCATTGCCTAGCAAAAACCTAAAAAAAAAAATCAGTTAACTAACTGAGCCTCAGAGATGTTAAGTCATTTGCCCAAGGTCTCAGGGAAGAACCTAGACATTAAAACTAGAAGGGATATTAAAAGTCATTTGATTCAAATCTTTTATTCTAGTGGCAAGCCAGACCGACCCTATGTTCTCCAGCTCCAGACCACACAGTCTTACAGTGAATTAGGAAGGACTACCAGAATCATCACTAGCTCCTTAAATCCCCTGGGAGAAAACATAAACTCCTCAGTTTGGAATTTAGAGTTTTCCAAATATTGGTTCTAATCTATCTATTTTTCATATTGCTCTCCTTGCATACACTGCCAACTGGGTAGTCCTTATTGTTTCCTCACTCTGTGAATTCATGTCACCCGATCCCCAAGCTTGAATCTACCCTCTGATGACACCCCTGCAGAATTCTTTAAGGTTTAGCCCTTCTCCAATGTAACCATCCCTGTTTGTCACTCTCACATCACGTGAGAAAACACTCTAGATACTCTTAAATTTTTTCATTTTCCTTTTGCTTTTTAAGCATTCCTAAATGAGGGATGGTGAGGAAGTGGGCTTCAATGACTCCCAAGACTGAGCCCCCATCAGAGACCTCAGACTTGGGAGTATGAAAATAGATTTGGCCTGCTGGCAGCTTTTTTGGGGAGGGGTCTAGTGAATCCTTTCTAGAAGACCTTCTACTTCTTACCACAAGCAGGTAGTCTGTTACTCTTTCCAGTTCTCTTATTTCATGGTGAAGAAAAGTGTTTTAATTGTCCGCTAAACCAGAACTGAGTATGCTTAAAAAAGGAACTCCCTGGCCAAATCAATTCCCCCCACATACAAAGTTTCTGAAGGCTCAGAGGTCTGTTAGTCAGTCAGGAGTCATTCTTTCCTACATTGTCTACAATGCTACAAGACCATCCTTTGGTGAACTTCCAAAGCCTACCTGTGCCATTGTCCTAGTGCTCCCAACTTTCTCTTGTGAAAAAGAATATTTAGGCAAAATCAAGAATTGGCTATGTTTTTCAACATGTGCCTAAGTCTCCCGCAAAGTCTTCTATTTTTCTCTACAAAAAAAGAAGGTGGTATGCTTCACCAGTAATTCTCTGAAGCTGTTTCTCTCCTCAAATTTTCCTAATGTAACTAAAGGGGTTTGTTTGGACACCTTCTACCTCACTTAACACTTTCCTCTGTCCTATGTCACTTATAAACATTGCATTTTTATTACTATCTTGTCTTGTCTCCCTTTAAAGTGGGCACTCCAGGAAAGCAAGGAATGTTTTATCTAAACTTTCTATCTTCCCAAGCATTTTAATGTCCTTCACACAACAGGCACTTAATGAATGTTTGTTGTTGTATTTGGACCTTGTATTTTACTATGTTCATATCATGTCTTCCCTAATTCATAGTATACTCCTTGAGATTATAAACTCTTCTATTTTTCATTTTTATATCTCAAGAGCAGATTGTCTTGCACAATGTAGGAGCTTATTAAAAATTTATAGAACTAAATTGAATAGTGCCCTATGTTTGTAACATGCATTATGCTTTTCAAATCAGTTCCGTAACTTATTTCATTTAGTCTGCAAAATAAGCATACCCATTTAACAGAAAACGAAAACAAAGTCTGCAAAGGTTACATATCTAGTTAGTAGCATTGATGAGATTTATGTCCCTTCCTTTAGTTCATGATTTCTTATAGTCATCACTATGCACACAATAGCACTGTGCACACAGTAGTTCCTCTATTATCAACATATTGATAATAATAACTGGCACATATATCTTTAGGATTTGCCATTGTGTATACATATAAATAATATTAATGTTTAAGGATTACAGGTATTATAATTATACTATCTCATTTGATTCTCACAACTCTAAGATATAGGTTACTCATTATCCCCTTTTTATAGATGAAGAAACTGAGGCCCAGAGAAGGGTCATGCCATTGTCTAAAGTAGTATTCAGACTAAGAAGAAAATGTATTTCCCATCTCATGTCACTTGACCATCTTATTTAGCATCAACTTTCCATCAATGGAGAATTGGAACTGACGGGTTTGAAATGGAAACCAGAAAATATATACCCCCAAGGGTTTCAACTTCCAAGAAGCAAGTCTATTCTCCTAGAATTATTTTTAACTCTTATTTCAGAGACTCAAAGCTTTTACCAATGGATTCATTTTTCTTAACTACTAAAAGATAATACTTTAAAAGGGGTAGTTTGAAAATATTCTATGGCACTAATTTTTTAAAAGTGACCAAAAGGAGAACAAGGGAAGCCTTTGTCTGCTGAAGCGAAGGAAAATAAGATGAAGTCTTTCAAATCCCTGGCTGGCAGGGCAGCAGTATCCACCATGGACAACTGCAGCATTGTGTCAAGAATATGCTCTGTACAGCAAGGATCTGATGGGACCAAAGGCAGTTACAAAGACCGCCAAGGCTCAGACATTTAAATAAGATGCCAATTCTCTGTGAAGGGGTAGGAAAGAGGGATGGGACTCAAAATAACTCCCAGGGAAATATTCTTGACATGAGAGATTGCTTCTTTCTAGTGAACATACTTTTCAGGCTGAATTCACTTGGTTTTCAGTAAGAACTGTGGGGGGAAGAACCCTGAACTTGAAATTCGAAGTCTGGGTTTGAGTCTTGCTAGGTAACTTTGAATAAGTCATTGAATCTCTCTGATCCTCAGCTTCCACATCAATAAAGTGGGGACAATTTATTTTCACTACAAAAGGTCCTTGTGAGACCAGCAAGAACAGAAATAACATTAGGTAGCTTTTAATATGGTCCCCTCATTTTAAGGAAACTAAGGCTAGGAGAGGGAAGTGATTTTTCCAGAACACTCAACCAATAGCAGAACTGATAAACTAAAATTCTAATTTCTTGACTGCTCTTCCCTCTATGCATTTTTTATGTATTTATAAAGAAATAACTGAGAATTCTCCTGTGAAAAAAATAAAATAAAACAACAGAAAACCTTGAGGGTTTGGGCACACATCCTAAAATAACTAATACTAAAACATGGACAACTAGCCCTTTTCTGTTGAATTCTCTGCTTTTTCTAAAATAGATACTTTTTGAATTTTTCCCCTGAATGAGTCATATTTGAGGTCTGGGGGTTTCCCCTTTGTTTCTAAAATCTATAAACCAGTAGTCTGAAGTGTTGCACACTTCCCCAACTGCAGGAATAGTGGGACACTTGGACCAGAGATGCCAGAGGAAATGCCAACTCATGACATATTTAAAACTTGTTCTCTCTTTCACATGTGGCTATTGAAAAGGAAGTGAGTCAAATTATCACTGTTAGCATATACACTACACTATTAATATTTAATTTATAACTGAATCATCCCAAAAATGGGTTGTCAGATCATCTTATATAACTTGCCAACCCTCTCCCCAAGGGGATTCCTGAAAACTACAATCAGATTTAAGGTTTTATGTGAGTCAACATTTGTTCAAATTCTCAACTCCCAAATCCCAACTGATGTTTACAATACATTAATTCAAAGTAAATTAACATTAGATTAAACCGGAATATTAGGGTAAGTGATAAGGAACCCCCCCCCTTACAAACACACACAGTAAAGAAAACACGAGTTACTCAGACAATTCCCTTTCTAAAGGCTTCATCTGAGATGAAAAATATTTCTGCTTCTCAAGTTGCGCCTTCTGTGAACAACTGTGGATGTCTTCTACTGGACTGCATTCTTTTTTTTCCCTGAGTTGTTTACTATTGGTAGATATCTTTTTTTAACTGAATTTCACTTGCTAGGTGGGTTTCTTCCTATGGGGAATAGCCATAGTTCTTGTATGAGACGTTTCTTTACTTTAGAAGTTATTTCCGTCCTTCTGTGAATCAGACTCCTTCTGTGAATCAGGAGTTAGCCAGTGATGCAGTGGGTAGAGTGCTGGGCCTGGTGTCAGAAAAGACAAGTTCAAATATGACCTCATATACTTATAGTTATGTGATCCTGCACAAATGACTTAACTCCTGTTTGCCTCATCTTTTTCAACTGATTCAGCTAAGATCAGAATAAAAATATCACCTGATTCACATGATTTATGTGAGGATCAAATTAGGTAATATTTGTAAAACAAACAAGAATACAAAGGATAAAAAAAATGTACATAGTTGCTAGCACATAGTAGGCACTATATAAATATTTAGTTCCTTTCCCTTTCTTTCTGTGTCTTTTAGGTCAATTCTGCTTTTTTTGGATTGACAATAATTCCAAAATTTCCTGTTTTTCTGTGTTCCCCATCTGAACTTTCTTCTGTTTTTATTCTTCTATTTTTAAAATGTTTTCACTGACTCTCCTTTTCTCCCCCTCTTTTTTCTTTGGCCTCACTATTATCATACACACACACACACACACACACACACACACACACACACACACACCCAAAACCCTTCCTTACAACCAACAAATGTAGAAAAGCCAAACTTCTCACTTTGACATGTCTAAAACTGTGCCTCATTCTTCATCTCTTTTTGTCATGAGATAGGAGACAAATTTATCATTAATCTCCTGGAGTCACAAGTGGTCATTGAATTCATGAAAAGTTCTTAAATTATGATTCTTAAATCATAAAAGTTCTTAAATCTTTTTTTGGGGGGCAAGGCAATGGGGTTAAGTGACTTGCCCAAGGTCACACAGCTAGGTTAATTATTAAATGTCTGAGGTGGGGTTTGAACTCAGGTCCTCCTGGTGCTCTATCCATTGAGCCGCCTAGTTGTCCCTAAAGTTCTTAAATCTTTAAAAAAAAACTTTAAATATCATAATTGTACAATTTTTTTTCTCCTTGTTCCATTTATTTAATTACATATCAGTTCAAACAAGTTTTCCCGGTGTCTGTCTTCCTTGCACATCAGACCCAGCCCCAAGTAGGCCCTGACCCGACTGTCCTGGGCAATCTTGGGCAATCTTGGGCCTTCTGTTGGCCCTGTCTTCCCACTATCCCAGTACTGCCTAGGTCTGTTCTCCCATTGCGGAGTCCTGACTCTAAGCTTCTTGGAGGGTCTCTCCGCATGGACATAGGTGCACTCCCAGGTTCTGCCTGCCCAGTGATAAATGGGGGCTAACTCCATGCACCACTGCGGTTTACACAAGCTAGAGATGAGATCCTGCTGGCTATGAACCCCTTTACTGAAACTTACCCTATCTCTTCTTCCCTCCTCTTCCCCCACCCCAAGCCAGTTGCTTCTGGTTGTCTTCTCATATGGTTTGGTGGATTGGATGAAGGAGATTATCAGGTTGTTGCTCTTTCTTATTGTTTTCTTCTTTCTTTTTTCTTTTCTTCTTTGTTTGTCCACTATCACCACCACTACCACCACCATCATGATCATCAATCATGCTTATCATTGATTTATCCAGAGATTTTATACATCTTTGTTGAAATGTTTGTGGAGAGAGTCTAAATTTCTGGGTCACATGATTAAGTACTAATTGGCCATTTTCTTCACTTCTGACAATCCTTCAAACCTCTCCCAAACTAGAATTATAAACAAAAGATATTGGGAAGCTAGGTGGTGCAGGGGATGGAGTATTGAGCTTGAAGTTAGAAAGAATCATCTTCATTAGTTCAAATCTGGTCTTAAACACTTACTAGTTGTGTGATTCTGGGCAAGTCAGTTAATTCTGTTTGTCTCAATTGCATCTCCATTTTCACCCTCCAAGAGGAAATGAGCTGGAGAAGGAAATGGCAAACCACTCCTGTATCTTTACCCAAAAAACCCCAGCTTGGGTCATAATGAGTCTGACACAAACTAAAAAATGATGGAAAAAATGCAAGAGACAAAGATAAATTCCATTGTTTCCACAGACTAGGACAATAGTGTCAAAGACAAATAAAAATGAGGGGAGACTTTCTTGTAAATAATTATCCCTGTAGGCAGCATCAACTTAATTGTAAAATGAAAGATTGTCTTTGTTTATTGTATTTAAAAAAATTTTGTTAAATATTTTCCAATTACATTTTAATCTAGTTTGAGTCACATTGTGTATGTTTGATGCTGGGCTAGGATACCAAGAATCCAAACCCAAACAAGGTAAAAACTTGATGAATCAGGAATAGATAAGAATCTTTTGCCCTTAATTTGCTCTCTCAGCATTCCTTCCTGGACAATCCACTCTGCTCCAGGTAGCTGGGGGCTGTACAAGCTGACCCTGGGCTTTCAAGAATTTATGGCCTGTATGAGCAAAAATAATTAGCAGGTTAGAAAACTCAGAATAGAACTCTCTCCTCTGACTCTGACCCCTCTCTTCCCAAAGCCTCAGATATCCAAAAGGTAGAAATTTGTTTTGTCTGTGAAAAGGGGTAGCAGGACTCTCTGCACCAACAGAAGAATGGAAGACCAATAGGAAAAGGTATAGGACATAGGGGTATGTGGTAGAGGGGGTGATGGGGGTGCGTGCCACAAAGCCCTAATAATAATCAGGATTTACTAGTGTCAGAAAGATGAGAGTTCAAATCCCATCTCTGAAATTTACTTGCTGTGTGATCCTGGGCAAGTCACTAAACCTCTCTGTCAGTTTTCTTATCTGTAGAATGGGGATAGTAATAGCTCCTACCCCATAGGGCTGCTGTGATCATATATATATATCTATATATCTATATCTATATATATATATATATATGTGTGTGTGTGTGTGTGTGTGTATACACATATATATATGTATATATAAATATACATATATATAAAGTAACTTTGCGATAAATATAAAGTACTTTGCAATAAAGTACTATTCTAGTTATTATCATTTTGTACTTTATATTCTACAAAATGCTAAATCATTTGATCTCAAAGTAAAGTAGGAATCAAAGAAGTAAAATGATTTGTCCTAGGTCACATAGCTAAGAATGTCTAAGGAAGGATTCAAACTCATATCTTCCTGACTCAAAAGCCAAGTACCCCAATCAATGCAATTCTGAGTTGTAGGAATTAGAGGAAATAAAGAGGACATAGCAGTCTTGTTGAGGAAGATAAATCTGATATGTATAAAAGAGCTAGAAAACAATGCAACAATAATACAACTGATTCCCCCTTTGAAGAGTGACACAGCCATTATGTCATCCAGGCTGGGAAGCTTGGTGTTATCTTATATTTCTACCCCTTTCTCACTCCTGCTAACCAGTCCTAGGTGGCAGCTAGGTGGTACAGTGGATAAAGCACTGGCCTTACAGTCAGGAGGACGAGAGTTTGAATCCAGCCTAAGACACTTGACGCTAACTAGCTATGTGACCCTTCATAAGTCACCTAACCCTTGGGGCAGCTAGGTGGCACAGTGGATAGATCACCAGGCCTGGAGTCAGGAGTACCTGAGTTCAAATCCAGCCTCAGACACTTAATAATTACCTAGCTGTGTGGCCTTGGGCAAGTCACTTAACCCCATTTGCCTTGCAAAAACCTAAAAAAAAAAAGTCACCTAACCCTAATTGCCTCACATCCAGGGCCATCTCAGTCATCCTAATTCATATCTGGTCGCTGGTCCTAGAGGCTCTGGAGGAGAAAGTGAGACTGGTGACTTAGCATGGTATCCCCGCCTCACTCAAATACAGTTCAAATGCTTGTCATGGCATCACCTCACTGATGTCATGGTCTTCTTCAAGAATGAAGTACAAACATCAACCAGTCCTATCAATCTTTCCTGTCTTTTATATTATTTTTTATTTACTCATTTTGTTTGGATACATCAGCCACTTTCCAAAAAACATCATCTCCAATTTCCCCTTACCTTCACATTTAAAAAAAGATGGGATGGGATAAAACTGTCAAAAACTACATCTAGACCTGAGGGGACATTTAATTTTACACTCTTACAATGTTGATTCCATTTACATTATTGCCATCTTTGTATTTGTGGCTCTTTGCATTTTGCTTTCTTTCTTCTTTAGTCCAAAATTGTTGGATTTCTCTGAATTCGTTAAAGTTTTCATTTCTTGTAGAACAATAATATTCTGTTCCATTCGTTCACCTTGATTTGTTCTGCTCTTCCTTAACCACAGTTCCATAATTTGTTTCCTTTTCTATGAATATTTTGGTTTAGATATGAATTTTTTCTCTGTCATTGAACTCTGTGATAGACACATGTAACTAGGAACAGATCAAATGATATGAATTAATGGCTAAATCCATGTCACTACTTTTGTTCAATCATATCTGAATCCTCATGATCCTATTTGAAGTATTCTTGACAAAGACACTGGAATGGTTTGCCATTTTCTTCTCCCTCTCACAGATGAGGAGACTGAGGCAAACAGGTGAAAAGTGACTTGTTCAGGATCACCCAGCTAGTAAGTGTCTTGAGACCAGATTTGAATTCAGGAAGATGTCTCCCTGAATTCAGAGCCAACACTCTATCCACTGAGCCACCTAGTTGCCCCTTGTCATTGCTACTTTACTCCCCAAAGTAGCATCATCTAAGATTGTTGTATTTAGAACCAAAAGAGATCACAGAGATTATTTAGTACAATCTTCTTATTTTACAGATAAGGAAACTGAGGAACAGAGAGGTAAAGAGACTTGCCCATTCTAACAGAGCTAGCAAATAGCAGAGCTGTGATTCAAATCTAGATCCTCTAACTTTTCCTATGATGCAATGTTGCCTTTTCTTTGTATGGGTCTCTGAACAAAGGTCTTTGGATGGATTCAGAGTGGGAGGGGATCTCAGAAACCCTCTAGTCCAGCCCCCTCATTTTATTGATGAGAAAAGTAAGACCTAAATACAGGAAGAAACTAGAAGACCTGTCCTTTCCTTTTGTCCATGCCAATCCCATTCTGTCTGCCCTTGAAATAATCCAATATTACCATTAGTATCTAGAGAATATGCCATCTAAGACTTTCTGTTACAAACTTTCACCTACCTTTCCAGCCCTATTTTATGCTATCATCCACAATGACATTCCAACCAGACTGGACTATTTGCAATTATATATTTCTCGCCTCTGTTTGTTCACATGTGACATCCTCTATATTTTTTGCAGGTATCTAAGGCTGGGGACTGTCACTGAGACAAATATTCTGAATGACAGTTGGGTATTCCCCAGTGATAATTAGTTTTGCATCTAGAATGTACTTCCCCCCCCCCCCATTTCCATCTTTAAGAACCCTTGTCTTCCTTCCAGAATCAGTTTTAGGTGTCTCCTCCTCTATGAAGCCTTCTCTGGTGTTTCCCTCGCTCCCACTTCTGCCCAGTTGTTAGTAATCTTTCCCATGCCATTGTTTATCTGGATATGTGCTATATCTCATCAAGATGTAAGTAAATAAGTGTCTTGTGAGAGCAGAGACTGTTTTGGTTGTGGGTACCAGAAGGACTTAACACAGTTTCTTGCAAACAAAAGGCACTTAATAATCACTTATTAAATTCGAGTCAATGTCTCTTGCCATCTACCACTTTGACTATTTCTCCTCTCTTATATTCAGTTCATCCCTGTTTTTTAATTTCTTCCCTGTTGTCTCCCACATTCTTAACTTTACCATTTCTTCAGGGTATCATCTTAGATCTCTTCTCTCTTTTGCAGCCAAACCCCTGGAAAAGGCAATCTTTATTTTCTTAGGTCTTACACACATCTTACACACATCTCAGTCCTTTGCATCCAGCTTCAAGAAGTTTACGTTTTATTGAAAGGAAATAAAATGTACATATATAAGCATTTACAAAATAAAAACAAGATAAATGGTGAGGAGTCACTACTAACAAGTAAGAATAAAATGACCAGGAAAGTCTCTTATTAGAGGTAGCACTAGAACTGAGTTTTGAAAGATACAAGGAATTCTAGGGACAAAAGTATGAGCAAAGGCAGTTGAACAGGAAATACAATACATATGAAAAAGATATAGAAGCAAGAGATATGGAGATATGTTGCATTGGGTAAAGAATATTGGACTGAAGTCTGTGTGGCCCTATTTCTATTTGATTTTGCTACCACTGAATTAAGTGATCTCCAAGGTCCTCAATTCTGAGGACTTCTCACAATGATCTTATTCTTTTCAGCTTGTGTCTTCCCCCTAGGTTCCCCTAAAAACACCAGAACTTGGGTTGTTTTGTGCCCACATTAACATCAAAATCTGGTGTATTTATAGATCTTCACCAAAAAAGAAGGACTCTCCTTATATGCAAACATTCAGATTGACAAGATATTGAATAAAAAGCAGACTTTATTCAGATCATTCACAAATCCAAAGGTTGGCACCTGAAGACATAAGCATCATAATCAGTCTGTCTTTCCCTCTGGTGATCTTAACTTTCCCCGGGACCTACATGGTCCCTATACTTATATTTTGCCCTGGGTGAGGCTCCCTACAAAGTGAAAGTATTCAGATTGCTGTGAAGTCCAACAACCTAACCCTTTGGTGAGCCTCATCTTCCCCAGGAGCCTATGTGATCGTTCTAGAATTGAGGAGTTTTTATAGCAAGATTGATTAGCAAACCAGCTCCTTTTCTTCTGTAAATGCAGTCAGTTATAGATTAATATACCTCAATGCAAAAACAGACTGGAATGAATGTCTTCCAAACTAAAAGTAAGGAAAAAAAGCTATGGATGGCTAGTGATCCAGTTCTCTACCATAGATTAATAGAGTCTACATGTCTTAAGATCATAACTCTAGAACTAGAAGGAATATTTTAGATGATCTAGTCCAAATCTATCATTTTACAGATAAGGAAATGTAGTCCCAAATAAGGTGAGTGACTTTTGTTTTTTAGCATGAAAGGTAGACTATGAACCCTGTTCCTTTGAGGGCTTGTGCCATGATATCTTATAGAATCAGTGGGGAGTAAGGTCCAGGTTTGGTCTTCCTCATTGTTGCATTTATGATGTTGCTTATTGCTTCCAGTTTCAATAACTTTTAGCTTGACTTGGGTCCTTGATAGGTATAAAAACTTCCTTTGCCAGTACAGCTCTTTTGTTGTTGTTGCTGTTCAGTTGTAACCAATTCTTCATGAATCCATTTAAGGTTTTCTTGGCAAAGATATTTCACTGTCATTTGTTCATTTTACAGATGAGGAAAGTGAGACAAAGAGGGTTGTGACTTGCCCAGGATCACATAAGAGTCAGAAATCATATTTGAACTTAGGAAGATGAGTCTTCATGACTCCAGGCTCAACACTCTATCCATTGAGCTACCTGGCTGCCCTAAGTATTATTCTGCTATGGCCAAATTGAGCCTCTATATTTTTATCACTTAGGTGACAAGCAACAAATGCATCAAGAGTTCCCAATAGAAAGGTCAGGAAAGGCTTTATGTGGGGTTCAGTTTGATATCAAAGGATTGGATAGGATAAATAGAGAGGAGGGAGAGAAAATTATGGTCCTAACTGAAGGCACAAGAATGGAGTAAATGATCACCAATGGCTCCTTTCTAGCCAGTGATTTCTATAGTTTTTCTCTGAAAAGTTGCTTTGATGCTTCTCCAAACAAAGAGGAATTAGGCAAGACAGTCCTCCCTGAAGGCTTCTCCTTTGCAGATCAGAGTTAAGGACAGCAGAGTATCAAAGAAAGAATGCATGTCTTGGAGCCAGGAGAGACCTGAGTACAAATTCCACCTCTGATGCTTCCTGGCTAGGTGACCAGTCTCAATCATCTTGTGTGCTTATCTTCCAATCTTCAAGTCCATCTCATCTCTCTGGAACTTGGTTTCTTCATCTGTAAAATGGGGATAATAACACCAGTAATACCTACCTCATGAGGATGTTGTAAGGCTCATATGAGCAAATTCAGTCACTTTGAAGAGTTGCCTAAATGAATATCAACCAATATGATATCAGCTCTTTGAGAAGGTCAATCCCTCTCCAGGTGCCCCTGATCTACTCACATCCTAATTTGTCCTTAGGGAATGTTACTGCTTGTTATGGCACAGACAGCCTTCTTCTTGAATGTTGTAGGGGGTCCAGAAGAGGTGGGGAAGGGAAACAGCTCTGGTGAGTAATCACAGGATGGCAGATAATAACACGGCATGGAAATTTGCTTCCTCCGCCTCTGTGAGAGCCAACATTTGAAGACACTGGGTTGATCGATGCTTGATAATGCTCTTGTTTCAAACTACATTGTGCTCCAGTCTGAAGTACCTGTCACTTGGGCCAGGAAGCCCATTGTGGAGATGGGGATGGTAAGCATTCATTTTGCACACAGAAATAAATATTTGAAGTTGGCAGGCGGGTGTACATTGGAGTTTGTTTACTTTGCTGTTTGTCAAACAGAAAAACTGAGAAGGGAGGAAAGCTGAGTCAAATGAAGAGCTGAAGTTGGGTGGGGATGAGAATGGAGGTGTGTATGGGAGAGAGGGAGGAGAATGGCATTCTGATGAAAGCATTATGGTAAAGTGGTCAAGTGGAGAGAAAGCTGAGTCAAGAGGTAAAAGACCTGAGTTCTAATCCTGCCTCAGATATTTACTTAACCTTGGGCAATCATTTCATCATTCTGGGTTTTTCTGGAGTTCCTATTTTTAATTCTCCTAATTCTCTTCTACCTTGTTTAACTCTCCTTCAGCCTTTTCAGTTTACTGCACTGATGCCTAAAAAGACATATCTCCTTAAATTAAAGGAAAGCAAAAAGAAGGGATTCGAGGAATAGGTGGAAAACATGAGAACCATTTGTACTAAGAGGGATTAGACTTATTCAGTATTGATCTTAATGGCAAAACCTTTGGATGGATCAGTAAGTGAAAGTTATAGGAAAATTTATTTTAGCTAACAAGGAAGAATTTCTAATGTTTAGAGTTGTTCCATAATACCTTTATATGAGGGGGACTTCAACATTTATATGGCAGCCTCCCAAACTCCCTAATCTGTCACTTCCTCATTCTTCTTAAATTTCATGATATATACCTCAATCAACCTCAGGAAAAGTAGCACTCTGGATTTCACCTTTATTCCCAGGTATTCTACTTTCTTAATAAAAAAGTCATCATTCTTCCAGTTAATCATAGTGTATTATCATTCCACTACTTCCTAATGATTTACATTTATTCTTTGACTTCATTATGATTTTTAAAAAATTTTTTTAGTTTAGTTTTTTTTTTTTTTTTTGCAAGGCAATAGGGTTTAAGTGGCTTGCCCAAGGCCACACAGCTAGGTAATTATTAAGTGTCTGAGACCAGATTTGAACTCAGCTACTTCTGACTCCAGAGCTGCTCTATCCACTGTACCACCTAGCTGCCCCTTCATTATGATTTTTAATCCTTTCATCTTCAGTACTTTTTTTCAGGCCATTATCCCATTCTAACTTAATTTCCTCCCTTTTCCATTCTCAGACTTATATTAAGACAATATAACTCCTTACTATTCTTGAATTCCTTGCTGCTTATTCCTTACTCAATTGTGGAATTCTCCTACTATCTCTCTGATTCATGTATCTTATAAATTCATGGTATCAAATTTCCACTGGACCCTTACTACAACAAAGCGATTCTTTTAAACTTTCCTAATTGATACTCATTGCCTCATAGAATTATTTCAAAACTTCTCTCCTCAGACTACTTATATGTCTCCTCATTTTCTCAGCTAAGGACCTCACATTTTAGTTTATTAAGAAAATTAAGGACATTCAAAGTAAATTCCCTCTTTTTCTATCTATCTTGAAAGCCTTTGACATCATCTTCCCTTCTTTCCTCCTTCCACTAGCCTTTGACAATGAGGTGGTCCTTCGTTTAACAAGATCCCTCTACATGTACCCCAATCCCCTCATCCTAACCTTTCCAGTAGATTTCAGTCTCAACCATCTTTATGTGCTTATCCTCCAATCTTCAAATAATAACTATTAGTCCCTGATTTCTATTGTCTCACATCCTTCTGAGTTTCTCCCATCCTTAAAAATTTTTCACTAAATCTTTCTAATACTTCAAAATGTTTTCCTACATCTCTCCTCCCTCCCTTTCTCTTTAAAAAAAGCTATTTATACCAGCTACCTCCTCTTCCTCTCCTATCACTCACTCTTCAACTCTTTGAACTCCAACCTTATCTCTCAACTAAAACTGCTCTCTGAGTTATCTCTAAATTGCTAAATTTTTGACTATTTTTTTCACAGTCCTCCACATTCTCAACCTCTCTGATGCATTTGTTACTGTTAATGACTCCCTTCTCTCTTTGAATTATCTTCCCTCTCTTCAGTTTTCATTGACACTGCTCTCTTCTGGTTTTCCTTTATCCTAACTACTCCTCAGATGGTCTTGCAGGCTTATCTGTATCACTTGGTTTATTCCCCAAGAATCTGTCCTGTGCTTTTTTTTTCTCCCTTTGCACTTGCTTGATGATCTCATCAGCTCCCATGGTTTCACTAAGATGATATGCATATATATAATATATATACATATGTATATATTTTTGTTGTTCATTTGTTTCAATCATGTCTTATTTGTTTTTTTTTTTTTAGGTTTTTGGCAAGGCATATGGGGTTAAGTGGCTTGCCCAAGGCCACACAGCTAGGTAATTATTAAGTGTCTGAGACTGGATTTGAACCCAGGTACTCCTGACTCCAAGGCCGGTGCTTTATCCACTACACCACCTAGCCACCCCGCCACCCCGTCTTATTTGTTTTTGACTTCACTTGGGGTTTCCTTGGCAGAGATACTGGAACAGTTTGCCATTTCCTTCTCCAGATCATTTTACAGATAAGGAAACTGAAGCAAATAAAGGGTGAAGTGACTTGTTCAGAAAGTAAGTATCTGAGATAAGATTTGTACTTAGGTCTTTCTGACTTCAAGCCTAGACCCTATCCTTTGAGCCTCCTATCATACACACACACACACACACACACACACACACACACACACACACACACCCATTTATATGCATATATATCTGTGTAGATATAACTCTGTTTCCCTCAATATCTCCCCAGAGCTTCAGTCCCATATAACTAATTCCAAACTTTGTAATTTTTGTTATTTTCAGTTATCTTGTTATTCTTTGCTCTTCTAGTCATCTAAGCTTATAACCTTGGTACTGCACTTAAAGCTCATTAAAGTGACTGCACTCTACCAATCAATCATTAAACATTTATTAGGTGCCAACTAGATGCTACACACTGTACTAAATCCCAAGGATACAAAGAGACAAAAGATAGTTCCCTCAAGAAACTTATAATCTAGTAAAGGAAAAAAACAAAAACAAATGCATAGAAATCAAGCTATAGACAAGGATGAATAGGAAATAATCAGCAAATGACCCAACTCTCCAAGTCACATTTTCCTGACATATGAGATGAGATTAGACTAGTCTGTGACTTATGAGCCTATTAATCTATGAGCCTATGATTGGAATTATTCCTCATTCAGTCTGTCCTAGAATCTGAACTTCTTGAGAGTAGGACTTGGTTCTTATTCACTATGGTGAATGCCCAACAGAAAGTAGCTGGCCTCCAGTAAATGTTTCTTAAATGAGGGAATAAATAGATTTAATTTTTTGGAAGATATAACCCTCTTCTCAGGATTTCAGCTCCAGCTGAGCCAATATGAAGTAAAAAATAAAGCTGTGTCCTCAGAATTAATGGGCTCCAAGAACAGCAGATATTTCTCTGTCCAGTCCCCCTCTTTCTGATTGTCTCTGGGATAAAAGAATACCCCCCTCTTTGCCTGCTCCCTGCATGTGTCCCTCTCAGCAGTAGACTGGCAAGAGTAAGGTGGAAGAGTGGCCCTTTGGCCCAGGGCCAGACCTCCGCCAAAGAGTCATTTGGAACAGAGCCTACATCCTTGCACTCTCAGGATCTTGCCCAGATCCCCCACTGACAATCAAGGGGTAGGGCTAAATTCACCCTCTTTCTCTTGACCATTTGCCCATGAAGTCAGTGTGCTCCTCCTCCTATAAAACAGAACATTAAAAGAAGACATGGCCCCTGCGATTTAATTGCATGAACAGACCTTCCAAGTGCTCATGTTGAGCAGGAGGCAGAAGGAAAAGCATCCCACTGACCAGAGAGCAGGTCAGAGGAACCTTTGAATATACCTGTGGTGAAGTGCTTTGGGTTACCTGTGCAAAGACAGGGAGACAGGAGAGGTTAGACACCTAAAATAAACAGTCAGAATTAAAGTGCCTAATGAATACTCATATGAATTCTCAAGAATCCTAAATTCATCTACTCATGAAAGGGAAGAAAACTAGCTTGCCAACATATCACCATGGTGGACCCTATTCATAGTCTGTCTACTAAAAAGTCATGCTCTATTCCTCTTGGGGGGGCAAAGCAAGACCAGAGGATGAGGGAGAGGGGAGTTAGTAATAGTAATGTCAGTAAGAGACAGAGACAGAGACAAAGACATACACACAGCAACTGAGACAGAGAGAGATAAGAGAGCCATTGTAGCATTTTTTTAAAATTCACACAATAGAAGAAAATTCAGATGAAAGCACAGATAAGCAGAACAATTTTGAAAGTAAAACTTAAAATTTATTAGACACAGTACTCCAAAAGTTCTCTTTACAGTGATAAGGTATTTACTCTTAAAGCTATACTAAGACTTTGGGAAAAAGCAAATCCCAAACAGTGTAAAATTGAGATTCACAGTTTTATATAGAATCCTTACTATGTGAAGTGAGCAGAACCAGAAAAACACTGTACATCCTAACAGCAACATGGGGGTGATGATCAACCTTGATGGACTCACTCATTCCATCAGGGCAACAATCAGGGACAATTTGGGGCTGTCTGCAATGGAGAATACTATTTGTATCCAGATAAAGAACTGTGGAGTTTGAACAAAGACCAAGGACTATTAACTTTAATTTAGGAAAAAAAAGTTGATATCTTATTGTCTGATCTTGCTATCTCTTATACTTTGTGTTTCTTCCTTAAGGATATGATTTCTCTCTCATCACATTCGATTTGGATCAATGTCTACCATGGAAGCAATGTAAAGACTGGTAAATTATCTTCTGTGGGGGGTGGGGGGAGGGAAGTAAGATTAGGGGGAAAAACTGTAAAACTCAAAATAAATAAAATCTCTATATACCTCCTTGATATAAATTTAAAAAAGAATCCTTACTACATTTTCTCTTGGGTGTAGGAAATGCTCCTTTTTGAGAAGTATTTAAAGTCAGAAAAAAAATTGTAAATGAGGAAACTGAACCATAAGATTCCATATAGTTCTAAATACAGATATAGGATACAACTAGGATAATATAGGATATAAGAACTAAGTCATAATATTTCATAAATATCATGAATTTTTCAGAAACTTTCATCTGTGATCTCTTTTAGGAAAAAGTATTACCTGTTTCTCTAACATCACCACAATCATTATCACCCACTGATTACCATCATTCATACAAATTGAAGAACAACATTTTTAATAGCCTTTGCAATACCAAATCTCCAAGCCACATGGAATGAAAAGTTTTCAAAATATAGAGACCTAACAAAAGAGATAAAGTTTTTTGGAAAATGAAGTCTGTGTCATTGCCATCATTCTGTCTGCTACTGGTTAGTTGTATGCAGGATGCTTTCAGAGAGTTTAAAGAGGATGAGCTTATATCCTAATATATTCATTCAACTACCAAAAGAGGCTATTTTATCCACTTGTACAAAAGTAAACAGAATATATTAGATGGAAAAGAATAATAGCAAGAATATTGACTTGCACTCACTTCAGCAGCACATAGACTAAAAAATTGGAACAATACAGAGATTATTAGCATGGCCCCTACTCATGGATGACACTCAAATTTGTGAAGAATAATGACTTGTCTCAGGGTTATTTCTGACAAACTCCATCTAGGAAGATGAAAGCAACATAATAATAATAATAATAATAATAATAATAATAATAATAATATAAGTAGCTGACATTTCTAGAGTACCTTACAGTTTGCAAATTAACTTTTCTATATCTAAGTACCTAATGGTGGGCCTAAATCACAGTCTGAAGGAGTTATTAGTCATAATAATTATTTTAGTTATAATAATTTTGGTCCTGAATTTTAATTGACATGGTGCCTTTCTGTTACTGAGATGAGTAGTACAAATGTTATGATGCTCATTTGATAGACATAGAAGCTGAGGTTCAGAGAAGCTATTCAGAGATTGCTGTATTTGTAGTCAGAAAATAACTGAACATACATATACTTAATACCTAACATTTGTATGTGCTTATTATATGTCCCAGGCATTTTATAATTATTATCCCATTTGATCCTCACAACAATCCTGGAAGGTAAGTGTTATGATTATTCTTGTTTTATTGATGAAAAAGCTGAGGTAAATGGAAGTTAAATGGCTTGCCCAGGCTCACATAGGTAGAAAGTGTCTGACGTCAAATTTAAACTCAAGTCTTCCTGATTCCAAGCCTATTACTTTACTCTTTTATAGATCTCTCTCTCTCTCTCTCTCTCTCTCTCTCTCTCTCTCTCTCAATACATATATATGTATATATGTGTGTGTATATATATATATATATATATATATATATATATATATATATGCATGTATGTATGAAGGTTTGGGTCTCTAGAGTCTAGCTGATGACTCCTCAGAGTTCTGAGGGTACTTCTAGGGGAGTACAACACTTCCCTTGGATTCACTTAACCATCCCTATCCCTCCTACTAACCCTCCCTAGTACAGTTGCAAATATCTGCCTCCTTATGGATGTCTCTAACCCTCATTATCCTTCTCAATAGAATGAATCATTTCTGGATTCAGTTGCCTCTATAAGTTGGCCAAAATAGTGATCACATGTGGTTTCCAATAATCCAGAATTTGTTCACAACTAGTTTGTACCTTTGATTGGGTTTTTTTGATTCAGGGTGGAGGTGGGGGGTCGGGGGGGGGATGTGATACTAGCTCTAAATCTTTTTTAAACTTCATTTTTAAAAAGAAATTTATTTTTCCTATTATATGTACAGATAATTTTCAGCATTCATTTTTGTAAAGTTTTCTCCCTCCTGCCCTTGCCTCCTCCCATCTTAAGATAGCAAGTAATTTGATATAGGTTATACATAAATAATTTGTGTTACACATATTTCTATATTAATCATACTGTAAAAGAATCAGAAAAGCGGGGGGGGAACATGAGAAGGAAAAAACAAATTTAAAAAAGTGAAAATAGTATGCTCTGATCTGTGTTCAGGTTCCATGGTTCTTTCTCTGGCTTTCACAAGTCTGCATTGCTGAGAATCAGGTCTATCATAGCTGATCATCACACAATGCAGTTGTTAATGTGCAGAGTGTTCTTCTGGTTCTGCTCACTTCACTCAGTGTCAGTTCTTGGAGGTCTTTCCAAGGTTTTTGAAATCTGCCTGCTCATCATTTTTTATAGATCAATAATATCCCATTACATTCATATATCACAACTTGTTTCAGCTGTTCCCCAACTGTTGGGTATCCCCTCAATTTCCAATTCTTTGCCACCACAAAAAGTAGCTCTAAATCTTCTGATCCTAAGGATATGATGTAATAACTGTTACAATATTTCAGAAACTTAACTAAAAGTTTTCTCAACCCTACAAGGCAGCAGCACTTTAGTGTCCGTGTTTTACAGTCAAGGAAACTGAGAGAAAGAGGGAAAGAGAGTTGCCCAGTATCACCACAGGGCTGGTTAACTGCAGATGGGAGTTGTATTGAGTCCTCCTGAATCCAGTCCAAGCACTGTCCCCCACCCCACATTGCCTCTCCCCGATTCCTTCCTTCACTCCGCCTCTTTGTGACCCGATGGCCCTGCCCAGACAGTCATAAAAAACACCCCGCATGCTTTAGGCTGCATTGTGATCTCATTTGGAATTTGCTGGACCCTCTTTAAATCATTTTGCTTCTTATTGCTTAGGGAATTCTTGTGCCCTTCACTTATCTAGTTTGTTCTGTCCAACAGAGTCAGCTCCATTTGTTCCTCTGGCCTGGGGAATGTGTGCTGCCCGGGCAGGGAGCCAGGACTAGCCCTTGGCAAAACTGAAGTCAGCAGAGGTGCCCTTTCCCCCTCCTCTCAAGGCCCTTCTTTTAAAGAAGAATCATATGATAAACTCCTTCCTCTTAAATGCCTCCCTTGTTTGCTTCAAGGGGAACCAGACAAGGTCTCTGGTCCCCATATATTTCTCCTCCCTGGCTGCAGCTCATGCTGCCACCCAGGTTAACAAACTTGGGTTTACCCTCTCCCTCCAGCCACCGGGCTCATTGCACCTCATCACCTCTGGCCTGTTGGCCTTCGACTCTCTCCTCTTGGTCTAACTGCCCAACTAGGGATACTCCCAAACTCATCCCACAGACATACCCAGTCACTCTCTATTGGGTAGGATCAAATACAAACTCTGGTAGTTGAGACCCTGGATGACTGATCTTTCCAGGTTCATTCCACATTATGTCTTTCTGGATCCCCCTACAACATTACCTGCCTTTGAATGGAGCATCCCTAAGCCTTGAATTCACTCACTCATTTCTGCTTTCTAGGATTCCTAGCTTCCTTCAAGCTCAGCTCAAATGCCACAACCTGTACAAGGGTCCACTCTCACCTCCCAGGTGTTGGTATCTTCTTCTACTTCAAGAAATTCTTTTGTATTGATTTTGTATTTTTTTTTTTGCATTTTCTTGTCCTTTGTGTATGTTATTCACACCTCCCAACCCTCACCTCCTCTTCTTGAGGACAGAACTATTTCATTTTTGTCTTCATACTTACTATTCCTAGGATAGAACTGGCAAATAGTAGGTGCTTAATAAAAGCTTGTTTATTAGAGGTAGATAAGGCTGAGGGGAAAGTGAAATTATAGAAAGTCTTTGATGTTGTACTGAGGAAGCTGGGCTTCACCTAGGACAGATGGGACCCATTTAAGGTTTTAGGCCAGGAAATGGCTCAGCTTCTTCATTTCCAAACTTTTAAATCTCTATTCAAATATCATCTTCTCAAGGATGTTCCCAGATCTCCTTCCTCAGCCCCTCAATAGCAGTCTTGTCCCTCAGAAAGTATTTCTTTTGCAAATATTCAGTCTGTCCTCCTGATTCCTTTTAGATATATTTGTAAATTCTTTGTCCCAAAGGATATTGACAAAACCCTGAAATGAGTCTTGGAGGTAAATTTGACTAATATTCTGTATATTTTGCTTCTACATCAGTGAATAAAGTAGCTTTTTTTGTATTAAATGATGATCTGGTCTATCAGGTCCTAGCCCCCAGCTTTTCTTGTATCTTCCAGTCTAACAGGAAATAATATATAATCATAGCTGAATTAGCACCATATAACATGAAAAGCTCATTATAGAGAATCAAACAGAAAACTACCAGAAAGCAAGGAAGGAAGGAGGGAAGAAAGGGAGGAAGGGAGGGAGGGAGGAAGGAAGGAAAGAAGGGAGAAAAGGAGGGAGGGAGGGAGAGAAGGAGGGAGGGAAGAAGGAAGGAGGGGAGGGAGAAAGGGAAGGAGAGAGGAAGGGAGGGAGGAGAGAGGGAGGAAGGAAGAAAACAAAAGCAAACACTTATTTTATATTGGGTCAGTCACTGCACTCTGCATGGGACATATAAAGACAAAAATGTAAGACAGTTGCAGCAGCCATAATTCTGACCTAGTGTCTTTCGATTGTTGTTGTTGCTTGTCCTTCATGATAGTAGCATATGGATATGTACATACATGAAAATATAAAACCATATAATGCATACTTCTATTTATCAGTTCTTTCTCTGGAGGTGGATAGCATTTTTCTTCATTGGTCTTTTGTAATTAATTTGAGTTTTTATAAGAATAACTTAGTTAGTGACAGTTATTCTCCAAATGTTCTCTTGGATATGCTCATTTCACTTTTCATTATTTCATGAAGTCTTTACATGTTTTTTTCTAAAATCAACATTTTCATCATTTCTTACAGCACAATAGTATTCCATCACAATCATCTATCATGACTTATTCAGTCATTCCCCAAATGGACATTCCCTCAATTTCTAGTTCTTTGCTACCACAAACAGTGTGGCTATAAATATTTTAGAACATAAAGGTTCTCCTTTTTCCCTGATCAATGGGAACCAGACCTAATAGTGGTTTGCTGGTATACACAGTTTTATAACTCTTTGGGCATAATTCCACATTGCTTTCCAAAATTGTTGAATCAGTTCATATTTCCACCAACAGTGCATTAGTGTTTCATTTTTCCACATTCCCTCTGAGTGCCATTTTCCCCTTCTATCATTTCAGTCAGTCTAATAGGTATGAGATGATGTCTCAAAGTTGTTGTAATTTGCATTTCTATAATAATTAATAATTTCTATTTTATATGACTATATATATATATATATATATATATATATATATATATCTTTGATATCTTAATTTAAAACTGCCATTTCCTAACTTTGATCATTTATCAATTGGGAAATAATTTATATTTTTATAAATTTGAAAAATTTCCCAATATAGTTGAGATATGAGACCTTGATCTGAGCAACTTTCTATAAATTTTTTCCCTCCTTCTAATCTAAGCAACATTGGTTTTATTTATATAAAACCTCTTTAATTTAATGTAATCCAAATTATACATTTTATATCTCACAATGCTCTCTCTCTTCTTTATTCATACATTCTTCTCCACCCTACCTCATAACATAACTATTTCTTTATGATACAGCTCAAGAGCCATCTGCAGAAGGTCTTTCTCAATCTACCCCATAGCTTGTATTTAACTATTTTCACATTTTACATTTATTCACCTTATATTTCTTATATTTAATTATGTACTTGTCTTAGCACAATGCCTGCTGCTTTGTAGTGTTAATAAATCTGGACTGATTTATTGATCTTTGTCTTGTCTATGGAATATCATCATTCTGAATGCTCAAGGGTGCTTTCTGGTCAATGATGACTTTGGTTGGGGCAACTCTGATTCCAACACAGGTACTCTGCTCCATCACTAGCCATGATATTAAATGCATGGTTCTGTCTATGAGCACTCCTCCCTGGTCTTCCCTTTGCCCACTCTCCAAGACCATGAACTATTTGTATGATTTAGGATTATACTTCAACAAACACTTGTTATTCAGTCAGTTTGGGGGATCATAATGGGAAAGAGGAATAATATGGTATCAAAAGAAGAATATATCCTGTGCAGCCGGGAGACTTGGGTTCAAAGTGGAAAAAGAGCTGGACCTGGACTCAGTAAGATCTGAGTTCAAGTCTGTCCTCAAACCCTTAATAGCTATGTGACAGGGCAAGTCACTTAACCTCTGTATCCCTTAATCCATTGTAGAAGAAAATGGCAAATATTCCAGTATCTTTGCTAAGAAAACCCCATGGATACCATTGTCCTTGGGATTGGGCTCCTGAAGAGAGAGAGAGAGAGATGACTGAATGATTGAACAACAACCTGTATAACATAAAGCAAGTCATTTAAACTCTCTGGGCCTCAGTTTCTTCATCAACAACATGAGGGGACTGAACTAGATAATTTCTAAAATTCTTTCAGGTGCTTCCTGTCCCAACTCTTCTACTGACTGATTATGTGTTCTTGGAGAATTTGATTTCTCTGAGAGTCAATTTTTCTATCCATAAAATGGGAATAATATTATTTACTTTTAAATGTTTCTGGGAAGATTAAAAAAAGTCCCTGAGAATACTTCAGAAAGCAACCTGCGGTCATATTTTCCAAGTATTACCAGACTTTGTTTCTATCAACAGCTATTGTTTTTGTAAAGACATCATAACTTTCTACTTGTCCAAAGACTCCCTCCTTCCTCTTTTTGGGGGAGAAATAGAAAATCTCAAATGCTCTTGAGACATGACTTTTCAGCCTACACTCAGGATTTACTCCTGCTTTTGTTTTTTCTTACGTAACCCTCATCCTGCTCCCTTTCCTCTGACCAAGCCCATTCCTTACCACCCAGGTCAACAACCTTTTTAGTCTTGCTAGAGATTTGAAATCTGAAGAATATGAAACAGGAAAAAGACTTTTTTCTATATCCAAAGAAGCAAACAATCAGAAAAGTTTTCCTTTTTTAGCTTCAAATTTTATTTTATTTTTTAGAAAGATTTTATTTATTTATTTTTAGTTTTACAATTTTCCCCCAAATTTTGCTTCCTTCCCCCCACCCCCACAGAAGGCAGTTTGCTAGCCTTTATATCATTCCCATAGTATGGATTGATCTAAGTTGAATGTGATAAGAGAGAAATCATATCCTTAAGGAAGAAAAATATAGTATGAGATGTAGCAGAATTACGTAATAAGACAACATTTTTTTTTAATTAAAGGTAATAGTCCTTGGTCTTTGTTCAAACTCCACAATTCTTTCTCAGAATACAGATGGCATTCTCCATCACAGACACCCCAAAATTGTGCCTGCTTGCTGCCCTGTAGGTATGAACAAGTCCATTAAGGTTGATCATCACCCCCATGTTGCTGTTAGGGTGTATAATGTCCTTCTGGTTCTGTTCATCTCGTTCAGCATCAGTTCATGCAAATCTTTCCAGGCTTCCCTGAATTCCCACCCCTTCTGGTTTCTAATAGAACAATAGTGTTCTATCACATACATATACCACAGTTTGTTAAGCCATTCCCCAATTGATGGACATTCAGAAAATTTTTCAAAAAAGAATTTTTCAGGTCTTCACATCCTAATGAAAGGATAAGAAAAGGAAAGGAGGCGAAAGAAATAATTGAAATTGAAAGAGAATGAGCTTTATTAAACACAATATCCTTGGTGTTATGCTAAGTATTTTATAAACAGATGCTTTATTGATTTTTATGTTACTGTCAATTCTCAGTAATCTCTTCCCTCAATCTGATTTACCTTTCCAATCTAACAAATAAACACAGTTAAGCAAAAAAAAATAGGCACTTTATAAATATAATCTCTTTTAATCCCCACTGCAACCCTGGAAAATAGGTGCTATTATTATCTGCATTTTTCAGTTAAGGTAGACAGAGGTAAAGTGACTTTCCCAGAGTCATACAGCTTAAAAATTGCTGTGGTAGGATTTGAACTCAGGTTTTCATGACTCCAGGGGCAACTAGTTGATCCAACTAGTGGATAGAGTGCCAGACCCTGGAGTCAGAAAGACTCATCTTTCTAAGTTCAAATCTGGTCTCTGATATTACTAGCTATGTGACCCCAGGCAAGTCACAACCCAGTCTGCTTCCATTTTCTCATCTATAGAATAAACTGGAGAAGGAAATGGCAAACTATTCCCAATATCTTTGCTAAGAAAATCCCAAATGGAGTCAAGAAGAGTCAGTCACAACTGAACAGCAATAAATTATTAGCAACATTTTTTTCCTGGTATTGGACCTCAATTTATCTCTTTGCTACCTATTTCTATTTACCTATTTGCAACCTATTTCTATTCTAACTCTATTTACCTATTTGCAAACTATTTCTCCTAGGTTGGCCACAACCCCCTTCTCTATGACAGACCTTCAAATAGTTGAAGACAAATATCACATCCCCCTAAATAAGGGTTTCTTAATCTGGGGTCTGTCAATCAACAAACATTAAAGGACTACTACCTATCAGACACTGCTAAGTACTGGGGATACAAAAAGAGGTAAAAGCTGGTCCCTGCCCTCAAGGAACTTGCAGTCTAATAGGGGAGACAGCATATAACAATGAAATATAAACAAGATATAGAGGGGATAAATTGGGGATAATCAACAGATAGAAGACACCAAAAGGGTCAGGAAAAGCCAAGACTTTAGTTGGGGTTTGAAGGAAGCTAAGAGATGGAGGAGGAAGGAGAGAATTTCAGACCTGGGGGACAGTCAGGAGAAACTTCAGCACTCAGACGGAGCAATGTTTTGTAAGGAATAGCAAAGACCAGAGTCACAGATCTCACAGTAAGGTAGAGGAAACCTGGAGAAGTAGGAGGGAGCAGGTTATGAAGGGCTTTGAACACCAAGGGGAGGATTTTATGGTTGATCTGGAGGTGGTAGGAGCCTACTAAAATTTACTGAATAAGGGGGTAGGGTAGTGATTTGGTCAGAACTATACTTTAGGAAGGGATAAGGGAGAGAGAGATTAAAGAGAATCAGCCAGGACACTAAAGAAAATGCTCTTTAAAGAATTTTCTAGCTCTAAGACTCTATGGGACAAGGTCTTTAACTTCTGAAATGGACCCACTCTGGGGCAAAGGGAATAGTCTCATGTAAGACATGCAGCAACAGCTGATTAGTTCTGTGACCTTAGAAAAGTCTGAGTTACATGTACAAAAATATTTATAGCAGCTCTTTTTGTAGTAGAAAAGAATTGGAAATTGAAGGGATGCCCATTGATTGGGAAATGGCTGAACAAGTTATAGTGTATGAATGTGATGGAGTACTGCTTTTCTGTAAGAAATCATGAGCAACCAGAAAAGTCTGGAAAGACTTGCATGAACTAATGCAGAGTGAAGTGAGCAGAACCAGGAGAGGATTGTACACATCAACAGCAATGTTGTGTGATGATTAACTTCGATGGATTTAACTCCTCCCAGCAGTTCAGTGATTAAGGACAATCCTAAAAGACTTGTGATGGAAAATGCCGTCCATATCCAGAGAAAAAACTGTGGCATCAGTTCATTTTTTAAAACTTATTTTATGTTTTTTTTCATGTTTTTCCCCCTTTACTTCTAATTCTTCTTTCCAAATATGACTAATGTGGAAATATATTAAACACATTTGTACATGTACAATCTATATCAAATTATATAAGGGGAGGGGAAAATGTTGGAATTCAAAAGCTTATTCAAGGGTGGCTAGGTGGCACAGTGGATAGGGTACTGGCCCTGGAGTCAGGAATACCTGAGTTCAAATCTGGCCTCAGACACTTAATAATTACCTAGCTGTGTGGCCTTGGGCAAGCCACTTAACCTGATTGCCTTTCAAAAAAAAAAACCCTTAAAAAAAAAGCTTACTCAAAAAAAAAAAGATGAATGTTGAAAATTATCATTGCAAGTAACTGGAAAAAATAACATTAAAGAAGTCTGGGTCTTAGTTTGCTCTTCTTTAAAGTGAGATAATTGGATTAGATGAATGAGTATTAAAGGTCTTTCTCCAGTTCTGTTGCCTACAAACCTACAATAAAATGTAAGAAAGTTTTAACCAGTTGCCATATACAACAGGGAGACATTGTTGATTCTAAAAATGCGGTGGCCGTTTAAAAATGGCAGAGGCCAAAGGACCTGGTCTTTCCCCTGCTCATTCTGAACTTCACTGCCTCTTTTTTCTGAGTTTCTGCCCTTAAGAGTTTGAGTGGTGAGTTCTCCCCAGGCAAGAATGGTCTCTTATTTAACTCAGAATCAATTCTTTACTTCTGCAGAGCAGATTTCCTTGAAAATTCAGAAATTTCTTGTTAATTACAGGAAGAATTTTTTGTCTTTTATTAGGAGTAACAAAAAAGATTGATTAGTATAATGAAAAGAGCTCTTTGATTGAAGTCAGAGAATCTGTGTTCTAGATCCCAGCTCTGACATTTATTAGGATTATGATCTTGCACAAATCCTTGAATCTCTCTGGGCCTTAGTTTCCTTCTCCATGAACTGAGTGGTTTGGACTAAGATGGCTTCCAGCCCTACACTTGTAGAACATCCGATCTTGGATTGCTTTTGTCCTTTCCCACCAAGAGAGTAAAACTTCTCTTCACTAGAATCCAATTGACTACAGGAGGAAATGATACTCTAATGAGAATCTAATGGTTATAAGATAAATTTGGAGACAGAAGTCCTACATTTAAATCCTTCTGCTATTTACTATTTTTGTGACTTTGGACAAGACCCTTAATTTCTTTGAGCCTCAGTTTCTTCATCTATAAAAATGAGATGAATATTTCTATGTATAGATATACACATATAAGTACATATATCTTTCTGATTTTATATGTATAACATGCATATGTCATGTATATGTGCAATACCTACACCTTTCCAGGCTTTGTGTAAGGATGTAACATGTGTGCATACATGCAGGTACATTTCTACTTTGATATATATATATATATATATATATATATATATATATATATATATATATATATATATATATATACCTACTCAACATACCAAACTTTACAATTCATGTATACATAGGTATAACATATATGTTATACCTATTTATATATATATATATAATATGCATTCCCACATCTTTCCAATTTTCCTTCTAAACTAAGTTCTTTGAAGTCAAAAACTTAATGTCTTCCAGCCTCGACTCGATATACATTGAAATGAACTGACCAAAATTACATAAGATGTTCTGGCAGAATCAAGACTGGGATCCAGGACTCCTAACCCACTAGGGGTATGTATGTGTGTGTGTGTGTGTGTGTGTGTGTGTGTGTTTTCCATGAGACTATGGTTCAAGACCCTATAGATGCCTTCCCATAAGGAGCCCCATTATCTCAGATTATCACTGACAATCTGAGAACTAAGCTCAGATGAGAAAATCAGGAAACCAGTAGGAAGTGAAGTAGCACGTAACCAACCTTAGTAAGAGCTGTTCCTTGGCAGCCAAGCCCTGCCTACACTTAAGCTCTCAACAGATGTTTTCAAAAGCATTTGTGCCTGTCCTCTGAAGTGCTCTTAATTGCAATATTCCAGAGGAGGAAGTGTGCCATTTCTCAGTCACTGGAGATAAAAGATGAAGTCTGGAGTTGTGTCTCATTCATCTTTGAGGATGGATTACCATGATGCTGAAGAGGGCTCTGGCCAGATGGAGGAGAAGGGAAGACTTGATGGTTAGACGGTTGACTCCCAGAATAGCTTCTCTCCAATTGTGCCTGAACCTCATTTTTAGTGTGATGAAAGCATAGTACTAGGGTTGAAAGCATCCTCAAGGATCAACTAGTCTAACCCCCTCATTTTACATATACACATACATACACACATATACACTGACATGTATATATATATATATATATATATATATATATATATAGCCATGTACATATACACACACACACACACACACACACAAATACACACATCTATGTACCTATGATTTCCCAAGTATAGGGAACTCCCTATAAAGAACTGACCTCTGCCAATGCAGCTTAACGCCTGTTCTGCAATTTTATCATCTCAGAGCAGAGTCTGTGGATAGTTACAGCAGGTCCATGTACTTGCAGAAGTACCAAAAGTCTTTATTCCATTTCTCCTTAGCTAAAATTTATAATTCCTTTTGGGGGGGAAGGGGACAATGGGGTTATGTGACTTGCCCAAGATCACACAACTAGTAAGTATCAAGTCTCTGAGGTCAGATTTGAACTCAGGGCCTCCTGACTCCAAAGCTGGTGCTCTATCCAATGTGCCACATAGCTTCCCCCTAAAATTTGTAAATCTTATCAATTACTTTGAAACATGATTTAGAGGAGAGACTGACCACAATCCACAACTAAAGTGATCCTCTCTTTAACATTCTCATCTCTCATTAACTTGAAGATCTCTAACTTCCCAAAGTTGCCCATCCCACCTTTGAATGACTTTATTAGAAGCTTTTCCTTTTTTATTTTTTTCTGAAACAGAAACAGAACCTATCCTCTTGAAACGGCTACTCCTTGAACCTAGTATTGCCTTCAGGGGCAGAACAAGACAAACCTAATCCCATATACATACATATATATATATATATATGACAGTCCTTCAGATATTTAAAGACTGATGATGTCTTCACCTATGTCTTCCCTCCTTTGACGCAGAGCTCAGAATAAGTCCAGGTCCTACAACCAATTAGTGTTAAACAGAATATGTCTCTTCTCATCCTAACTATTCTCCCACAACTCTTTAGTCATTGAGCACAACCTCCTCTACTGTGTTATTTAGGACTACATATGACTCAAAAGAAAACAAACCCTGTAACAAATGTGGAGGGTCATGCTAAACAAACTCCCTTATTGGCTATGTCCAAAACTATGTATGTTTCCCTCTATAATTTAAGTCTAACACCTCCCTATTCCATGTATATGGTAGCTAGATAGATAAATAGATATGTGTGTATATACACATGATGGTGTTTCTCTTTCATTCTCAGATGGGACCACCACATCAGGAAGATAATGCCATGATGAGCACTTGAATTGAATTTGAGTGAGGGATGCTGTGCTAAGTCCCTGTCTTACTTTCTCCTTCAGAACCATCTATGTCCAGTGACCAGACATGAATCAGGATGACTAAAGATGGCCCTGGATGCAAGGTAATCAGGGTTGAATGACTTGTCCAAGGTCATACAACTAGTTAATGTCAAGTGTCTGAGGCTGGATTTGAACTCCTGCCTTCCTGACTCCAAGGCCACTTGGAGCCACTGTACCACCTAGCTGCCCTTATGTATATGTATATGTATGTATATTATGTGTATGCACCTAGGTATATACATATATATATATATACACACATGTATTGATATACATGTATCTATATGTATGTATGTATGTATGCATGTGTGTGTATGTGAGAGAAAGAGAGAGAGAGAGAGAGAGCCAGGTGTTATATTCACCTTCTCCTCCAGGTATTTTCCAGTACCCTTAAGAAGATGGAGGGGAAGTCTCTGTTTTCTGTCATTAGCTAGAGCCCCCATTATGATCTCCCAGTTTTAGGGGTCCAATCATCCCATTTTCATTTAACTTAACAATAAAATTAGCTTTTCCATAAGAAAATTTAATGCAGAGGTATAACAAGAGTAAACATGAAAAATTTTCACCTGACAGCTAGAAGCATCATCTCCCCTACACCACTTAGGTTTTTTGGAGTGAAAGGGATTAGGCTCAATTTAATTCAGTAGCTAAATAGCATCAGTTCCACCAAGTTCAAGTCCAAAGTCCTTCCTGGGCAGGAGGATCTTCTCAGAAATTCCTTCCTAGACTGGCTGCAACAGCAGAGCTGGATTCCTGAGTTCTAAGATTCCCATGGTTTGACTTCCTTGATCTGGAATTTCATTCCCTGTACTTAGAATAGAAAAGGAGAAATGAAAAAGAACAAAACTCCAGTCTCATTTCTCCAGACCACATGGAGGGTGAGGTAGCCCTCAGCCTCCTTCCTCTTTTCCTTCGTGTTACGCTAGATTCCATCATTCAAAAAGATGCAAGCAATTTAACTCTACAATTAATGGAAAGAGGCTGCTCCCAACTATAAGGGAGGCCAACATAAAATAGCTGTGCCTGCAAAATAGTCTTCCTGTCTCTCAGAAGCAGATTCATAGTTTCTTCCCTATCCCTCTACCTTACAAGACCTAGGCATGAACCAAACGCCTTTTACATATACATTTTCTCTCTCTCACTAGAATGTAAGCTCCTTGAGAGCAGGGACTGTTTTGATTTTCTTTGTATCCTTAATGCTTAGTTCAGTGCTATATATAATATAGTGTCTAATGGGACTTAATAAGTATTTATTGATTGATAGACTGGTAGATCAGAGGAAATCTGTGTTTATATAGTTTGTCTAGATTTTGGCAAAGCATTTGACAAGACCTCTTATGTTGTTTGGGTAGCCAGTGGGAATCTAAGTAGAAAGATAGTAAGAGTGCTTCCGTGCCTGTAATGAATTCAAGTCACTGGGCCCAGATGAAATGCTACTGAGGATACTGCAAAAAGCGTAGCTATTGGTGGGATCTTTGAAAGATCATTGAGAATGGGAGGTGTACTACAGGGCAGGGGAAAGGCACCTCTTGAGTTGTACCAGTTTTCAAGAAAGTGAAGAGAGAGCTAAGTCTGCAGTTCCTGGCAAAATTCTAGAATGTATTGCTAAAGGCATGGTTGATTAATTATCTCTTTCTAGATGAACATCTAGAAAAGAAAGCAACCACCAAGAGCCAGCATGACTCAAGAATGGGCCATGCCATTCTAAACTCTTTACTTTTTTTTGGCAAGGTTACTAGACAAGTAGATGGATAGAATGAGCTAGATACAGTTTACTTAGATTTCAGTAAAACAACTAACTAAAATTTTTACTTTACTATGAATCAGACACTGTTAGGTGTTAAGATTCAAAAACTAATGAAGTCATCCCTGCCTTCAAGCAGATTACATTCTACTAGCAAAAATAATATGTATAAGTATATATAAATTATATTCCCAATACAAAGAAATTTAGAAGGAGGGAAGCACTAGCACCTTGGGGGGAAAGACTCAGGAAAACTGGTCATATAAGGAAGTAGCATGTGAACTAAAAAGCTATAGAGAAGTATTTCACCTGGATATAAGAAAAATTTTTTAATAATCTGATAGGAGGTGAGATGATAGAGTTTGTCAGTTTGTCAAATTCCTCCTGAGATACTTACTAATGCTGTGATTAAATAGTTATTCTGTATATGCTTACATGTGTACATGTTATCTCCCTCCAAGGAATGAAAGCTACTAGAAGGCAAGCATTGTTTCATTTTTAATCTTTGTATCCTCATATAGTATCTAGAATCTAGTAAATACTTAATAAATGGTTGTAAATTGATTGACCAAATATCTAATAAAACTCTGAAAGTCAAAATCTATAACATCAATAAAACTAAAAGGATGAAAAACAATTTTCAAAATAAGAATTGCACATTATCAACAACTATATGAAAAATTTGTTCAAAATGACTGATAATCAAGAAATACAAATTAAGGCAGGATCACTTTGTGCTTATTAAAATAAAAAAAATGGTAAAAGTTGGAAAATTCAGTTAGTGGATGGGTGGCAAGGCAGACAAATTAATTCATTGCTGATGGAGTTGTGAGATGGACTAACTATCCTATAAAGCCATTTGAAATTCTGCCACAAAAGTTATTAAATTAATTCACATCCTTTGACTCAATGATCTCACTATTGAGGTTATGCTCCAAAGCAAGGATGGGGAACCTTTTTTCTGTCAAGGGTCATTTGGATATTTATATCATCATTTACAGATCATACAAAATTATCAACTTAAAAAATAACCTGCTATATTTGGTCAAACATTTAATTAATTTTCTCCTAAAATCTCCTAGATGTATTGAATTTTGAGTCCCACCTGTGATTGCTTTGGCAGGGCCAGACTAAATTATTTGGCAGATCTGACATTCCCAGCTCCTGCTAACATTTATGTGTTCAACTTTTTAGCTTTTTTGGACTGTATCGCCCAACAAAACTTGTCAAGAGCTGTATATAGAATTTGATATAATTAAATAATAATTTATAATTAAATAAATTCATAATTAAATGACTGCAATGTAACCTTTATGACTAATGAGTATAATAGTGAAATGAAATAATGCTACATGAATGGACTTTGAAGGTCACATGTGGCCCCTGGATCGCAGGTTGGACACACCTGCTCTAAAAAGATAATGGACAGCAAGAGAAGACCAATATGAACCAAGAGATATCACTACTAGCATTATTTGTGATAAACAAAAATGTGAAAATAAACTGTGTAACCAACAATTTGGGAAAGACTCAATATGAATATTGATAAACATTTATTGTCTACTATGTGCAGCCACCATGTAAACTGTTGAGGATACAAAAAGAGGCAAAGATAGCCCAGTCTACAAGGAGCTTACAATCTAATGGAGGAGCTTATACTCTGATGACTGAAGAAATAATATAAATGCATTAGGGTATAATATTATTGTATTAGAAGGAATAGGGAATACAAAGAATTTCTCCTTTCTTTCCTTTACTCTTTCTCCATCCCTTCTTTCTTTCTCCCTTTTTTCCCTTTCCTTTTCTTCCTTCCTCTTTTCAGTAATTGAACTTACTGCATTTCTGCTGTCCATTGATGTATTTTTATATCACGTTTGCTATTTTAAGTAAATGCTTCTTGCTTTCATTAAATAACATGACATTATATAATTATAGCAAATTCTCCTACCTTCTTTAAAATTCAGGGGGAAATTCAGAAGGGAATGGAGGCTCAGAGCAAGTTTAGGAGGAATTTGGACACCAAGTCAAGAAAATTTTCCAAGTAGTTTAGAGTCATTTGTCACCACTACAAATATAAATGCAGACTGAACTGAAAGGCAACAAAATTAAAGTTAAGTACAAAGGACTATATGGGTACCATAACTATTAAAGTTAGGACACACATTCTTTCTGATAATTACTGTAACATTACAAAAGTGGAAAGTGGAATGTACTATTCATCTACATTGTGTGACAAGACAATTATGCATAACTTTTCATTGAATATTTTATAGGAACATTTGGAGTTTGTTAGGAGTGTCTCCTGTGACAGCAAAGTGAATCAATAAAACCAACTTCTTAGGCAGGGGAAGGAAGTAGCTCAGGATCATGGAAAGTATAATGGAATTTCTAAAAATCAATTTCTCCTCCCAAAGGAGGCTCTTCTATTGAGATCTGGGTCAGTGTGCTAAAGGACTAATGCAATAGCTGTCCATACTTTGTGTGTCATATGACATAATCTGGGCAATATGCATTTTTCATCCACTTGTTTTTCTATGTGAATTGTTAAGTCAATTTCTTCTCTCCTTTTCTTCCCTCTTTCCCGCCTTTCTTAATCTCTTCCCTGCTTTCTTCTCCTTTCTCCTTTCTTTTCTTCTCCTCTTCCCTTATTTTTTGCCCTTTCCCTTCCTCTCCTCTTTCCTCTTTCCTCTTTTCTTTCACTTTCTCTCTTTCCTTCCTTTTCCCTCTCATTCCCTTCCTCTTTTTTTGTTTACCCCTTCCTTGTTCTTTCCTCTCCTCCTCTTTATTCTTCTCTCCTCTTTCCTTTCCCTTTTTTCTCCCTTCCCCTCTCTACCCCTCTTTCCTCCTTTCCTCTCTCTTCCCTTTTTCCTCTCCTCCCTTCTTTCAAATTTCTCTCTTCTCATCCCTCCCTCCCTAGAATGTTAAGCCGGAAGATAACCAAAGGACACAGTGTTCTGGGTCCAAAGAAAAGAATGGAACAAAATAAAATAGCACTGAAAAGGATGAGAGAGCAGGAAGAGGTTGCAGAAAGGACTTTTTATCCCAACAACAGTGGCCCTGAATCAGAGCAATAAGGGGGGGGGGGTAGAATTTACTAACCACTGAGCAAGGGGAGTTCTAAGTAAATATAATGTTAAAGACTCAATGATCTCCAATATGCCAATGAGAATTTTGGTGTAAAGTGACCTCTGTAGATGGTAACTCCCTGATGGAAAGAGCATCAAGGGATTTGGAGAAGACTTCATTTAAGATCCTGGTTCTGTCATTTTGTGACACAGTAAATGCCATAACATTAAATCATTTAACCTCTTTGGGCTTCAAAGTTCTCATCTGGAAAATGAAGAGATTGAATTACATGAATTTTAAGGTCCCAACCAACTCTAAATCTGACAAGTGCAGTGATCTCCATCAGTGATTGCAGTGGGAGATGGGAGAGCTGGAAGGCATCTGCCAATTGGGCTCTAGCATGAGATGGGAGGCTGCTCTAGAAATAAGTTAAAGGCATTGCCTTCCATTGCAGAGTGTTTCTCCAAAGGTCAGTAACCACCTCCAAGAATCTGAGGGCTTACACATGCCAGAGACAGCCCTCCAAACTGAGTCCAGGGAAAGCTAATCATCTCAGGCCAGAAATGATGCAACCATTATTAGAAGACAAAACTGTACCCCCCTGCTCTGCATGTCACTACAAGGATTGAGTTTCAGGGAACCATCCATGGTGGGACTGGAGCTCAAACTCTGACCAGGTAACTAGTGGCAGCTTGGAGCCAAGTTGTGAGAATCAAAGTTTGTTTTTTGGGCCCTCAACCTTTCCCTTCCCCTCCTGCTGCTTCTTCCCTTAACTTATCTCCTGCAAGTATCTAGTGCATCCCCATCTTCTTAATCCCCTTTCCATTTATTATAAATTACTCCCAGGATAGAACTTCTCTATGAGACTGTAACCTTCTTGAGAGCAGGGATGCTGACTTTTTTTTTAATTCCTTGTATCTTATGCAGAGAGCAGACATTTTTCTAATATTTCTTTTAAAGGTTCAGGTTTCTAGTGCTCTTATAATCTCTGGAAAGCACTTTGCAAACCTTAAAAGTCTATTTAATTGTTATTTATTACTATTAATCATTTTCATAGGCTATATGGCCTTGCTATATGTGTTTAACTTTCTTTTTTCCTTCTTTCCTTCCCTTCTTTCCTTCCTTTCTTCCTTCCCTTCTTTCTTTCTTCCTTCCCTTCTTCCCTTCTTTCTTTCCCTTTCTTTCTTTCCTTCTTTTCCTTCTTTTCTTTCTTTCTTTCTTTCTTTCTTTCTTCCCTTCTCTTTCTTTCTTTTTCTTTCTTCCCTTTCCTTTTCTATCTTTCTTTCTTCCTTCTTCCCCTTCTTCCCTTCTTTTTCTTACTTTCTTTCTTTTTTCTTTCCTTTTCTTTTTCTTTCTTTCCTCCTCTCTTTTTTCCTTCCTTCCTTCCTTTCTTTTTTGTTTTCTTTTATTTTTAATTTAATATTTAGAAATCAAGAGTCCTAGAGACTGTACACTAGTAGAAGAGTACTGACTTTAGAATTAAGAGAATTGGGTTCCCGTTCTCATTTTTCTTAGAGAGCAGTCTAGAGATTGGGATTTCAGTCAGAAGGACCTGGCTCGGTGACCCCTGGTAGATTTATGAACTGTGAGTGAATCACTTAACCTCTGAGCCTTAGTTTTGTCATTTATGAAATGGTGATAATACCTATTATTTCTACCTATTCCCCAGGGTTATTATGAGGCTCAGATAAAATAAATTTCTTTTAGGTGTTTTGAAAACCTTAAAATACTATATGAAGTCAGTTCTATTATTAGCTATGTGACCTGTGCTTTGCTAACCTTATAATGCTATGTGAATCTTAACTATTATTATTATTTCATTGAGCCTTATCAGTAAAATGGTACTGTACTATTTGCAAAGTGGTTGTAGAGAAAGTGATTTGTCAGATTTAAAATATTTCATAAATAGGAATTACTATGATTATTAATTGTTCTAGATGATAAATTCCAAGGGGACAGAACCATCTATATCTGGCTATTTTAGAGATATCCAGGTGGCACAAGAGAAGAAAGCACTGATCTAAAATTAGGAAGACTTGAGTTCACATCTATCCTCAGACACCTACAAGTTGTGTTACTCTGAACAAGTCACTTAACTTCTGTCTGCCTTGGTTTCCCCATATAATAATAACACCTCCCTCTCAAGATTGTTGTGAGGATCAAGTAAGAGAATATTTTTAAGCATGTTAACACAGTGCCCAGGAAGTCATGAAGATTCATCTCAGTGAATTCAATTCAGCTTTAGATCCTTATTGGCTGTGTGACCCTGAGCAAATCATTTAACTCTGCCTTAGTTTCTTCATTCTTAAAATGAACTGGAGAAGAAAATGGCAAAGCACAGTATCTTTGCCAAGAAAATCCCAAATGGGTTCATGAAGAGTTGGTTGCAATTCAACAACAAAACCACAGTGGCTGTTTAATAAATCCTTCTTCCTTTTCTTTTTAATTTACTTTATCTTACTAACTGGATGGCCTTGGGCAAGTCACTTGCCTCCCATTCAGGGCCATCTCCAGTCATCCTGATTCATATCTGACCACTGGACTCATATAACTCTTGAGGAGAAAGTGAGACAACACAACTCCCCTTTACTCAAATCCAGTTCATGTGCTTGTCATGGCATTACCTCCCTAATGTCATGGTCATCTTTGAGAACGAAGGAAAGACATCATCAGTTTGCTCTATCTACCACATAGCACCATTTGTTGGGAAGACAGGGTTTTTATTAAGGTAAACTTCTATCTTTGTCCAAAATGCAAGCAACTACAATTTTCAAAGTGCTAGAATTTGGGGATAGGTGGAGGGTTAATGGGAGAAGCTGAGGGAATGTTCAGCTTTTGGGAAAGAGACAAATCATAAATTGTTAACAAGAATAAAAATTTCAAAAATTAATTTCTAGTAGACGCTAATAGGTTAATTAAATATTAACTAAATCTTTATTATAAACAAGGCATTGGTTGGGAACTAGGTGTACAAAACCAAAAATGAAATATATCTGTTCTCAAGGAGCCTTTTTTCTACATGGGTCCCAAAGATACTACATAAAATATCTTAAATATGAAGAGATCCTTACACACAGTGTCTCCTTGATGGAAAAAGCACTGGTTTTAGAGTCAATGAACCTGGGTTTGAATCTTGACTGTCATCTTTGTGACTGTGGTCAAGCCCTTTACCCATTTTGGGTTTCAGTTTCTTCATCTGTAAAATGAGAGGGTTGATCTCCTCAAGTTCTAAATCTCAAATCCTATCATCTTAAAATTCTGTAAGTAAATAATACAAAGTGATACAAAGTAGTTATAATTAGAAGAATAAGGAAAGGCCTTGAACAAATGTAGAATTATGCTTCTAACTTGCAGAATCCATAGTTTCCTCGAAAGCTCAGCTCAGGTTTATTCCTCTAATGATGAATCTTGAAGGACATTCTAAATAAAATAATAATCATCATTATTATTGTTAAATCATATTTTCATAACACATTAAAGTTTGGAAAGTATTTCCTTCATATCTACTTGGTAAAGTAATTAGGATAAAGATTGTTATCTCCATTACATAAACAGATAAACTGATTTATCCAAGTTCACATGGCTTACAAATTATCAAGTAGGGATGGAAAATCAGGTCTTCTGACTTCAAGTTTAGGGTTCCATCTTCTAAAGTAGTTTTCAAATCTGTATTTTTTTGTTTGCTGTTATTTTAAGTGTTTTTAACTTTCTAGAGACATGGTCAGTTTTTTCTCCATATTTCTAAGCTTTCTTCCTTGGATTCTAATTTCTCCACTGATTTAAAGAATTCTTATTTATATGTGTTAGTTTTTTCCTCAGAATGTCAAAGAAATGTAAGCCACTTATATACTATTTAGCACACACTAAATATTTGTAGAATTTGAATTAAGCAACTAGCTTAAACAAGATTACCCAACTAATTGTTGCTGGTCTCACACCTCTAAGCAATTATTTACCTGATTTGTATCCTTGAATGTCAGACCATATTGCTTTTTTGCACAGGGGAAAAAAAAAGTTTGGAGCTCCTAAATCCTATTAAAAGCCAAACTTGGGGAAAAAACAAACAAATAAACCAAAAAAACCCAAAACCATGGTCTTTCTAGTACTATCCCAAAATAATCCATCATGGATGCCTTTCTCAAAAACCAGAGGAAGGCATTCCCAGGCAAAATTTAGACCTGACCAGGGCTGCATTTTAAATGTGGGAAAGTCAGAACCTGAGGCAGAGTCTGCAACCTGAGGGAGGTCCATGCTAAGTGAGATGATATAGACTATAAGACTAGGTGAGGTCAGAGAAGCCTAGGACCAATAAGTACAGTTTCAGATCCAAAACAAGGCATAGTATAAGAGGAACAAAAGAAAAATCCCAGCTTTGCTAATGGGAAACCAAGGGAAAGCCCAATCCTCCCACTATCAAGGAATTGGGCAAGCCATTCAGCACGTCGGGCTTCAAAACTTTGGAACCAAACCAAAAGGAGCTGAAACAAGGATTTGTTGCTGGGAGAAGCAGTGAATGGTGCAGCGACTCTGACTATTTTAATTAATTTTTGTTATGAAGCCAAACTTATCATTTACTACTTGCCAAGAAGCCATGGCTGTCCCATGCCTCTCAAAGGAAGAAAACTTGTCTATCTTGCAGCCAGTTTCTAAGCTGGATATTAAACCAGTACAAAATGGAAATGATTGGTCTGAATAAATTTCTTGGATGCAATTCTGCGATGAATGGCTACAGAAGGATCTAAAAGGCAGACACTGTACAGACCCTGAGCAACAAGTAGCCTCAAGGTGGCAACCAGCTAAGCATCAAGATGCCATCTGCTGTCCATACTTGCTGGGAAGCTCCCTTTATGGGGTTCTGGGGCCATTAACTTTATCTCTAGGAAGGAATCTCCTAAAGCCTGCTACAATGAACACAAATAATTGTTCTTTGTAGATCCTAGAAATTCTAAATTTGTGTATATGTGTGTGTGTGTGTGTCTTAGAGGCAGCATGAAGCTTCTGACCCTCTACTCAAAATTATGTTTTCAAATGCCCAAAATAAAATATGAAGAATAACAAAAGAAACCAATTTGATTGAAATAATTATCAAAATCTTTTTATAAAGTTCTCAGACCCTAGCTAAGAACTTCTAGAAGAGCACTTTATAGTCACAGTATATTTTCATATACCTTATCTCATTTAAGCCTCACAACAGCCTTTTGAACAATATAATATAATATAATATAATATAATATAATATAATATAATATAATGTAATATAATGTAATGTAATAATATAATTAATATAATATAATATAATATAATATAATATAATATAATATAATGTAATATAATGTAATGTAATAATATAATTAATATAATATAATGTAATAAATTATATATTATATTTCCCTTTAAAAGATAAAGAAACTGAGGCTCAGAAAGGGGCAGGGACTTTCTTCAAGTCATGAAGTCAGAACTAGAACCCAGATTTCCACAAGACCACACTTTATCATTCACCATACTGAAATACTTGAGGGTACTTCACCTTTGTGGAAAAGTTTGTCTTTGGTACCCTTCCATTAAGGCAACTTGGTGGCTCAGTAGACAGAGCAGTGGGCCTAGAGTCAGAAAGACCTCTGTTCAAGTATCTGATCCTAGATACTTAGTAGCTCTGTGACCCTAGGCAAAACAATTCACTCTGCTTGCCTCAGTTTCCTCACCTGTAAAATGAGCTAGAAAAGAAAAGGCAAATCACTCCAGTATCTTTGCCAAGAAAAATCTCAAATGAGATCATGAAAAGTTGGACACAACAGAGCAACAACTATTCTACTTCCTTTTCTAGTATTTCTTTCCTCTATCTGTAGATGCCTATCTTATCACTTCAGGTGAAATCGGGCATTAGACTTTATCAGGAATATATGAATTTTAATAGAGGATACTGGAAGATATAAAGAGATTCTAGGTCTAAATAAGCTAACTTCTAATAGAATTCCAGGCATGTTGATAGACATTCCACTTACCCATGAGCCTGCCCTGCCTATCATGGCTTTTGTCCAGGTGTCTAAATTTTGTGAAACTCTGAGAAAGATAAATTTCTGGACTATACTTGGGCAACCTTCAGTGTGACAATATTTGTTTATTTTCTAATGAATTTTCTGTTCAAAATGTTCTATTGTGTCACAAAGGGTATGAAATAGCCTCTAAAGCTTTTGCTGTGGGACCTCTGTTAGGACTTCTATCTTTGGAAACCTCAGTGACTGTCTATCAGGGTCACAGCATGAGAAAGAGAAAGGAGGGGTAAACTTCCACTGAATTTCTAGAGTGTGAAGTAAAAAATACCTTCTCTTTTATCTGAGGAAATAAAGAAACATGAGAATTTTGTTTCCTAGATGAAGAAGCATTTTTTAACATGAAATTCAGAAAATAAATGAAAAATGTTAATGTAACAAAGAGGTAATTAGATTAGTGAAGAAAAATTTATCCACCTCAGGGATTATTGTAAAGAAAGCACTCTAGGGAGGCTAGGTGGTGCCGTGGATAGAGCACCAGCCCTGGAGTCAGGAGTACCTGAGTTCAAATCTGGCCTCAGATATTTAATATTTACCTAGCTGTGTGGTCTTGGGAAAGCTATTTAACCCCCATTTGTCTTGCAAAAACCTAAAAAAAAAAAAAACACTGTAAACCTTAAAGTATATCCCCTTCTCTGTATTCATTCTCACAACTCATTAACCCTCACAAATTAGTGTCCCAGAGGGTCAGTTGACTACTACTACTCAAGGCAATAAAGGAAACCCACTCGGGTGCTCCCCATTAAAGTCAATTGAATTTTATTTACTTTTAGTAAAAGAATATTTATTTAGAAAGCTTAGAGTAAGAATAGTTGGAACAAAATATTCCTCTCAATCTAAGGGATTACTTTTCCCTGGCACATTTAAAATCACAGGGGACAGTGGGTTCAAACTTAAAAGGACAAAAGTAGCAAGGCATATAATACTTGTGGCAAGTATTTACTTGTGTAAATCTTAGCATTTGGAATTTTTTCTCCTTTAGATATAGTACTCTGCGAGGTGGGCCATCTGTTGCTGGGGCAGGATTTTCCATTGCTGCCAAACTTTGCTGATCTACTACTGTGCTGATTTCCATATGGCCAAAGTTAAAGGACCATACCATTGTTTGTTGTCCTTTGGACCATGGCATGCAACTCTTACAGATCATGAAAATAAAGGGTGTTTTTTTTTGGGGGGGGTTGCTCTTTTTATTTTTAAACTAAAATTGAAGAGGTATCTTCTTGCTTTTCAATACCCTAAAAGTTGTTTCCACTTCTAAATCAAAGAATCACAAATGAAAGGAAACTTAGTCTTTCTTATCTTTTCTAAACTTCAGTTAGACTATACCTTCCTAAGGCCTCTTCTAGCTCTGAATCTCCCTATTATTCTCCTGTGATGTCATCTTCTACTTCTCAATCCAGCCCATGAATTTTTTTTTCAATCCATGGATTCTTTATCTCCAAAAGGGGTTATCCAATCTAAATACCTCTAATGATGAGGAGCTCATCCATTTGTCAGACAGTTCAATTTATTTTTAGATAGGTTTTTTTTTTCCTGTAATGGACTTATTATCTTATAGGGTTGGGTACTTCCTTTCCTAGTGTCACAGCCCATCCAGGTCATCCTGCAAATTTTGCTCATGTCCTTACAGAAATCCTCACAGAAACACAGAAGCTCAGAGTTGGAAAGGACTTCAGAGATAATCTTGTCTAATCTACAACTGAATAAGAATTCCCAAGGACAACAAAATTAGCAAATGTTTATTTGGTTATCTGGCCTTTGCTTGGAGACTTCTAGTAAGACTTCTAGCTTGTTAGGCAATTCATTCTTCTTTTAGACATTTCTAATTGCTAATAAGTTTTTCCTAGCATCAAATCTCAATTTTCTTTTTTGCATCTTCCACCTCCTTTGGGATCAAGCTTCTTCTCCATCAGGGGCAGGAAATGGCAGGTCTACAGGGCCATAGAAGACCAGGGAAATCATTTGGGCTGGCACTGCCAAGGCAATTGCAGGCTGGACTCGAAATTTAATTTTAGGAATGGATTAATTAAATATTTGATCAAATAGACTAATTTTTAAGTTGATAATTGTGTATGGTTCATGAATGATGTTATAAATATGAAAATGGCTCTTGGCAAAAAAAAAAAATTCCCAGTCTTGCTCTACATGATATCGTTCAGGATGCTTGAAGACAATTCTAAGGTCTCCTCCCTAAGTCTTCTCCACAGAGAATCTACCCAACACATTGGAGGATTTTCTTTAGGTCTTCAAATAATTCATGGATGCCAATGCTACATGACATAAAATCAAAAAGTTTTTTCATGAATAAAAATGTTGCCACTGGGATTTTGGATTAAAGATAGAATTTTGGGGTGCCCAAGAAAACTAAGGTCACTGAAAGGACAAAGGAATTTGCACATGCTCTGGGGGTATTAAAACTGCTTAAGATTATATTATGAAATAAAAAATTTTCCTCCTGAAGGGCCAACAAGCATTTTAGGACAGGATAAATAACAAAATCCTAGGCATAGTTGCTTAGTAGACAGAGACTGAGACAGAGAGAGGGAGATAATGAGAGGCAGGGATAGTCAGGGAGAGCTGACTGGGCCAGAGAGAGAGAGGATCAGCCCTGAGTCGAGGTCCAGCCCAGGTTTTATAGCCTTGCCCCTCATCTGGGCACCAAGGACAAAAGGGGAAATCCCTCCCCTCTTACATGACCTGAAACCAGGTAGAGGGTTGAAGACTGGGGGTTAATAATGAGGAGACAGAATAAAAATTTTACACTAAACAGTAAAACAATAGGAGTCAATTTACATCTCAAGAGCAGCGATCCTTCCATACCCTTAACAAGATTCCTAGATTTTAACAGTTTTAAAAGATTACAGAATTTGTTTCTGATTATAATTTTTCTACATTCATAATTCTCTACATCAAAATCAATGAAGACAAAATTTAAAATGTAACAGTTGAGCATGAAAAGACATTTGCATCACATATCACTGAAAAATGTCTGATATCCAAAATATATATAGGAAATTGAGACAAACATATTGCACTAAAAGATACATTTTTCATAGATAGATGGTCAAAGGATAGGAAAAAAACTGTTTTCCAAAGAATAATTTTGAACTAAAACTGACCACACAAAGAAGTGCTGCCAAGGTAGTAATTGTTAGGGAAATGCAAATTAACAATAATTGAGATTTTAGCTCACACTATGCAAATTAAAAAAGGTGATAAAATATGGGAATAATCAGTCTTGGAGGGACTATGGAAATACAAGCATACTGATACACTGGATCCAACTACTCTCAATTTGGATTATGCAAGAAAAGTAACAAATGTCCATATGCTTTTGGACAGCAATTCCATGGCAGAGAATATGCCCTAAGAAAGAAATCAAAACCCAGAAACCAAAAGTGTTATATTTACTACAATGTTCATTGCAACACACTTTACAGTAGCAAAGAATTGAAATAAAATGGGAACCTAGCAGTTGAGATGCAATTTTTAAAAGTTATTATATAAATAAAACATAATACTAATTATGAAGTAAGAAATAATAAAATATGAATAATCCAGAGAAGTGTGGGAATATTTATATGAACTGATATAATTTCTTTTCATCTTTCATTTTCTAAGAGGATCGATGACATCATGAAGATAATGTCTTGAACTTGTGTGTAAATTGGATTGGAGTGAGGCAGAATTGTACAAAATTTTAGGCTTGCTCTGTCTTCCAGGGAAGCAAGACAAAGGTCAAGATGACTGGTGATGGCAAAGAACACAGTGGGTGACCTTGGCCTTTCTAAATTAAGATCTTTCTCAGGTCTCATTCTGTCTGAGATCATGCCCATTCAATGACTAAGAACTAAGTAAGAAAGGAGACAAAAGATGTCTAATTTACCATTTCAAAGATATCAGTTTGTCAGGGAAGACCCCCAGAGTTTCTGGCCAGAACATAAAACAAATTGTTTTTTTACACTCATTACACTAAACAATGAGTCACAGAGGGTCAGGCTAAGGTTATTATTAACCATTCAATGAAAAGCAGAATAATTTGAGTTTAAAAGGTAGACAGGTAGCTCCATTTAAAACACAATGGCTGTTTTTTGGAGCTATATTTCAAGAAGTCAATAATGAAAACTGTGTAGGACAAAAAGTAAATTGTCACAACTTTCTGAAAAATAAAATAAAAAGGAGAAGGAAAAGAAAAAGGAGAAGAAAGAATGAGGAGGAGGAGGAGGAGGAGGGGGAAGAAGAATAAGAAGAAGAAGAAGAAGAAGAAGAAGAACTGGTAACAACAATAATAGCAGCATTTCCCAACTTCTGTTTGAATTGGCAGGTTGGGTCCTCAGAAGGCATCAACTACTAATTTCAGATAACTTGGTAATGCACAACTTTTTCCCAAGTATCTGGCTCACTCCTTCCCACAAATACACATATGAGAAGACTAGCTTAAACTTAGACCAAAATAGTAGGGAGGTATACAGATAAGAAATATGTATGACAAGATTTAATTCACATCACCTAGACTGGAGTAATTTAAGCAGAACCAAAAGAATACAATACACAGTAATTACAGCAATTAAAAGAAATGGTCAAAAAGGAAACTAAACTTAGGGTAAATGAAAAACCAATGTTCTAGAGAACAGATAATTGAGCACAGTTCTTCTTCCTTCATCACAGAGCCACTGGGGACATAATATTGCATACATAAATCAGATGTGGTCACCTATTAACCTACCTGTTGGAGATCATTAGATGATCCTCTCCCTGCAGACATTTTGGAAGCTTTTCTAGCTTAATAAAACTTGCCGAAATTAGCAGAGACTCTGAGAACCCTCATAGCACAATAAGGTATATGAAGAGGACTTTTATAGTTGAGTTTTCAGTGAGATATAATTGCAAAAGTGCTTCCTTACATTAAGCATCAATTCACCTCCTTGTATCCGCTACCCAATGATCCTTCTCTTTTCTAGATGCATATAGAATATCTACTCTTATAATGATCCTTTTAAAAAAAAAACCTATTATACCTCCTTTTCTATCTTTCTTTTTTATTTTATTTTATTTTTTTATTTAAGGCAATGGGGTTAAATGACTTGCTCAAGGTCACACAGGTAATTACTAAGTGTCTGAGGTCAGATTTGAACTAGATTCCTCCTGACTCCGGGGCTGGTGCTCCATCCATTGTACACCTAGCTGCCCCTATACCTTCTTTTCTAGGAGAAACATCTCCAGATCTTTCAAGTGACTGTCCTATGAAGTTAGTTAAAACTTAAGAACTTTAAGATATGTAAAATGCTTCTCAAATATCTTTTTTGTTCCTTGAATTTATTTTAATAGCTTATTTTTATTTTTAAATAACAAGTATTTTTAATAAATCTTTACTCCTTTTCTCCCTTCCTCCATTGAGAAAAATCTTTTTAAAAACCCTGAAAAACAAATCTCTCAATATGTCTATGTAGTACAGCAAAACAACTTCCCACATTAGACATACATATATAGCCATAAGCATTAGACATACATATGTGTATGTCCCAAGTCTTAGTGAAGTTCTAAATCACTAAATTTCAAAGCCAAACTGCCTTTTTTTAAGGTTTTTGCAAGGCAAATGGGCTTAAGTGGCTTGCCCAAGGCCACATGGCTAGGTAATTATTAAGTGTCTGAGACCGAATTTGAACCCAGGTACTCCTGACTCCAGGGCCAGTGCTCTATCCACTGCGCACCTAGCCGCCCCTCAAACTGACTTTTGAGAAACTTTCTATCATCCCAATTGATTCTCCTGACAGGACTGTGAGTTATTTCCTACAAATATTGCTTCCATTTTTACAGATGAGGAAGAAATGACTTATTCACATTAACACAAGTAGTAGGTGTTGGAGGCAAGATTGTAATGCAGGACTTAACTGGATGTATTCAGGCAAGTCTAACACTATTTTCCATTATACTATATTGTTCTTATAGTTGGTTACTGTTATATTATTATTATTATCATCATAATTATTATCACTGTTACTATGTGGTATTATTTTTAAGTTCCCTCACCATTTTGAGTTTGTTTGTTTTTTTTGGCAAGGCAATGGGGTTAAGTGACTTGTCCAAAGTCACACAGCTAGGTATTATTAAAGAGTCTGAGGACAGATTTGAACTCAAGTCCTCCTGACTTCAAGGCTGGTGCTCTATTTCCTTACCATTTTGATCACTTCCTTTAGGACATGTTTTGCTGTTTTTCAATATCTTTCTTTAGTGGAGTCTCAGACCTGCTCAGAATTCACAAAATATAAACTGATCCAAGCAGGGAACAATTAGATTTTTACCTCTCTTGATGGTTACAACACAATATAAACTATAATCAAAATTGGAGTCAACTGTTCTCTGGCCACCAACTCTAATCCTATTCTAATCCATTTTTTACTTTGCTGCCCAAGACATCTTCCTAGTGAAGTATTCTAATCAAGTCACTCCCCTACTTAAAAACCTACAGGGAATCTCCATTGCCTCCTACATGATATAGACAGAGATAGAGATAGAGAGATAGAGATGGAGATAGAGATATAAAGATTTCTTATCTTGTCTATCATGTATTTTTCTAACTTTATTTTTTTAGGTTTTTGCAAGGCAAATAGGGTCAAGTGGCTTGCCCAAGGCCACACAGCTAGGTAATTTTTAAGTGTCTGAGATCAGATTTGAACCCAGGTACTCCTGACTCCAGGCCGGTGCTTTATCCACTGCGCCACCTAGCCGCCCCCTTCTAACTTAATTTCTAAGTCTTTCTCACATAAGTTTTCTCCCAGTCAAACTGAACCATTTATCTTTTCCCATCCTTGCTCTGTTCTTTCCATCCCTGGACTTTGGGTTCATGTTTTTTTTTTTCATACCTGAAAATCTTTTCCTCATCCCAGTCTGTGATAATCTTTGCCTTCCTTCCAGACCCAACTCATGGGACACTTCCTCTATTAAGTCTTTCCTGATTTCACAATAAGAAATTCTCTCTCCCTTCCTCAAATTTTTTCCAACTTTAGCAAACCTTTCTTTACCCTCACTGCCTATTTGTGTTATGGTTATTTGTGAATATATCTGATCTTTCCTAATAGATTGCAGATATAACACCTCCTCTCAGGTAAATTGAGCAGACTTCCTAATACCTGAGAGAACACCAAATTACAACATTTTGTACTTGTGTGAGGAGGAAAAGGTTGTTGTTGCTGGTCCTTCCTTCTAGAAGAACACCAAGGTGTCAGGGAGGGTATGCCATGACATGTCAGTGAATTGGTTTGGAGTGAGAGGGGGGGCTGTGCAAAGTCACCAGCCTCACTTTCTCCTCTGGAACTCTCTGGTCCAGTGGCCAGATATGCATCAGGATGACCAGAAATGACCCTGGATATAGCCCTTGGCTTTTTTAAAGCTAGGTCTTTCTCAGGTCATCTTTTGACTAAGGCTACCCTGCTTCCACAATTGAGATTAATAAGAAAGAGATGAAGCAGAGAGGCCAAGAATGACCACTTCCAAAAGAGAAGAAGGAAAAATATTGGCAAGAGGAAAGCTCAGACTTTAGAATGCTGGAGTGGAGGTCTCTCAGAACTGCAGATATATAGGGAGCTAATCTATAGCATGTTTCTTGAGTTTGGCTTGAAACACTGTTAAGAACAGATTTCTCATGATAAGTTCATCTCCCCCCCTCCTCAACTGAGCTTGAGGTCTTATTACTTGAAACATATCTCTATTCTTGCCTATTGATTAGTCTATTCTAATATATTATTTTCCTTATCTCTGCTTACTGTTTCTTTTTTTTTTTAGTTGTTTTGGCAAGGCAATGGGATTAAGTGACTTGCCCAAGATCACAAAACTAGATAATTATTAAGAGTCTGAGGCTGGATTTGAACTCAAGTCCTCTTGACTCCAGGACTGGTCTCTATCCACTGTACCACCTAGCTGCTCCTGGTTTACTTTCTTTTTTTTTTTTTTTTTTATGTTTTTGCAAGGCAAACAGGGTTAAGTGGCTTGCCCAAGGCCACACAGCTAGGTAATTATTAAGTGTCTGAGGTCAGATTTGAACCCAGGTACTCCTGACTCCCAGGCCTGTGCTTTATCTACTATGCCACCTAGCCGCCCCTACCTGGTTTACTTTCATAAAAAAAAAAATACTCTTGATAATGATCTTTTGTATAACAACATTTTGTGGAAGGGAGCTAAAATAGTGAACTATTATCTTCCCCTTAAAAGTAGTCATCAAAACTAGTATTTATTGTAGGCTCCAAACTATTGAACTCCAAGTCTATCAATATTTGAGATATAGTGTATAGATTTAATTCTAGCCTGATATCCCTCTTAGAGAAAGGTAAGAGAAGGAACAAGTACTCAGTCACAGTTCTCCTGCTCCTCAAAGACAAAAAGTAAAGTCTCCCTGGGACATGAGTGGACAAAATCCTAGAGCAGATATCTATCCATACTACACAAAAGCTGAGTCATCTTTATATTTATTATTTTGGGGGGATTTTTGCAAGTCAATGAAGTTTTCCTTATTTCTGCTTAATGGTTACTTTTTTAAATTTTTTTTTATTTGCAAAGCAATGGAGTTAAGTGACTTGGCAAATCACTTAACTCCATTGCTTTGCAAATAAAAAAAAATTTAAAAAAAAAGTAAGGTGACTTACCCACACAGCTAGGTAATTATTATATGTCTGAGGCCAAATTTGAACTCAGGTCCTCCTGACTCCAGGGGTAGTGCTCTATCCACTTCACCACCTAGCTGCCTCCCATCTTTATATTTAAATAGCTCACCACATATATTCTTTATGTACTACTTGAATGCAGGGGCCATTTGATTCAGAATGAAGTCATATGTATTAGACACTTAATATTTATTGAAATAAATTAAAATCCCTATCATCTATTTAAGTAGATAATGTTGCAAGCCAAAATGTATGACTTTAAATTTTCTCTCAGATCCTTCTTTTTGCTTCCTGGCAAAAGACCTCCTGGAAAATATCATATATTATATTTAAGCATATATTATATTACATTATTATTACATGGTATGTTGCATATTGTTCTTAGTAATAACATGTTATATATATATATTTAACATATACGTAGATGAACCTACCTTCATATATGGACCTATACATTTCAGCATACCTATGTAAATATTCATGAGAAATTTTTTTCTCATCAGTCTTAATCAAGGAGATACCCTGAGGGTCTTAGCTTCCCAATCATTTTTTTTTCTTCTCTTTTGGAAGTGGTCATTCTCCACCTCTTTGCCTCATCTTTCTCTTAACCTAATCTAACCTTAATTGGTGAATTAGTGTTGCCTCCCTCAGTCAAACTATGACTTGGAAACACCTAACTTTAAAAAACTGAAGCATTGTTATCCATTAACAGTAATTTATTTGCTTGTAGCCATATTAAGGAATCCTATAATTTAGTCAATCCATTACTATCTACCCTATCACCTAGCAGAGAGTAGACCTTGAAAGAACATGAATACAAGGACAGGTAGGTTTTGACAAACAGGAATGGAGGTATAGGAAGTGGTGTAGCATAAGGCACAATCAGAAGAGTGGATAAAGCCTGAAAAGCTTTGGGAATAGCCTATCCCAGTGGTAGTAGGGGCAGCCCAATTGCACTGGATGCCCAAAGAAGGCTGGGGATGCAATGCCAAAGACAAACTTTGCCTAGAGCCAATGCAGCTGGAACAGTACAAAAAGATCTGCAGCAGGGTTGATTTACTCTGACATTGTGCAATACTTGAGTTTGCTCTGGCTGTCTGCGTGGGTAAGCTTTGCCTGCTGTTGCAGATCAGAGAAGATGAGCCAAAGCCTACATTACATGAGCCAAACTCAAGAGCCCCTGAGGCGGCCAAGGAGGCAAGTCCAGACTGGGTCCTACTGGTCTGTCATCTTTCTGCTCCTCCTAGAGTTGTGACTATATGGACTGCCTGGGTCTGAGGGACCTAATGCTGCAGAATTTGGATCAAGGTCATCTAGACTCAATTTCGGGATGATCATACTGAGACTCAGAGAAGAAAATTGACTTGACCAAGTTTCCATAAATAATAAGTGACCACGCCAGAATTTGAACCCAGGTGTTGTGTCTTCAAATCCAATCTTCTTTCCATTATATCATATTTCCTTGTTTTCTGACCCTTCACCCATAGTGGACTCTTATTTAATGTTTTCTGCTGAGTGTTGAAAGAGAACATGCCTAGGCAAAAGAAGTTAATTAGCAAAGGGTCCAATTTGTCTGCAAGGTAAATTTCTAAAAGATGCACTTTCAAAATAGGTAAGGATGAGTGAGGCTTCCTTCCAACTGGCCTCTGCATTATTTTCCACTTGAATAGGGGATGTTTCCTAGCATTCAGAATCAGTAGCTGTCCTACCCTGAATTCTGTGTAACAGAAGTGGTATATAAAACCTATAGTCTTATTAATACTTGACTGGCCATGTCTTCTGATCTGACCCCAGGTAATAGGACCCTGAACTGGGGATGAGAGGTTTTCATATTGCATTCCTCTGGAAGTTATTTCAGGCTGTTATGGGACCACAGGGCTTTAGTTGGAGAGAGGGCTACAGACAACCTGAAATACCTATAGAATCTGTTGTTCATAGAGTGGAAAGAAAACTCTGGCTTGCAGTTTCTGGGATTAACTAAAATGAGATGTTATTTCATTTAAATGTGTTAATTTTGCTTTTGAAATAAGTTAACAAAAGATCTATCTGTGGCCAATGAAGGTCCAGTCCTGGGACTACATTGTAGGAACCTAGATGGATGTTTGAGCCTGTTTCTAGAAGGTTTGGAATGAAGAGTTCTGACTTTTCACTTCAGAGAACCAACGAGTATTCTGTGACTTTTGTTCTTTGTTGGCATACTGTGTGATGTAGCCTTTTGATTGGTTGCTGAGCCAGAAAGGATTGTGCATACAAAAAGGACTAAGCACAACTATCTCTCTTTCTTTCCTGATGTCCAAATAGAAGCTTCCCTTTTAACAAAGAAAAACAGTTTGGTAAAATCAATTGATATAGCATCTGCATCTAACAGCATTTTCAACATTCCACAACCATAAAATAATAACTAACATTTATATAGTGTGTTAAGGTTTACAGAGTGTTTTACACATATCATTTCTTTTTTTTAAGTGTTTTTTTTTTGCATTCTTTTCTTTTTAAATTCTGAGCTTCAAATACTCTCCCTTTTTCTAATCCCTCTTCTGTACACAGGCAAATGATATCACATACATATGAAATCATGCAAAACATGTTTCCATATTAACAATATTACAAAAAAAGAAAGAAAAATACATTCCAATTTGCACTCAGAATTTATTAGTTCTCTCTCTGAAGGTGAATAGCATTTTTTTCATCATGGAATTCTCTTGAGTCATTGTATTGATTAGAGTACCAAGTCTTTTAGTTGATCATTATTACAACATTACTGTTACTGCACATAATGATCTCCTGGTTCTTCTTAATTCACTTTTCATGAGTTCATAAAGGTCTTCCTAAGTTTTTTCTTTTTTCCAAATCACCTTTCCCATCATTTCCCACAGCACACAATCGTATGCCACAATCTGTTCACCATTCCCCAATAGACAAGCATTCTTTCAATTTCCAATCCTTTGAGACCATAAAAGAATTCTTATAAATAATTTTGTAAATATAAGTCCTCATCTTTTTTCTTTAATCTCTTTGGGGTATATATTTCATTGTGTTATTGCTAGGTCAAAGAGTATACATAGTTTTTACATAGCTTTGGGCATAGTTACAATTTGTTCTCTAGAATGTTTGACCAGTTCGCAACTCTACAAATGTGTTTATTTTTGTGTGAGTGTGTGTGTGCATACCTGTTTTCCTTCACCCCTCCAGCATTTATTATTTCTAATATAGGTGTGAGGTGGTACCTCAGAGTTGTTTTAATTTGCATTTCTCTAATCAATAGCGATTTATGGCATTTTCTCACAAGATGTGATAGTTTGGGTTTCTTCTTCTGAAAACTGTTCATCTCATTTGACCATTTATTAATTGTGGAATGTCTCTTATCTTTATGAATTGGATTCAGTTCCCTATATCTATGAGAAACTAAGGCCTTTATCAGAGAAACTTTCTATAAATTTTTTTTATGTGACTTCATTGTCCATGGTACTTTTTTAGCAAAAATGTAGCTTCCTTAATTTTAATTAGGTCTTTTTGTTTTTGTTTTGTCTGAGATCTCGATTATTATGGTTGCCCTTTTTACTTCAGCTGAAGCCACTCACAGCTTTTATTTTAAGTCTCGTGTTCCTGTTTCAAGTGTTTCTTGTAAACAATATATTGTTGGAATCTGATTTCTAATCCATTCTGTTATCTACTTCTGTTTTATAGATAAGCTCATCCCTTTATCATTCAGTTATAATTACTGTGTATTTATCCTATTTTCTTCTGTTTACCCTCCTTTCCCTTTTTATCTTGTCTCTCCTCAAAAGTTTGTTTTACTTCTGACAATTCCTCCCTTAAACCTTCCTTTCTTTTATCATCCCCTCCCCATGTCTCTTATCCCCTTTCCCTCTTAAAATAGAGTTTGATACCCAACTGAGTAAATATATAAACATATACATATATATCCACATATATTCTTCTTTTTTTGAACAATTCCAATGAAAGTAGGATTCAAGTGTTGCCTGCCACCACCATCCCATTTTCTCTTCACAATAAAAGCTTTTCCTTGTGCAGATCTTTTATGTAAGAAAATTTTCTGCATTCTAACTCTTGATTTGCCCTCCTCCCAGTACATCCTTTCTCATCCTTTCATTTTTTGAGCTCATTCCAGCACATTGACTCACTTTCATACCCTCTGACTATATAGTCTTCTTCTAATTGCCCTAATAATGATAAAATTCTTAGAAGTTATAAGTATCATTTTCCCAAATAGGAATTTAAACAGGGTAACCATATTAAACACTAAAGATTTTTCCTTTTTATCATTCTATACTTCTTTCAAGTCTTATATCTGAATGTTTTTTAATGTTATTGAGAATTTCTATTCAGCTCTGGTCTTTTCATCAGGAATGCTTGAGAATCTTCTATTTCATTAAATATCCATTTTCCCCTGAAGGATTATACTCACTTTTGTTGGGTAGATGATTTTAGTTCCTTTGTCTTCATCTGGAATATCATATTCCCAATCTGCCACTCCTTTAATGTGGAAACTGTTTATGTGTGATCCTAACTGTGGCTCCATGATATTTGGATTGTTTCTTTCTGGCTGCTTGCAATATTTTTCTTCTTGATCTGGGAGCTCTGGAATTTGATTATTATATTCCTGGGAGTTTTCATTTGGGCATTTCTTTTAGGAGGTGATTGATGGGTTCCTTTACTTTCTATTTTTCTCTCTGAATCCATGCTATTGGGACAGTTTTCCTTGATAATTTCTTGAAATATGATGTCTGGGTTCTTTTTTTGATCATGGCATTCAGAGAGTTCAATAATTCCTAAATAATATCTACTCTATTTTTCATGTCAATTGCACTTCTGATAAGATATTACATATTTTCTTCATTTAAAAATTCTTTTAACTTTATTTTATTATTTCTTAATATCTAATGGAGTCATTACCTTCTACTTTTCCAATTCTAATTTTTAAGTAATTATTTTCTTGATCTCTTTCATAAAGTATCCAGAAGGTGAGACTAAATCTTCAGTCAATTACAACAGAAGTTTTATCTGGTCATTTCATTTCTTCAAATGGTACTCCACTTTTTACATTTAGACTAAGGTCTAAAATTGATTGAGACGTATCTTCACCTAGGTAGCTGTGGTATCTGGGCTAAAATTGATATTGCATATCAGTAAAACTTTTTAAAATTAAAATAATAGAAATTACTAATATAAATGCCCATCCTCCCTATTCGGTCTCTCTCAATGAGGTCATTGGGTGTGGTGCATCTATTGCTACTTTAATTACATTTTGTGTTTACATAGCACTTTTCCTAATGCTTAATTATCACTATTATTTTAGTTTGAGGACATTGGGGCACAGAGAAGTTAACTTTTTGTGACTTTCCTAGAGTCACTCAGAAAATCAGGGGCAGAAATGAAAATAGGAGTCAGGTCCTCTCTTCCACTATTAGAATGGCAATTAATCATGAGTAGTCTTATAAACTATATTTTACAAGGATTAGTTGGAAGGATTTGGGCTGCCTTTGGTAGGTAGTAGGTTTTCCCTCATTAAAGAAAGATTTTTCTAGTTAGAATGTCAACTCCTTGAGAGTAAGGACTTGTATCCCCAGCACCTACCATAGTGTCTGACATATAGTAGGTATTTAATAAATGCTTGTTGATTGAGCTAAGCAAAAACTAGATGACCACTTCTCTGGAATAACACATAGGAAGTTCTTGTTCAGATGAAATTTGGACTACATGGGTTCTGAGGTTCTCTTCCCATGCTGACATTTTATGATTCTATATGAATTCTTGAGAATTTTAGAGTTCTTTCAAATGTCCAGGATGAAGGTGTCTGGTAGACCTCAAACCCATCTGTTTGTGGATATCTACCCATGTGAAGGCTTTCCCAAGTGGAATGGGCAAGTGAAAACAATTTTTTCCAGGCAATGGGGAGCACTTAGAGCTTGGTCAGACATCAAAAATGCCAAGGCCATCCATTATATTCTGGGCCATCATAAATCATCTTGACTTTTGTCTTGACACTGGACTTTGATGACTCTGGAAGAGTAAAGCTGCGGAGCTCTGCCTCACTTAAGTTCACTTCATTCATATGTCAACACATCACCCCATTTTGACATTGACTGTCTTTGAAAATGAAGGACTTGGGATAGCTTGGTGGTTCAGTGAATTGAGCACCAGCCCTGGAATCAGAAGTAGTCAAATACACCCTCAGATGCTTATTAGCTATATGACTTGGGCAAGTCACTTAAAAATAATTGTCTCCAAGAAAACAAAAAAGAAAATAAAGAAGGAAAGCAACAAACATCATCTCCTTGTACTTTGATTTTATATCATCATAGACTATATTTTCTTTTCTAAATTGTTACATTTTATTAACTTTATTTTCAAATATTTGAATAGTTATGTTAAAAAGTGATCACCAGATTTTAGAATTAGAGGAGATATTAAAGATTATGCACATCATCCTCTACCATCCTCCTTGGGAAAGCCACCTCTCTGGCTTCTGCCTCTGCTGGTTAGCAAACTTTTCTTCCATCAAAGCTTAATTGGTCTGAGTGATTTCTACTCTTTGCTCCTTAATTCTTTTCTTAGAGGAAAAGTAGAAAAGAAATCTAATCCTTTTTAATCAGTACAAGCTCTTGAAACACTTGAAGACAGATGCAATGTCTCCTCCCTTCCTCCCACCCCAAGTCTTTTCTTCTCCATAGGATTAAATATTCTTAGGCACTTCAGTAGATCCTGGTATAGGCTCCACTCACCAAGCTGGCACCTTAAAGGTTTGCTCCAATTGGTCAGTGTCCTTTCTAAAATATGAGGCAGGGCAGAATATCCTGGATAGGATTACCACTCCTCTGAGTCTGGGAAGACAAGTCTTAATTTAGACACTTCAAATATACCCACCAGTCCACTGCAGTAGGCTGAGATAACAGGAGAGGAAAGTGGTACCAAATGATCCTGGACAAACACCATTTGTGGATGTGGAGGGAAGTCACATGGTAATACCCAAAACTTGATGTGCACCTTTACTGCTGCTAGTACCAAATGTCCTGGCAGTGGCTCTACATGATAGATCACTCAGAGCACAAGGCTTAAGTATCTAACTAGCATTACAATCAGGAAGACCTAATTTCAGTTTTGGCTTCAGATGCTTCTTACCTGTATGAGTTTGTGTGACCTTAACCACTGCTGTATCAATTTCCTCATCTATAAAGTGTTAAAAATAATAATATTGAATTCCCAGAGGACCAAATGAGATGATATAGATGAAGTGCTTTGCAAACCTCAAAGTGTTATATAAACTACTAGTTATTCCTTTTATTACTATTCAAATAAAAATCTCTTTAATAAAAGCATACAAAAACACCCAGGTAAAAAACAATTCACAAAGCAGTAAAAAGCAGATCAGAAAAGTAAAGCAGATTAGAGAGAAGATTAAAAGTGGTATGGGAGGAGGAAGAAGAGAAGGAGAGAAAAAGAAGAAAAGAAGAGGGCAGGAGAAGAAAGAAAAGAAGAGGGAAGGGAAGAGGAGGAATTGGAGGGGAAGGGAGAAAGGAGGAAGGGAAAGGGAAAGGGAAAGGGGAAAAGGAGAAGGAAGGAGAAAGGAAGAGGGGAAGGAGGGTGAAGGGAAGGAAAAGAGGGAGGAGCGAAAAAAGAGAGTGGCATAAGAGGAAAGGGAAGAAGGGGGAGAAAGGTAGGAGAAGAGGAAGGGAAGAGGGGAGAAGAAAGGAAGAAAAGAAGGAGGGGAGGAGGGGAAGAGAAGGAGGAAAGGAGGAAAGAAGGAAGAAGGGAAGAGGGAGGGAGGAGAAAGAAGGGGAGAAGAGGAAGAGGAGGAGGAGGAGGAAAGAGAGGGGGAAGGAGGGGGAAGACAGGATTGGGGGAGGGAGGGGAGAGGGAGGAAAAGAGGGAGGGGGATAGGGAGGAGAGGGGAAGGGAGGGGAGAAGAAGGGAGGAGGAGGGGAGAAGAGGGTTCTTCCTTAAATTTATATTTTCTTTTCAAGAGGCATCCAAAGCAGGGCCCTAAATCAACCCACCCGGGACTCAACTTAACTCAAACCGACCCAGGTCTACTCTGTAACTTCTTTCTTCACAACATTTCCACTTAATGCCTTGGGGGTATAAAGGTTAATCCAATCCACCCTTCTAAATTCCACTAGGTCCTGACCCATAGTACCAAATACCCATGCAGGTCTCTAAGCCTGATGGTGCCCAGAAGGTGCCTTAGTCAAGGGCCATAGTCCTGGTGTAGCAGAAGGAGGAAATGGCTCTAGAAGAAGTATGTGATGATAATAGCATGCTAGGGGGGTGGTCTGACAATTGCCATTGGTAAGAAATTCAGCCCCATCTCCCCATGGGAGTGCTTTATGAGGGTGGAGAATGGGGAAGAGAAAGTACTTGCCCCCCCCCTTCTTCCCAGGAGCTGAGTGCTAGGGATGACTCTGGGAGGAAGTCACTTAAAAAAGAAAATCACAGAATGCCAGAAGAAAAAACTATACCCATTGCACAATGTTTTGGAAGGCCAAATTCTTTTTGGGGAATAAGGTTGCTGGTGTTCTTCCACAAAAGATTGCAAGATTTTAGACTATACCACTGGGAAAAAAAGCTGCACTGGACCAAATGACTGTCTGTCTTTGTCCCATATGAGGGTTCAGTTCATTTCCAACAATTATGGTTATAGTTAAGAATGTGTCTCTGACAGGGCATTGGTCAGCATTCTGTGAACAGAAGAGTATTGGCAATTTGATGTCAGTTGTATGATGAGTAGTCCCCAAAGAAAGTAATTTGTCTTTCTCAACTACTATCTTAAGGGCATCACTAAGAAATGCGTACTTAGAGAAGTGTCCCTGAGTCACTTCCACAAAAAAACAAACAACCCCCTTGCCTCATCCTGTTCTTTCACAGTGCACTTGAATACTATTAAATGAAATCATCAACTACTGAAAGAACTCAGACATACTCAAGCCATTAAACCTTGTGTGGACATGAGCTCTGGGTCCCTACTTTTATGTGATCTCTTGAGAACAATGCTACACTGGATTTTTTTTTTTTTTTTTTGCAGATGGGGAAAGTGAGGATCAGCAAGCCTGCCTTTTATCACAGTTTAATATCTGGTTTTGTATCTGCCATTGGACTTTTACGACCAAAAGAGAGAGAGAGAGAGAGTCAAGCTGATGACTTTGCACAACTCTGTCTCACTGAAATCCAATTTAAATGTGATGTAATTGGTGCTCTTTGAGAAAGAAGAAGGAGGAGGAGGAGGAGGAGGATGACGATGATGATGATGATGATGGTGATGATGACAGCAACAATGATAACAAGGAGGAGAAGGAGAGGAAAGAAGAGGAGGGGATGATGATAAGCAACTGTGGAAAGTGGGATTAGAACCCAGGTCTTGATTGATAGTAGCCAGAATTCTAAAAGATCACAGCAAATTAGGATGATGAACTGAACCTAATAGTTCAAAAAGTTAACTTTATTAGTACAAGACAGGAGGAGGCATAGCCAGACAGAAGTTTGTTAGAGAAGATCTGAGGATAGTCTAAAGGTCAATATGGTTCAAAAGTATGACATGGCAACCAAGGAAGTAAATGTGATCTTACTGCATAATGTTCAGAATACAGTAGGTATAGTCCTGTCCTACCCTGCTCTGATCAAAATATTGTATTCAGTTCTATTCCCCTCAAGCCCTTCTTTCTCCCTAATTTCCTTACTATGGTCCAGAATACTATCATCTTCCCAATTACCCAGATTCCCAATATAGATGTTCTTAACTCCTCACTCTTATCTTTCATATCCAAGTCATTGCCAAGACCTGTTTATTCTACTTCGTGTCTCTTCAGTATGCCCCCTTTTTCTCCTCTGACACTGGCACTACTTTACTCCCATTGCCTCACAACTAAATTGTTCCAGTAGTCTGGTGTCTGTCTGCCATATGTCTCTCTCCCACGAGTTCAACCTCTATTTAGCTTCCAAAATGATTTTCCTCTAGTGCAGTTCTAATGATGCCATCCTTTTATTCAATATACTTCATGGATCCCCATCACCTTTGGAATTAAATTTTAAAAAATCCTCTATTTGCTTAAATCATATAAAACCCTTCATAATCTAGCTCCCTCTTATATTTCCAGTCTTCTTACATCTTATCCCAAGTTTTCCCACTTCCACTAATACTCTGTGGTACAATATCATTCCTAGAATAATATACTCCATCTCCCCACTTTGTGAATTTTTACTGGCTGTCCCCTATACCTAAAATTCTTACCTTCCTCATCTTTACTTCCTCATGGCTAGAAAGTCAGGAAGACCTGAGTTCAAATTCAACCTGTATGACCCTGGGTAAGTCACTTAATCCTGTTTACCTCAGTTTCCTAATCTGAAAAATGATCTGGGGAAGGAAATGTCAAACCATTTCAGTCTTTACCAAGAGAACACCCAAAGGGGGTCATGAAGAGTTGTACATGACTGAATAACAAGAACATCTCTATCGCCTGACTTCCTTCAAATACCAGCTAAAATTCCACCTTCTACAATATGAGCCTTAAGACTCATATCTTCCCTTAAATAACCATCTTCAATTTATTTTGTCAGTATCTTGTTTGTACATAGTTGTTTGTATGTTGCCTCTCCCGTGAGATTGTGACTTTCCTGGAAGTAGGGAATTGTCTTTTGCCTACTTTTCTTTGAATTCCTGCAGATTTACCACAGTACCTAGCACACAGTAAATTCTGTTTGATTGACATTTTTGATTGTTGACAAGACCTAGAGAAGTGTAAGCAGAACACGAACAACCAGATCAAGAAGAAGGAGAAGGAGGAGGAGGAGAAAAAGAAAAAAGAGGAGGAGAGGGGTGGCTAGGTGGTTCAGTGGATAGATACCGGCCCTGGAGTCAGGAGTACCTGAGTTCAAATCTGGCCTCAGACACTTAATAATTACCTAGCTGTGAGGCCTTGGGCAAGCCACTTGACCCCATTACCTTGCAAAAAAAAAAACCTTAAAAAAAAGAGGAGACAAAGGAGGAAAAGGAGGAGGAGGAGGAACTGGAGAAGATGGAAAAGGAGGAGATGATGAACAACAATGTAGCAGGTTGGATTAGAACCCAGGTCTTGATTGACAATATTCAGGATCCTTAAAGATCTCAGCAAGCTAGGACAACAGACTGAAATCAATAGTTCAAAAACTTCATTAGCACAAAATTGGAGGAGGCATGGCTAGACAGAAGACCATGCCATAAGGTAATCACTTGAAGAAACTATGGACTTTTAACCTGGAGAAGACTTGGGGAGAGTATGATAACTTCTGATACCCTGTGGAAAGAATATTAGTTTTTGTGGTCAGAGAACCCATGTTTAAACTATGCTATACTTCCTGTGTGTCCTTGACAAGCACTTCAAATCCCAGATAAATTCCTACCTTCTACAGGAAGCCTTTCCCAATCCCTTCCCTCTGTTGATTATTTCCAATTTATCTTGTATGTAACATAATTGTTGGCATGTTGACTCTCCTGTGAGACTATGAGCTTTTTGAGAGCAGAGATTTTCTTTTACCTTTCTTTCTATCACAGTGTTTGGCCCATAGTAGGCACTATAAACATGTTGCATGGTGGTACAAATTATCTTTTCATAGGAAGGTGTTGTATTCCTTCCAACCAGACTGTAAGGTCCTCAGTGTCTTATTTTTTTAAGATTTTATTTATTTTGAGTTTTACAATTTTCCCCCTAATCTTCCTTCCCTCCCCCCCACCCCCCACAGAAGGCAATTTGTCAGTCTTTACTTTGTTTCCATGTTGTACATTGATCCAAATTGAGTGTGATGAGAGAGAAATCATACCCTTAAGGAAGAAACATAAAGTATAAGAGATTAGCAGTATCAGATAATAAGATGTCAGCCTTTGTTCAAACTCCACAGTTCTTTATCTGGATACAGATGGTATTCTTCATTGCACAGAGCCCCAAATTGTCCCTGATTGTTGCACTGATGGAATGAGCAAGTCTACCAAGGCTGAACATCACCCCCATGTTGCTGTTAGGGTGTACAGTGTTTTTCTGGTTCTGCTCATCTCACTCAGCATCCGTTCATGCAGATCCCTCCAGGCTTCCCTGAATTCCCATCCCTCCTGGTTTCTAATAGAACAATAGTGTTCCATGACATACATATACCACAGTTTGCTAAGCCATTCCCCAATTGAAGGACATTTACTTAATTTCCAATTGCCACCACAAACAGGGCTGCTATGAATATTTTTGTACAAGTGATGTTTTTACCCTTTTTTCATCATCTCTTCAGGGTATAGACCCAGTAGTAGTAGTATTGCTGGATCAAAGGGTATGCATACTTTTGTTTTCCTTTGGGCATAGTTCCAAATTTTTCTCCAGAAAGGCTGGATGAGTTCACAGCTCCACTAATAATGTAATAGTGTCCCAAATTTCCCACAACCCTTCCAACAATGATCATTATCCTTTCTGGTCATATTGGCCAGTCTGAGAGGTGTGAAGGTCCTCAGTGTCTTACACTTCCATGTGTATCCCACATTATCTTTCACAGGACTAGTTATACAGAATCCAATCATCAAAGAGCATTAGAACTTCAACAGAACCCTCAGGACCACCTAAGTTCAATCCCCTCATTTTACAGATGAGAAAATTGAGGCTCATGGACATGAGCCTCCAAGTTTGCAAAGTAAATTAGAGGCATGGCCAGTTCTCTTTATTTCCAATCTACTGTTATTTTCCCTGTCCTATGTTTCCCCCAGATTGTGCAACTTTTATAACATGTGAGTAATTTTCAATTCACTCTTGTACTCCAGTTTGCCATCCTTCAAGTTATGGGCTATATTTCTGAAGGCTTATTACATTTCATCTAGATATGGCTGAGCTGAGTTTATCTTTGGATGGAAACTCCTGGAGGCAAGAACCATGCCTGAAGCACTTGATTTGTCTTTTATAAGTAAATCTCTTTATATGAAGACAAGCCATGCTAGATGAACTGATTCTTTTCAATGACAAGATTCTCTCCAGGGAGGCTGGGACTCATTTTATAGTATAATAAATACTGAGGATTCTCTAAGTCTGGACCAAAATAGGTTATGAGGATGCAGAGACTTTTCCTGTGTACGACTTTAGAAAAGTCACTTAGCTTCTTTGACTCCAATCTCCTCTGAAAAATGATCTTTTGGACTAGCTGGCATTTGAGTCCTTTCAATTCTAAACCTATGCTATTATTATGATAATCCTGTCTATCATTTCTCTCTCTCTCCTTTCTTTACACATCTGATACTTTTTACCTGATAGAGTGAACTTTAGAAAAGTCTATAACAGGAGCAGCTAGGTGACAGAGTGGCTAGAGTACTAGCCCTGGAGTCAGGAGGGCCTGAGTTCAAATGTGACCTCAGACACTTAATAATTACCTATGTGACCTTGGGCAAGTCACTTAACCCCATTGCCTTGCAAAACCAAACAGAAATAACAATAAAAAAGAAAAATCTATAAGTAGGGTAGGTTGTTGTCTAGTTATTCAATTATGTCTGATTCTTCAAGACCCCAAGGACCATTGCACACTAGACCTTTCTACTCTTCACTATCTCTTGAAGTCTATCCAAGTTCATGTGTTTTGTTTCCATGATACTTCTATCCATCTGATTCTCTGACATCCCTGTTTCCTTTTGCCTTTGATCTTATCCAACATCAGGGTCTTTCCAACAAGTACTGTCTTCCTTTTTGTGACTAAAGCTTAAACTTCAATATTTGACCTTCCAATGAACAGTTTGAATTAATTTCTTTAAGTATTTACTGATTCGATCTCTTTGCTGTCCAAGGGCTCTCAAAAGTCTTCACTGTCTCCACAATTCAAAAGCATCAATTCTGTGGTGCTCAGCTTTCTTTATAGTCCCACTCTCACAGTCATACATTGCTCCTGGAAAAACAATGGCTTTGACGTTTGTAGTATCCCTGTTTTTTAGCATGCTGTCCAGATTTGCCATAACTTTCCTTCCAAAGAACAATATCTTTTAATTTTATGACTACAGTCATCATCTGCTTTGATCTTTGAGCCCAAGTATATAAACTCAGATACAGATTCCAGTTCTTCTCCCTATATTTGCTAGGAAGTGGTGGAACCAGTTGCCAAGATCTTAGTTTTTTTTAGGGTAAGAGTAGAATGGGTGGTAGAGTCTTTTCTCAGGCAGGTGGGTATGGCAGAAGGGTCAGAGGAAATGGGTGGTAACTCTCAGAAAAAGCATCATGTAGCAGAGCCAGTAGATGATCACAAGACCCAGGGACAGCAGAGGGGAGAACTGTCATGGGGAGGAATCCCTGGGGCTGTCAGATAGGTCAGCAGAAGCTCTTCTGTTATGGACACCTGATAAAGAGTGATTTTAGGAGGAACACTTTAACAGCTGGAGAGATTATAAGAGGTTTCTTGTAGAAAATGACCCTTCAATGGGGTTTTATAGGAAGCTAGAGATTAGGAGAGATGGAGTAAAGAAGGTGCATGGGGGACAGCTAGTTCAAAGATATAGAAAAAATGGAATATCATGAAAGAGACAACAATAAGAAAGCCAGTTTCATTGGACTGTAGTATATGTATAGCAGAGTAATATGTAGAAGCCTGGAAAGATAGATTGGGGCCAGATTGTGAAGGACTTTGAATGCCAAACAGATGAGTTTCTATTTTATTCTAGTCCAGAGGCAGCAGGAAGCCACTGGGATTAATGAAGTAGAATTAAATAGTAAGATATAAACTCACTTTGGCAGCTGTGTGAAAGATGGTGATGATGATGATGATAACTCACATTTATATAATGCTTTGGTGATCCAGGCATTGTGTTAAGAACTTTGCAGTTAACCTATTTGATCCCTACAACAGCCTTAGGAAGGATACTGGGGTTATTCCCATATTACATATTTAAATACTGAGGCAAACAGATGATAAATTAGAGTGGAGAGTAGTGGAAAATAAAAGAGAGCCTTTGAGGTGAAGTAAAGAGTTGGGGAAGCTGAAAACACATGAAAAAAAAAAAGATCAAAAGCTGGAATTGGAGAATATATTAAAATCTGGAAATCTTTTCTTCCAAGATGAGAACTTTCAGCCAAGAAAAGTTTCCTTCAGGAACAACAATCAAGATGGAAAGCCTCTGAGTCGGGGCTTAGTATGGTTTGCCAAGGACAGCCACGTGAGCCCCAGGTGCTTGGTTGGAGAGAGATCTGAATTCAAATTTCTATTTAAATATTTATTGACACCTCATGACCATCCATCCATTCATTCAAAAATAAACCAATACGATTTATTTGTTTGTTTGTTTGTTTTTTATTATTCTTTCTTTAAAGATTTTCTTTATTTTGAGTTTTACAATTTTTCCCCCAATCTTACTTCTCTACCCCCACCCCTCCACAGACAGCAATTTGTCAGTCTTTACATTGTTTCCGTGTTGTACATTGATCCAAATTGAGTGTGATGAGAGAGAAAAATCATATCCTTATTATGCTACTATGTGTTGGACATTGCTGAGCTCTGGGGAAACAAAATGGCAAAAGACAGTCTAATGGGGGAAAACAAGCAAACAAATATGGACAAATCAGCAAGATAGAGGGTAAATAGAAAATAATTCAAAGAGAGAAAGCCCTAGAATCAAGGCTTCCTGTAGAAGGTGAGATTTTAGTTGGAACTTAAAAAAAAGTCAGGGAGTCAGTAGTCAGAACAAAGGAGGGAAAGAATTCCAGGGATGGGGACAGCCAGAAAAAAATGCCCTAGTCAAGCTACAGATCAGCCAGGAGACCAATGTCATTGGAGCAAAGAGAACATAATGGGGAATAGGTATAAGAAGACTGGAAAGCTGGAAGGGGCTAGGTTATGATGTTAAACAGAGAATTTTGTATTTGATCCTGGAGGCGATGGGGAGTCACTGCAGTTTATGGAGTGGGAGAGTGACATGATTGGAGGTGTACTTTTGGAAAACCGTTGTGGTGGTTGAATGGAGGATGGATTGGAGTGTTGTGAGACATGAGGCAAGCCCACCCATCAGCGGTTACTGCCTGAGGGACAACAACGGTAGAGAAGAGGGGAGACATATCAGAGTTGTTACAAAGGAGAAATTGTTAGATCTTGGCGACAGATTGGATAAGGCAGATGAGAGATAATGAGGAGTCCTGCATTGTGAGCCTCAGAGAATGGGAGGATGATGTAGGAAAGGTAAAATGATGGTTCAAATAGCAAGTGTCTTAACTTCTCTGCATCTCAGTTTCCTCATCTATAAATTGAAACAGTGAGAATGCAGACTGCAGTTGTTCAAAGGCAGATATAATGCCCTTCTCTCCCCACCTTAACTTCGAAGTCCCTTCAAACTGTAGGCTGTTATGAGAACTATTTATAAACCCTAAACTGTTACTGAAGTGTGAGCTATTATCATCATCCGAGGACAAAGCTAGCTAAGGTCAGAAAGTCTTATTGTCAGAAAACTGACCACAAATTGGTCTATTTTAGGGGGTCATAGCAACTCAGAGAGGCCATCTCCTGAGATTTAGAGGTATTGAAGTCTAACAATCTCTAACATTTATATAGTATTAGGGTAGATTCATTCAGGATTCATTTGAGGATTTATTAAGTGCATACTTTACATCAGACACAATGTTATGGAGGTGGAGAACAGGTTCAAAACAAGTACAGAAGACTGTTCTTGTCTTAAGGAGTTGACATTTATAACTTTGAGGCTCTATTCCTCCCAGATTGATATATTTGAGATGGCAAATTAAGTCATCTTTTTTCTTAATTCTACCTAACCCTTAGTCATTGAATGGGAATTACTTCAGAAAATTGAGATTTGTGAAAGACTTTAATTTATAAAGGTCAAAATCATCATCTGCATGCTGCACCATTGCCATTGACCTTTGTCTTGCAACTGGACTTTGGTGAATCTGGAGAAGATAGTGAGACTGATGACTTCCTATAAATTTGCCTCACATTCAATTCACTAGCAAGTCAAGACATTTTCCTCATCTTGTCATTGAATGAACAAAAACCATTTCAATGGAGAAAAACAATATTTAAAGGGCAGCTAGAGGTAGGACAGGGAAGATGCTTTAAAAGTCACAAGTTTATGTACATTATCTCATTTGATCATCATGACAACCCTGGAAGAGCATGTTATTATTGTATTATTTTATCTGCTTTTACAGATGAAGAAAATGAGGTTCAGAGAATTTAAACCCTGTGCCCAGGGTCACATAGCCAGTGTTTGAGGCAAGATTCATACTCAGACCATCCAGAATCTAAGTCTAATCCTAGATCCACTGAAGATACATGGCTGCCTCCTCATCTACAGTGGGAGATCACCCCGCTGATGAAATTAATGATATTTTGGCCTGCTAGGTGGTACAATGAATAGAACACCAGCTCTGGAGTCAGGAGGACTTGAATTCAAATCTGGCCACAGTCCTTTGACATTTACTAGTTGTGAGCCCTTGGGCAAGTCATTCAACCCTGATTGCCAGTCTTCCAGATCCATATCTGCCTATTGGACTTGGATCTGGAGGAGAAAGTGAGGCTGATGACTTTGCACAGCACCTCCCCCTACACACACACACTCAAATCTTATCCATGTGCATGTCATGGCATCACCTCCTTGACGTCATAGTCTTCTTTGACAAGAAGGACAAACAACAACAACATTTTGAAGGAGTAAAAATATTAGGGGGTAAAAAGGTATGGCAGGACAGATAGGAATTGAAAAAATGGAGGAGAAAGAAATGTGACCAGAAGAAGAAAACAGTTACCTAAAATATGCATCTTGACATGGGTTGAGTCTTGTTCTTTTGTGTGTCCTATGGCCCATGACACAGTGCAGGGGGCCCAGTAATCATTTGGCTTAAGTAGAGGGACAAAGCTGTTTCTGGATTTCTCATGGGGATCTTTTATTTCCCTTCAGCTTTTTTAGAAAGAAAAAGGGAAGCCCAGTTGAATTGAAAATCCATGTAGAGTATGTGAGTGGAAAGAGGCTGGTTCTGGAACCATTCAAAGGAGGATGTGTTGCCAGGGCAAGATTGAAAGGAGAAACCAACATGCCCACATGCAGACTCTTTTGAATCATGACAGACATGGCCCTGAATCCCCTGGGGTTGACTGAAGGACGCTTTTGCATTGATCTGGGCTTCAGGGTTGAAACAACATGACGGAAGTTTTCTGAGTGGGGCAATTGATGACCTATTTTGGAAGAATGTCTAGAGGAAAGAAAAGGAGAGCTGTTGGCTGGACTTTTTTAATAAAATCATTATGCAGGACAGAGACCATGCTAAAACACTTTTTCCTGATTGATTTTCAGACCCTGCAGGTGGGGGTCATGCTAATTAGCAAGACTGCAAAAATTCATCAAATTGGTTACTTGAGAATTATAATAGCCCCCAAAGTTGAGAATTTATGGTTGAGATTTCATAGCTTAAATGGGAAAGGGTTGTTTTTTCCAAAAGAAAGGAAATCATTTTTTAAAAAATGCTTTATTAAAAGATTAACATTGAACATTAATATCATATTTTGCTCTTTATTTATATTTCAGTTAATTTCTTGTAATGTATAAAATATCACAGCAAATTTTTCAGTCACTCCTTTCAAATGATCATTAGGATTCATTGTCCAGTCATTCTTATCCTATTCTTTGGATGCTGTTATGATTCTCTAGTTGTTCCTTATCATTACCTTCAGTGGCATTTGACTTATCTTTATTTTGAGGGTAAATACACATACATGTTTGTATATATATATATATATATATATATGCTTTTATGTAAGTATATAATGCATAAAGAGTTTATATACATGTTTAGTGAACATAGAATTATGCTTAGATACATGTGCCTCTATAGATCTCTGTAGAGAGCATATAGAATGCATATATGTATCCATATATATATACATCTAAATACTGATATATATATCTGCAAATATATGGGGGGGTTTTTTTGGTTGTTTGATCAATTAGCTGTGTCTGACTCTTTGGGACTCCATTTGGGGTTTTCTTGGCAAAGATATTGGAATGGTTTGCTATTTTCTTCTCCAGCTCATTTTACAGATGAGACAACTGAGGCAAAAAGGGTTAAGCAACTCACCCAAGGTCACTTATACAGCTGTATACTATGTATAACTATAGGTAAGCTAGGTGGCACAGTGATTAGAATACCAAGTCTGGAGTCATATCTGAGTTTAAATCTGGCCTTAGACATTTACTAGCTATGTGAACCTGGGCAATAAACTTAACCCTGTTTGCCTCAGTTTTCTCATATAAAAAGATGGACTGGAGAAGGAAATAGCAAGCCACTTCAGTACCTTTGCCAAAAAAAACCCCAAATGAGTCCCAAAGAGTCAGACATGACCTAAATAATTGTACAGCAATAACAGAAAGGGGGCAGCTAGGTGGTGCAGTGGATAGAGCACTGGCCCTGGAGTCAGGAGTACCTGAGTTCAAATTCAGCCTCAGACACTTAATAATCACCTAGCTGTGTGGCCTTGGGCAAGCCACTTAACCCCATTTGCCTTGCAAAAAAAAAAATAACAGAAAGGACCTATAACTGAAAAGAGACTTAGAGATCTTCTAGTCAAGGGACTGGCAAAACTATGATCCATGGACTAAATCTAGATCATTGGTCTGTTTTAGTATGGCCTTCAAGCTAAGAATGATTCTTAAATTTTTAAGTAAAATTTTGTTGTATTTAAAAGTGTAAAAAAAAACTCCAAAAACCCAACATTCTTAGCCCTAAGGTCAATCAAAATAGGCAACAAGTTGGATTTGGTCTTCAGGATATAGTTTCCCCACTGTTGGTAATTCAATACATTCATTTTATACAAGGGGAAGGGGAGACCTAATGACTTGTCCAAGGTCACACTGATGGAAAGTAGAAGAGCCAAGATTTGATTTCAGAACTACCAATCCTTCCTCACAGATAACATTTACAAAATTAAGATATACAATATACATATATCATCTCATTTGGTCCTCACAACAATCTTAGGAAGTAAGAAGATAATATTCAAACATTATTTCAAATGAGATAATATTTATAAAGTGCTGGCATAGTGACTGGCAGGTAGTAGATATATAAATGCTAGCTGTTATTGTTTCTCTGTTTCTTCTTGATCATCTTATTATACTCATTCTACAGATGAAGAAACTGAGGATCAGAAAAATTGGGGATTAAATGCAAGTCTAAGAATGAGTGCTTTGAGCAGAGAAGCTAGGACAACTGTTCAGAGAGCTGGGAAGAAAAAGAAACTTTCTCTATGGAAGAAAACAAATCAGTTTCAATCTGTTTTTGCCAGTATTTAAATCAAGGAAGTTAAATAGTAGTTGAAAAAGGACTGTGTTGAGTTTAATAAAAAGGTTATTTGTTATTATGTCAAGGTATCTATCAGCACCATAGTTGAAGACCTGAAGGAAGCCTCATTAGTCTTTGGATTTAAAACACCTACATCTCTGTCTTCAGGCATTTCTCCTCACCACCACTCTACATTCGATTTTTCAAAAACTAAGTTTGTTTATCTACTGCCCCTCTATCACATCTATTCCTCCTTCTAATCTTACTGTTTCCATCTGTGACCCCACCATTTTCCTGTTTCCTATATGTGAAAATTCTGCTCACTTTTGGGAGGTGCAATGGGGGTTTAGTATCAGTACAGCCAAAAAAGAAAAAGAAAAGAAAGAAAAGAGGCATTGAAGTATTTTGTGTTAATACATTGACTGGGAAGAAGTTCAAAGAGAGATAGAGACAAGAAGGGGGGGACACTGAAACTTGAATTTGTTATATACTTTTAAAAATGCAAGCTATACATAATTGAAATTTGCAGCTACATATGCAAATCCTTTATTGAATCAAACTAGCAAAACAGCTTTGACACTTGGATTTATTGTACTGAATTTTTGTATTTTTTTAAACTAAGCTTTACATACTATTCATAGTTTCATCCTTTTTCTTTTCTTTGGAAACATTAATGTTTGTTAGTATTTGTTAAGTTTAGAATTAAAAAATTATTTTAAAAAAAGAAAACTTCCCTCATGTATCAAAGCCAAAATATTACCAATTTCTGTCAATTCCAACTCATAAACATCTCTTCCATTCAGCCCTGCCTCTCTCTTCCTATTGCTGCCATCTTGAAGCAAGTTCTCATTACCACTTGTTTAGATGACTGACATTGTCTTCACTCCTCCCTCTTGTCAATCTTTTATGTCATTACTAAATTAATCTTGTCTTTGCATGGTCATATATGCTTTCCTCAAGAATCTTCCGTGACTCCAAATTGTCCACCAGGTATAGCTCTCTACTTAGTATTTCAAATTGTACACAGTTTGGTACTAATCTACCTTTCCAGCTTCTCCATATATTACCCTCCTTCAAATACTCTCCAGACAAACAGGACTAGTCTTTCTTCTTTCAACGTGTTCTTCCTCTCTATTTCTTTACTCATATTATTCCCTATAACTGAAATATCTTCCCTCTCCCTTTTTCCCTGTTGAACACTTACTGATCTTTCAAAATACAATGCAAATGTGATCTTTTCTTTGATCCTCCTGGTTTATAATTATTTTCTTCTATGCCATTTCTAGTATAGATATTATATAATATGGACATCTAGATGGTGCAATAGATAGAATGTCAGGTCTCTTATCAGGAAGACCTGAGTTCAATCTGGCTTCAGACACTAACTCTGTGACCCTGGACAAATCAATTCACCCTATTTGCCTCAGTTTCCTCATCTGTAAAATGAACTGCAGAAAGAAATGGTAAACTGCTTCAGTATTTCTGCCAAGAAAACCCCAAATGGTGTCAAAAAATGGATACAACTGAATGACAAAAACAATTATCCATTATATAATATAATATTGGCATCTTTTTTATTTTTATCTTTTTTATTATTATCTTAGTTTCACAAAAGTAAGAGATCATGTCTGATCCAAACTTTCCATCTTTGGTCATTGGTTTCTATTTATAACAGGCACTAAATAAGAAAAATTTAAATGAATGAAACAATCATGGAGTTGTAAGGATCTGTAGATGCTTAAATATATTAATTTACCTTTCAATATCCACAACAAATGGCCATCCAACTCCAATCAAGTAGTCCCTGCTCAAATGCCCTTCCTTAATATGATCACAAATCCAAAAAGAACAAAAGAATTACCTTTGAGTTTAGGAGTTTATACTGTTCCCAGGGGAGAAAAATTAAAACAAATTGCACTTTTACTATACTATTTTTCTCTAGTAGAATGTAAGCTTCTTGAAAGCGGAGACTATCTTGTTTTTGTCTTGGAACCTTAGGACCCAGAACGACGCTCTGGAGCACAAAGTGTATGGGGGGGGGGGTGGTAATATGCAGAGATGCTGGAAAGATAGGTTAGTACCAAATAAATTGAATTATCAGTGGAAGCATGAGAAATTGAGAGATGTTTGGCAAAGTTTTGTTGGTTCATTTTCAATTCAGCATACACTTGGTTATTGCCTACTGGCCCAAAGAAAAAAATCAGACATAGTCTCACCCCACTAGAAGATTAGACTCTTAACAAAGAAGAGAAGGTATGGACAAAATATAAATTAGACTGTAAGTGCAAATAAACAGTACAGAAGAAGTGCCATGAGAAATTTTAGAAGAGAGTGATCACTTACAGCTCTAAATATGCAAAGAAACTAGAAACTAGAGGAGGTTGCTGACTTTGGTTTTGAAGAAAGGGAAGAATTTTTAATAAATGGAGCTGAAGAGTTGGGAGGGTGAATTGGGAGGGGGTGATTGGGGAGCGGGGGTGGGGGTGGGGTACTTCCAGAAAAATGAACTGTAAAAGCAAATATACTGAGATAGGGCTGACCATAAGACAAAATTAGACAAGACAAGACAACATATGGTAAGACGAGATAAGAGGGCAGGTCCAAATTGGGAATTTTTCCCCTCTTTCATCAAGCCTGAATTTGTCCTGTTTCAATGACTACCAATTGCATCTAGTTCTGGCCTCTGGTGACAAACAACAAATTATATCCTTCTCCCAAGTCCCAACCCTTTGAAACACTTGAAGACAAGAGTCATGTCCTTTTTGAGCATCTTTTGTTTCTAGGCTAACCACCTGCAAATCCTTCAAATAAATAATCTAAATAAGCCTTTTGCCATCACAATCACCCTCCTATAGACATTCTCCAGCTGATTATTAGTGGTCTTCCTAAAATGTGACAGCCAGAATGGAATATAATACTCCAGATGTGAAGACTCCTTAGTCTCGGATCCACTGTTTCTCTTCTTCAGCCTAATGTCACATTAGCTTTCTTATTTAAATATCACCCTATTGACTCATACTGATCCTTTACAGATAGACTGCTGTCCAACCACTTCTCAGTATCACTTTGGAAATGATGGTAAGAATGGATTGTAGATGGGAGAGACTATTGACTGAGAGATCAGTTAGGAAGCTATTAAAATATTTCATTAAAAAGAATGAGGACATGATCAAGCTCCAAGCTTGGGGAAAGGTCTGGTCAGTCCTTCTTGAGAAATAATTGGAAACAACTCTTTTTACTTTATTTTTTTGGACTTTGTTTTCTTTTGCAACATGGCTAATATGAAAATATTTTTTGCATGACTACACATGTATAATCTATATTAAACTGTTGCTTTCTCAAGGAATGGATTGTAGATGGGAGAGACTAGAGACTAAGAGATCAGTTAGAAAGCTATGAAAATATTCAAATAAAGAGGTGATGAGGATCTGACCAAGTTCCAAGATTGGAGAAAGGTCTCACAAACTCTTCTTGAAAAATAAATTCAAATAACTTTTTATTTACTTTCTTTTTCTTTCTTTTTATTTTCTTTTATTTATTGCAACATGGCTACAATGAAAATATGTTTTGCGTGATATACCCTATATTAAAGTTTACCTTCTCAAGAAGGGAGGGAGGAAAGGGAGAGAGAATTTGGAACTCAAAATTTTTAAAAAGAATTAAAAGTTGGGGCGGCTAGGTGGTGCAGTGGATAAAGCACCGGCCCTGGAGTCAGGAGTACCTGGGTTCAAATCCGGTCTCAGACACTTAATAGTTACCTAGCTGTGTGGCCTTGGGCAAGCCACTTAACCCCCTTTGCCTTGCAAAAACCTAAAAAAAAAAAAAAGAATTAAAAGTTGTTTTCACATGTAATTAGGAAAAATATGTTTAAAAATTCAGAAAACATAAAATTTTTAAAAAGGAAGAAATGCAACAATTAAGGTGCAGCCATGAAACAGACCCAAGAACACAGTCTTTCTGCCAATGGATCCCATAAATAAAGCATGCTCTGTACATTTCTTTGTTTGGACTCCTTTGTATTTCTATTCTATTCTGTATTTTCAATTGCTTCACAGACAACTTAATTTCATTTTCCTCACGACAGTTTGGTGGAGGCTGGTTACCTTTGCTCTCTCCAGCTCAGAAATGAAGAAACCAAGGCATAGTAAGCTTCAATGACGTCAAGCAGGAAATTTAGTGAATGAGTCAGATGTGGGAGTTTGGCTTATAGTTTTTCCTTTCTTCCTTGCATTCTATCTTATTGAGTACAACTGTAGGAGAAATAAGGGTTGAGAAACTTGAGCTTTGGAGCCCTAATCCTCTTGCTATCAGACTTGAACTCATTTAACCTTCCCCTACCTCAATTTTCTTCTCAGAAAAAAAGGGTGGGCAACAATACTAATCTACAGCTCATGATGACGTTTCTTCATTGCCAGCAAGATCTTGGCCTAGATCCATCTGACCCAGTTAGTTTCCAGAGTCACCAGTTACATGCTTCTGGAAAAGCACTGAGTCTTTCATCTGTAACAGGGTACAGCAGATATAATCTGTACCCCGTGGTCAATGCCAGCAGAGGTCTGGCATCAGCTTGATGACCTCTACAGAAAACATATTAGTCTTACAACTGGATTTGGACTGACCACCAGAGCACATGATCACCACCGAGTCCTAATAGTCTGGGAAATTCACCAACATTTACAAGACCAGGGGGTCACCTGAGGAACGACTGCAGGGACTGGCAATGTTTATTATCATTATTATTGTTATTAATATTATATTTGTATTTAACACCTTAAGAATTTTAAAGTACTTCTAGTATAACAATTCTGTGGAGTAGGAAGTACCTCTATTATTATCACCACTCAACAGATGAGGAAAATGAGACTCTCACTGTTAATTTGCTCATTATCACAAAGTTAGGGGATATGTGAGGTGGGATTCAAAATCAGTTTTCCTGCAACCCAGAGCTCTTTCCACAAGAAGACATGATTTCTGTCTTCAATTACTTGTAGAATTATTATGTAAAAGAGGGATTAGATTTATCTCATTGGACCAGAAGTAGGAACAGTAGGTAGAAATTGCAGGCAGGCAATTTTTTGCCTCAAAATAAAGTATTTCCTCACAATTAGAGATGAGTTGTTCTTCAGTCATGACTGACTCTTTGTGATCCCATTTGGGCTTCACTTGGTAAAGATATTGGAATGGTTTACTATATCCTTCTCTAGCTCATTTGACAGATGAGGAAACTGAAGCAAACAGGGTGAAGTGATTTGTCCAAGTAAGAGTTCCAGGCCAGATTTGAATTCAGGAATATGAGTCTTCCTGACTCCAGGCCCAGGGGTCTATCAACTGCATCTCCTTGCTTCCCATAACAATTAGAGATATTAGTAACTGGGTGATAATGATAAACCTCCTGCTTATAGACCTAAATGAATCTGTGATCTCACCAATTTAGAAATTTTCTCCACAATCTATACATATTTATTCTACGTGGCTCTCAACCGCATTCTACAAAAAGTTTATTAGCCTGCTTAGTTCAGTATCTCTAGTCATCTTGACAGGAGAAATGGGTTTGATTTGTCAAAATTCTCTATGTGTAATCATATAGGTCCTCTGCCTATGGTATTGATTCTCATTCTCTCATCCAACCTCTGGAACCTTGAGTGAAAGATATAATTATATTAATATAAGTTTATGCTCAATATGTAAAGACCAAGTTTAAGTGACAAGGTTGGCAAAATTATTTTGAAACCATCTCCAAATCATCCTGATCCATATCTGGTCACTAGATCCAGATGACTCCAAAAGTGAGCTGGGGACTCAGCAAGGAATCCCCTCACTCAAATCCAGTTAATATGCTTGTCATAGTATCACCTCCCTGATATTATGGTCTGCTTTAAGAATGAAGGATATACATCATCATCATCATCAACATTGTTCACTATCATCATCTGGTTGCTAATAGAGTATACTCAATATGTTAGAGACCTTCACTGATTTCTCTTGACCTCATCACTAATAATAGCTAGCACTAAGCACTTGAATGCTTGCAAAGCACTTTAAAAACTATTATCTCATTTGATATTTGCAATAACCCTGTTAGATAGGTGCTGTTGTTGCCCTCATTTTATAGATAAGAAAACTGAAGCTAAGTAACTTGCCTGAGGTTACATGACTAGTGACTGAGGCTGAATTTGAACTCAGGTTTTCCTGACTTTAAGTTCAATTCTCTTTCAACTGGGAACTTAGCTTGCCTTATGAAAGATACTTGTGGATAACTCTGATTGTCCATCGATCATCCTCCCCTCTTGCCCCTGATTAGTATTTCTTCCTTTTCTATCATCAAATTCTTTTTTTTTTTATGGTTGGACCCTCTATTTGGATCTTGGATCCTCTACTTTTTCAGGATTTCTCATTTGTGATATTTTAACTTGTTCATACCCACCATGAGCCTCTCCACTGTCTTTTGTATACTGCTCAGCAATATTCAAAGTCTTGTTTCCCAATGACAGCAAATGTTAGCATTTTGCTTTTATGAGATGCTGGGAGTCTGTAAAATTTTACTATTTCTTAAAGCAATCCCATCTATTTTCCTCTTTTCCAACATGGATCCAATTTGTCATCCACCTGCACCCTGTCTCAGAGACTAGGGACAATTAACTTTATTTCCTACCCAACTTCTAATATCCCTAAGCACAAGTCCTGCCTTTAGGCAAGCCTTCGATTGGGATTGGGCAGTCCTCTTGTTTCCTTTCCTTGAAAGAAGTTGATGATGAAAGGTACAGAGAGTCATGATTGCCACAATGGTAATGATCTGTTGTGGTTACAAGATTGGGCTGTTGACAAGGAAAGTTTTTGCCTAGGAGAAGGCAGTCACTGGAAACTAGGCTGATTCAAGCCATGTCTATTTTACCAGGAGACAAGTGCCTAAATAGCAAATTGCGAAAGTGCTTCATGTTCTGAAGAGGCTTAATTATTGGTTTCTCAGTCTCTTGACCAATTGTGAACACAATTATTAACTATTACTGAAATCTGTTAATTCCATTTAGTATTTCATTTTGTGTGTAGGAATAAATTACTTGTTGCATACTTGATTTATATTATATTCTGAGTATCTCTTTCATTTGCTCTTCTTTTGGGGAAAGCCATAAGTAACATCCCCAGGGTGACAGGATCATCTTGGAACTTAATCAGCCAATGAGAATGAGACAAAGGAAGCCCCTCTCTCTAGAAGCCAAGTTCCCCAAGACTGAACTAATTCCTCCAAGAACTACTAATTTAAGAAGAAGGTACAGGCTAAAGGCGTCTTCATTTCTCTCTCAAAGCTGCATGCTGACTCATCTGCACAGGACTTTCTCTTCCTGCCCTGACTTTTCAGCGCTCCTTTACATACTGTCTTCTCTCTTTAGAATGTGGACCTTGAGGGTAGGAACTCTTTCTGCTTCTATTTGTATTTCCAATGCTTAGTAGAGTGCTTGGCTCATGGCAAGTACTTAATAGATGATTGACCAACCAAATCTGATCTTGGCAGAAAAGGATGGGGTCACAGAACTCAAGTCTCTACTGGCTCAGCTCCTCTGTAGAATTTCAATACTAGATACCTAACTGTTGGGAAAATTCTACAAGATGTTCACACAAGTAAATGTTCAAATCTGGGTAATAGATATTCTCTATTTTATCTACCTGTTCTTTCATCAGTAGAAATAGGTCAAATTCTTTTGAGTGGTTAGATTTCTTCTCAAAGTCTCTGAAATCAGAAAGATTTTTGCTCAAACATTGCCTTAAATACCATATAATGAGAAAATTATATAACTTCTCTGTATCTTAGTTTACTCATTTGTAAAATCAGAGGTTTAGACTTAAGGGGCTCTGTGATCTCTTCTAGTTTTCAATCTAGGATTCTGTGATCTACAAACATCTGGGAGACCTCACCATCCATGGGGAAATATCTCTTCATCTTGGATTCTAGGATCAAATATAATATAGGATCTCCTCCACCATGATGGTGAATGCCTGTGGTGAGGAAATGTCCCCCCTTTTTAATGATTTAGCTAAAGTTTATTATCAGAGGGTCATTGAATAGGGTATATCTTTCCATTAATTCATATTTCTGTAATACCTTGAAGTTTATGAATCATTTTCCCCACAATGGTCCTATGAGGTAGTTAAGCTGCCTCAGAGAGTCCTGATTCACATGACTGACCACTCATTGAGGAACTTCTTGGGGGGATCCTTGAAGCTAAGCTGAAACCAAGATGATCTTTGAGATGACTTTCTTGAAATCAGAACTTAAGCCAAGATGACCTTCCTGAGGTCCCATGATATTCAGGAATGTAACAAAAGATTTAAGTGCTACTTCTACTTACAAAACAGTCCCAGGGAATTCCTGTGACTTCTTCCCATAGTTGTGTGTGTGTCCATATAGACAAGTTCCCTTTATATTTACAGGATGATCAAAGGACTTAAGAGTTTGAGGAAACCTTTGAGTTCATATAATGAAAACTCTTCATTATACAGATAATTAAAATACAAAGTAATTAACTAATGCTGGACCCTTCCCTTCATAGATTATCTCTAATTTATCCTGTCTATGCTTTGTATATACATCATTATTTGCATGATGTCTCCTTCATTGGATTGTGAACACTTTGAGAACTGCCTTTCTTTGTATCTCCATGGCTTAATGCAGTGCCCAACATAATGTTTAATAAATGCTTACTGACTAATTATGTACAGTTGTTAAATAAATGATCCTTTGGAAAAGAAGGCATCAGAATGGGGGATAGAGGGTGGTTAGGATTAGGAAAAAGTCCATTGCAAAAGACCATACTTAAACTGTGTCCTAAAGGAAGCCACAGACAGAGGGAAGGAGGGAGTTCATTCAAGGTATAATGGAGAGAAATAGGAGATGGAGTGTGTGAGGAACAATGAGAAAGCCAGTTTGTCTGGATCAGGGTGCAAAAAACTTTAAACTCTAACAGAAAGCCACTAGATTTGATTGAACAGAGAGTAATTTATATTCTGGGATAATTGATCCCATAAAAGCTGTTGGAAATATACAGAGAAATACTAGAAGAAAGAAAAGTCAACCACAAAAAAAAAAATTAAGGCTGTTCATTACCTTCAAATGTGAATACTCAGAAAAATATGCAGGAAAATTTTCAGTAGAACTCACATTCCCTGAACTCAGGTCTTCTTGACTTCAAGTTTTGTTCTCTAGCCATTATGCTACCTCACAGCTAAGGCTGCTGCTGGTCCAAAGTTACCACTTTGAAGTCCTCACACTAGCGGTCACGGGTTGCCATATAAACATGATGTGGTCAATCTCTGGTCAAAAAAGGAGCCACTAATTCTTCATTTCTTGATGTGTGGCTATCAAATCACAATTATGATGTACCTTTAGGGCAGATAAAGTTTCCTGGCCTAGATTTCTAATTCTGTTAAATCTACCTTTATTTTATTACTCATGTTCATGGAGAGAGCCAGAATGGCTTCACAGTTGATGGTTATATTCTGAAAAACACTTTCTTTATTTCTGTGTTTTTCAGCCAGACTCTTTTTGTTAACAGGAAAAGCCTTAGAAAGTATTTCTGCTCTTATGTAATCAGCCTAAGCTCAGGGTGCCTGGCACATACTGTTGTGGGGTTTAATAAATGCTTTTTAAACAAAACTTTAAAAGCCCTCTCTGGGACCCAATAAACCCAATGTAGGTCAGCAGCAGATTGATTTAGCATATAGGACTTGTGTGCTTCAGTGACTGAGAAACCCCTTTATGTGATTTTCCAGTTTTAGAAAAAGAAACATTCTCTTTGGTTTGCAAGACTTGAGGTAGTGATGGACATGACCATATAGAAGGATTTCTATCATCTTGGTTTTGAAGGGTCTACATCCCCACTATGCATCTTGACCCCATGCCATGATCTTGGGATCTTGCATCACAGATTAAGGAATGTAAGGGATCCCAGCAGTCAACCTTATTTTACAGATGAAGAAACTCAGGTATATAAAAATAAGAATCATAAAGATTGCCCAGGTCATCTAAATTTTGTGGTTGAGAAAGTTAATCACTGAAGGATCATCCAAGTTAAACTCATGGGATCATTATTACAGCAGCTGGAAAGGTTATTAGAGGTCATCTGATCTAACCCCTCATTTGAGAAACCGAAGCCCAGAAAAATTAAAGGACATGCCCCCAGGGACACAGATGGTAAATAACAGCGCCAGCATTTGAACCTTCAAGTCTAGTTGACCCATACCAGTGGTTCTTTCTGTCATTTTCCCCCTTTCCTTTCCTTTCCTTTCCTCAATTTTTGGTGTCCAAATAATCTTGGCTGTTTTGCTTTTTCTATCTTTGCTTTCCCTTTTAAATGCTAGCTACAGTGTTCTGAAAGGTTAAAAAAAATCAATGAAATCTTGCCCTATCCATGCCCTTTTCAGAGTAAGGTGTGTATGTCCATTTTAGTCTGAGGAAACCCTCCCTACAGCTCCTGACTTGTTGATAGCTGGATTTAGCTTTTGTATGAATGGGACCTTGACAGAGGTTTCTCCTATTGAGGAAGTGATCACAGGATGCTTTAAACTGGGACCTTTCCTAAAGGTAGCTTATAATTGCAAAATAGTTCACTTCCCAGGAGAAGACTGAGAAATCAATTAGTGCTATGCAGTGGAAATGAGATGCCCCTCCCTCCCCCCAAAAAGCGACAGTATGAAACTAATCTGGTCAGGCTCAATGTATTCTAATAGCATTCCATAGAGCAAATGCTCCCATCTGCCCCTTTGCTTTTTGTAAAGATGTCAAGGAGGAGAAGGAGATAGATTTGCATAAGCAAAGAGAAATGAAGGGGACCAGAGTAAGGGGCTCTTGGAAGCTATTTTTGAGAAAGCCATTTATTTTGAGAATCAGTAATGGTAACTATCAGCTATTAGACTGGGAGTGAAGCAAAAGGCCATTTCCCTCAGCTTCTCATGAAAACAATACTTGGTTTCTTCCCTTGTAAAATGGCAGATCATACCATCTCCATCACAGGATTCACAAATGCAGAACTGGTAAAGACAGGTGAGGAAACTGAGGTCCAGGGAAGTGAAGGGATCGGGCCAAGGTGACCCTTCCAAATGGAGGATTTTAGCCACCTCGAGCCAGTGACTTCTTGGTCACACCAAATGGTCTCATTGTTGTAAGACTAGAAAGAGATAGAGAATGTAAATTATGTGGCAAACTTTAAAGATTTAGATAACTATCAGTTGTGATGAAGTTGCATTACCATCTAAGAAAAGAGAGAATTATAAATCAGGTGTAGAAATACAAACATATGGTGCAGAGATAAGGAAAAAAAAACAATACTTTGAGTTTACAGAGTCTCAGCATTGAAAGGGACCTCAGAGGACACAGCCTGAAGAAGGGGAGAATTCGAGGGAAACTGTTTTCAGCATGGGAAAGGATGTTAGGAGGAAGAAAGATAAGACTTGTTTGGCTTGACACCAGAGGGTAGAGCCGGGAGCAGTGTGCTGCAAAGTGGCAGTTTTCAGCTCACTGTGAGGAAAATCTTCCTAATCAGAGCTAACAGTTCTGGAGCACTCATATGTTACTTCAGTGGAGCCTCACACCAGCCCCAGGGGCTGAGGGAGCTGTTATTATTTCCATTTTGAAGATGAGGAAACTGAGGCACTGAGAGGTTAAGTGACTTGCCCAAGGTCACAAAGCAAGAAAGCATCTGAGGTGGGATTTGAATTCAGGTCTTCTTGACTTCAAGTTTTGTTCTCTAGCCATTATGCTACCTCACAGCTAAGGCTGCTGCTGGTCCTACTACTACTACTACTACTACTACTACTACTACTACTACTACTACTACTACTACTACTACTACTGTTGCTACTCCTCCTCCTACTCCTGCTCCTCCTCCTACTGCTGCTGCTGCTGCTACTACTATTACTACTACTGTTACTGCTACTACTACTTCTACTACTACTGTTGCTACTACTACTACTACTACAGCTACTACTACTACTGATACTGCCAGACACAAAAGGTGTGATATAAATATTTCATTATTATTATTTTCTTCTTGGTGCTAAACATCCCCATTCCTACTTCCTTAAATCAGGTCTCCTATTTCAGGACTTTGGATCCTTTTACCATCCAGGACAGGTTCCAGCTTGTCCATTTACCTCTTACAATCTGCCCCTTCAAACAATATTCCAGACTGTTATTACCTTGCTTTGAACATCATGCTTTCATTAATGCGGCTCAAGATTCTATCAGTCTTTGAGTTGTGAGGTCTACCATGGATTCAGGCTCAACTCAGGAGGAATCAACTAGATAGGAGTCTACTGGATCTATCCCTGGACACTTCTTCCTAGGGCCAGCGCTGTAGATAGAATGTCCAAATTCCCTCTGGACTTTCTCAGTACACCAAAATGACCTTTTGTTTCTTCTGATTACATCAAGGTTTAGAACACAGCCTTGGTTTAGTCAGAGACCTTGTAGGTAGCTTCTGGTTGCCTTAAATTAAGGAATATCTGTTTCAACCTAACAAAGTGAACAAAAAGAAATTAAGATGACTAGATATTTCACCTCTCTCCAACTCTCCATTAATTGTTTTGGTTTTTATTGTGTCTAATTAAAAATGTAATACTGAGCATTAGTTTAGTCAGTTAAACTTGCTTAGTAGTTATCTAGTTAGATTAATTTCAATATTTAGAGAGGCAGTGAGGTCTAATAGATGGATCTTGAAGCCAGAAAGTCCTGAATTCAAATTCTGATTTTGATACATACTGGTATCAACTGGACCAACTGACCTCTAACCTGTGGATGATCAGCTTGAGACAGGAAAGTCAAGAATCAAACAAGTTTAATTTCAAAGTGAAGGGAATAGCTTAAAAGCAAGGATACATATGCAGGGTGCCCACCCCTAATGAGGGGTACCCACATTAGTGTGGCTGGACCTTGATTTATATACTTGTGACTAGACAAAGAGTCAAATAATATAATATAACAACAGTAGGGAGGCACAACAGCAAAACAGTGAGAGAAGGTTGTCTAATGATAGGTGTCTAATATCTAGTGATAGTAAGGTTTCATTTCTGAGCTGTTGGTGATTGTCCAAATTCAAGGACAATCATTTCCAGAAGGTGAGGCCAAAGGATCAAGACAAATTCTCAGTTGTAGCCAGGGTACTGACCTATGTTGGTGGAGGGAGCTGTCATACCCAGGAGATCTCTATACTAATGAAATCAGAGGTCCAGTCTCTTTTCACATATAAGGTATCATAAAAATTCCTCAATAACTCCTTTCAATTTATTCTTTCTATTCATTCTAATCCATTTTCCCTTTTATTTCCTTTTTAAGAAAAATTTAACAGGCTTGTTTAACCAAGATGTGTGACTTGAAGAGAAAACTATCTAGGATAGTTTCTTTCTTTCTTTTTTTTTTTGCAAGGCAAACAGGGTTAAGTGACTTGTCCAAGGCCACACAGCTAGGGAATTATTAAGTGTCTGAGGTCGGATTTGAACCCAGGTACTAGGATAGTTTCTTTATAGTAATTCATCCCCACTGAGAGACATATAATATATAACAGCTACATACAAAAAAATTATAAAATCATCATTGGTTATACAATGCTAAAAGCAAAACATTGAAATTATTCACTCGATGTATATAAGAATTTTTGTGGGATAGCTTACTGGAATATAAAGATAAAAGTTGAATGAGCATGCTACTAACAGAAAAAAATGGATATTTTCACAGAATTACTTCATTCTTTACCTCCCCACTCGATTTGATGTTGATCAAAACATACCATCAGTCATTTAGTTTAAAAAATATGCATTATTTAAATATATATATATATACATATATATATATATACATATATATGTATATATATATATGTAAAGGAATGGGGGAAGGAATCATAGAAGAGAGAAACTATACCTAAATAGTCAGGATGTAGATTAGGGCTGTCCAAAATATAGACTGCAGGTCATATGCCGACCACAATGTGATTTTATACACCCATTTGTGGGTTTTCATTTTTTTTTCTCTGTTGTACTGTTTTTTTAATTGGTTATTTTATTTTTTGGTTAAGCATTTATTGGTTATTTTTATTTTTTGGTTAAGCATTTCCCCCACTTTAATATAGTGCACACTTGGTTTTGAGTTCTGAGAACCCAGAGTTTAACCCTTCTCCATTATACTATACTTCCTCTCATTTTATAAACAGCAAGCAGAAGAGATTACTGAATCTTGTGTTCCCCTTATCTTTCAGTCCCTTTTGATGCTCAGCTCTAGAAAATAACTTGTAAGAGTCTGCCAGTTTCCAGACCACTTTGGTATGCATATAGAGCTTTCTCCCAAAGATTTTTTTTTAATTTTTTACAATTTTTCCCTTACTCTTACTTCCCTCCCCCCTACCCCCCCCCCCACAGAAGGCAGTCTGTTAGTCTTTACATTGTTCCCATGGTATACATTGATCTAAGCTGAATGTGATGAGAGAGAAATTATATCCCTAAGGAAGAAAAATAAAGTCTTGTGTCTGATTACTGCACTAATTGAATGAGCAAGTCCATCAAGGTTGGTCATCACCCCCATATTGCTGCTAGGGTGCACAATGTTCCTCTGGTTCTGCTCATTACACTCAGCATCAGTCCATGCAAATCTTTCCTGGCATCCCTGAATTCTCATCCCTCCTGGATTCTAATAGAACAATAGTGTTCCATCACATACATATACCACCTTTTGTTAAGCCATTCCCCAATTGAAGGACATTTGCAATTCTTTGCCACCATGAACAGAGCTGCTATGAATATTTTTGTACAAGTAATTTTTTATATATATATATATTACTAAAATATTTTGTTTAAGAGTACAGATAATACCCCCTTCCCTCAAGAAATATAGACCCTCATGAGAAATAAAGTAAAGAGAAAAAAATGTGTTTAGGTCTGTGTTCTGATACCATCAGCTCTGTCTCAGGTGGATCACATTCTTTATGATAAGTCCATCATAAAAGTTACTTCCACATTTGTGCATTTGTTGCTGTTGCTGATTGTAATTCCCTCCATCCATTCCTCCCCACTACATATATTATATTTTCTCTCTCCTTCCACTCTGTCCCTCTTCTAAAATGTGCCTGAGTAGTGCAGTTGACTGATCACCAGCCTTGGGGCCAAGAGGCCCTGAGCCCACATACCACCCCTGAGACCCAGCAACTACTGGACTCCATGGTCCCGGACAGGCCACCCAATCCCAGTCCCTTGCAAGAAGTAAAAAAAGAAAATGTGTTATATATGACTGTTTTCTCCTATGAGCTACCCTCTCCTCCATCAACCACATCACCTCCCTTCTCCCTTTCCCCTTTTTCTCCTTTTTACTCTAGATGTCTATACTCTATTGAGTGTATATGCTGTTTCCTCTCTGAGCCATTTTTTTTTTAGGTTTTTGAAAGGCAAACAGGGTTAAGTGGCTTGCCCAAGGCCACACAACTAGGTTAAGTGTCTGAGACTGGATTTGAACCCAGGTATTCCTGACACCAGGGCCAGTGCTTTATTCACTACGCCACCTAGCCACCGCTCTCTGAGCCATTTCTGTTGGGAGTGAAGGCTCTCTCATTCCCCCTCACCTTGCCCCCCCACATCATTGCAAAAGTTCATTGTAAAAAATAATAATAATAATAAAATTTAAAAGTATAACTTTTATACAAAATATCTTAGCCCATTCCACCTCTTCTTTCTCTTACTCCCAGTGCATTTCCCTTTTAGTCATTAACTCCATTTTTTTTTTGCAAAGCAACTGGGGTTAAGTGGCTTGCCCAAGGCCACACAGACCTAGCCACCCCCATTAACTCCATTTTTACAATATATTATATCTTTGGATTCAGCTCTCTCCTGTGCTGCATCTATAAAAGCTCCTTCTACTTGCTCTATTAAATGAGAAGTTTCATATGAATATTATCAGGAATACATGTAGTTCATCATCATCAAGTCCCTTATATTTTATCCTTCTCCTCTGCTCTCTATGCTTCACCTGAGTCCTGTATTTGAAGGTCAAACTTTCTGTTTAGGGCAGCTAGGGGGCGCAATGGATAGAGCACCGGCTCTGGAGTCAGGAGTACCAGGGTTCAAATCCGACTTCAGACGCTTAATAATTACTTAGTTGTGTGGCCTTGGGCAAGCCACTTAATTCTATTTGCCTTGCAAAAATCTAAAAACAAAAGACAAAAAAACAACTTTATATTCAGCTCTGGTTGTTTCAACAGGAACATTTGAAATTCCCCTGGTTCATTAAAAGTCCATCTTTTCCCTTGGAAGAGGATCTTCAGTTTTGCTGGGTAGTTGATTCTTGGTTGCATTCCAAGCTCTTTTGCCCTGCAGAATATTATATTCCAAGGCCTATGAGCCCTTAATGTAGTTGCTGCTAAGTCCTGTGTGATCCTGACTGCAGCTCCACAATATTTGAACTGTGTCCTTCTGGCTGCTTGTAATATTTTCTCTTTGACTTGGGAGTTCTTGGCTATAATATTCCTGGGGGTTGGTTTTTGTTTTTGGATCTCTTTCTGGGGAAGATCAATGGATTCTCTCAATTTCTATTTTGCCTGTTGCTTCTAAGATATCAGGGCAGTTTTCCTGTAGGATTTTTTTAAAAAAATGAGGTCAAGGCTCTTTTCCTGATCATGACTTTCAGGTATCCCAATAATTTTTAATTTATTTTTCCTGATTCTATTTTCCAGATCAGTTGTTTTTTCAATGAGATGTTTCACTTTTTCTTCTAATTTTTCAATCTTTTGGTGTTGAAGTATTATGTCTTGACTTCTCATAAAGTCATCAGTTTCTATGTTTTCCTCAGAGACCTTTTTTATCTCCTTTTCCATCTGGCCAATTCTGCTTTTTAAAGCATTCTTCTCCTCAACTTTTTGAACTGTTTTTTCCATTTGGCCTATGCTGATTTTTCTTCAGCATTTTTTTTTTGGATTTCCTTGACTAAGCTGCTGACTTCTTTTTTATGTTTTTCCTGCATCTCTCTCATTTCTTTTCCCAATTTTTCTTCTATCTCCCTTACTTGATTTTCAAAATCTTTTTGAGATCTCTCGCTGCCTGAGCTCAACTTCCATTTTTCATGGAGTCTTTAGATGCAGGAGCTTGTACTTCCTCATCTTCAGATTGAGGAGGACTCTTGGGATCATAGACAATGTCTTTCTCAATAGTGTTCCTCTTTTTTCTCTGTTTACTTATTTCTCCAGTCTGTGTCTGGTTTTGGGGTGCTTCCTGAGCTTTTGAGTATTATTGGTACACCCACTTGGGGGGGGGGGTTGGTACCCTCCACTGGGACCTTTATTCCTCCGAGGGAATATGCTCTTTTGTCTGTGCTTTGATATTTAGATGACTACAGTCACTCTCCTCTGCCCTGGAACTGTGAGGAGAGGCTCTGCTATCTTAGTATGGAAGTCCAAACTGCAACCTGAATCTGAGTGTGGGCAAACAGCAGAATCCTTCCCCAGGGAGAGCAGAGAGCTTTCTGCTCTAAAAGGGTCTCCCCTGACCCTCTTACCGTTTGTGGTCTGTGTTCTAGAGGTGCAGGCTGGTTTCCCCGATTCTCACTGCAAATTCTGCGGGTGGTGCTCTTCACTCCACACTCATTCTGATGTAGCAGAGATCTCTCACAACCCCTTCAAGCTGTTGCCAGTGCTCCCTGCACTGCAGCCGGGGCTTTTCTCCAACCCCTGGTCTAGGTGAAACACACCTTTCCCGCAGAACTTCTAAGTTATCTTGGACAGAGAAAATATATCACTCAGCCTTTCTCTGGGTTCTGGCCCCCTCTAAATTTTGACTAGAGTCATAATTTATGGGCTTTTTAGAGTTTTGGGGGAAGGAGTTTCTGGGAAATGCTGCCTTCACGCCACCATCTTGGCTCTGCCCCCCCTTTTCATTTTCACAAGTGAAAAAATAAAATCCATGGAATGAATATTAGACTTTTAATTCCACCACTAACACTCTTTTGATGTTAATTTTCTTTGGTGTTTTTAAGCAGTATTATAGACAGAACATATTGCATAGAATTTTCAATCGATCTGTGGGATACAATCCATCTGTATGATGTAGGCTAGTCAGTATGCACCTACCTTTAAACTGTTGTATTGTCGCTTTGCTATTTTGTGTTTGCTTTCACAATCTACGCCTTTGCCTTTGGTATTGATGTTGCATATTTCCTGACTTTCTAAGAAGTTAAAAGTGCCATGATTTTTTGGTAGCACTTGGTAAACCTAACTAAGGTAAGACTACAAATTAACCATTCTATCAGTGTACTGTATTTTTCATTCTGGGTGCAACTCTCAAACAATTGCTTTATTTTAATGTTACCGGAAGGTAACCTAAGGTTGGACAACCTGAATGGAGATAAACCAAATCTTGTTTTTTTTAATTGTGAATGTATTGTTTTCTTTACCAGCATGGTTCTGGAATAGAGTTCTAGGTTCTTTTTATAGTAAATACCCCCTGTCTACTACTGGAATACATCACTTGTCTTCATCCTCCATTTCCAACTGTGCACATATTTCATTAATTGGTTGACCATCAAATTGAGATCTGATCTGCCCCACTGACAAACCCTGATGTTCACAATAGTGTTTCATTAGTTAACTAAGTGGTGTGTGCCTCTTAATCTTAAATTGTACCATCAACCATCTTGCCCTGCCACCTTCAAATTACCTTGTTTTCAGTCTTGACTCCCACTTTTTTGTTAGACATGACAAGTTGGGAGTCTCTTCAGCTGTCACTTCACAAGAGGTACCAGGCTGCTAAGTTCCAGGAGAATGGTGGGAGATGCAGCAGTAGCAGGAATAGGGACAAGATCAAGAGTAGTATGAGATGGTGGTAGTGATGATGAAGAAGAGGAAGGGAAGAAGGATTATATGTTTTTCAGAGTTCACAAACTCTATTAGTATTGAAACGTCAAGGAAATAAGAAAAAGAACCCCACCATAGGTAGAGGACCCTTTGAGGGGAAGCCTTTTTAAATTGACATGGATCAGAGTTGCACTGGTATGGATATGCAGGCAATGATGGACTGAAATTTTGATTAAAAAGATCACAGTCATAGATATATTGGAGGACTGCTTCGTAAAACTACTTTCAGGTTTCTTTGTATTTCTTATGCTTTTCAGGTACTATAATAATCTATTCTATGAACATACATCAATTTATGTTTTTTTAAAGTAAATTTATTTATTTTAAATACTTTTTTTCTTTTAAATTTTGACTTCCAAATTCTCTTCCTTCCTCCTACTCCTCAACCCACTGAGAAGGCAAGCAAAATACTATCAATTATACATGTAAAATCATATAAAATAAATGTCCATATTAGCTATATGACACAAAAAAAGAAATCAAGAAGGTGATCATTATTTCAACATTAATCTTACTTAACACAATGATCTCCTGGTTCTTCTCACTTCACTTTCCATCAGTTCATATGTATCTATGTCTATGTCTATATATATATATATGTGTGTGTGTGTGTGTGTGTACATACACACACATTTCCTTTTTCTTTGATTTCTTTGGAGTATAGATTTCATAGAAATATTGCTAGGTCAAGGGGTATGCCCATTTTTTGTAGCACTTTGAAAATAGTTTCACATTATTGTTCACAAGGTTTGGATTAGTATATAAACTCCAACAATGAATTAGGGTATCTAGTTTACATTTGTACTTTCTGATGAGATGTGAGGTGGTACTCTAGAATTGTTTTCTTCTATTTTTTCAGTCTTTTGAGTATATTTAATTGTTCTTTGATGTCTCATAAAGTCATTTAGCTTCCACTTACCTAATTTTAATTTTTAATGAATTATTTTCTTCAGTTTTGTACATCTTTTTCCATTGGGTCAAATCTGCTTTTTTTAACCAGTTTTTTTAAAATTCAAATTGATCCAAATAAAATTTACATTACAAAGGAAGAACAAAATATATTATGATATAACACCTAACAAATTACATGGAAGCTAAATTTTTGGGCAAACCAAAAGTTGTTTTTATCCCAATTACATTTTTGACTAGTGAAAACTTTGTAGAAAAGTCAGGATTTCAATTTCCTTGTGGTCCATCCTGTAATCAAACTACATCTCTCCTCTTCCAGAATATGTTTGAGAAAGGTATCAAACTCTTCTTTGTCCAGATATGCTCTTCTGCTACTACCAACTCTAGCCAGAATACTAAATTCTTTAGCTCAAGTGCTGTTCCAAGCATGATTAATAATGAATTAAAAACCAAATCACTCATAAAGGTTCTTTGTTGAAGTTTTGCATTTCCTTTTCCATTTGACTTATTCTGTTTTTTGAAGTTTGTATTTTCTTATTTTTGTGTCTCTTTTTACCAAATTTCTAATTCTCTTTTCATAATTTTCTTGCATGACTCTTTCCTCAATTTTACTACTCTTACTTCTTTTTTTAATTCTTTCAGAAATTTTTGTTAGACTTTGGTCCAATTAGAATTTTTCTTTAAGGCTTTGACTGTGACTCTTTTCATATTGTTGTCTTCTTCTAAAGTTGTGTCTTGGTCTTCCCTTCCACTGTAGTAGCTTTTTGCGGTTGTTATTTCTGTTGCTGTTTGCTCATTTCTTGCTCTTCAACTTTATGGTAAAGTTAGGATCTTCTCACCTAAGGGTGGAAAGGCACTATTCCAAACTTCAGGCATTTTCATGCAGCTGTTTTCAGAACCTGTTCTGGGGGAGAAAGGTAGGTCTGCAAATTTTCAGTGTTTTCATGATATGGGGAGATGTGTGGTCAGTACTCTCTTAGCCTGTGCTCTGGCCTTTAACCAGAGAGGGCCCCAGCTCCTTTTGAAGTTGTTTGGATAGAAATATTGGGAGAGCTCAGTTGGGTTGTTGCCTTACTTTGCCATCTCCACTCCATTTCCTCCCCAACCCTTCCACCCAGCCCACGCCACAGTTTATTTAACAATTATCCTGCTTTGGGACATTATACTGCTTTTAGTTTTTGTAGTTATATATAATGCTGCTCGGAAAACCTTTGAATAAGTAACTTTTATAGCAATTAATCAATCAATCTGTCAATTGATTAATTAATTTTTTTTGAGACTGAGTCTTCATATCTGGCTTCAGAGTTCGGTAGCCACTTACTAGCTGACCCCACTATTGATCAGCACAGAAGTTCTAATCTCCTTTGTTTCTGTAGGTCTCTTATTAGGCAGTCTGGTCCCCGTTCCCTCTCCAAAAGGTTCACCATACTGATACCAGACTTAGTGGAAACACCAGGTCAGCTTTAACCCTACTGCAACTTTGAAAAATGAACAGACTGAAATGATCTTGAAGTTATCTTTCCTCTCTGAATTCCTATGTTCTCTGTATCTACTTGTTCTCTAATGGTCTTTTCTATAGTACTACACCCTCAACTTGGATAAGCCCATCTGCTGAGATGGTTTTGTTGGGATGTGTCCACTATGTATGTCATAACTTCTTGGAATCTTATGAGCAATGGATCAAAGGCAAACACTATAGGTAGGACTGAACATGCCCCCCACACACAGACCTCCAACCCATTGGTGAGGGGTATGTCTGTGCCAAGCATATGAAGACTCTCCATGATAGGATAAGAACAATTTGTTCTAGCAGACATGAAGTAGCTGAAGTAGGCTCTATGGAGCACTTAGAACTTGGTCAGACATCAAAGATACCAGAGATGCATACCAGAGATGGCAACCCAGGCCATCATCAATCATTTTGACTTTTGTCTTGCCATGGACTTTGCTGACTCTGGAAGAGAGAGTAAGACTTAGTATTACTTTCCCTTGGGTAAATCCAGTTCATGGTCCAGTCAAGACATAACCTTGTCATTGGTCCTCTTCATTAAGGAAGGATGAAGAACAATTCAGCCTTCTGAATCCATGGAGTTGTATGTAGCATGGGCATAGGCAATGTTTTAGGAACTTATTTTTTAAATCATGTTTTTATTGAATTATATTTCTTTTGTTTATTGTTGTTATTAACAGTAGTGAGAGTCAATATGGCATAGGTAAAGCTGGCCTTAGAGACAGGAAGACTGGGGTTTAAATCCTCCCTCTACCCCATTAGTAATTATGTGAACCTCTGCAAATCACCAATCTCTGCACACCAAGGCAAAGATTCAGCTATGAACTGCAAGAAAGATGCTAATCTGCATTGGCAGAGAAAATTACTGAACCTTCCTCCACTGATAAAATCACAAGTCTTAGGATATGGAGAAGAAAGTAGGAATGATATTTAATTTTTGGGTAGTATTTCAGAGATTACAAAGTTATTTCTCATATCTCTGTGGAGATAAGAAGGGTAGGAAGTACCTCATTTAGCAGATGAGAAAACTGAGGCTTATAAAACTTTAATAATTTGGGACAGCTAGGTAGCATAGTGGATAGAGCACCAAACCTGGAGTTAGGAAGACCTGAGTTCAAATCTGGCCTCAGACACAATACTTATTAACTGTGTGACCTTGGGCAAGTCACTTAATCCCATTGCCTTGTTAAAAAAAAAGTTTAATAACTTGTTCAGGATTATATAGTAGAACTTGAACTTTAGTTCAGATCTTTTAATACCAAGCACTAGGTCCTACTCACTGGGCTCTTGTTTTGCACATGGTCAGAGCTGGTGGTTAATCATGTCTCTTAGCCTCAATGTCTTCATCTGAAAAAAAAAGATCCTAGAATTATATGATTCTCAAATTGGAAAGGTCTTAGAGGTCACCAGCTTAATCACCTTCTTTTTATAGATAAGGTAAGCACTGAATGAGAATTTACATGAGATAATCTCTAAAAGTACCTTTAATTCAGAGATTCAATTATTGAACAATTATTAATACTATCATTATTATTACCTGAAATCATGTATTCATTCATTCAACAATAAAGAATGGTGAGGATCTAATTTTTCTTTTCTTTTCTTTTCTTTTCTTTTCTGGTATTGTACCCGAAAAGTGTTCTTACCTGAGTAGCCCCCCTATCTTGAGAGCTACATCCTATTTTCAGTAGAGAGGTCCAATTAATCATTTCTGTCTTAGCTGCAATTTTCTTCTTTTTTCTCTTGCATTGTTTGCTCCTAAAAAGAGCAAACCTCTGGAGAAGAAGCTGCCTTACTCTTGAATAGCATAGTCACAGATTGAATGACCTGTAGGGGAAGACCCAGGTTAGGATGAAATAAATTAGTGACAAGTTAAGAAAAATATGACCCAATAGGAACATTATATAAGTTACTTTCCTTTACATAGTAGATCTAGAAACCACTACTAGAGTGTCTAGGATCAAACTAGGAAAGGTCCCTATTTAAAGGAATCATGAGTCTTTTATCCAGTGAAAGATCATTTTGCATACCAATAATATCTGGCATTTTTTCATTTTTTTTTGGCTTTTGCAAGGCAATGGGGTTAAGTGACTTGCCCAAGGTCACACAGCTATGTAATTATTATTAAGTGTCTGAGGCCAGTCTTGAACTCAGATACTCCTGACTCCAGGGCTTATTTGAGCCTCACAATGGTTCTGTAAGGCAAAGTAGAGCAGGTGAGTTATTTTTTAGATGAGGAAACTGAGGGAGATTAAGTGGGGTGAGATTACACAGTCCATCAACCACAAAGCCAGGTATTAAACTGAGGTTTTTCCTTCTAGACATTGCTCCAGCACTACCTACTGCATTTCCCTGATGGATCCTTCCTATTTTCATTCATCCTCCCAAATCACCTTATGTTTCTCCACTTTGCTTTTGATCTCTTTATGCCTCTTTATAATCTGGACAATATTTTGTAGGTACTTCTTGTTTTCCTATTAGATTGTAAATTATATCAGTGAGTGTGGTTTATTCTTGGTATTCTCCAGTCTACTGCAGTGACTGGCATACAGTAGGTTACTCAATGCTTGCTAATGGATGAAAACCATATTTGGTGCCTTTTTCATAGTTAGTTCCACTCTGAAAGTTGTCCTTCTTAATGTTCCATGGAAAATGGGTTAGTTTAGTGTTGACATTCAAATGCCGAAATGACATTATGACATTCAAAACTTGTGACTCTGGGCAAATTATTCAGTTCCTCTAAATCTTGTTTTCTTCACATATAAAATGAGAGGGTGGCATCAGAAAACCTCTAAGATCTTCTCGAGCTCTAAATCTGTGATCTTGTTTTTAAAAAGCTTTAAACTCTACAAAGCATTTCCCTCACAACAACCCTGTTAGTTAAGTAATACTGATAATATCCTTATTTTGCAGGTAGTGCTCACCTGTCTTTGACATTCAAAGTCCTTCATAAGTTAGCCTCCTCTACCCTTTCCAGGTCTTTTTCTACCTTATTCCTTGATCCAGAAACACTAGAATCCTGTCTATTTCACAAACAGGATACACCATCTCTGGCTTCAGGCATTTTTATGGCTGTCCCCTTTGCCTAGATTGCTCTCCCTCTTCCAATCCAAGTACTGAGCTCCTTGGTGTCTTTTAATTTACAAATTAAAAATTATAAAATTCCACCTACACAAGAAACCTCCCTCAAATTCTAGTGCCTTCCTTCTGTTAATTATTTCCTATTTTTCCTGAATATGTCTGTTTACATGTTGTCTCCTTCAAAAGAGTGTAATCTCCTTGAGGGCAGGAAAGGGTCAGTAGAAAATGGTGGTAAAAGTCTAGGTTAAAAAGAACAGGAAGACCCATGGTGACAAGGCTTCTTCTCTCTACTGAATCTGGGCAGACTTCTTCTTGACAAGTTGACTGATCCTAGACAAGGTCAAAGATCTCTGCCAGTGACCAGAAAGCCAAGGTACCATGGCCACAAAGCTCATCAACATGGCACCTTGGGGGCTTCATCTGCATGAGTGCAAGTAGCAGAAAGCATCAGGAAAATAATAGTCATAGCAAAGACAGAATAGGAATAGAAGTAGCTCAGATGATTTAAGGAACCTCAAGGTAGAGGACCACATCCATGGGATATGGTGTGGCAATCAGTGGTATTAGGACATGTATAAAAAGAGCTAGCAAAGGGATTGAAAAAAGAAAAAAAAAGAGTAATGCTCAGAAATGGGGTCGGGGAGAATAATCATTAACATTGTATCTACCTTATGTCAGACACTATGCTAAGCCCATTACAGATATTAGTTCATTTGATCCTTACAACAACCCTGCATGAAGGTGCTTTTTTATCTCCATTTTACAGAAAATGGAATGGAGGGATTTTACCCACCAGTATACACTCAGGGATAGTGGGTAGCATTGAGACACTTCCATTGGCAAGGAGAAATTTTTTTTTTAAGTCTGACTAACAAATGTGGAAACCATAAGGATGCTTGTTTCAACATGTTGTGTCTATTAGTTGAATGCAATTTTATTATTAAAATAATAATTTTAATCATGCATATAATTTTTGCAAGATCGATAGTGATATGACATTTAAAAAATTAATTTTGTTGTGTAAAGCCTATATCAGATTGCCTTCTGTTGTGGGGGGGGAGGGGGAGGGAAGGGAGAGAGGGAAAAAATTGTAAAACTCAAAACTTTTCAAAAAATGATAGGTAGAAACTATCATTGGATGTAATTGGGAAAAAATATATATATATAAAATAAAAAATTCATTTGATGAGGAGATACCATCAATTGGGTAATGGCTGAACAAGTTATGATGTGTTATGGAGTACCATTGTTTTATAATAAATTACATGAAAAGACTTGCATGAACTGATGCTGAGTGAAGTGAACAGAACCAAGACAACATTGTACACATTGGCAACAACATTGTGAAATGATCAAGTATGATGAATGCAGCTTCTTTCAGTAGTTCAGAGATCAAGGGAAACCCTGAGAGATCTGCTATGGACAATGCCATCTACATTCAGAGGGAAAAAACTATGGAGTCTGAATGTAGAGCAAAGCACACTATGTTCATTTTTTTAAACTTTATGTTTTCCCTTTCTTCCTCATGGTTTTTTTCTTTTCTCTTAGTTCTAATTCCTCTTTTACAACATGAATAATATGTAAATATGTTAAAGACAAATGTACATGTACAACTTTCACCAGACTGTTCACCACTATGGGGAAGTTGGTAGAAAAATCTGGAACTCATAAATCTGCAAATGGATGAATGAAAAACTACCATTGCATGCAACTGGAAAAATAAAATAAAATTTCCCTTAAAGAAATTCATTTGAATGGGGCTCAAGCAAAAATTAGTAGAACAATCCTGAAAGTCAAACTGGGTCCTTTATACCATTGTGCATCTTATAAACACAAAGCAATTAGAAAATGTTGTCCAAATTATTAAATAGATAGATCATGAAGGTAAGAGATCTTTGGTAGCTGGGAATTATCAGGGCAAGTTTCAGGACATGAGTGCATTTCATAAGTGGGTTTGATTGTTCCATTACCTGGCTAATATTGCTCCTCAAAGACGGCTGAAACAATGGAAAGCAATTCTTCTGTTGGGGAGTTAGGAGGAAGCTGAACACATATAGCATGGTTGCATATAAAAACACATGGACTTGAAAAGTGTTGAGTGAAAGAACTCTACTTAAATTACCTTGTCTACCTTGATACTAAAGCCTTTGAGCCAAACCCTAGAGCCTAGATCTTGTTTATTGATCTAACTTTTAATCGTGCTTTGTTTCCAACATCATTTTACCTCCAGAACAGTTTTGTCATTTGTTTCCCAATTACTGGTCTTGACTTTAATTTGGGATGCTACCCGACCCTAGCTAAGAAGGAACTTTTTTACCTAAAACTTTCTCTGCTTCCCTAAAGCTGGAAGTTTTTGACCATCACCATCAAACCTGTCCAGTCTCAGCCTAGGAAGGATACCTTACAGGGCAAAATTAGGCTCATCAACATTTTAAACTTCTTTGACCAGTACTCCCTTATGCATGAGCCTTTCTTAATCCCTTACCTTTCCAACCACCCTTCTCTATTGAACTGAAATCAAGTTAGGAAAATTTCACTTCAGAAGGCAGGGGGAAAGAAGTCACAAAATGGCATCCTGAGGAGCAAGCCTGGAAACAGATAGGGTAGGCACAAGTTTTCTCACCTACTTTGCCTTGGTCAGGGTTAATCAGGAAATGATATTTAGAACTACTTGGAGAAGTTATTGAATTTCCTCCTAGAATCACTCTCCAACCAACAAGCCCTCAGATGGAAAAGTCCTGAGACAGTCAATTCATTTGCCCCTTTTTTGTGATAGCCTTGGCAGGAACCTCACGTCAAATTTATTAAGGGAAGACATTTATTAAATAAACACATAATTAAATTTCACAACATAAATCTACAAAAAAATCGAATGAATGAATTTGCTAATTTGTTCTTTTTTTTTGTGGACCTAGGCTGTCTGGCTTGCTTTAGTATGCATTTATGTGTCAATGCACTCACATACTTTGATAATTTTTAGTAGATAGTGGAGAAAAGCAGAGATGGAAAAAGTCAAGCATTAGAATTCAATGACAATCTCAGTTTTCAGTTTGTCTTGAGCAAGCATTTTCTTCTACCTCAGTTTCCTTGTCTACATTAACAATGGAGATAATATCATCTCCTGCCTAGAGGAATGGGGGAGGACTGACTGGGAGGGGCAGTGATTGGGAGGATTAGTAAAAACTAATGGGTTCAACTGACTTTGAAGATGGGTGATATTATCCTCTATAAATATCATTAACCTGGAAAATGAAATGTCCCCTTGCAAACTAACCTGTTTCCTTTTGCTGCCTGTAGCCCCTAGCCACTGATGATGAGTGGAAGACTGCTGGAGAGCCCTGAGCCACAGGTAACCATTTGCTGTAACCGCTTAGGAAATAGGATGACTCCAAGGGTATTATTAAAAGCAAACAAACCTATTATTAAACATAAACAAACAAGTGAGAGCTGCCAGGAAACAAATTTTTCAAAGGCCTCCTGTCTCAATGGTTCAAGTTCACTATTGATTGTGAAGATCCCAAACTTCAGTAAACTGAAAATTTATTGCTGATTAACAAAAGGCTGCCTCTGCAGAGGGAATTTCCATATGTGGAAGCTCCCTTCACTAATGAAGTCATAGATATGGACCAAAATGAGAATCGCTTACATTTATGTATAGCACCCTACAGTTTGCAAAGTACTTTCCTTGCAGTGATTCTGAGAAGGATTAAAATCTGTTTCAGAGTTGGAAGATGTAGTTTTAAATGCTATCTTTTTTGATCTCTTTGACCTTGGATAAATACCTTCTCTTTTTGTGTCAGTTTCCTTACCTATAAAATGAGGGGCTTAGAGTAATGATCTCTAAGATTGCTATAAAACTACAATCCCATAATTTCCATTTTAGAAATGAAGAAATTGAAGTCCAGAGTTTAAGCAACTTGAACAAGGTCATGTAGTGGAAGAGAAAAGGTATGAATCCAATTCTTTTGACTGGAGTCCAGCACTCTTTCCTCTACACTAGTGGTTCTTCAGTACCAATTTATACTTTGAAAAATGATTGAGAATCCCCTCCCCTTCTCCAAAGTGTTTTTGTTTGTACTTAATGGCAATTGTTTGTCTAGATATGGTCCCGATATAGTGGGAGACTTTGATCTTTTTAAATTAAGGTCTTTCCAAGGTCTCAGTTTGATTGAAGCAATAACTATTTAGTGATCAAGGCTAGGTAAGTAAATTGGCAATTGTGGGGTGGCAAGGTGGCACAGTGGATAGAGCACCTTGGAGTCAGGAGTACCCGGGTTCAAATCTGGTCTCAAGACACTTAATAATTACCTAGCTGTGTGGCCTTGGGCAAGCCACTTAATCCCATTGCCTTGAAAATTCTAAAAAAAAAAAAAATAGGCAATTGGATAGTCTCTTTTTACCTAGTCAAAAACAAAACCCAGGCTGGGTGGAGAAGACTCTCAGGTTTTTTGGCCCAAACAGAACCATTATTTACACTCACTCTGAGCTATCTAGGTCATAACAAAGACCAAATGAGGTTTAGCCTGAGACTATTGTTGGCCAATCAAAGAGGGCCAGTGACTGAGGTTTAAGGCTTGGTCCTTAAGGAAAAAAATCTAAGTCATATACCCCAAGTTATCTTGTGAGGTTTCAACAATCAAAAAGTTATATTCCTTCGGTAAATGTATGATACTCTATATGGATAGTGGGAGAGGAAGAGGAAGGAAAGGGGAGGGAAGGAAGGCAAAAAGGAAGGAAGGAAACAAGGAAGAAAGAAGGAAGAAGGGGAGGCTGTGATTGGTCAACTGGAATTGGTCGGCTGGATACTCAGTGGGGCTCCTCACTGGTTGCTGTTTGTCCTTCATTCTCCAAGAAGACCAAGACATCAGGGAGGTGATACCATGAATCTCAAGTGAATTGGATTTAAGTGAAGGAGGATTGTGCTAAGTCATAAGCCTCACTTTCTCTTCTGTAGCCATCTGAATCTAGTAGCAAAATATAGATATAGCTACTACCGGTAATTACTATATTAAAAATTAAAATGTCATTTTAAGAAAATAATTTTGACTTTATGAATCCCCCGAAAAGGTCTGGGCATCCCCAGTGGTTCTGAGACCACACTCTGAGAACTGCAGCCTCAAATCATACATACTTCCTTGTTCTTGTTCAAAGAATAGTTCCTCATTCCTTTATGACCAAAATTCTAAAAGGGCAGCAAGGCTCAAGACTCACCAAGGCTGCCAGTCCTATCTAGCCTGATCCTGTTCTAGAAGAAACACTTATATTAAGTTGTGTAAATAAGTGGCTATTTGTTGATTTGGTTGGAGGGCTTCCCAGAAGTAGTTACAAGCAAGTGTTATCAGATTCGGACGTCTTGATGGCCGGATAAATGAACTGGCAGAGCATCAGGGCCTTCCTAGGACACAACTGGGAAAAGCCCCCAGGGACTCCATTCCCTCTCCTCAACTGAATGTGAGAGTCCAGCAGGACAGCTGAGGTCACCTAGTTTGAAGAAGTAGCAGTTCTAAAAGTCATCCCTTTTGCCTCCAGTCTTCCTGGATCATTTTGCCTCTTCTTTAATCCTATCAAACAACAAACTGTTATTAAGCTCTTATTCTCTGCTATTGTTCTCTCTGTCTGTCTCTTCTTTTCCTCTCCTCTCTATCTCCCTCTCTCCCTCTGTCTTTCTCTCCTCACATATCTATATATATATATTTATGTATCTATATATCCATTCTTATATACATACATACATCTATCCATATGTGTATATATGTATGTATACATAAATACACACCTAAACATATATGTAGATACCTATAGATGGATGGATAGATAGATAGATAGATAGATAGATAGATAGATAGATAGATAATGGATAGATAGATGGATGGATGGATGACAGATAGATGCATGGATGGATGATGGATAGATAGATAATGGATATAGATAGATAGATAGATGATGGATAGATAGATAGATAGATAGATAAGGGATAGATAGATAGATAAGGGATAGATAGATAGACAGATGGATGGATGATAGATGAATGGATGGATGGATAGATAGATAGATAGATAGAGAGTACATACACCCAACTTGTTCTTAGCGTATTTACCAGGTGAATGCACTGAACCCTTCCCAATCAGAGGTGAGGCTCAGCTCTGCCTCACCTGTTGCCCCCTCACTACATGTCCCTGAAACATACACACATAGACATTTATGGATATGTAAATTCACACAATAAACACACAACAATATGTACAAAGTAATTTGGGGATAGTGACATCTTTTTCTCTCCAATAACTAGTACAATAACCTATTAAACTTCTATTATTTGCCTGGAGCTTTGCTAGTTTATCAAATTGAATCCCTAATAACTAGTTAAGACCTTTATTGTCAAAAACTTCCATACTTCCTAAGGTAGTCCATTATAGTTTTTGATACTTTTAATTTATTGGGAAATTCTTGTTATCATAATACACATTTTTTTTTTAGTTTCTTCAGGTCTTAGACTTTAGAGAAGGGATCACAAGACCATAGATTTTGAGTTGGAATATGGAATATAAACTCAAGCTGAACTGAAATATAAATGCAAGAATCCTGTCTCCAAATTCAGTGCTCTTTCTACTATATGACATGGAATTTATTCTTAAAATAAGAATATATATATATATATATTCAAACCTTAAAAGAAAACATACATGCGTATTATAATATTATTATTTACTTTAACCTCCTCAAACAAATAGTGCAAGCATTATTAAATCTACTTTATACATGATGAGCCTGAGCCTCAGAGACGTTGAGTGACTTGTCCATGATCACATAGCTAATTAGTGTTCAGGGGACACTAATGTCAGTGGGACATATAATAATGAATGGCTAAAACTCAAGCAGTTTATAATCAGCCTTTATAAAGACTTGATAATATCATAGAGAATCTATGGGGAGTTTATTCTATTGGTCAGGCCTAGGTGTTGAGGGAATCATTTGGAAACAATAAAACTTGAGATGTGGAGACTTTCAAATGCTCCAAATCATACAAGCCACCACTGAGGTTTGGCAATGAGGAGTGCGTGTGTATGTGTGTGTGTGTGTGTGTGTGTGTGTGTGTGTGTGTGTGTGTGTGTAGGGGCAGTGGAGACCATCTGGGGACTTTATATAGAGGATGGTCCACAGAGGGCAGAGGGAAGAGGCCAACGATAGAAAAGCATATGGGAAATGGGATGAGGGATGCAGATGAGAGGTACTGGCTCCACGGCAAACTGATGGGACTTTCCCCCAGTCTGCAGAAGTCATTTACAGAGACTGTGTGTGTGTGTGTGTGTGTGTGTGGAGTTGGTGAGAAAGAAAGGAGGAATAAAAAAGAATTCAAAGGCACTGTGGAATAATAATAATAATAATAATAATAATAATAATAATAATAATAATAGTATTTTTATAGGACTTTGGCAGTTAGATTGCTAAGTGGTTAGAGCACTGTTAGGAACACTTATTTTCCTGAGTTCAAATCTGACCTTAAACACTTAGCAGCTGTGTGACCCTGAATAAGTCACTTAATTCTTAATTCTGTTTTCCTCAGTTTCTTCCTATGTCAAATGTGCTGGAGAAGAAAATGTCAAAACTACTCCAGTATCTTTGCCAAGAAAATCCCAAACGGGGTCACAGAGTCGGATATAACTGAAAAACAAACTTGATTCATTTGAGTCTCACAACAGCCCTGCAAGGAAGGTGCCTTATTAGCCCCAATTTACAGATGAGGAAGCTGAGGCAGAGATGAATTAACTTGCCCAAGATCTGTATCTGAGACTGCATTTGAACTCCAGTCTTTCTGTTTCTAGGCCCAGTATTCTATTATGCCATATAGCTGTTTTTCCCTTTTCCAATGCCTTTTTACTTAGTAGACCACAAACTGGTTCTAGTTTCTTAAGATCTTTTCATTTCTCACATCAGCTCAAATCAATTCAGGGAATATTTATCAAACTCCAGCCATGGAAAGAGTACTGTTAGACACTAATTAACTCATCCAACAATTTTCCCATCCTTCCTAGACTCTGAGTATCTATAAATTTAATAAGCTATCCTGCATTTTTATCTTCCTACATCCTATCTACATCTTCAGCTTATTCACTGATGGTAAAGTTAAACAGAATATGTCTTAGGACAAAGCCTGGAATTGGTCATGGGCTCTCTATCAGGGACCTCTCTGTAACAAGACATCCTTTCATTAGCCAGCACTTTTGGGGTCTGGTAGTTCTAGTTAGAAATCCAGACCAGCCCACATATCTCCCTCTTGTCTACAAAGATAACCTGGGGTCTTTGTCAAATGAAATTCAGATGGACTCTGTCTGTGTACCACATTCCCTTGATTGAAAACTGTCTCGGAGTCCTGTCAGAAAAGGAAATGAGGTAAGCCTGGTTATTCTTGCCTACTTCTTCCATAGTATTTGCCAAGACCCTGCCTCCCATTGGAGGGCAGGTCATTTCTGGCTGCTCTATTGTCTGCACTCATGGGAAAGACAACATCATGTCCCTGCACCAGCTGTGAAATAACATACCCATGATGGATGAGGCCACCCAGGGCAAGGGTGAGGATGACCTTTGGCAAACACATTTTGGAAGTCCAGAGGTTTCTTTTAATTTGTTGGTTGCTTAGGCTTGGCTGGTAAATAAGGGGCCCTCCCAGACAACAGGAAGACTAATTATTCCACCTAGAGAACCTATAGGTACTAAAGGCAGTGAAAAAGGCATGTCTGACCAGGGCTTGAACCAACAGTTTTTCCCAAGTTTATTTGTTGAATGAATGAAATGTAAGTATGTCTTCTTCCCTCATTTTGTTTCCAGAGAAAAGGATATTGAAGAATAGTGTAGACATTAAGAAAAATATCTATTTCTATAGGCTCTGTGCTAAGCAATTTATAAATATTGATTTGATTTCCTCATAACCCTGGGAGATAGGTACTTGTTTTTCAATTGAGGAAACTGAGGCAGACAGCAGTTAGTAAAGTGACTTACCCGGGATCATAAAACTAGTAGTGTCTGAGGTTGGATTTGAACTCAGGTCTTCCTGATTCCAGGCCCAGTGGTCTATCCATTGTGTCACTTGACTGCCTTGCATGATATCCCAGTTTTTTCCCCCAAATATGGTAGGCTAAGAGGTTCAAGGATCATGTGGATCCATCCACCCTTCTATGGTGGAGAGCATGAAATCAAATAAGGACTTTAGGGATAGTCTATTCTATTAGTCTCAATTTTACAAGCAAAGAAACTAAAGCCTAGGGAGATTAAATAATTTGGGATCATGGATCAACAACTGGTAGGGACTTTCAGAGTTATCTAATCCAGGTAAGGAATCTGGGCTGAGAGGTTGAGTGACTTTCTCAAGGTCTCCAAGGTAGTAAACCATAGAATTGAGATTCCCAGTCAGTGTAGCTGTTTTTTCTGATTTGTTCATAAGCAGAGCTGGAATTGCAACCCAGGTTTTCTAGCATCGAATCTGGGTTGTCTGACACGAGAGAGAGAGAGAGAGAGAGAGAGAGAGAGAGAGAGAGAGAGAGAGAGAGAGAGAGAGAGAGAGAGAGAGAATGCTCTTTTCTGGCAGTTAAAACATTCAGTTACATAAATGCAGCATTTTGGCCTTGGGGCTATCAGTGCCAGATCTTTTACTATCAGAAAATGAATCTAAGCTGAAAGTTTAGGTTTTTAGGTTTTCCTGGGTTTATGTATTGTTGGTTTCCACCACCCCCATCCTCCCCCTCTTCCCCCAGAGAGCTCTTGTTTAATACCAAAAAAAGAATTTCCTCTCTTTGTTCTCTCCTATGCTTAAAGGTCTGGTTGGAGGGCTTTGAGAAAGACCCAATGGAAATCTAGAGAGGGGGAAATTCTCATTTTTAGGCCTTTTAAAACTTACCCATTTCAATCTGATTTGAATGAAAATATTCATTTGTGGTTGAGAGGTGGGACCACAGATACTTATTTCATTTTATAATTGAAGCAAAACTTATAATTAGAGAGCAGTGGGAAAATGCTCTTATGGGATTAGAGAAGTTTCCCCCCCCCCAATTCCTTGATTATGGGCTGAGGAAGAAAACCCCACTATTATTATTATCTGGGCAAGGTGGCAGAGACAGCACAGAGGGTTGAAGGCAGGTGTGGAGATGGTAGGAGACCTGAGCAGTATGAGTGAATCCTTCTTATTAATAACAATTGTGTGCTGAGAAATCTTAAACATCGCAGTGTCTGTGATCACACTTGTAGTAATTGAAGAGATTAAAGCAGAATTTAGTAAATATTTTGGTGCAGCTGCTGATAAATAAAACAAAAACAGACCCTAGAAAATTAATTTCAGAACAGTTTGAATTAAATAGCAGCTTTAATACTTAAAGGGATTTGATTTTTGAGGTGTGTGGTCTTTCCACTAAAACAGACTGCAACCCCTTCAGGGAGTAGATGGATTTGGGGGTCATAGCAGCCCAAACCAAATATTTCCTTGTATTGGTGCATTACTTTGAAGTTGGTTAAATTGATCCTCTGATAACAATGGTGCTGGATCTTGTGATGCCCTTTGAGACATCTTCCAGCTCTTAGGACTTCAGTGAAAGGAAACCAGGAATAGAGGGATATGAACCATGAAAACCTTTGCCTTTAGTACAGATCAGAGATTATACTGGAGAATTTGCAGAGAGGGAACTCCTACTATGGATGAGGCTCAGCTACTGCTTTTCAACTCAGAATCTTAGAGAATTGTTGGGGCTGCAAGTGGCTACAGCACTGGAAAGACTCATCTTCCTGAGTTCAAATCCAGCCTCAAACACCTAGGAGTTGTATGACCCTGGGTTAGTCACTTAATTCTGTTTGCCCCAATTTCCTCATCTAACAAATGATTGAGAGAAAGACATGGCAAACTACTCCAGTATCTTTGCTGAGAAAATCCCAAATAAGGATCATGAAAAGTTGGCCAGGTTTGAAAAAAAAAAAGATTGAAGGAAGAGTTGAAGTCACTTGCCAAATGTTATGCAACCTTAATAGCTAGGAGGCAAGACCTGAACTCCTTTTCTTGATTCCATATCCTCTTATCTTCCTCTTGATGTCTTGCTCTTCTTCAAGAACAAAGGACAAGCAATAACAACAATGTTCTCTTAACTGACAGGATGCCTCTCAACTGGAATTCCCTCTGGTGGAGAGAAGGGTGATATAGGATTCTGTATAAAAACATCAATCAACAGTCATTTGCAAATAGAAGCACAACTTTATACTTTTGTTATTAGTATAGTGCTTAATACATATTAAGTTCTTAATGTTTTTCTTTCTTTCATCATTCATTCATTCAGTTATCCATTCATTCAGTTATCCATTCATTCTGTCTCTACACCGTTGACTGTCTTTCCAAGTTCTTCTTGAGGAGACATGGCTTGACTGCAATTCAGACCTCTGAGATTAATAAGTGGTGGTACAGTGAATAGAGCCCTAGGTTTGGAGTCAAGGTAGACCTGAGTTCAAAGATGACCATAGTCACTTCCTAACTGTGTGACCCTGGGCAAATCCCTTATCTCATAGTTTCACCAACTGACAGAGGAATAATAGGATAACAGTGCTTTACTATTTATTATCTTATTTGACTCTCAATAACCCTGAGAGGAAGGTGTTACTACTATTCCCATTGTTTGTCCTTTGTTCTGGAAGATGACCATCAAGAAGGTGATTCTATGATTGGCAAATGAATCAGACTTAAGCCTCACTTTCTCCTTGGAAACAATCTGGTTCCAGTGGCAAGATGTAGATCAGGATCTACACCCTGGAATCCCATTTTACACAAAAGGAAACAGGCAAACTTCCCTTCCATTTTTTTTAGTGGATCAAAGAATCAATAGCAGTCACCAGAATGATGAGGCAGTCTAAAAAGCATTTTGGGCAGAATTAAGAGAAGGACAGCTTCCTGTTGATAGAGGAATATGGAGGTGATATTTTACTTAATCTTTACCTTGGTCTGAACCACATCTAGAGTATTATCTTTTGAGTTCCATATTTTAGGAAAGACATAGATAAGTGCTCAGCATAGCAATTCTTACATTGTGCATATTCAAGTTACTATCAACTTAAGAAAACTGGGGAGACAAAAGTTAAGGGATTTAGCCTGGGTCCCACATCCAGTAAGACTCAAATCTCCCTAACTCCAAGTCTTTGTGGTTGATGAGGGCGAAATGAAAAAGCTTTGAGAAAGCTCCAGAGACAGGACGGTCGTCTTCAAGTGCTAGAAGGACAATTACAAAAAGAGGGATTAGGCTTTTTTTGCTTTGCCTCCTGGATGGCAATCATGAGCAAATTTAGGCTTGTGAGAAGGAGATTATCTTAACAATTGGAGCAAACTCAAAGTGGGATTGAGTGTAAGCTCCTTGAGGGCAGGGACTATTTTTTTTCTCTATATTTCTCTATATTCTCTATATTTACAGGGTTTAGCCTGGCATGGCCTTTAGAAAACAGAGAAGTAAACTGAGGCCCAGGGAAAAGCATTAGGCAATAAGTAGAAGGGGGATTTCGGCCAGATGGGTCCTGACTAGATGCAGGGTGGCTGTTGGGCCAGATGAAGTCGCCCGTGGGCCCCGGGGGCTCTGGGGAAATGTCTGTCACCATTATCCCCCCGTGAGTCGGGGGGCGCCCTCCCGATGGGGGTCCCGGGTGGGGTCAGTGGGGCGCCGAGGCCACGCCAGCCTGCGGGTTCTGCCCGCGGTCGGTCGGTCGCATGCACGTCCGCACACACAGGGGAGCCGCACACCGATGCACGCGCACGACACGCATGCAGGTGTGCATCTTTCCCGGGCATCGCACCAACACATGCATGTGCACACAGTGCACCCCGTCTCCGGCGTGCAGGGTGCAAGTGCGCACTCGGTGTCCCCACGCCTCTCCCGCCACACGCGCGCACGCAGGCCGCCGGCGGTCAGCGACTCGGCACTGCAGACATGACATCACAGGCCAGGCCTCCCTCCCGAGGCCGGCGGGGCCCGGCCTGCGGCGTCCCGGGGCGGGCGCCCGCTGCACGGAGGTGTCCGTGGGCCGTCAGTCTGCGGTGCTGAGGCGGGGCGCCGCCGCGCACCCCGGGGCGCCCGCGCACAGCGCGCCCCGCCCCGGCCCGGCTTGGCAGGCCCGGCGCCGCAGACCCCGCCCGCTCCGGCGGCCCGGCCCGGGCGCCTCGGCCCCGCTCGGCCGCGCGCCTCGGGAGCGCGCGCGCGCGCGCCTCCCGGAACGTCTGTCCGGCGGCGCCGCCGAGCCCGAGCCAGTGCCGGCGCGGCTGCCGAGGGGGCAGGAGCTGGGCTCGGGCCGAGGCCGCCAGGCGCGCGGAGCCCCGGAGTCCGCGGGCTTGCCGAAGCCGCGCTCCGCCCCGGCCCGCGGCGGCCCTCCCCGCTGGTGGCTCCGAGGCGGTGCGGCCCGAGTGAGTCTGGGGGCGCGGGCGCCGCGGCATGGGCGCTGCTGTTGGCCCCGCGGGGAGGCGCAGCCGCCCGGCCTTCGGCCCCGGGCCAGTCTGAGCCGGAGCCCGGCGCGGCGCCCGTGGGACGAGCCAGTGAGTGGGCCCCGGCTGCTTCCCTCTCCCCCCGCGGAAGAGACCCCCGGCCGCCCGAGCTTCCTGCCCCGCCGCTTTTCGGGGAGACCCCCGCGCCCCCGCCCCGAGCCCCGGCCGGAGAAGCTGGAAGATGGAGGCTGTGATTGAGAAGGAGTGCGGCGCCCTGGGCGGGCTCTTCCAGACCATCATCAGCGACATGAAGGTGAGCCCCGGGAGCGGAGCCGGGCCCCGCGGGGCGCCCCCGGGCCCCCCATTGTCTCGGCTGCGGGCGCTCCGAGCCGGCCCCTGGGGAGGGCCGGGCACCTGCGGGGCAGCCGCGTGCCCGTGGCCCGGGGCGCGGGGGGAGAAAGCTGGCCCCGGGCACGGAATGGCCCCCGAAGCCCTCCCTCCCCGGGGACCCTTACCAAAGTTCCTCCGCAGCCTTCCACAGCCCACCTCCCCCCAAAAGGGAGCGAGAAAGGCTTCTCCTTTCTACTTGGAGCGCAACCGCCCAGCCCCATTTTCCTTTTTTCAAGAAAAACTACTAATATTCCAATGGAACCACTTGGAAGGTTACCTTGTGCGTGGAAAGAATGGAAGGAGAAGGCGTTTTTTGTCAGAGCTAGCCCATAAAAAGAAGGAGCTCCCCAGCCATCCCCTGCAACTCCCCCAAATAAAGCCAGCCGCGCGAGGAGATGCTCCGAGGCGGAGTGGGTGGGGTGGGACGCTTACTATTATTATTGTTATTATTATTATTATCATCATTGTTATTAGTCTGTGTTTAGGCAGAGGGCTTTGGCGGCCGTCCACCTTGTCTTGCCCCCACAGCTCTGGGTGGGTCGTGTTTTAATGAAACGTGGGTGCCTCACCGAGAGCAGGCAGCCTGGGCTGTGTGTGGGTGTGTTCGGCGGATGCCCCTGCCCCGCTGCCCCGCTGCCCCGCTGCCCCTCTCCGGGTCAGCTTTGTCCGAGGAGGAGTCCAGGTCGGCTCGTTTCACCGACATGGACCGAGGCTCCCCCGGCAAGGCGCCCCAGCCTTGTAGCACCCAGCACCCCAGCACCTCCTGCCCTTCCCAGGGGAGTGTTTTTACTCTTCTCCTCTTTATGGCATCTTCAACCATCTCCCCTCTACCTTTTTCTTTATAGAAGAAAAATCACACATCAAAATGTGAATCTGATTTTGCGGGGGGGGGACGTTTGTTTCCCTAGAGGGTGATCTGCTTGCTAGGAATTATTTTAGTTGCAAGGATCGTAGGGAAGAAGAGCTGGGAGTGACTTCAGAGAGATTTATACATGAAGAAAAAAGTCCCGCTTAGAATCTAGGTGACTTGTCCAAGGTCACAAGAGTTATAAGTGGCCAAGCTGAGATACCAGCTCCCCTTCTTAACTCCAGATCCATTTCGATGAGTTGGTCCTTTGAGTGAGAGGGATTAGGTTTTCCTTCCAAAGGCCACCTACAGTCACAGCCTTCTTTTCTTTTGCCCTTTATAGATGTTGAAGGGTTGAGTATTTTTTTTAAGATTGAGGCTGCTTCGTGCTCTCCTCAGAAATATGTGACTATATGTTCACATATACACACATGTGTATGTGTGCATTCACATCTACACATGCATACATAAATACCTACAAATATACTCAACGCAAACCACCTCATTTCTTTGCCAAGCCAAATGTTGATTTGAGCCAGGGATTTTTTTTCTAATTACTGGGAGAGGGTTTTGAGATCCTTGGTAGAGGCTGTGTTTTTACTTTTTGAAGAGATAGATGGATGGGTGTTTCCAGTCTTTCTGTAGTTTTTAGAACCCTCCGATTCCCTGCCCAAGCCAACCCACCACAATCTGGGAGTGTTCACATCTGGAGTTTCCCCCCCCTGCCTTTGTTCTTTTTAATCCAGAATCGGAGCTTAGTTCCTCCCATTCAGCAGTTCCCATCCAAAATTTCTTAGAGGGTAATCCTGTTTAAGTATTAGGTGATCCGTGCCTTCCCCCTGTTTATTCGCCTGCAGCATCCTTCAAGTTGATCATTCTTCCTGGGGGTTAACGTCCCATTCTTTGCTCCTACCATAACATAAAGAATCTTCTATTTCATTCCCTTTCAGCTATAGATTTACGGTTTGTGGTCACTGGGCTGTTTCCCTTTTGAATTTAGTAGTTTGAAGGGTTGTATGTTGCTCCCCCCCCTCTGTACAGCATTTTAAAAAATGAGTTACAGTAAAAGTCTGAGGTAAACATATACCTTAGACTTCAGCAAAATTTCATATTCTCATTTGGAGGGGACAAGGTAGGGGAAGAAAAGGGGAATATCTTTGATTTCCAAGTGTGTTTTTGTACAGGTCTTTGTATATAGAAACTGAGTATTTTCTTTGGGATTTCCCCCTCCCCACGGTTCCTACTTGGATTTAAAGTCTAATAAATAACAAATTTAAAAGAAAATTTCATAATTCTTAGCTCTGTATCATAAAATGATGAAAGTGTCAAGGATATAGACTTATTAGTGTGGCATAAAGAATGAGAGAAGAAATTGATTTTTTTTGGATCTGTTGTAGCCCAGCCTGTTTAATGACTTGCCTTGTTATTTTTTTCCTTTTCTTTTTCCTCTACAATGTGTTTATAACACCTCTGATCCCCCTTCTGTTTAGACTTTGAAGGACAAGCATTGTACCCTTGGAAAAGCATTAAAAATGGTTTCCATCCCACCATTATAGACAGATAACATTTTTTTAAAGAAAAAAATTATAAGTGCCTTCTGACCTGGGAGAGAGTTAAGGAAAGAAAATCACTGAGCTGTGGCTTCCATAATGTCTTCCTTCTCTCCAAAAATGTATGGCAATGTCATTAACAGCACAGGAAGGGAGTAAGTTTCCTCTTTGGAGAACTGAATGGTTCCAAGGCCATTACCCTTCATTCATTCAAAAATGGGGAAATTGGGGACCAGATCAAGAGTGATTTCCCCCATATTTTTAAAATTAGATTTCATTAAAATCCTTAAGGATGGGGAAATATATATATTTTCTGTATCATCTCTTCTCCTAGTATGGTCAGTGACTTCTGTATAATGACGTGATGAAACACAAATCAATCTCTACTCTAAGGAAGGGAAGAGGAATAAATATTTATTTAGAACTTATTATATGCCAAGTACCTTTTACAAATATTAACTTATTTGATCTAGGCCATGTAAAATATGCTTTTGGTTTTAAAATGGTCTTTTATGGTTGAACTCAAAGGAGAGGAAAGGTGAGATGTTCATAGAATGCAGAGCTTAAAGGTGTCTTAGTGATCACTTAGACTACTTTTTCATTTGACAAAGAAGGAAACTGAGGTATTAAATGCATCGTCCAAGATAACCTGTTTTAAATGGAAAAATTGGCATTTCACAGAATTTGGAGATTTTTAAGGGACCTCCATTGACCATTTTTGTCTAATCCAAACATAGAAAAAATTTCCCCAAATGAAGTTTTCTTTGAGAATTATATGGGTCATATTACAATCGTAAGTTGCCACATTTACCTTTCAATGAGCTGGAAGTCATCTTTATTGCCTTTCTAGGGTGTTAATGCTTGTCCTTCAAAGTCTAACTAGAAGAAGGGAACAGAAGTGTTATAAACACATCCTAAGAGGAAAAAGAAGGGAAAAGGGGAAAAGCAGGCTAATCATTAGACAGGAATCCCTTCTGACAACTTTCAGGACAAGTCTCCAGCCCCTTGCTTGAAGACCTCCAAGGAAGGAGGATTCAGCACCCCTGGAGACAGCTTCTTCCACCTTTGACAGCTCTGATTTGCTGGATTTTGCCTAACTTGAAGCCTAAATTGGACTCTTTGCAACTTTGACTAATTGCTCCTGGTTCTGCCCTTTGGGGCCAAACAAGCAAAGTCTAATCCCTCCTCCCCACGTGACAGCCTCTGAAGACAGCTGTCCCTCCCAGGCTTCTTTTCTCTCTGGTATGCGTGCCCAGTTTAGATGTGACCAAGGTCTTTTGAGTCTACTTTGTAGAGCGCCATGTTTCCCAGTAGGTAGACATTGTCTCTTGTTGGTTGAGAAAGGAGGAAAGGTGATGATGACACTGTCAGATAGTAGAAATCTAGACATTTGTTATGAGGGCTATTGACTGATTTAGGATCATGAACTTAAGAAATCTAAGGGACTTCAAAACCCAAGCTGTTAAAACATAAAGTGTTAGAATTGGAATGGACTTACAGTAGTCATCTTCTGATCCAACCCCTTCGTTTAACAGACAGCTAGTAGGTGCAATGAATAGGAGCACTCTGGACCCAGAATCAAGGAGACCCGAGTTCAGATCTGGGCTCAGACATTTATTAGCTATGTGACCTTGGATAAGTCATATAAAAGCTCTGTTGGCTTTAGTTTCCTCATCTGTAAAATGGTGATAATAATATCATCTTCCCTAAAGGATTGTTTTGTTGTGAGAATGAAATGAGATAACATTTGTAAAGTGCTTTGCAGATCTGAAAGTGTTAGGTGAATGCTAGTTGTTATTTTTATTATTATTGCTACCTGTATGACCCTGGAAAAGTTGACTCTTTCTTAATAATAATAATAATAATAATAATAATAATAATAATAATAATACTCCACTCACTAAAATGAAAATATAAAATAATATTTTAAAAGGTTAATAATAATCTTTGATTGTCTTAGTTTCATCATCTGCAAAATGAAGTTAATAATATCTGTTGCATAGAGTGGTTGTGAGAATATTATTACTAATTACTGTTATTGTGGAAGAAACTTAAGCCCAACTAAGAGATTACCTGAACATAAAGAAATCCATCTAAACTGGGACAATACAGAATTTTATGCTGTTCAGGCAACTGTTAGAGATAATCTTTTAGTTGAACTCTAGGTTGCTAACCTGGTTGATGTTTTTCTTCTTTCAATTATTAATTTACCTTTTAAAAGAAGGACAAGTTGGGGGGTGGGGAAGGTTTACCAAAATCAAAGGCTTTCATCACACTCATTGCTCAAGAAATGCTTGTCATGTTAAAAGCTGGACTGTTCCTGTCGAAATGAGAACTTTGTCCAAGGCTAGGATGCTGTGTCTGGTGGTTATATAAAGGGGCTCAGGTGGGGTTTGATGTCTTTCCTCAGTCTCCACAGCACCTCTCCATTTAGAGGGGGTGTCAAGTTCCCAGCAGAAGATCTGCAGTGAGCAGAAGACTCCTTGTTCAGTTTCTGACCAGCTGCTGCTCCTCCTTCAACATCTCCTTCCTAAAATTCTGACTCCAGTGAGAACTTGTAAAGACCCTGCTTTGAAACTCTTGGCAGCATCTTGGGGCAATTTCTCTCATCACAAATTGGATTGGGAGAGAATTATCTATATTCCCAGAGATATCTCAAGATCTGTTCTTAGAACTTCCTAAAAGAAATGAGGACAGAGCACTTTTCAAATGTTATCCCATTTGATCTGTACAGTGACCTTTTGAGTTGGGTGCTGTTAACCTCTCTTTTTTACAGATGAGGAAGGTGAGGCAAAGAGGTTCTATGACTTGCCTACGGTCACAGAACTAGTAAGCATCTGAGGCTGAATTTGAGGCTTACATTATCCTGACTCTAGACCTAAGCACACTCACCACAAATTCAATTTACTTTTGTTTTTTTCCTCTTTGAATTCTTAACAATAAATATTTTCTTGAATTGGTCACTCAAAAAAAAAAAGGAAGTAGAGAACAGACACAACCCATGAGATTGTGTGTAAGGTTGTCCAGCCTGTATAAAATAGATCAATCACTCTGAAGGACGAACTCTCATAAATCATTGAAACCATAACCCAATGTTGGCATTTCACATAGCAAATGGTGGGTGTTTGACCAGACTTTTACAGCTTCCTAAGGTTTGGTCAGTGGGGGAGTGAGGTTGAGGGCCATAAAACTAATAGCAGGGAATCGAGGGAGGGGTTTATGGTTAAAGAGCATGTGTTTTGGTAGCTTTCAAGTGGTTTAGGATTTATGTTGTAAGCCCTGTGCCATCTTTGGTGTGGTAAAGCCTTGGAAGGAGCATCTATCTATCAACCTGGTTGGTCATAGTTTCAGATACTGATTATTAACTATTACTAAGCTGTCAGGCAGCTCTGGTGAAGTCTTTGAATTATGCCTGTGATCAATTTTTTCTTCCTTTGATAAAATAGACCTTGCATTACTTCTCCTAGGCATCAAGTGACACCTTCTATAGGAGAGGTTCTTAAACTTTTTATTTTTTAATTTTAACTTTTTGTTGCTTTGGACCTCTCTGGTAGTCTGGTGAAACCCTTCTCAGCATAATACTTTAAAATTTTAAAAGAAAATGCAGAGGATTATAGAGGAAACCAATTTTATTGAAACAGTTTTATTAAAATATATATTAAAATTATTTTATAGTTTTGAATTAAATTACACTATATGTTAAAAATATGCGCCAGATGGCGCAGTGGATAGAGTACCAATCCTGGAGTCAGTCAGGAGGACCTGAATTCAAATGTGGCCTGAGATACTTAATGATTACCTAAATGATTATCCCCCCCCCAAAAAATAGAACAACCCCCTCCTCAGTAAATTAATGGACTCTAGGTTGAGAACCTCTGTTCTATAAGAAGTCATTCTTTACTTTAACTCTTCAACTGCTACTATTCTTCCTCTCAAACTAACTTGTATTTATTCGCTTTACATGTTTATATATACTTACAAGATGTCCTGATTAATGAATATAAGCATCTTGAAGGTAGGGGACCTTGTCTTTCATTTATTAGAGGCAACTAGATGGTACAAGTGGATAGAATGCTGGTCCTGGAGACAGAAAGATCTAAATTCAAATTATCCTTCAAGATACTTATAGCTGTATGATCCTGGGTCTGTCACTTAAACTTCAATTTGCCTCTGTTTCTTCATCTGTAAAGTAGAGATGATGATAAAAGCACCAAACTAGCAAGACTGCTGTGAGGATCACTAAATGCTTTTTTTTAGAGGGGGGAGCAGCTAGGAGGAACTGAATTCAAATTTGGCCTCAGACATTTACTAGCATGTGACCCTGGGCAAGTCACTTAACCCTGATGGCCCCCTCTTCCCCCCCAAATATAGCTTGGTGGTTGATTGTTCATCTCATTTGTATTATGTCTTTCTGTGTAGTAGTAATTGCTTTTATTTGAGATTATCGTAAGACCTAGAGCTGGATGGAATTTTAGAATCTTGAACTCCTTCATTTTAGCATCAGTGATTTAGATCTTTAAGCAATCTTGGAAATTATCTAGTTAAATCTCTTGATTTTTTAAGAAGGTAGAAGAGAAATCTGAGGCCCAAGAGAGATTATATAATATGTTCAAGGGTATCAAAGATAGTATCAGAGGTGGGATTTGAACCCACGTCCTTTGACTCCAGAACCAGTCTTATGCTTTTTGGACCCCATTGCCTCTTCTAAAGTGATTTTAGGTTTACCAAGCTACTTTCCTCATAACAAATCTGTAAGCTAGCCAGCTAGCATGCTTTGCTACCCCCAATTAAATTATTTACTCTTAGAGGACAAAGATTGCATCCTGTTTACATCTTACCCAACTCCTAGTAAGGTCCATTAATAACAGTAGCTGACATTTATTTATTTATCTATTCATTTTTTTAAAAAACTTATATTTTTTTATTTCTGAAATAAGACAAATATTTCCATAACATAGTAGAACAAAAAAGATGATTGCACATGAAACTGCAAATCTTTTCTGTACAAATGCAGACACACACACACACACACACACACATACATACGCACACACACATAATCATTCTATATTTAGCAGGGCTTGTCAGAGGCAGCCTTGATTTGATGCATGGAGACATTTTAGCAAAGACTCAGGTAACAAGTTACAACTCTTCAGGAAGTGCTCCAAGCAGTACCTTCCTAGTAGCTTGACCTAAGCTCTGGCTTCTTGCTTAGATGCCCTTGTTTAGCAAATCAAAGGCGCTTCTGATCACCTTTGAAGCATTTATGGAGTTCTTTATATTGGTTTACAAAGTACATTATATCCTTTATCTTATCTGAGCTTCACAACAAACAGGTGATGTGGTAGATAGTCAGATTTTATCGTTCCCCATTTGACAGATGTATAAACAAAATCTCAGAGAGATTAAAGTCCTTAGCCAAGGTTATATAATCAGTCAGGGGCAGAGCTGAGATTCAAACCCACATCTCCTTAATAGAAAACCAACTCTTTCCTGTTACTAAGGATGTCAAAAATGATGAGTTATTTAATTTTTTCTAATGGGAAGTGATTGAAGAATTAAGCAGTTTCACTCAGACTGGCAGACTCTCATTCTGATAAGACCATATTAAATAACTAATTGTCTGCTAACCTAGAGCATTTATGCAGTGGTTGGTCATAAGGAAGCCCGTCGTTTGAACGATAAGGAAGAATCTTGGATTTGGGGTTAGAAGGCCTGGGTTTGCCATACAACACTTTCACTTCACCTCATGTGATCTTGGACAGATCATTTAACCTCTTCATGCCTCAGTTTCCTCATCTGTTAAATAAAAGGATTGACCTAGATGAAGTCCCTTCCAGCTTTAAATCTATGTTCTCAGTTTAGGTTGAGACCATTTGGTGTTTCAAGTACATATGTAGCTTGAAAGTTCCATACAAGCCCCTGGTAATTCTCTGAGGAGTATCTGCCTATCTTAATACAGCCAAAGAGATGTCTTTGTTAGGGAAGGTGCTGGTGTTCTCTTTTCCAGTATCCTCTAGTGTTAGGACCATTGTAACAGACCAGAGATAGTGTGAGAGGATCATTTCAAACAGAAATGATGGGTATTGGGGTTTTAAAAGATTTCATTTATTTAAGGCAATGGGGTTAAGTGACTTGTCCAAGGTCGCACAGTTAGGCAATTATTTATTAAGTGTCTGAGGCAGGATTTGAACTCAGGTTCTCCTGACTCCAGGACCGGTGCTCTATCCATGTTGCCACCTTGCTGCCTGGAATGATGGGTTTTTGTGAACAAAGTCATGAATATAGAGTAGGATGAAAACAGGTTGGAAAAGATCAGTTTGTCCTGGAGTCATGGCAGATCCAAAGGTCATTTGGATTAGTATGGGGTATGATGCTGCTAGGATCAGAAGTGTATACTGAGTAAGTAGCACAGTGGATGGATAGTGCTTTGGACCTGGAGTCAGTCCTGAATTCCATTTGACTCAGATACTTCCTAGCTGTGTGACCCCTAGACACATCACTTTACCCTCTTTGCCTCAGTTTCCTCATCTGTCAAATGAATGGAGAAGGAAGTGGCAAATTCCTTTAGTATCTTTTCCAAGAAAATCTAAATGGAATCGTGAAGAGTCCACATGACTGAAAATTAGTGAAAGCAATGGAGAATCCTCTTTAGGAGTTGAATCTTTGGGAGGGTTATTCAGACAGCAGGGTGCAGGATCAACTGGAGGATGGTCAGTGGGAAGTTGAACCAAAGCCTGGGATAGAAGGGATGAGGGGCTCTAGTGGCTGCAGCAGGAATAGACAGGTTGGGACAGATGTTGATCGGTTTGAAAGGATGAAATTGAATGTTTGGGGAGAAGGAAGAATAAAAGATGACTCCTAGGATCAAGCCACTAATGCCAATTATGGAATTCTTTTATGGGAATAGGGAGTGTACTTTTGAAGAGTCTTGTATAGATAGTTTTGAGAGAAGAGAAGGACCAGATGATTCCCAGATCAGGGTCACCTGTGAAAACCATATCTTTGCTCGACTTTCAGAAGGTCCCCATAAGATTTCCACTCTTACTCACAGTTCTTTTTCACATATCTCTAGAGTTATAGAGAGAATAGCTGGAGGCACCTTTAGAGTATAGTTTTCTCTTTCCTCTCCCTTAAAGAAGATTTTTTTTTTTGAGATAAGTAGTCCAAATATTCCTAGTGAATACATTAGTACCCATTGTGGTTCTAATATTCTGGTTTTTTTGTCTCTCTTCTAATCATGTGAATTAAGTAAGTTCACCCAGAGTTCACATGACTACAAAAGAACTGGTTGCCTTACCTTGAACTCTGTGTATTGATGTAGGGAACTAGAACTTTTTTTAAAGAGCTTTTTGTATTTAATATTGATATGGAACCCTTATGGTTGAAATTGAATTAGATGATCCATTAGAAACTTGTGTTCTTAGATGAGGTTGCAAAAAAAAAAATTCTTGCATTGAAATTTGGCATCTACATTCTTGGTTAGATTTTTCTGAGTGCAAAAAAAAAGATTTTTTAAGTGCTTTTTCCACCCCCTTTTCTCTTGGTGAGTGAAAATCAATTGAGTGCCTTTTGAATCATGCTTTCTATCTCTGAATTTGGAAAGCACTTTAAACAAGTATTAGGTAGATTAGAATCACCTTTATCAAACATCTGGGAATTGAGGAGTTGGAACAAGATTGCATTCTTTAGAGCTAGGTCTTCTTTTCTTTCCATCCCATAGGAGAAGTAATCTGGGGAGGAAGAGGGACAGGTGGATTTGGTGTCTCTCTGGTCAGAGTAGGTGGGGTGTCTGGCTAGATAAACCCTTATTCTTAGTTCACCCTACTCTGAAACTACCCTCAATCTTTGTGTTCTAGCTAGATTCTAAGATGACAGTGCTATTTAATTACCAACCTTGCTGCTAGTTATCATTGCCTTAACAATATTGTAAAGAAAGCTTTGAATTACTTAGGAATTCTGATCAAAAATAAGACCAAAAGACGTGATTTCAGGGGACTTTTGATATTGCATGCCCCACCCCACCCCCACCTTCTGAAGCAGAGCTGATAGACTCAGAATGCAGACTGACAATTTTTATTTGGACATGATCAGTTGGAATTTGTTTTGCTTGATGACAGAGGTTTGTATAAGGAGTTTTGTTTCTTGCTTTCAATGTTGAGGGAGGGGAGATAGAAGGGAGAGACTTCAGATCTTAAAATAAAATGGAAAACAAATTGTCATTGACACAATTAAAGAAGGCCCATCCCCAAATAAAGTAGCATTATTTTTAGAACTTTTAATGTAGAAGCTGGGAGATGCTTAAAAGTTAAAAGTTTTCCCAGCTGAATAAATCCTCCCTGGGCTCCTTGCGACATTTACCTATAGCCAGGGTTTATTTGCATTTGCTTTTCTCTATTTGCAAATTCTATTTCTGTCTGTAAAAAAGGAAGTAGATGTGATGATGTAACAAGACATTGATAAATTTGTTTTAATACTTACCATGGAAGAAGTGGTTTTAGGGGCAAAGACTTTATGGTACTGAATGATTTTTTTCTCTCTCATTTATTTTATTTTTAATTTATGGAATAAAACAAACATTCCCATAACAAAGTATAATAAAAAAGATAGTTGCAAAAAAAGATGAAACTGCAAATCTTCTATGTGCAACTTTTTATTTTATTGTAAATTTATAATTATTTGTGCCTCCTCTGTAACATTCTTAGTGCCATTCTAGTTCAGGACTCTTATGTGACTTAATCTATTAAAGAAAGATGGTCTTGGTCTTTTTCCTGATGCACAAGTCTGATCATACTTCTGTATTGATCATGTTTCTCCCTTCAATCTTCATTGCTGAATCCATACTCATTAGTTTGATATTCAAGGCCCTCTGTGCTCTAGTACCAACATATCTTTTAACAATATTTTCTCCTGTGACTCCTTCTCATATTTATCAATATATTCCAGTCATACCTGGCTGATTTTTTTTTATCTAAGTAAGCTTGGTATTTCCCCCTACAGGTTGGCTTATTCTATTTTCTCTGCCGTAGAAGACCCCCCCCCCCCATATAACTGGTTGAGCTCTCATCTGCTAAAGTTTAGTTCAAGTAGTATATCTTCTACAAAATCTTCCTTTCTACCCTCATCCTTTTTCTAAACAAGAAAGAATATTTTTCTCTTCTGAACTCTCATTTAACTTTATTTGGATCTCTCTTAGTGCATTTTATTCTACCTTGTATTATGTATTTGTATTTGAATGCTTATCTTTTTTAAGTTATACATGTATAACTATGTTGAACATATATCCATATTAATCATGTTGTGAAAGAAGAATCGAATCAAAAAGGAGGAAAAACCATAATATATAAAGCAAACTTTAAAAATGGAAAATAGCAAACTTTGTTCTGCATTGAATGAATATCTAACTTCCTCTTATCATAATTTTAGTTCAATTGTAGTTTTTGTACTCCCTCCCCTTCCTTCTCCAGTTTATATAGATAAAGAAATGAGGTCCAAGGATGGCAAATGCTTTGTCCAAGGTCACACGGGTATAAGCATCAGAGATGGGTTTTTAACCCAGATAGTATGATCCACTGTACCTCACTATCTCAGTTATGAACCCCTAAATAAGTAGTGGTAAAGATCAACATCATCATAAGAATATAAAATAAGTCAAATTTAAATATCTCTGAGAAGTTTCTAAACTTTATGTGAGGTAGGCGGTGAAAGAATTAGGTCTCTCCACATTTTACTAAAAGAAAAATTGAGGCTATTTGCCAAGAACTCCCTCTTCTTCCCTCTTCATCTTATCACTCAGGCATCTTCTCCCACTATCTCCTCCTTCATTCTGGTCTGACTCAAAGAGGGAACCCTTCTCTTTGCCAAAGTCAACTCCTTTACATGCCTTCTAGATTGCTCCTCCTAGAATGTGAATGTAGTCATCTCTTCTCTCTCCCCTTTAATGTAAAAATCTCCTTCCCTGCTGTCTACATATACTCCTATTTCTCCACCACCCTTAAAAAACATCCTCACTTGGTCTTGCCATCCCCTCAAGTTATCATCCTTTATCTCTTCCTCTTACTAAACAAAATGCCACCATTCTCTCCTCTCCCTTTTAAACCCTTTGCATTACTGGTTTCTGACCTCATCAATTAACTGGAAGTGCTTTCCCCCAAATTTCCATCAATCTCAATTATCCAAATCTCTGTTATAGACTTTTATATGATACTGTTGGTTGCCTTCTCCCAGATAACTCTATCCTTTTTAGGTTTTTCTTGACCCTGTTTTCTCTGGGTTCTCTCCTCTTACTATACAGACTACTCTCCTTTGCTGATTTTTCATATGATGATGATGTTTGTACTTCATTCTTAATGAAGACCATGACAAGGACATGAATTGGATTTGAGTGAGGGGGTCATACTATATCACCAGATTCACTTTCTTCTTCAGAGTCATCTGGATTCAGTGGCCAGGTATGGATCAGGAGGACTGGAGATGGCCCTGAATGCCAGGCAATCAGGGTTAAGTGACTTGCCCAGGGTCACACAGCTAGTATGTGGTCAAGTGTCTAAGATCAGTTTTGGACTCAGGTCCTTCTGACTCCAGGGCTGGTACTCTGTCCACACTGCTCAGTAACCAAGAGTGTTTCCCAGGACTCCATCCTGGATCTTTTCTTTTCTCTCTGTGCTATATCACTTAATGACCTCATGAGCAGTTGTCTCTGTTCAACTCTAGACTCTCACTCTCTTCTGAGATCCAGGCTCACATCATCAGTTTCCTTTTTTTAGACATCTCAAATTTAGGATGTTCGAAACAGAACCCATTATCTTCATCCCCCAAACTGCCTGTCTTCTGAACTTTCCTCATGAAGAAGGTACCACCATCTAAGCCTCCATTTTACCCAGGCTTGTAACCTTGGTTACATTCATTCCACATATCCAGTCTTTTGCCAAAACTTGTGGTTTTCTGCCTTTATCACATCTCTCTTATATACTTCTGATGTCTTGCTCCTAGTTTGAGCCCATATTACCTGTTTCTGCCTTTTCTCTAGCACAGTTTGGCCAATAGTAACTTTTAATTAATGCTTATCAACTGATTTATTTTACATATGAGGCATTAATTGGAGACTCAGAGAGATTAAATGACTTTACCAGAGTTACACAGCTTGTAAATGTCATTTGGAACCATGTCTTTCATCTTTTAGCTCCCAAAGTCATAGGAAGCCTTTTATGTAATAGGTGTTCCATAAATCTAGACTACTTAGAGTCATCAACATTTTTTATTTTTGTATGTTTCTTTCAATTACAGTAGAATAGGAGTTGCATTTCTTGCATACTTTTTCTGTGTAATTTTTATTTTATTTATACCAAACTTTTTTTTTTTTTTTTTTTTGCAAGGCAAACGGCATTAAGTGGCTTGCCCAAGGCCACACAGCTAGGTAATTATTGTCTGAGACTGGATTTGAACCCAGGTACTCCTAACTCCAAGGCTGGTGCTCTATCCACTGCGCCACCTAGCCGCCCCTTATACCAAACTTTTATACTACATTTTGACTTATACTGTATTTTATTTATGTTATACTGTATTTTTCTTAAAATTATTTAAAACAGTGGGGTTAAGTGATTTGCCCAAGGTCACACAGCTAGGTAATTATTAAGTGTCTGAGGTCTGATTTGAACTCAGGTCTTCCTGACTCCAGGGCCCGTGCTCTATCCACTGTGCCACCTAGCTGTCCCCTATATTTTTATTTATACTATACTGTGTTTTGGTTTTATACTATATTTTATTTATATTATATGATATGTATTTTGATTTAGTCTATATTTTAATGATACTTTATTTTATTCACACTATACCATTGCTGCTGAGCTTCTCAAAGATAGAATGGTAGATTTGGTTCAAATCTACTTTGGTTCAAATCTGGCATCTAATACTTCCTAACCTACTCTGATTGGGGCAAGTCCTATCACTTGTAAAATGGGGATAATACCTATAATACCAACCTTATTGGATTGTTATGAGGCTCAAGTGAAATAACATATGTCAAAACATTTTTTAAACCCTTCGAAGAACTGTGTCAGAGACAGTAAAATGTACGTGTGCCCAAGAAAAATGGGAAGGGTGACTAGGTTCTCCCTACTATCTGATAGGAGAGGATGACCTCCCTATCCCCCCAAACTGATCTGTCACTCAAGATGGAGGAAGGGAGGCGGAATTACCAGAAGCACTCCTGGATTATTTCTTCTGCAGATTTGAGTTTTGGATTCAAGCACTCCTTTGCTTTGCCTAGCCTTGTTTAATGTAGCTGAGCAGAGGTCATTAAGGAAGTCTTTGAATTTATTTCAATGACTGGTCATTGTTTTAAAGTGTCTGTTTATTAAACACTGAGTTAACTTTGAGTTGGCCAAAGGGTAGAACAGGATATGATTCCAGGCTAGAATAAATGGCGGGCCACCCAATGGGAAGGACTATAAGGAGAGTTGGCCTTTGCAACTAGATGATCAAAGGCATTGATATTTTTAGCCTTAGTCCCTCTTCCATCTGGCTCCTATTTACCTTTCCTTGCTGTATTTGAGCTATTCCCTTTCACCCACTCTGTATTTCATTTAATCTGGACTAGTAACTGTTTTCCCTACTCAACAAATCTTCCCTTGCCCTTATGCATTTGTAGGCTATCTCATCTCTGGAAGTCACTCCTTTTTTATTCATCAGCATCTTTATCTTCCCTTATGGCAAAACTGCCACCTTTTTCCTTTTCCCTATTGAAAAGCTTCTCTCATCAAACATTTTCAGAGGACTTGGACCTTAGTATTCCTCTTGTAATATATTGATCAGGATAATTGTCATATTCCTTCTAATAAAATGTTAGCTGCTAGAAGGCAAGGACTACATCATTTTTACTTCTATATTCCCAGGAATAAGGTATAGTGCCATATACAGTAGATGACTTAAAAAGTATGTGTTAAAACTGTGACTAATATGGAAATAAGCTTTATGTAATTGCTCACGTGTAACCTATATCAAATTACCTACCATTTTTAGAAAAGGGGAGGGACGGAGGGAGGAGAATTTGGAACTTAAAACTTTGTAAAAATGAATGCTTAAAATTGTTTTGACATGTAATTGGGAGAAAAATAAAATACTATTAAAACAAAAAAAATAGTGTTAAATTGAATTGAATATTAAGAAATCAAAAAGACTACTAGAGACTAAGAACCACTTCAGAGCATTAAAAATAACTTGAAGAATAAGAATCCTTGGACTGTGATCTATTCAAAAGTAAGAAGATAGGATTGCTACTAGGTCTTTGTTTTTTCAATTAAAAAGTTATTTTATTCTTAGCTTATGAAATAAAACATTTCCATAACATAATATAATAGCAGAAAGATGATTTCATATTAAACTACAAATCTATTATTTATAGCTTGCTATTTCTTATATAATAAAATTTCCTATAGCCTTAATTTTTCTTTCTTCTTCTTCTCTAGGCTTTGCATATAATAAATACTTAATAAATGTTTATTGATAGATTGAAATCATCAAGGATTCCAGTATTGATAAATATAAATATACATGTTTATTGATTTATTGCTTGATGGAAATCTCCAAGGAATGCAATATTGCTAAATAAAAATAGGCAGATTATTAATACCACTAATACTAAAGATAGTTTCTGGCAAATATGAAGGACTGCACATTTTAGTGGATTCATACCTATAAGGATTTGTTGTGAGCAGGCATAGTTCAAGGGATAGTTGGTTCATGTACTAGGGATAATGTGTACCTCTGAAGGTCATCATTGAGGAAACCCAGCAAAAAAGGGAGAACAGAATGTCACTATGAATATGCTTCTGAGATTAAATATTTTATTACATCCTTCAAAAGATCTAAAATGAGATAATGTGTAGAAATGTGAGGGCCTGCTAATCAGACTTAGCCTTGATTAGAACAATAATAACAACTCAACACGTTTACTATAGATTTGAGGTGGATTTGATGCTCTCTTTGGGTGGCAAAGTCCTTAGAACATGAGGTCTGGAATCAGAAAGACTCATGTTGTTCTAGCTGTGTGACCTTGGGCAAGTCATTTAACCATTTTCCTCAAATTTCCTCATCTATAAAATGAGCTGGAGAAGGAACTGGCAAACCTCTACAGTATGTCTGCCCAGAAAACCCAGTTGGGGACAGAGTTTGAGCACGACTGAAAATGACTGAACATCAACAAAACTTGTATTTTATCAAGTAGTGTAAGGTGGGGAGTAGGAGTTTTTAGTTTTTGAACATACAGAGGACAAGCTTTAGTTGAAATGAAACAGTAAATGTGTCCTGCGTGTGAGCTAGTTGAGAGCAAAGACTGTCTTTTGCATTTATTTCATTGTATTTGCATCTCATTTTTTTTCCCACTTGTCTGTGGGAAATTTAAAATGAAATTCACAACTTACAGGATTGACACAAAAATATACTTGCAGATATGTGACTGGAACATGTCTATGATTAACTTACAAGTGTTTATGTGGATGTATGTATTGCGGTAGAGTGGGAAGAACATTGGCTTTGAAGCAAAGAGATCTGACTTGAGGTCTAACTACCAGTTACTAGCTCTGGAACTTTAGGAGAATGGTGTGGTTTTGTTGAACCCAGTAAAATGAATTTAATACATGTAGAACTATCCTTTATCTCCCCCCCTCCCCCATAGAAGCTCCTTGAGGGCAGAGATTTTCTTTTTGATATTTGTATCTTCAGGACCCAGTAAAGTACTTAGTACATAGTAAACATTTAGGTTTTGTTTTTTTTTGCAAGGCAAATGGGGTTAAGTGGCTTGCCCAAGGCCACAGAGCTAAGGCAATTATTAAGTGTCTGAGACCGGATTTGAACCCAGGTACTCCTGACTCCAGGGCTGGTACTTTATCCACTACGCCACGTAGCTGCCCCATAGTAAACATTTAATAAAAGTTTTTTGAGTGATTGATGATGCTGTGGATTGAACACTGGATCCTGTTCCAGGAAGGCAAGTTCAGATTCAGCCTCAGACTTTGGGCATGTCACTTCATCTCTGTTTGCTTCAGTTTTTTCTCAACTGAATAATGGGCACCTACTTCCTAGGATTATTGTGATGATCAAATGAAGCAATTTTTGTAAAGTATGCTTAGCACAATGCATAATAAATGTTTCCTTCCTTCCTTCCTTCCTTCCTTCCTTCCTTCCTTCCTTCCTTCCTTCCTTCCTTCCTTCCTTCCTATCCTGAACTTAACCCATTTACCTCAGTTTTTTAATCTGTAAAAATGGACATCAAAAGCAAGACTAGGGGAAAAATTGTATAATTCAAAATAAATAAAATCTTTTTTTTATGAAAAAAATGGACATCAAAATAGCACCTACTTCCTAAGGTTGTGAGAATAAAATAAGAATATATATTTTAAAGTACTTTGCAAAACCTTAAAAAGCTACAGAAGTGTTAGCTTTTATATTACTATTACTGCCTTAAATGAGCTGTTCTGAGGATCAAATAAAACCACCTAGATGAGCTTTTTATGCACTATGAATTCTAAACAAAATTGAGCAGTTATTTTTGCATTTAGACCCAGTATTTGGGCAAGTGGAGGAATTGAGTAGCAGATGTGCCTGGAGCCAGGATGGTCTGATCTTTATAATGGAAGAGGTTAATCTTGAACAGTTTTGAAGGCACATAGAGAAATGATTCAGCAGAGAAGAAACAGGAACACTGTGGATAAGGAAATGAGCCTATTACACTGTGATACAGTAGAATGAATGCTGATTCGGTGTCAGAGAACCTGGCTCACCACCAGTTGGAGCTCAGGCAAATCCCTTTGGGCCTCAGTTTCTACATCTGAAGGGGATGGACTCAATGATCTCCTGAGGCCTCTTCAAGTCAAAATCTGTAATCCTATTATCATTTAATCCTTAAACAGATACAGTTTTTATATCTGGATATATATGCATGTGTTGTGGAGGAAAATATCTGGTTTTCCCTCCTGAGACATCAAGAAAGATTTCTTGAAAAACATGGGCCTTGAAGAATTCCTGAGACCAAAAGAGGGTTCCATTCTCCTGGTCCACTGGCCTGCTTTTAGGCAGACAAATAAGTAAACCATATTGACCAGGTGGCAGCCTCTTTTCTAAATGGTCTGCACTGACCGAGACGGTATATAATCTCCTTCAGAGATTTTCCTGCTATCACCTTGATGGATGAGAAGGTCTGTAAATAAAACATAGATAGTTCTGTTTAAACTTACTTGTCCTTGTATGATTTTTCTAGAACATAGAGAGTAACTAGTCATTATCCTTCCCTTTCTTTATATACCTATTACATATATATATATATATATATATATATATATATATATATGATGCATGTATATGTTTTATGATAACAGGCAAGTTAATCCTAATTTTTCCTATCCAAGACCAGCAACTTCGGTGCACCATAACCTTTCCTTTCTCTCCCCACATTTTCCTAGAGTATTTTGGTGCTCTCCTTGTCCCTATGACATGATTTTTTTAGTATACCTATTTTGTTTACCTATCCTTTCTCTAGACCTCTCATTCTTTAACTCCCACTGAAGGTCTTTGGGAGAATTTTTTTTAATGTTTTTATCTCTAGCTACTGGTGTTATACCTTTCATATACTAGATGCTTAATAAATGTTTATTGAATTGAATTACTTTAAAAAATTCCTTCCTTCCTTCCTTTGGAATTGGGGTATCATCGTGAAGGATTTAGGGATTCCCTCTAGGGATTCCCTTTCCTATTTTATTTTGGGCAGTCCTTGTTCAGTCTTCCTGTTGATCCTGCAAGGGGTCTATCCAGTGTTCTGGAGGTCTTCATTTAGGTTTCTTGATATTTCCTAGACATCAGTGGAGCAGTCTATCAGTTATCCTTCCTTTCTGCCATTATTATACCCTTCTTGCAAGAGGTAGAAATTGCAAAGAGGCAAATTTAAGTTTCTTGTAGGATGAAACTCACTAGTAACTGAGTTGTCCCAGCGTAGAATGGGTATACAGTTCCTGCCCAATTCAGGTCTTCATGCAAAGGTGGGTTGGCCAAAACCTTGGACTTGGAGTTAGAAATGTGTTCAAATCTTGACTAGATGTGTGATCCTGGGCAAAATAACTTGTTCTTGCTCATTCTTAGCTTCCTCTTCTGTAAAATTGGAATAATATTTTAAAACCTATCTCAGAATTGTGAAGATCAATTAAGAAAATGTATATATGCAAACCTTAAAGCAGTGTATAAATGTTAGCTGCTGTGTTGAATGGGAGAATTCTTGTTTAGCTGGGTATTGGCTTAGATAATTACCTAGATCCTTTCCAGTTCTATGATGATTTAATTTCTAAAAAATTTTATTTTCAATTTATTAAATAAAACATAACATGATATAGTAAAAAAGATGATTATATATGAAACTGAAAATTTAATGTGTACAACTTGCTATTCTTTTTAAAATATACAATAAAATATACAATAAAATATACAAAAAAAAAGAATGAAGGATGGAGGGCAGCTAGGTGGTGCAGTGGATGTAGAGCACCAGCCCTGGATCAGGAGATCTGAATTCAAATCTGGTCTCAGACACTTAAATAATTACCTAGCTGTGTGACCTTGGGCAAGTCTAAGTCCCTTAATCCTATTGCCTTTCAAAAAAAATACACAATAAAGTTACTATGTAAATTTATCCCCCCCATGGCTCTGTGTGTTTGTGTGTGTGTGTGTGTGTGTGTGTGTGTGTGTGTGTATTATTTGGTACATACTTTTTTTTTTTTAGGTTTTTTGCAAGGCAAATGGGGTTAAGTGGCTTGCCCAAGGCCACACAGTTAGGTAATTATTAAGTGTCTGAGACCCGATTTGAACCCAGGTACTCCTGACTCCAGGGCCAGTGCTTTATCCACTATGCCACCTAGCCCCCCCTGGTACATACTTATCAGGTTTTTTTTTTCTGAATGCAGATTGCATCTCTCTTCATTATGATTTAATACTTAAGAAGATTTGGATTTCTTTGTTTAGAAGGTGCCATGCAAAGTTAGGATACAGTCATACATTCAGATGACTCAGAACATCCAGGATTAAACATTCTGTAGATTCCTAACTCTGCCACTTAATGTTCAGAAGGTATTCCATTAGTTTTTTATTGTGGCTGACAAAGCACTTCATAGGAGATAGAAAAGTATTAAGATGAACCTAATAAGATTCCACCTCCAATCTTACTCTACTCATATTTTCCTTTTTTTGTTATTATTTTGAGAAATCCCACCCTTCATCTTTCTCCCTCTTCTCCTTTTGAGTTTATGAGGCAGAATTAAGTAAAACTAGGTAAAGGGGGTCCTAAGCTTTGGGATGGGAGGAAGATTAATGAAATCTGAGCATTTTAAATCATAAAACAGATTTCTTCTGAGCCTTCAGTTGTGAAATCATTTAAAAATAACTTTGTCTCCAGAATGATATCGTTAAATACTTGGAATGGATGACTTGGGTGATGCCAGACAGAGTGAGAGCATCGGTACTAGGGATTAGGTTAAAAAAAGACCTAGTGAGTTTTAAGACTGATTATATTAAAAGAAAAGTACTGAGCTTTGATGAAGCAGTAAAGATTTAATGATATATGTTAAGCAACATGTTAGGCAGTATAAAATAAGAAAAATAAGAGTCTGTGACCAGTGATCCATGATGGGGTGGGGAAGAAGGCTAAGAGGAACATAGATGGAGAGCTGCAAAGAAAACTTGGTTATTTAGGCTTTTATAGGTAAAGAAATTGAGGACCAGAGAGAGAGAGGAAGCAGTTTGTCTGAGAACACCCAGATGCTAGTAGTGGGTAGAGCTAGAATTTGAATTCAGATCTTCTAGCTCCAATCTAGGTTCATGATACCATGATGCTTTTTCATTCAAACTCAGGTCCTCTTTCTAAGAAGAGAAGGTCAAAGAGTGGGATATCTTGAAATGACACTAAAATAAGAAAATATTAGGACAATGAGATTGAGGTTGGAAATTTATGAGGATTATCACAGCATTTTTCTCTCTTCTATGAGGTTTCTTGTCTGCAATGGTAATAACCAATACAATGTCTTCTGATAATAAGTAGCTGAGTTTAGAATTGAGGAGTATTATAGTGGGAAGGGATCTTTGAGATTATTTAGTGCAACTGTGTGTTGTTTTTTTTCTTTTCTTCAGACAATACTGAGGCCTAGTGGTCAAGTGATTTGTCCAACATTGCAAAACTGAACCCAGACCATTCAGGGTGCTTTCTGAGATTATTATTATTATGTTAGCTGTTATTTTTATTATTAGTGAACCCAGATTTTCTGGACTGTAAAGTCAACTCTATGCTGCCTCTTTAAACAATGAAAACTTCAAGAATCTCTCTTTTTTTCCCCCTCTCTCTTTCCTCTCTTTAACTAGAAAGCTAACTGTGGAATACTTTGAGAAGCTCTGTCCTAGTTGACAGATCTCATGAGTTAGGCAAAAGTGTAAACAAATGTAGAAGATTAAATGTTCATTGAAACAGTGCCTAAAAGTTTGGCTTTTTCCTTACCTTCCTTTTAGAAGAAAGTTTTTTTTTTCTTTAAGTGAGGTAGTTTGGAGGAGGCCTTGAGTGCTTTGGGATGGGAGTGATTTGTATTGCTTTGTTTTATAGTTACATGGTTGGTATGTTAGGGATGCAAGTGTGCAGGAGACATGGTGTTGGATTGGGAATCAGAGGGCCTGCTTCTTGGCACCTCTCCTTCCCTTTCCTCATCTTTAGGTGAGGGGGGTTAGACTAGACTGACCTCTTGAATTCTCTTCCAACTCAACATCCATTACCTGGAATTGTAAGCTTGCTTCATTTCCTTGGAACTGAAGGGAATCATGGGTCATACCAGGTCAGGTCAGGAATTGTGGGCCAAGAAAATAAGTTTGTTAATGAAGAAATTTGCTCTAATGGTTAGTAAATACAGTTCTACATATAGAAGATAAGAAGCTGAAAGATCGTCCTATCTTTAGATGTTGAAGAGAATCTAGGAAAATCTAGGAAATTGAGTATGGATTTGAAGAGTGAAGTATGATCTTCAAAGAAGCTTCCATGAAAGGGGATGGGATCCCCAGTCTCAGTTTTAAAAATGGGTTGAGAAAAGTCAGATATTCTGATGTTGTTGTTCTACCTTGGATACCTGGCATACCTCTTTTGTCTGTTATCACTCAGAGGAAGGACATCTACATATTTGGGGGAAAACTGATCAGGCTTAAAATCAGATTGGATAATTCCATGGAATCCTGCAGTTTGTTTTTCTCTACTACTAAATAAACATGATTAAAGTGTCTCTCTTCTTTTTCTTTGATGGATTGAGCATGAAAGCTAATCATGTTAGAGAAAGGGACAAGACAGACTATAGATGGGCTAGGTGGCGTAGTGGATAAAGCACCGGCCTTGGAGTCAGGAGTACCTGGGTTCAAATCCGGTCTCAGACACTTAACAATTACCTAGCTGTGTGGCCTTGGGCAAGCCACTTAACCCCATTTGCCTTGCAAAAACCTAAAAAAAAAAAAGACTATAGATTACAAAGTGGCCTGGAATCAGGAAAGCTGAAATTTCACCTGGAAGTTGGTCACCTTCCTGATAGCCAGTGTAGCTTCAGAAAGGGTAGAGGAACAGCCAATATGGTTTGCTGCCTGACAACTTCAGGAAAAATGCCAGGAATAGAATAGACATTTGTAGATTTGGCCAAGGTCTTTGATACTGTCAGTTGCGAAGTTTTATGGAAAATTATGTCAAAATTTGGTTGCCCAGAAAAGTTCATCAGCATTGTACATCAGCTTCATGACGGCACAAATGCCTGGGTCCTGGATAGCAGATGTTGCTCTTGAGATTTCCCAGTCACCAGTGGAGTAAAACTAGGCTGTGTCCTTGCTCCCATGCTTTTAGCAGGATGTTTTCAGCCTTGTTATCAATTGCCTTCAATGAGGATGAACATGGCCTCAAGGTCAGCTACTGCACTGATGGCAAATTCTTCAATTTGAAAAGGCTACAGGCCAAGACCAAAGTGGAGGGAGTGTTGGTGGTTGGTCTTCTGTTTGCAGATGGTTGTGCACTCAGTGTAGCCTCTGAAGCTGAGATGCAACAGATGGAGTTTCTGCTGCCTGTGCTAATTTTGGTCGAACAATTATCACCAAGAAAACCCAGGTGCCCCATCAGCTAGCACCACACCATCCATATGTGGAACCATCAATTACAGTAAATGGAGAAGTTCTGAGTACTGTGGACAAGTTCACTTGTCTTTTCCAAGGAGGTTCTCATTAACAATGAGGTTAACACTTGCATTCCCAGAGCTAGCTCAGTATTTGGGTGGCTCCAAAAGAAAGTTGGGGAGAGAAGAGGTATTAGACTGACTACCAAACTAAAGGTCTACAAAGCTGTTGTGCTGACCTTATTGCTATATGCTTGTGAAACCTGGACAGTCTATCAGCACCATGTTGGGAAACTGAATGCAAACAAATATAGACAAAGCAAGTTATGGGCAGGATATAGAAGATAATTAACAGAGGGAAGAAACTTGAATCTTGGATAAATGGAAGATAATTAACAGATGGAAGAGACTTGAATCTAGGAGACTTACTGTATGACCATGGGCAAGTCACATTATTGCTGTCTGCCTCACTTTTCTCATCTTCATCTGTGTCAGGATCCAATGGGATAGTGTTTGTGAAGCTCTTTGTAGACATTAAAGCATTTTATCAATGCTGTTGTTATTTTGTTGATTAGTTATCATGTCTGACTCTGACCCCATTTGGGGCTTTCTTAACAAAGATACTGGAGTAGTTTACCATTTCCTTCTCTAGCTCATTTGACAGATGAAGAAACTGAGGCAAACAAGGTGATGTGACTTGTCCAGGGTCATTCAGTTAATTATTGACTGAGGCCTGATTTGAATTCTGGTCCTCATGTCTCCAGGGCTGGTATTCTTATTATCTACTATATCAATGTTCTTCTTTTTCCTTTTTTTGTTTTTAAAGAGTTAAGTTGTTAAGAGTCACAAATTGAAGACTATTTTGAGGGTAGAAGAGACTTAAAGGACATTTTGTTTACAAAATCTTCCTTTATTTGGAAATTGCTTACTAAGGTCACTATCTCATTGATGGACAAGTCTAATTAATGGGTTCTGGTAGGAGAATGAAAGGCCAGGAATGCTACTAATGATAGGTGGGATTACATCATTCCTTTCATTTCGGGATTTCAGTAGTCTTTCACAAGCTGTTTTTTATGGTAAAAGATAGGGTGGGGAAACTCTGTCAGTGACAGGGTGATGATAGACCTTATGGAAACCTGATGTCAATCCTACCTTCTTGTGAAAGCATCCACTGAGTGCAAACATGGAGGAAATAAATAAGGGTAGGTCTCTGTTTGGGGTCATCAGCTCTTTTATAAGGAGAAAACTTTTTCCATTCCTTAAACTCTAAAATCAAGTCAACTTGCATTTATTAAGCACCTACTGCATACCAAGCTCTGTTAAACACTGGGGATATAAAGAAAGGCAAAAAGACATGCCCTCATGGCAGGAGCTCAGCAACTAATGATGGAGACAGCCTGCAAACAACTCTATACAAGCAAGATAAATTTGGATACTGTCAGAGGAAGGCATCCAGTAAGATTTAGGACTGAGAAAGACTTCTTGTATAAGGTGGGACTTTAGGTGAGATTAAGTGAAATCGGAAAGTAGGAGGCAGAGATGAAGAAGGAGGACATTTTATGAAAAATACTCAGAGGTGGAGCATTGTGTTCAAGGATCAACAAGGCAGCAGATGCCATGATATTACAGCTTATAGTGGAGGTGGGTGAGGAAGATGTAAGAAGACTGGAAAAATGGTGGTGGGAGGAACAGGTTATAGAGGACTTTGAAACTCAAACAGATGAATTTATGGTTGATTCTGAGGGTTATGGTTGTTCTTCATTCTCAAAGTGATACCACCACAGCAGGGTCAAGGTACAGTGTGTCCAACTGGCTGATAAGACCAATACAAGCTCTGAAGGCTCTACCGAAGGTCAGACCCAAATAGTCCATATAAACACTTGTAGTAGAGGTGCCTCTAAATTGTGATCTCATGTTTCTTTTGAGCTATTGCAGTTCTTCTTTGCCCATAGAGCCCCAGGCCTTTCTTCTTTTACGTGGGCCCATCTTGCTGGATGGTCCCATGCTAGCATGTCCCATGTCTTACCATTGCTTCCAGAGTTCTTCAGAGAGATCATGAAATTGTCCTTGTATCCCTTCTTCTGACCTAATAACTGAGCATTTCCTTGTGTGAGTTCTCCATAAAATAGTTCTTTAGGCAGATACATTTTTGGGATTCAAACAACATGGTTAGTCCACTGGAGTTCATTGAATAAGGAAGTTATATGGTCCGACTGATATTATAGGAAGATCAATATGATGGAGTAGGGAGATTTGAAGTAGGGATACCATCTGTGGAATTTTTGGAATAATCCAGATGTGAGGTGATGGGTTAGTAATCAAGTCAGAGAAGAAAATGGGCGATATAAACAAGAGATGTCAAGGTGGAAACTACAGGACTGCATATGGGGATCAAGAGATGGGGGGGAGGTGTCAAGGATAAGGATGGCATCCAAGATGTGAGCTTGGATGAAAAGAAGGATGAGGAAGAAAAGGGAAAATGTCCCTGTTGACTATTATTTTGAAAATTCTGACAAATCTTGAAGTGGTGGTGGGAGGGGTGCAGCTTCCTAGGCAAGAATGAGAGGACTAGGTGGTCCAGAGCACAGAGCATTTGGAGTCTAGAACACCTGAATCCATACGCACCCTCAGACACTAGCTCTGTGACCATGGGACTGTTGTAGTTCTCCCTGTTCTGTAAAATGGGAATAATAGCATCTCCCCTCCTAGGGTTATTGTGAGGATCAGGTAAGATCCTACATCTTGAGGGCTTTGTGAATATGAAAGTGTTATATAAATGTGATGGGATGATGGTAATGATTTACCAGAAGAGTCTGATAGATTTGTTTCAGGGGCCCTAGATTAGGAAATCTCTGTTCTAGAAGAGTGAAAGATTGCCTAATTCTGAGCAATCTCAAAAGCCAGTCTCAAAGAAAGGGAGTATGTTATAAATGGAAAGAATGTTTGGATTTTCAGTTGAAAGATTGGGATTTTTATTTACTCAATCACTTGCTAGCCTGTAGAAGATTAGTTCATTTTTGAGTTCCCATTTTCTCTTTCATAAAAATAGGAGTAGCTAGGGGCAGCTTGGTGGACAGATGAATGCTGGACCTAGAAGTCAGGAAGCTTCAACTTCCTGAGTTCAGATCTGGCCTCAGTCACTAGCCTTTGTGACCCTGAGCAAGGCACTTAACCCTGTTTAATCTTAGTTTCCTTGCCTGTCAAGTGTTCTGGAGAAGGAGATGGCAAACTACTCCAGGATCGTTGCCAAGAAAACTCTGCAGAGGGGTCCCAAAGAGTCAGACAAGAGTGAAACCACTTAATAGCAACTGCAGAAATAAAAGTTACACATATATAACTATATCAGATTACTAATTGTCACAAGGGGAAGGGGACAGAGAAAAATGTGGAACTCAAAATCTTACTAAAAATGAAAGTTGAAAACAATGTTTGCTTATAGTTGGAATAATAAACAAATAAATTTAAATTTAAAAAAATAATAGTTGAAAAAATGCTGAGTTTGGTGGAGTCAGAAGCTGAATTCAGGTCCTGGATGTGTTCCTTGGTAGCTTTGTGGCTTTGGACAAGTCTCTTTATTTCTCTGGGTGTCAGTTTCCTCATCTGTAAAATGTCAAGGTTTCATCTCTAAATCTGTGTTTATTTGATCCTGGTCATGCCGTGTATTTCCCTGGGCTCTTGTAAACTTTTAAGTGCTTATATAAATGAGTTATTATGAAAGTCTTTTGGGTCTTTTCCAGAGCTTTTGACTTGAGGGCTTAGGGCTGGTTTTTTTTTTTTTATGACTAGGGGCAGGGCTCCTGGTTTTATCTGTGTGGTAACTCTGGGAAGCCCCCAGAACTTTTATAGGCTGTCCAGACTCCTGTGGACCTCGGTAATGTTAAAGGGTGAGGGCGTGGACTGAGACCTGAAGGTCTGAGTGAGGAGCTGAATTGGCTTCTGGGCATGTTCATTTTTTCTGTCTTACTAACTTATTGTTCCAAGCTGTGCCTGCTGTAGTGGGAATATCACTGACCAGGCAAGACCTAGAGGATTCTGTTGTAGACAGACCTTTGTAAGAAATGTCACCAGTGGGGCAGCTGGGTGACACAGTGGATAGCACCAGTGCTGGAGTCAGGAGGATCTGAGTTCAAATTTGACCTCAGACACTTAATTTTACCTAGCTATGTGACTTTGGGCAAGTCATAAGTCACTTAACCCCACTGCCTCACAAAAACCAAAACAAAAAAAAAGCAAAAAAAAAGAAAAGAAAAGAAAGAAATACCACTAAAGAGTATCTCCTTCATCCCTTAGCTGGGGTTGAAGACAGATGGCCTACCCTTGCCTCCAGAGACTCAATTTGTTTTGGAATTTTAGGCAATTAAGCAAGATGAGGTTTGGGGAGGATGAGGTAGTTGGCAGAGAGGCAGAGCCTTTATTAAGCACTTACTGAATTCCAGTAACTAGGTTAAGTGCTGAGAAGACAAATGCTACCAAAAAGCACCTGGATTTGAACTTGAGTCCCCTGTAAAGCTGGGTTCCTTATAGCACTCTTGAACTGAGCTTAAGGAAGGAGTTGTAATGCATTCTAGGGTTATGAAAGATTTCAACAGAGGACCCCACTGTGAAGTTCAACAAAGAAAATTAAAATCTGTTTCAAAACTCTCTTAGACAGACCCAAATCAAGAAAAATAAAACTCAACACTGAGCCCCTCAAGTCTGCCAAGTCTACAGTTATGAGGCCAAAGGACAGGAATCTATTTCCCCTAAGATTCACTCAACCTCTCTGTTGGCAAATGCTGTTGAGATTGGGGGCCTCCCTGGAAGTTCACCGAAAGGAGAGCTTAAGTCGGTGGCATGTGGCCCAGTGGGGATTTTGGGAGTGGGCAAGGATTTTTTAGTAAAGTGTAAGATGAAAACCACATTTAATGTTTTCTTCAAATCAAGTTACTTTTTCTTTGGACATCTTTTATAAAAATTAAAGATGAAATGTCAGTAAATTGTTTAACGTGTATTTTTTTTCTAAATAGGCAGGACTGTATTTACCATTCCTCCTGGGAACTATTTTTTTCAGATTACTGCAAGTGGATTCATTCTCCCCCTTTTCTCCACAAATTAGTAAACATTTGGGGGAAAAACAGTTGAGGGTAAGATATGGCCTCTGCCCTCTCCAGAGTTTCAATTAGCAAGCCTTTATTAAGCTCATTCTTTAATTACCAAGTATTTTTTCTTTTTAAGCAACATTTATTATATGTTCTAGATACTATAAATAGCAGGTACTGCATAGACAAAAAAAGAAAAGAAAAAAGACAATTTTGCTTTTCCCCCCACATGCTTATATTCTATCAAGGGAGAAAATATGTAAATATATATGTTCACGCAAAATAGAGATCAAATAAATTAAAAGGAAATTTTTGAAGGGAAAGTACTATCAGCTGGTGGGAATGGGGGGAGGGATGAGGGAAGATCTCCTCTAGAAGCTGATGCTTGACCTGAGCTTGGGAGAAAATTAGGCATCCCTTAGAGGATGGGGTTTGGGAGGAGCAAGGGCATTTCAGGCACAATGATAGTGCATCTTCAGGAGCACTGATATGAGAGATGGAATGTCACAGGTGAGGACCAACAGGAAGGCCAGTTTAGCTGGACCACAGATTGCTCCTAGGGGCATCAAGCTAGAAAAGTAGGATGAATGGAGACAGGTGATGAGCTTCCAGCAACTTTTCTTAACTTCATAAATTTTCCTTGATAAACATCTTCAAAGATCCACATTGTTACTTAGGCACAGTCCTTCTTTGACTTTCCCTGAAATCTCTTTACAGTGGGAAAAACAATGATCCGCCCTCCCACTCATCCTTTTATCTTTTCCCTTCTGCTGCCTTCCTCTCCCACTCTGCCTTGATGAAGTTTTTGTAGTAAATCACTTTTGGTTAGAGTAAAATCTTTTCTTCCTTTTCCAAAAGGAAATTCTTATATTCTGACTTGAGTAATTGTTTTTATAACCTGGTAAATTATATGTTGCCAAAACCCATGAGGTGGGTAAGACATTCTTTGATCATCTGTCAGATATCCTAAATCTACTCCCCTTCCTCCCCTGTGTATTTTTGGGAGCATTTTTTTTGACTGAGTGGGTATTGGGTGGAGAAAAGGTGTACCCTCCCTCATTTACTGGAGAGTGGATTCCCTTTTGACTCCAGCTTCACTGACTTGGAGGATGCTCTTGGAGACAGTTGACAGAATTGCCTCAAAGAAACTTGATCTTTTCATACACATTCATTTTATTTTGTCATATTCAGTATCACTTTGATTTTATTTTGGTGTATTCAATATCAACATCTATTGCCCTGAGGGTTGACAGACAAATTGTCTGGTAAGGTGCGCCCCACCTTGATCTGACTGCTGTCAACTTACAGGGCAGTGAGCCTTCCTCAGAATAGCTTGGCTGGAAGGGGTCCAAGCTTGGGATTGGGTGAAGGAATTTCTGGGTTCTGATTGTTGCCTTGGGTAGATCATTTAATCCATTTATGGTAGTTTTCCAAACTGTTTTAAAATGATCTTTTATAGAAGAATTTTAATACTGGACTTTGTGTCCTTTAAGAGAACAGGAAGCTCTGAGACCAAATCTAACCTCTGACATCATTATTATTATTATTATTATTAGACAAATTTTCTCTTTGCTTCAGAATTTCAGCAGCCTAGCCCTGTGCTCTGGACATCAAAGGCTCCTGGTCAATATTTGTTGAATTGTTTAATTAAAGATAGAAACAGACAAGTCTGCTTTTGCCTCTAGCTGAAAAAACATTATGTCCTCTGAATTTTGACCCTAAAGTTAAACTGTCAGTGTAGTCTGTAAATGAGTAAACAAGTGAGACTGCCTTACTCCTGCTGTCCTTGAGTTGAATGAAATGAGGAGCTTATGAGATGTGGAGGCTGGATGGTCCCAGTGGAAAGGGAAATTAGATGACCTGGATTCAAATTTTGATTTGCAGGCTTACATCTGACTGATTTTGGGGACAAGCTGTTTGACTCTCCTAGGTCTCATTTCCCTTTCTGTAAAATGAGGTTGGTCTATGATGGGTTCAGAGTTCCCCTCCTAGCCTGGATTTATGGCTCCAGTTTGGGTCATGATGAGACAAGTGTGGGGTGAAAGGGTCTATGCTAAATGAGTCAACCTAATCCATTTAACTTTTAAGCACCCTAACATTCCAGAATTTGTTTTTGTTGTTGTTTTTCAGTCATTTCAGTCAGTTCATGATCCCATTTGGAATTTTCTTATAATAATAATAAAATAATTTTCTTATAATAATAATAAAATAATTAAGATATTGGAGTGGTTTGATATCTCCTCTTATTTTAAAGATAAGGAAACTGAGGCAAACAGGTTGAGGCACACAGCTAATAAGTGTCTGAGGCTGGATTTGAACTCGGACCTGGTGCACTCTCTGCACCACCTAACCTGTCCAGAATTTCAGTAGAAAACCCACAATTATTAAATATTTACTCTTGTAAGAGAGGCAGAATGATATGGTAGATAGAAAGCCAGCTGTGTGATCCTGAGAAAGTCATTTAGCCTATTTGTTAGTTCTCCCACAAGCTCTTTAAGACTGTAAGTTGCAGATTAGCAATTGCAGATTTGAATTGGTCTGAACCTGGGGTAAAAACAAACAAACCAAAAAATCCTTTGCAATCTATGTTGGAGCTACTGTTTGGGAGGGAGAGGGAGAGGGAGAGAGAGGGAGAGAGAGAGAGAGGGAGAGAGAGAGAGAGAGAGAGAGAGAGAACGAGAACACATAAAGAAAGAGTGAGTGTATGTTTGTCTGTCTTTCTGTGGGTCATAAGACCAAGATTAGAAGGGATCTTAGTGCTCATCTCATCCAAGCCCCTTATTTTATAAATGGAAGCCAAGACTCTCTTGGAGGAGTGGTATACAACATTCTTGCATATTGAGATATTGAACAGTAATACAGCAATATTTCCTTTTCCTTCCCCATATGTCTAACAAAAGATTAATGAGTGATGACTTTGTTTTGTTTTAGGGGAGCTATCCAGTTTGGGAAGATTTTATAAACAAAGCAGGAAAGCTACAGTCCCAGCTTCGGTAAGTAAAAATATATTATTTTTTTCCAGCAGAACTGATTTTTCATTGGACTGATTGGATAATTTAGGACATCATTAGAAAAGTAATTTGAATGTTGAACTATGTAGAACATGATGGAACTTAGGTTAATGCTTTGTTGTTAAGATTTTGTATATTAAAATAACCCTATCAACCACTAAGAGTCTGGTTTTCAGTAAATAAGGAACTGGATTCTAATCAAGAGACTGGTGTTTTAATCAATGGCTTGAACCATTAAATTTATAGAAAGTCACTTAAAATTCCCCATCATATGTTGAATTCTTGCTGTGTCTACTTTATAGGGTCATTAGAAAGTTCACATGAAAGTTCATATGAAATGATATAATGTAATTGTGAAAAATATAAAGATACAAGCAAGAATTAAAGGGTAAGTGATTAATAGTCTGGACTTGAAGATAGGAAGGACTTAGCTTAAAATCCTACTTCAGATGTTTATTAGCAAATCAGTTAAACTCTGAGTCTCAGTTGTAAATGGGGATTATAATATAGTTCACAGATTAGTTCTGAGACTCAAACAGAATGTTATTTTGTAAAGCACTTTTCCAACTGGAAAATGCTATATAAGTGTAATGCTATTATTATTTTATGGCAAGCTTTTTAGTGCCTTAGTATAAAATATTTATATAAATGTACATACACTTAACCTTTATTATACCATTTGATGTGAAATAGAAATGTTTATTTAAAAACTTTTCATCATTTAAATAAATTTAAAGCATTTAAAATGTGACTTTTAAAATATTTATTTCAATAATTTTCATTCACTTTCATTTTAATCACATTGGTAATTTTATTACTTTGAGTTTAGAAATATGTTTTCTTAGTGAGTCTACTTGTTAAATATTTTAGTGAATCAAAAATCTCTAAAGTGGGAGGCTTACCAGAGAGGGTGATCAGTAAGCCCTAGCCCTTTTAGCTTAGAGTGAAGGACAGGGAATAAAGAGATTCATTGTTCCATTATAGTTGAATGGAATAAGCCTGCCATACCTTCAAGTCTGACAGGCCTCTAGACAATGTTTACTAACTGCTGGATAGTTATTTGCTTAAGTAGTTTATTGCTTAAAATCTGTAAACTTGAATAAATAAATATTAAAAATAAGTCTCTGTGTAATTATATTTGTATATTTATCACTTCCTTCCTTGTTTTTGTTTCCTTCCTTCTTTTCTTCCCCCTTTCCCTTCTTCCTTCCTTCCTCCCTTCCTTCCCCCCCGGCTGGTGCTTTGTGATATGGCTAGGGGTTTGATTCGGTTCATCAGCTTTAAAGTAATGGTCTGTCTACTAGGTGCCAGGCCAGACACAGGCCAGATACTAAGACGAAAGAAAGTAGTCACACCCACAAGTAGTTTATTGAATTGGAAGGACTGAACAACAGATACACAGATAGAAAAATATAAAATATGTGTGGAGGACTTGAGGCTAGGGTTGTAGAGAGAGAATACTAATATCTGGGTATATTAGGCAAGGCCTCATGCTTGAAGAGAGTTGGGGCTTCCAAAAGGCAGAGATGAGGAAGGCTTCTTTTCCAGATGTGGGGCACAGCCTATATGGAGACATGGATACAGGAAATGGAGTTTCATTTGTAGACAGCAGCAGGTAGGTCATTTTGGTATGTAGGGTCTGTGAGGGGAGCCTCTTAGAAAATTTCAATACTAGTGATATTTTCCCCTCTAAAATGAAATTAATTATGCATATAAGTATGTTTTTTTTAATGAAGCCAGTCTTATTTTCTGAAGTCTTCCCTCCTTTAAGATAGTTGTAATTTGTGTCCTTGGTCCAACATTTGTGAGTTTTGCCAATATGTTTAAAACCTATAGGTGTTCAGTGGCCAAATATAGTTTTGGGAAATGCTGAATTAGCTGATGCTATATATCATTATTCTCCAATATTAATCATGTCAGAGACACCTAGAGCTAGAGGATACTTTCAAGATTTAGCACTAAAATCCAATTGCATTAAATTCTTGCTGAGGGCTAGGTAGGTCCTTGGATCAAAAATACAGAAAACAATTCAGTCCTTGTCTACGAGAAGCTTCTATTCTAATAGGGAAAGATACCCTATAAAGAAGAGTGGTTGGGAAGTCACAGGAATGGTGGAATCCCAGGGAGCTTTTGATGGAGTGTTAGGGTTGACTTGATGGTGGTTCCCAGAGTGGGGGACAGGGAGCAGAAGTGGCATGACCAGAATGGCTTTTGTAGAGAGCATTCTGTTTAATTGGGAGCGTAAGGCTTCATTCTCCATGAACCTCCCTCCCCCTCTCCCTCCTTTTTATTATTCTTTTTAGTTTATTTGGCAAAGATACTGTTTTGATTTGCCATTTCCTTCTCCAGTTCATTTTACAGATGAAGAAACTGAGGTAAACAGGGTTCAGTGACTTGCCCATGGTCCCAAAGCTAGGAAGTATCTAAAGCTGAATTTGAACTCCTGGAAATACTTCTTCCTACTTCCAGGCCTACTGAACCCTTCAACTGCTCCCCAATTTCAAGGCTTCTGGCTTCATATCCATCTTACACATTGCTCCTTTCAAAGTCCAGTTCAAATCCCAACAAGTAGGCTGTTATTAACACCACATAGCCTACAACACAAAGAGAAACTTGATTCGATTTTCTTTTTGTACCTTTGAGAAGTAAGACACATTTTGTCTTTCTGACAAGTTTAAGCTTCTTGGGGTCGAGATCATTTCTTCTTCTTCTTTTTTTTTTTTTTTTTGCAAGACAAATGGGGTTAAGTGGCTTGCCCAAGGCCACACAGCTAGGTAATTATTAAGTGTCTGAGACCAGATTTGAACCCAGGTACTCCTGACTCCAAGGCCAGTGCTTTATCCACAATGACACCTAGCCACCCCAAGATCATTTCTTCTACTCCATCCCTTACAGCAGTGCAAAAGGGCACATTGGTAGCTGCTCATTAAATATTTTTTGAGCTTTTTATGTTACTAAAAGAATGAGGCTGATACAAAGACATGAATAATTCCCAATTCAATAGGTTGAAATTTAATCTCTCCTCAGGACCTTATCCCTTTCTTCCACCAGTAGTCTCCAGACCTTGGCTCCATCAGTTCCCCCTTACTGCTTTCCTGCCCCCCAGTCTTGCTGATTTTAGACTTTCTGACACTTCATTTTTGTTTTCAGGAGAGGACAACAGTTCCTTTTTTCTGTTACCTTAAAATATTATATAATCCCATTTTAGATGTTTAGAAAGTAGGGGGATAAAAGAGGGGAAAAAAAAGAAAATAAGGAGAGGTGTAGGAGATTAAAAGATTCCTGCCCCTTCTGTGTAGAGGTGAAGGATTATGGATATGGAATCCTGAATGAGTTCTAAACTTTTTTGATATGTTGATGAATTTTACTGATTTATTTTTCCTCCTGCTTGTTATGTCTAGTTTGTCTGAATCAAATTGATAGCCAGATGCAATGACTTTATGCCATTTCACTGAAGTTTTTGTTGCTCTCCCTCTTGTCCTAGATGACTCTTGGCTTTTCCTTGTTAGAGGCCTCAGGGGGCCCAGGCCTTCAGTTAGTTTCCAGTCTCTCTCCATTGCTCCAAGTATTCCTCCTTTTGAAACCTAGGCTCTCTAGATGATATCTCTTTCCTCCTGGCTTTAGCAGAGCTCAGGTGACAGACACATACACACCCTGGAGCCTGAGCAGAGCACACCTGTCTCACATCCTGTGACTGTCTCCACTGACCTCTCTGAGTTCAGCTTGGGCCACAGTTCACATCTCTTACCCATCTCCTAGAGCAGGAATTCATAAGTTAGGCCTTCTGAGATCATTTAATACATACCCTCCTCCTCTCATTCTCCTTTATTTTCCTTAGAGATTTAGTGACTTATCCAGAGTCATATGAGTATAAATGACCAGGTCAGTTTTAAACCAGAAAAAAAAAACAAGCTCAAGTTAACAGGAGAAAAATAACTAAACAAAAGATAAATTTTTCTTCAGTCTTTCAAGGACCTATGATTCCATCAGTGTGAATTCTTGCTCTGCTGGTACAGAATGACCACTTCTCTTCCTTGACTTAATTGGAAGGTGTTTGAGAGTTGTTGTTTCTGTTCACTTTGAATAAGATGAACCTCCTGGAACTAAGAGATCAGGGCTTGTGAAATATATAATTATTAGTTTTAAATCATCTCCCCTCTCACTCCCAATAAATAAATATAGACAGATTTGAACCAACAGATCTCCTCTTAGTCTCAGGCCAAATGTTTCCTTTAACTTCCATATTTCTATTCTATAACTGGCATCCTATCATGCATATTTCAAAAGTATTTTAAAATTTTAATTAAATTGTTTACCCCATAACTTTTTTTTGGCAAGGCAGTGGGGTTAAGTGACTTGCTCAAGGTCACATAGCTAGGTAATTAAGTGTCTGAGACTGGATTTGAATTCAGGTCTTCCTGACTCCAAGGATCTGTGCTCTATCCACTGCCCCACCCACAGCATTTTAATATTAACAAAGCAGCTTTCTCACCATGATCTAAGAGATAGGTGATATAAGTACCATTACCTTAATTTTACAGATAAGGAAACCAAGGCTTGAAAGACCATTGTCTTTCAAGTGCAGTGACTGACTCTACCTTCATTCTCCCATTGTTCTGGTATAGTACCACTTTGTCTTTACCCAGAGTTTTTAGAACTGGGAGTGCAGGAGGAGGACTCGGATGTTATCCATCTCATTTTATAATTGGAAAGACTGACTTCTGAAGAAATTAAGTGCCCAGGTTTACATGGATATTTAATGGCAGACCTGAGACTTTGAACCTAGATTTCCTGACTCTGAGTCCAAGCCTCTTGCTGTTAGGTCTGAGAAGAGAAGGTTTTTGTTTCTTAGAATATTTTAAAGTTCTCATTCAGAATGACTAATCTCCTAATTTTTCTGGGTATTCTCAATGCAAATATATTTCCCACGGGTTCTCTGGGGTGTGTAGGGAGGACTAGCTCTGTGACCACCTGTCACCCAACTCTCATCTCTGGCTTCAAGAAGCTGTAGCAAGCCCCGTGGCTATGCCCTGGTAAAACCATTCTGGCCAATGAGCTATGCCAGGTTGAGGTTAACTGACAGGTCTCAAATCCAGGGAGATGTCTACCCCAAGAGTATGAAGACTTCTCCCTGCATAATGGGTGGATGAGAACAATTTGGCCCAAAGATGAAGATAGCTGAAGCAGTTGCCATGAATCATTTGCTTGTAGCACGGTTAGACATTGAAGGTGCCAAGGTCATCCACTGCATCCTGAGCCATTACAAGTTGTCTTGACTTTTGTCTGCCACTGGACTTCCATGACTTTAACTTTAGGTAACTGCCTCACTTACATGCGATTCAAGAACAAGTTAAAACATCAAAAGAACCAACAACAACCACAACAATATTGCCCATGCCACTTGTAAAACTATATAATTAAATTTGAATGATGGGCAAAGACTTAAATTAGAAGAAACTGAGCCATTATGCCGGAAAAATAACAGACTTGATGAGCTTTCTCATGTCTAGAATTTTTAACTGAATTGTTTAAATTTGTAGTTTCTCCTTTTTTAAATGTGTGTGTGTGTGTGTGTGTGTGTGTGTGTGTGTGTATTTATATATATAAAATAAAGGTACTTTGGATGTTTGATTTTTTTGTGATGTGTGATATTTATTTTCTAGTACTTAACTTTGTTCTTTCTTTAGCATGTAACTTTTCCCTGATTCTTGAGGAAACATCTTGTCTAGCTTAAAAATATGAGGACTCAATTTTGAAATATGCTTATAATATAATTCTTCCTTATCTTTCTTTTTGGATCTGTTTGCTATGCAATTAGAGATTCTACTGTTCTTATGTAGGAGAATGCTTCTGGGATCTACAGAACATGCTGTTTATTTTCATCATTTTTATAGGATTTTTTTTTCTCCTGGACCTTCTATAACTGTTCTTAGTCTTTGAATTTCCTCCTTTAGATTTTCAGTCTTGGCCAGATAGCTTGTTCCTACCTTCACATATATATCCCTTCTCTTTGCTCACACAGTCACTACCACGGTTCATACTTTAATCCTCTTTCCTTTGCACTATTGCAAAAGTCTCTTTATTGACTTTTCTGCCATTTCAGTCCATCCTCTTTTCAGCTGCCAAAGTAAAGATATGAATATGCCATCTATTCCTCCCATTAAATAGTCCCCCTTTCCTCTAGAATTAAACATAAACTCCTCACAATCTAGCTTTCCATTCTTACACATTATTCCCTTCCATACACTCCATACACACCATGGTTCAGCCATATTGCTTTGCCCGTCTGCCTGCCCATCCTCATTATGGCTGTTTCCCACCTTTGTGCATTGGCATTGACTTTCCCCTCTCCCTTCCTACCACTCCCTGTTAGACTCCCTGGCTTCCTTCAAAGCTCAACTCATACCCCACCTTCTCCAGGCAACCTTTTTTAGTGACCCACTCCCACTGCAGCCCCAAATCACTACTGTCTTTCTCTCTAAGGTTATCTTCTGGCACTCTATATATCTCATATAGATTTACTTATGTACATATTCTTTCACCAATTAGATTGTAAAGTCTTTGAGGTCAGAAACTGTTTTTGATTTTTCTTTTTATCATCAACACTTAGTATTTAGGCTTAATAAATAAATGAATGCCTGTTGATTGATTGATTGATCAGCACATGAACTTCTACTCCTACTGTGAATTCTAAGTTCCATTTTGAAAAACAAACTTAACATAGTATTTAGAGCACCAGACTTCCTATGGCAAACCCTTTTGATTATCATCAAGATTCTTATTTTTAAGAAGGTTTTCAAAATATTTGATTAAGAGATGCTACTGATAATCTACGCTAGCAACCTCTCCTTTTTCTTATGTTAGAGTTAAAATTTTTTTTTTCCTCAGGCTATCTTATCCTTTGTCTTGTATTGGGTGACATTGTCATTATTGCTCTCTGTTGAAAAATAACATCACAGATTTCATTTCCTGGCCTCTTGGAAGATTTAATGTTTAAAAAAAAAATCTTCCGGTGCAACTCCTCCAACACACACTCATGGAGTGATAGATTATTTCCTGTCCCAGTTTTCATTCCCAACTATAATGACCCCATTCTGTAAAGCAGGGATATCTAGTCTTTTTGGTGATTTGGAGCCATTTGACTGTCTGAAACTGAGGGCCCCCTTCTCAGAATCAAATGCATAAAATAAAAATCCTTAGAAGGACAAAGGAAATTAACTCTATTGCAATGAAGTTGTTAAAATACTAAAAAAAAAAGTTTACAGATTCCAGGTTAAGATCTGCTGTAAAATTACTTCTGGGCTCAGGGTCAAAATACCCGGGACTGATATCCAGTTCCCAACTTGACTACCTGTGTGACCTGGGCAAATTGCTTCAATTCTGGGGTCCAGTTTCTTTCTCCATAGAACAAGAAAGTTGGACTATATGATCTCTGGTATTCTATAATATTTGTGGCAATTTCTGTCTCCATCTGTCTTTCAGTCTTCCTGTCGACCTTGTGCCTCTCTTCCCTGTCTCTTCTCCCAGCCTCTGTCTTGGTCTCTGACTTTCTCTCCCTTCTGTCTCTTTTCTCTGTGTGTCTCTGGCTCTCTTTCTCTCCTCTGTCTGTCTCTCTCTGCCTCTCTCCCATACTCCCCTGTGCTTCTCTCTCTTTCTATTTCCTCTTTTCACCTTTCTTTGACTTTCTGTCTCATTTATTTATATCTTTTATAGGAATAGGTATCTTTTGAGACTTTTTGTTTTAGCATTTCTAATGACAAAAATCATGGAATTTCAGAGTTGGGGAGAGCCCAGTGACCATCTAGTCCAGCCCCTAAAGAATATCTTCTATTATGCCCCCTATGAGAGTCCATCCTACTTTTGCTTTTAGACCTACAGTGTAGGGTAGTTTGCTACTTTTTGAAGCATTCCATCTTTTCCATATCAATCATGAATTTTGTTTTTAGTACTAAATGTTCAAGGAAAATTGGATCTTAAGTATAATTGTTTACTGACTCACATTTATGAGATAGTCTACTAGTTTCACTCTGGTATTGATATAATCTCATTTTTATAAATTAAATTTTATTTTTTAATGAACAGAACACATTTTTTTCTTGTCATAAATATACATAACTAAAGCTAAACAAATTCCTTCATAGGACTTATTTTATTCTTCATCCAGTCTATCATTTTTAGGAGATTAGATAGGTTGCTTCACAATCAGTCCACTGGATTCATGGATAGTTATTACATTGATCAAAATTTTTTACAGCTTTCAAAGTTATTTATCTTTGCAGTATTATTGTATAAAATTGTTTTTCTTCTGTTTACTTCATTCTTCCTCATTTTATACAAGTCTTCTACCTATCCATCTATCCATCCACCCCCCATCCATCTATCCACCCCCGCCCCCCATCTATCCACCCACCCATCCTCCACCCATCCATCCATCTAACCAACCAGTGCTTTCTTGCAGAAATTCTCCTTGGTCGTTTCTGGAACAAGCCTGTCCCTCATACTTTTGTTGTCTGCTTGCCTTTCAGGACTACGGTGGTGGCAGCAGCAGCCTTCTTGGATGCCTTTCAGAAAGTGGCTGATATGGCTACCAATACACGTGGTAAGCAGATGTTGGCTTAAGTTTAGTGCTGAGTCCCTCATGTGATTCTTCACTCTTGGGTGGTTTTACAAGAAACTGCAGCTTAAGTTATTACCATTGCACTCTTAGCTATAATTGCTTGTCTTAAAAAAAAAGTCCCAACAAGAAAAAACTTTATGGTATTGAGGGATGTCAGGAGAAGAAGAAGCTGAAGAAATTTCTTTAATAAGAGGCATATACTAAAATCAAAAGCATGGGAAGAGAGAAGGGACTAAGGAGTGAAAGTGAAAAAGCCTAGAAGAGCTATCACTTGAGTGCAGTGTTGTCTCCTAATGATGGGTTGAGACTGCATTGTCTGATTTTGTATCCTGTCTATGCCAGAACCTTCCATGTCTGAGGTTCTTATTGAAGATTGGCTGAGTCTAGAAATTCTTTTTTTTTATCCTCATATAAACTTTCTTTTTTTCCTATTAATTTTTTTAGAAACTTAATAACCTCAGAGTTCTGCATTGTGGGAATAGAGTGAACCACATTGACTCCATCTTGTGATTCAATTCCCTTTCTATTCAGTTATGGGTCTAGTCCAATTTCTGTCTTTGAGAAAACTTTTTTCAGTTATGGGAATTGTGAGAAAACTTTATTGCATTGTTTGAATCTAATCCTCTGTGATTGGAAAGCTGGACCACCTCTATCTGTTGGTTAGAGAGCCTTAACTAAGGACCAGAAACTTGCCCATATCCAAAGATTGATGTGAGTTTTATACATCTCATGCAACCCAGTTGTCTTGTCTGAAAACTGGCCTCATTGTTTCCATATTCTTTTGATTAAATACAGACCCTTGGGGGGAAAGGGGGGAATTGCACCTGTTTGCTTTCCTCCTTCCAGTTTAGAAAGCCCTTAATGTATCCTTTTTAAAGAAATCTATTTAAGGCAATATGAGGTTAAGTGACTTGCCCAAAGTCACACAGCTAGGCAATTATTAAGTGTCTTAAGGCCAGATTTGAACTCTAGTACTCCTGACTCCAGGGCTGGTGCTCTATCCACTGCACCACTTGGCTGCCCCCTAATGTATCCTTCAATTAGAAATCAGGTTATCCAGTTTTGTATTGGTCTTATTTCATTGGTTGTTTTATGCCTGAAAATCTGTTTTCTCCTGCATTTTGGGTCCAGTGCCAAAGTTGAGTAGGTCTTATCCTGATGTTAGGCAATTGGTATGCGGTGCTTAAAGAATTAATATGCTGGGAAGCTTGAGCTTTTTTTTTCAGTTATTTCATTTTTCATCTGCAACTTTACCCTAAATGAGGAATAAAATTCCAAATAAAAATATATATAATCCAGATTATTTGCATTTTGTCAAAAGCAAGAAATAAAAACATAAAAAATGCATCTGCCCTGTCTTTTTTCTGTGTACTTAAAAAATTCCTGCTTTAAAAAAAAATGTGATGACCAATGTGCATTTTCCTTCTAATCCTGCCTTCTCTACTTTGCATCACTTTGTGCATAGTCATCATATTTCTTTGTATTCTGCATACCCATCATTTTTATGGTACAGTCCTATTCCATTACATTGATAAAACACAATTGATTCCACTATTTCCCCAGCTTTTGGAATACATATGTTTTTTGTAGTTTGCTACTCTTATCAATAAAACTGCCAAGAGTGATAATTTATACTTGTGGATCTTTTTATAATTCTAACGTTTTTTGTTTTATGGATTTCAGAGGCCAAAGAATTTATCAATCGCCAGCGAACCTACTAGTGATGAGCCTTTTTATATTTAGCTAGGCTAGTCTTTGGTTACCAGACAGAGTTTGTTGCCAGAACTCAATGACTTTCCAGCACACTGGAATCTGAGAAGGGTAGAATCACTTGTTACCATTAGGCTATTTCCTTCCAGTGAAACTAATTTCTAATTTCTCCAGTAGTGGAATAGAATGTCTCTTTCCTGTCATCCCTACCCTTTCTTAGATTTTTATGTATTTTAATTCTTTTGGAAAACTTGAATTTTTTATAATTCAAAGTTATATTTATTTTCAGTTACTGGATTACTAGGGAATTGGAACAGTTTTTCAAGTATTTATTCAGAATTTGAATTTTCTCTTTCTAAAACTGCCCTTCACATCTTTTTGATGATTTTATCCATTGGAGAAATAGGTTCTATATTTGTGATTTTGTATCCCTTTCTAATAAACCAGGAGGTCTTTAATTTTTTTGCATGTATTGTACCAATGAAACCCATAGATTACTTTTCAGAATAAAATAAATAAAATAAAACAATAAGATTATCAAGGAAACCGATTATATTGAAATACAATTATCAAAATGTTAAAAAAAATTAATGGACCCCCCCATTAAGAATGTGATAAATTCTCATTTTGGTAGATAAACTTAATTTTAGTGTCCCCCCCACTCTTTGTTTTCTTTTTTATTATTTTGTATTTGCATTTTGTTGCAGGAAATATTTTCATTTTTGCATAATTAAAGCTGTCTCTTTTATCCTTAATAATTTATTCCATTTCTTAAATAACAAAACTTTCTCTTCTCCATAATTCAGGTAGATATTTAATTTCTTTTTCTTCCCATTCAGAATGATTTTTTAAAAAGTTTAGGTTGTTGTGACAATTGTAATTTATTATTGTATATATGTGGTGTGACTATAAACATGTTTTTATCCTAGCTTGCCCTTCTCTGATTTCTCCACAGTTCCATTGAATGATCATTTTTCTTTCCACTACGTTTCACAGTGTGGCATTTTGAGATTCTTCAGTGTCTTTTCATAGGTATACAGTGAGGGTAGTTTTTATGAACAGGATGTGTCAGAGGAAGAGGAATGATAGGAATTCTGTTATTTCATCAAGGGGTAGAGCATCCTTTCCCCTTACTTCGTCCCAAACCTTTGCAATGCTCTAATCCTTCTTGCTTCCCAGGCCCAGTAATTGCTACTTGCTGTCTTTAAGTAGTAAATCACAATGAAAAATTTCTTACTCCCAAGCACAAAAGGCCTTCTTTTTTTGATTGATTTGATCAGTATATCTGGATGCTTACTTTCCCTTTCCAATAACTTGCAGTCTCAGATAGTTCTATGGGCTAGTATTCCATTAATAGCAGTACCTCACCTTTCATGGGGTTTTACAAATTTACAAATTGTTTTTATATGCATCCTTGCTTTTTGGTCTTAGAGATACTATCAGGACAGGACTTAGTTTCATTTTATGTTTTAGAAGATGAGATGGAAACTCAGAGTGGCTGTGAGATGCCTAATCACACAGCCAAATATGGGGTAGCACCAGAACTAGAATTAATTCATTGAATCCTACTGTAGTTTCTCATGTGAGGATGAAAATTAATTTTGCATTAGATTTCTTTTAGTTAAGTATATTACTTCATCCCAACTAAATCTTCTTTCAGCTATATTTTGAACTTGCATCAATTTTCTAATTGTTTTCAGGTCTTATGTGCATTCTTTCTGTGATTGGTGAGATAGCATTTGGAACACAAGAAAATCAAGGATTGTACCACAGTTGAAGGAGAAAGTGCAAAAATACAGAACAGAATTTTTGTGAATCTTAGGACAGAATGGTCAACTGATTGGTTGTGTTAAAAGGTGGCTTTGAGGTCTTCCAGAAGTTTCTTTGGAGGTTGCTTTGTTCATAGGGAGAGCCTTAGGGCCCCAGAATGCTTGTTCATGGAAGGGGGAGAAGAGAGAACTCAAGATGAGGGAGAGAGGAAAGTTGTCAGTTGTTGTGGATGATGAAAAAGGTCAGTGTTCTTTTGACAGAAGGAGTCTTAAATGCTACATCCCTCTACCTACCTACCTACCTACCTACCTACCTACCTTTTGATTTGCTTTGAAATATTTTGTTATAATTCATTGTTATTGAGGTCAATGAAATGACCCATCTGCTTGAGAAAACAATTTTTACTTAATTATGAATATCTGTATATCTTGGTGAACCCCTGTATAGCTTCCCTGCATAATGGAAGGGGGCTTTTTGAGATTCAGATCTAATCATAGGATCTTAGAACTGGAAGGAAGTTAATTGGGAAGGAGAAAAGACATTGTCCTAGGTATTTCTATGATCACTTGGAGAAGTGTATTATTAGCAGAAGTGAAGGCCTGTTTTCACAGAGGTGGTGAGAAAGAAGAGAGTTAAAACATTGCTGAATACACAGTAAATGCTTTAGATTTGACTTTTTAGCAATGAATGTGCATTTTTCAGAAAATGAGGACTGAGGGATTGACTTCAGGTTATTTAAAGCAATACAGATGGGTTTCATTTATACACAGAGGAAATAGCTTCCTATTACCTTTTGAAAATTTCTTATATTAGGACTATTACACTTTAGGAATCTTACTTTAAGTTTGCTTTTTTTAAAAAATCATTCTCAGTGGAAACTACAAAAGAAAATTTAAACTTATTTTAAAATTGTCTTTTGAGAAAGTATTCAGTATTTGAGGCTCATAGATCCTTGGTTTCCAAAATATTAACATTTTACATAGTTTTCTAAAAGGAAACAGCACTTTTGTATATTTTTACTTTTTACACTTTACTTTTTAGCAAATATGAAGACTAGATGAATTGATTAAAAAATATAATAATTAGGGAAAAGTTTATTTTTAAAATGAGTACATATCAGAGAAAAGTGAATCCTTTTCTAATTATATCCCTTTTATTAAATAGCATTGAAAAAATGATAGCAGGTCACTAATATTTTAATTTAAAAAATAAAATAGTTGGACAGAAATAGTTCCAAATTGTGTCAAAGTGAATATTTAATTTAATTAACTTAGAAGATGAGTAGTACTTGTTTTTAAAAGTCTTTAATTTCGGGGCGGCTAGGTGGCACAGTGGATAGAGTACCAGCCTTGGAGTCAGGAGTACCTGGGTTCAAATCTGACCTCAGACACTTAATAATTACCTAGCCGTGTGGCCTTGGGCAAGCCACTTAACCCCATTGCCTTGAAAAAAAATCTAAAAAAAATCTTTAATTTGAAAGATTTGAAGAGTTGTGTATGCATCTCAGTTGAGATCAAAGAAGATAGATACAAAAAGTACTTGAAAACCTTAAAAGTATTAAGTAAATATTAGCTAATTATAATTATTATAATAATTATTATTTTTTGTCATCAAGTTAAGAATTTGCCCTTTTTTTTTTTAGTTTTCAGATGTACCTGGTGTAGGAATTCTCTATATGTAACTTTTGAAGTCTTACAGTGTTAACTGAGGCTCAGAATAATTGTGATGATCTAGCATCCACCATGTAGTAAGAGTCAGAGGTGAGATTTGAACCCAGGTCTTATTGATCCCAAGCCTAGCACTTTGCCCTGCTGCCTTTTTCCCAAAATTAGTTATCCACGTGGTATCAGTCCTGATAAAGTAGGCTTTGGATTGTCCATAGGTCCAAATGGCCAATGTTCTTAAATCTTCTGCAGACTTTGCTAAATAAAGTTTAAATTCTTAATGGAGAAGTGAGTTGCTCTACTTTTGGAGAGATAATGTGACTGAAGTTGTGAGAATGTACACTCTGATATCTTTAGTAACTTGTGTTTTACAGTAAACAGTATGTTATTTTAAGACTGTAATGGAACTACCTCTTTCTTAGTCAGCAGTAGCCCTTCTTGGCTACTGGCTAATCTGTTTGTGCCAGCATTGATTTTGAAAAACAAAATACTGTGTGTGTGTGTGTGTGTGTGTGTGTGTGTGTGTGTGTGTGTGTGTTTTATTATTATGATGATGGCTATAATGTGAATATGGAATTACTTTTGTGGCTAAAAAAATTCAGTATCATGGATGTTTGGGAACCTGATCATGATTTTTAGAAGTCAAATATTTATCAAGGGATTTTAAATATTAAAATAAGAGGAAAAAGTATTCCAAACAGGTTAGAATTCTTTTTTAAAAAGTAATATTTTAATAGAAAACTTTTGGGCCAAAAAGCACACTTTTTATTAGTCTTATGTGAGGCATGTTATCGTTCCTCCTCTAGTTTTACAACTTTCTGTTTGTGGCTTAAGTTAGTTGATTTCCATTTCAAGAAATTTTGGCATAAATAGTTTTATTTCAGTTTTTGAAACCTGGACTTGAATTTGTTTTTAAATGTCTTAATTTGAAAAGTTCTGAAGAATACATGTATCTGTGTGTACATTTATTATACATATTATTTATTATATTTATTAAATATTATATGTATTTATTATATGTATATACATATATACATATATATGTATATATATATGAAATCCTCATTCTAGACAGCTACACTATTGTCCTTGCTTGAACTTTTGAGTCTTTAAAATCTTCCAAGTTTTTTTTTGGCATGAACTACCAAATCAGATTTCCCCCCAGACTTAAGAATTTCTATTGTTGATTCTACAACTTAACATGTTACTAAACATGAGATACTCTCATAAAGATCTTTCTCTTCATCTCTAATTATGACAACCATACTATCTCCCTCTCCACTATTGGCTGTGCCAGATGTTTCTATCAGAAGTTTGTCTCTTATCCTGCATGCTTCAAACCCTCTCTCTGTTTATATCCTCACCTGTTCTTTGCTTTAGGTTACAAGATGATAAGATGACCTTTCTTTGTTATTGCTAATGCAGCTTGCCATCTTGTAACCTAAAGCTGTCCCCTTGGTTTTATTCTTCCCTTTCTTCACTCTTTCATGGTTAAACTTATAGAAAAATAATCAGTTTCTCTAGCTTTTCATGGCCTCCCCATCCACTCTTTCCTTGGTTATCTGCTGTCCAACTCTTCACCTACCCTTTGGCAGAAAATGCTTCTGAAAACTCACAGTCAGTTTTACAATTTTCCATCACTTTCTGGTACATTTGATACAGTTGACCATTCTTATTTTTGTGAAATTTCCTAGCTTCTATATTTTGTTGAGCTCTTGGTTCTCACTAATGCACTATCTTCTTTCACTCCCAGAAAGTTTCATCTTCTCTCTTGCTCTCTTTAGTCTCTCCTTTGGCAATCTCTTCTCTTCCCGTGTCTCCATTATGACCTCCATGTAGATAATTCCTAAATCTTTATCTCTTAATACCTCACCCTGAGCTTGTTGTGCTGTGCAATATTCTCTCTCTCTCTCTCTCTCTCTCTCTCTCCCCTATTCCTTTCTTTCCTACCTTCTGTCTTCTCTTCCTTTCTCTCTCCTCTTTTACCTCTTTCTCTTTTCTTTCTTTGCCTCTCTTTTTCTCTCTTTAGCAGAAGTTATCTATATTAGTAAGATTTTTCTGTCATTCTTCCCTATTTATATGCATGTGTAATTTGTATGTGCATGCATATATAAATATATACACACACACACATATCTTCACTTTTCATCAGTGTATTTTCCATCTGGCCCTTTGATCACCTGATTATTCCACTGTCATCTCGAATTCAGCATTTCCAAAATCTAACTCCTCTGTTCTCTTCAAAAAAAAATATACACTTAACTTTTCTCTTGATAACACCATCTTCTAAATCAATCTTCTTTCCCTTCTCTACATCCAAGTCATTGACTTTTCCTCTTGATTTTACCTCCACAATTTATCTTGTATCTGCTCCCTCAAGACCATCATCAAAAGGACCTTTTCATCTGTTGGCCGAACCATTGTAATAATCTCTTAAAATTTTCCTTGCCTGCCAGAATAATCTTCCTAGTGCACAGATAATCTCATGATCAAAAACCTTTAATAAATTCCTATTTGCCTATTGGAAAAAATAGAAACTCTTCAGTTTATCTTTTTAAAAAAAGACCCAAACCCTTCAGCTTATCTTGTAAGACCCTGCCAGAGTCTGGGATCCAACCAGCCCTTCTAGCTTTATTTCCTACTTCTCCATTTCATGTATTCTGCCTTTCAGTTGAACTCAAGTATTTCCATCATTATGCAGTGATCTCGAGTCTTGCAAGGCTGTTCCCCATGACTGGAAAGTGCTTTTCCCCTGCTTGTAGAAAATGTTCTGTCTTCCAAGGATCCACCCAGTGACCTTCTTTTCCATGAAACCTTACCTGATTTACCCACCTGAACATGTTTTGTTCTTCCCTGAAGTTTTCCTGGAACATTTTGTGTCTCTTCTCTCTGTTGTATTTATCCATTTCCACCCCCACCCCCCTTCCCCTAGGCTTCTTAAGGCCTTGGCAAATCTGTCTTGGTGCTACCTTTCCAGCTTTATTTCTTGGTACATCCCTTCTTGCACACTGTGTTCCAGTCAGACTGAATTAGGAGCTATTGCCCATTTTTATTCATTTCCCTCTTAAGAGAAATTGAATTCCAACTATTGTCCAAAGAACAAAGACTAAAGGGACTGTAGTTTCCTCCATTCCAGGTTCTGTGCTTTTATTGATGCTCCCTGAAACAGAAGGTTTTATTTTTTTTAGCCGTTTTGTCACACTTAAGAATCTTTATTAGCTTTACAAAAACCTTGTAGTTTCTTTGATGGTAGCCGCTATGTCCAATTCTGCTTCTCATTCGTCTGTTCTGTACTTAGAAACTTCACTGTAGCTTCTAAAGATACTTGCATAAAGCATCGCCTGCCCCTCAAGTGAGGAGTCTTATGAAACATGAATTCAAGAATTAAACAATTTAGCCTGGAGCTAGCAGTTATACTTCAAAGAATGAGTGTTAGCAAATAGAATATTAATTGAATGCTAAGATATCTATTTTGAGAAGATGACCACATATGTGTGTATTTATGGATATATGTGTTTATGTGTTTGTATATTTACATATACATATACAATGCATGTGTGTGTATATAATATATGTAAATATACATACATATTCATATATATCTGTATTTGAATAGAAAATGTTCCAGTTGTTTTTCAATTAAAATATGTGATTCTTGATTAATAATAATACCAGGTCAGAGAAGGCAAAAGGAAACTGATGTTTCTAATGCATTCTAATGTTTGGTCAGCAAACTTGTAGTTAAGTAGCCATTGTTTTGTGTATTCAACAAGCTTTTAATTAAATACTTACTATGTGTCAGGGATGGAGCATCTAAGTGACTCAGTGAATAGAACTCTGGATCTGGAATCAGGGAGATTCATCTTCCTGAGTTCAAATGTGGCCTCAAGACATTTACTGGGTGACCCTGGGCAAGTCATGTAAAAATCTGTTTGCCTCAGTTTCCTCATCTGTACAATGAGTTGAGAAAGGAATTGATGAAAACACTTCAGGATCTTGGCCAAGAAAATCCCCCAAAATGTCACAACTGAAATGACTGGCCAACAAGGAAAATATGCTGAATTTGTACTAGGCTTGGGAATGATTCAAGGTAAAAATGAAAGTCCTTGTTCTTAAGGAACTTTTATTCTCCTCTCTGGGATGGGGTAGACATACATATAAGAGATAAAGGAATCTAAAATATATAAAAGGTAATTGGAAATACTAACAGTGAGGATAACTGGGCAAGATAAGGATTCATTTCACTTTAACACTTTCCAAAGCAATTTTCTAATGGATTCATCTTGTAATATTGTGCCTTACAATTCTTCTTTAAGTCTGTATCATATCCTCTCCTAGGCATTGAATTCCTTGAGGACAGGCTTGTGCTTTATCCCAGCTTTGTATCTTTCCTGGAATCTAGTGCAGGGAGACCCTCAATAAATGTTGGCCAAAAGAATTATTTCTCTGACCCCCTGGTGAAAGGACTAATGAGCAGTAAATTACTAAAAAGAAGGCAGAAGTGAACAGGGAGGGACTCAGGGGGTTGAATAATCAACCAACTGGATAATCCTCAAATAAGTGAGAGTTGATTGCATGAAAGTTATGCTAGCAAATATGTGGCTGAATAGATGTCCTGTGTTTGTGTTTATTAGTTACTAGGCAAACGCTTAAAAATGACCTCTGTTCCTTTTGGCAAGCCAAGGCCTGTATGATTCCTTTTCATCAAGTGTATATTAAGAACTATCATTTTTTCTTGGGTCAGTCAAGTGGTCATGGGGGGAAGGGAGAAAAGGAGAAGAACCATGGTATCATCTTTAGTCTAAGAGTTCCATTTGAATCATTTAAAATATAAAAACAGATAAGAAACAATGAGAGAAGAAAATGCAGTTGTAGATAATTACTTCCTAGTTCCACTCAAGCAGGAAATGATTTAAATTGTGAAGGAAGTGAGATGGGTTCTTGATTATTTGAAGAGCTATCTGATTAAAGAGGATTTAGATTCTTTTGCTTGTCCAGAGAGAGCAGAATTTCAAACAATATAAGGTGTAGATGTAAGGGAGAAAAATTGTAAGAAGGTTGATTTAAGTTCCATGGAAGAAAAAAATGACTTAGAATTAGGGTTAGATTAGTCACTTCCAAACCATACTACTTGCATTTTCTCTGTCTTTTTTTGTTTTATTTATTCTTCATTCACCTTTCCCTAGAACTTTGGACTTTTCTCCTAGGTTCTGATAGGTGAGTTTTCACCTAACTTGCTTAGAACTAAGCCTGTACATAATTTCTTGGCAATTTTCAAACCCATGTTGTTGACCGGTACTTCCCCATTTCTTTCTAGCTCCCCTTTATGTGGAGTCTTTCTCCATAAAAATGTGAGGTTCTTGAGGACAGGAACTGCTTTGGATCCCTAGATTTGTACTTCTAGTACCTGATAGATATTAAAATATTAATAAATGTTTCATTTCTCTAAGAAAATTGAACAGCCACCCAAGGCTATACGACTGCTTGTTCAGTGTGTGGTAGAGGTGATTCCTAATTTAGAATGGTATGGTAGTAGACCATGGTCTCTGAAGTGCTTTCCAACCCTGAGACTATGATTCTGGATATTGATTAGGGGAGAAAAGTTTAGGCCAGTCTTGTCATGAGACAGAAAACATACAAGAAGATAGAAAGAGATCATCTTTGCTAGGGTAGAAAGGAAGAGGTTGCTGATAAGTAGTATTGGAAAATGAACTTGTATTGTTCAAAGAGAACCAGCTAATGGAAAGCTTTAAATAGAAAACTTCTGAGGAACACAGATTTGATCTCCTTAGTGATGGAAAGGTTCAGCTGCTATTGACGCGAGCATGTGTTTTGTGGAGATTATCTCAGGGGCCACATAGGGGCTGAATTCTAGATTCTAGAAGCAGAGAAAAGAGTCAGTTAATAACATCATTAACAAGGTATTAATTATTTTATATATGCATTAAAATCTTAGTAGGTGCTACAGAAATAATATTGTGAGATGGGCAGTGATAAACCAAAAGGAAAACTCTGAACATACCTATCAAAATTTGTAATAGCCCATGAGGTTTTGGCAAATACTTGAAGCAATAAGGGAAGATATTTCTAAGTGAAATTGGGAGAGAAGGTGGTTGAAAAAGTGTAACTTACAGTGCTAACTCAATTTTGAAGTAATACTTTTCTTCTGCCTCCATGGGAAGTACTATTTTTTTTAGCCAGCTGTGGTATTTGGAGAGTTGAGATTTTGGAGACTTGGGTACCAGATCCCCTGGCTTCATCATTTCCCAACTCCACAACTTAGCTGGAGTGGATCCCTTAACTTCTGGGTTCTAGTTTTCTTAAAGCTTCTGAAATCATGAGGTCCAGCTCTCAAGCTCTCCATTGTATGAATTGAGTCTTCTTTGAGAAAGTACACAAGAACATTATCTCTGGAATGTCTCTTAAAATTGACCTGAATTGCCTTTTGAGGTTTTGGATGTCCTAGAAACCTTTCAGCCTTTAATTTTCAGAGTTCTGATCTCCTCTTCTTGTTTTTGGTTCATGTGGAAGCTTAACAAAGAATGAGCTTTGTGGATACACTTTGAAAAAGTTTATTACTGTATTTGGAAAGGGGGGAAAAGGGGTAGTAAAATATAAGGAATGCATGTGTTGAAGCAGATAATTGGTGATGCAGCAGTGACTGCCATTATTTTTCTCCTAATTAGGTCATCTGTGACTAAACTGAAAACAAATCTCAGCCTGTTGTGTTGTTGAGCCGTTCTGGAGAAACCTGGCATAGGTTCCAGACAGGGAGACTGTGGACCAAGAATGTGGACCTAAAACACTTATCTCAAACCTCACACAATTTTTCTCTTAAGGGGCTTATGATTTTGAGTTTTGCCCCATTCAATATGACTCCAAGTTTTACTGAAACTTTTTCTCCATGGTAAGAGGGGAAACCTCCTGGCTTTTATCTGCAGAGGCTATTGTTGGGTGGATACTAGACTTCAGTTGGTTTGTTCAAAAGGTAAATTAGGGTTCAGTAATGTTTGTGCTCAGCCTTACTCAAGACCCAGTATCTCTCTCTCTCTCTCTGTGTCTGTCTGTCTGTCTGTCTCTCTCTCATTAACAAAAAAAAAAAAATAGATTGGATTTCCCTCTCTCTGCAAGCTCCGAAAGCAGGAGCAGGAGCAGTTCAGTTCTTTTTTTGACTGGGTCACTTCCCTCTTTTTAGACAGCATTGTGATCCCTATTTCCTTTAAGCTTATTGAACTTAGTATAGACACTTTCCACTGCATCTCAGAATTCTTTACTCAAGAGATCCACCAGTCTTATCCTCCTTGGTACTTAGAAGATGGAATTATAGGTTGGACAGATGTTGTAGTGGTTAGAGCACAGAGACTGGAGTCAGAAAGACACGAATTCAAATTTGATCTCAAACACTTAAATAGGGTGAAGTGACTTGTGAAAAAGCTAGAAAGTGTTTGAGAACAGATTTGATTAGCTCCATGACCTAAGCTGCTTCATTTCTTGTTTTTATAGGAATCATAAAAAGACATTTTGGTAATTGTTATTTTGCTTTTTTCTACTGTTGACTACTGTTCATGCCTTTTGGAACACCTTGTAGTTTGTAATCCTTTTCAACTTTGGGGAGCATTGTGACGAGTCTAGTATATATGCATTTATTGGGAGAAGGTAACTGATCCCAGACTGAGAGGTGTACCTTTTTTTTAAAAATTTTTTTGCCTTGTAACTTTTTAAAAAAAGAAAAAGTAAACATCAGTCAACAAGCAGGGATGCATAGAAAAAAAAAGAAAAGGCCTCTGCCCTTAAGGAACTTATGCTCTGTAAAGAAAGTCACATCTTTCTCTTTATATAAATCCTTTATGGTGTTACTTCTTTATATAAAGGAAATGTGGGGAAGGGGGGAATTTTACGTTCTTTTTAGCAGCAATATGTTAGGGTAGTGGTATATGAACTTGCTTGCCACAAATCCCAAATATTGTAGCGGATTGAGACAACAAAGAAAATGCATTTGTATCTGTTTTATTTCCTTTACTAAAAGGAAAAACCATGTTTTGATTCATCTTAGACATTCACCTGTTTTTGACAGTTAAATGGTATGTGATCTTTAAAATACCATTTCAGGACTATCTAGTTCACAAATGAAGTATTAATCTGGCCCCTTCCAATATGTTTCTGTGACCCTCATTGTAAATTCCTTCAATCTCCTTTTGATGTGTAGAAATTGTTGGTGCCTAGCAACATTTCTGTTGTAATGACAACAGGAGAACTCTTTACATCTATCTCTGACTAGTGGATAGTAATGGTTACCAAAGCTATACATTGTGGTTAACCAACATAAACCTGTGTAGTGGTTTAACTAGTTTAATCTGAAAACATATTCAGAAGAGGGAAGTCAAGAAACTGAGGGTAAAAATAAGTAACTTGCCCAAGGTTGCAAAACCCATAAGTATCTGGGGCAAGATTTGAATTTGGATTTTCTTTACTCCTAAGTCCTTTGCTGTATAGAAACACGGGTACCTAATTATTTGAACAAAGCAAGATATTCCCAAATGACAAAAGAAATAATTCTTAGATATCCTGTTTAGCTGGGGCTTTCCCTTTTTGTTATAATGCCTTTCTCCCAGATGGTAAAAGGAGCTCTTCACCCTGGGAGCTCTAGAAAGTGCCTACTTACTGGATCATCACCCACAGCAAGGGGTCAGGGAGTTTTTTTGGGGGGGGGTGAAGAATGTATGTGTATGGGTTTTTTTTGATGAGTGACTGAATCTATGGTTATTTATATTCTAGCAGGCAGTCTGCATAGTGAAATGATTCACACAGCATCTGTGTGAATACACTTCCAGCTTAAAAAAGGATATTATGCTTTTTTTGGTTTTTGTTTCAAAGAGGGTTTTTCCCTTCTCCATCCTGCTCCCCAGTAGATCATGTTCACTTTGATTTTTGTTTCTTAGATATTGAGTATTTGCGCTTAGTAACTTCCCTTGAAATTACTGTAGCATTTGGTTAAAACTTTTTAATACTCTTCATCTGAGTAGGAGATTAAAACTAAAATTACTTTGCCTAATTAAATTCATAATTAATGTAATTTTCTTTTCTGATCAGGTGTTTTCATGTGGACTGTCGCTTCTAGTTGAGCCACTGACTTGGTTTGACTTGACCGTGTGGGGATAAAAATAATCTGTTTGGAATGCAGGCGTAAATTTGAGCCACTTGAAGCCGTCAGACTTGTATTTTTCTAGGACACATGTTTGTTCTCATTGTTCTGTGGTTGAGCCAAAGGCTATAAGATTACACGAAAAATTTAAGAAATAGTTTGAACTTCATAATTTTTGTATAACAGGACAATTGTTCCCTTCTGCAAAAGTCAGGAAAATAACAATATAATATAATGACTGTAGCACATTTATGAATCTGCTACTCCATAGGAAATTGGATTTAGTCACTAAAGTCCCTTTTAGTTTTATAACTGATCCTGTATGCAAAGGCTTGTGTTAGGCATAGCAGAAAATAGATTCTAGACAAGTTCACTGTCCCAGCAAAGACATCGCAATCTAGTAAGGGCATAAAACACAACCACATATAGTTAAAATGTTCAATTTGGGGTGTGTTTTTACATGTGTGGTGGTGGGAGTAATATGAAATCAGAATGCTTGACAGGCAGTTTAAATTTTTCCTTAGAATTCCTTTAATAGGCAATAAAGAGTCACTGTAACTTAAAAGGTAGATAAAATAGGAAGTGATTATTCTGATTACTAAAAGGCTTACTTCAGGCTCCCTTTGTATGGTGACTTTCCTCTTAAAATAACTGATTTACCCAAGTGTGATTTGCACTCATCCCTTTAGAAACCCCCCAAGTCATTCCTTTTGAAGAAGCATTGATTTTTTTTTTATTAGCAAAGCTAATAATAAACCTTTAGTTCAAGTTCTTCTTTGTTCATTATGGAAGCATATTCTCTTTTCAAGTGATGGTGGCTGTGCTGAGGTTTGGAGGTAGGAGGAGGAGGATGGTGGTTTACTTGATTTAAAAGCAGACAAATGTCTGAATAATTTCTGCATTGCAAAAAAAAGAATGCTTTATCATATTTTCCCTCCCCAGGCATTCTCTCCTTTCTCTTTATTCCTAATGTAAAAAAATATGTCTGATTCTTAAGTCTCTCTGTAGGAAAAAATCTGCCCCCCTCCCTCCCAGAAGTAATATTAATTCATTGAAATGTACGTGTTTATCCAGAAGAAAGGAACTAGAATTCTATTGCCAGTTTGCAGTGCAGCTGAATTTTAGGGATCTCCTTGAGTTGTGGGGGTTTTTTTGATCCCCAAATGCTCAGAATTGCTATGTAACTCTTTATTTCCAGGAGCAGATACTGCTATGGAAATCTGCTCTCTTCCCTGCTGTGTGCTAAGGCCTAGGGACCTGGGTTACCATGGAAACTAATATCCAGAAGCTGGATGGGACTTTCTTTTAGAGCTGCATCTGAACGTATTTCACAGCTCGATGCAGTCCTGTTGTGTGTATATCTCTGTGTCTATTTCTTTTCTTTTCTTTTCTGTCTTTCTTTTTTTTTTTTTGGAGGAAATAAAGGGGGAGAACACAGATTCATGAATAGGAAGATTGGACTGTGTAGCTTGTGAAGATTTGGGGACCTTTCAAGTGTCTCTAATGTAGGACTGTTTGTGTCCTTTGAAGGGCAGGTGTTAGCAATGGAGCAGCCTAGAGGCTACTGCCAAGATAGAAAGTAAAAGGAGAATGGAGCAATAATACCAGGAGCTAGGGAAAATGAGAAGGTAATAAGGGCTTTTGTCTCTTCTGATACGCAGGCTCCATATTATAGCATGCTTGGAGGCTTGTCTTCCAGGCATAATAAGCAAGACCCAGGCATTTAACCTGTCCTGACATCTACTTAATCCGATTGGTTTGCCAAAGCATGGAAATTATGGACGGGAGTATACAAATGGATGCCTGTTGCTCTAGTGTTTGTTTTTAAAATTAGTTTACATAAAACAAATATTTGGTGTGCATGATGCTTAAAACAACCACAAATCATGGGTTGGGGGAGTTTAAAGGGAATATTGGGATTATTCAGATTAGCCCCTTCCTTTTTTTCCCTGAGATTGAGAAAGGGAAAATTGCCTGTTCGGGCTTACCTGAATTCAGGTTCAATGGTTGAGCTGAAGTAGCCCAGGTTTCCTCTTTATCTGGTGCCTTTTCCATACTACAAGAATATAAATTGTCAATAGTCCTTAATATTTCTGACCATATTGAGGCATAATCCATAAAACACTCACAACATATGACAACGTGTGCATGGATTTCCCAACTTCTTCTCTCAAAATGCTCTTAAAGCACTCAGTTTTCAATCTTGGGCTTTTAAGGATGCTGCTACCATATTTGTCCATTCTGAACATATGTGACGAAGGCTTTGACAAGCAGAATTCTTGGCATGGTGCCCAGCCCGTAGTAAATGCTTAACAAATAGTTTATTGACTGACGTATCAGATACTTTTTTCATTCATTCATTTATCAGGAAGACATGACTGAAAAATGACTGAATAACAACACCAAGAGTATCACAACTATTCTACATTTTGTTTAATTAAACAAACATTAAGTACCTATTGCTTTGCAAGGTAACTTAACCATTTTGCAATGATGGTTCCATCTTCAGCCCTCTGAAATACAAAAACTGCGCTTCTAGTTTCTGTCAAAAATTTTTGTTTGCTGAAATAATTATTTCCCCTTCAAGTGAATTTCACTGAAAAAAAAGTTTTGATACTTATTTGGAGGTTAGCTTTTGGTTTGCATTTTTTATGGAAATACCTCAGTGAAATCAGAGGTATGATCTTGGTTTATGTTAATTTATCATTTTCTGTAGCCAGTATCAACCTACTCAGTCTGAAATTTTCTCTTCTGTTTGGGTTGAATTCTTATATGTGTATTCAAGAATGTAGAACATATAATTTTCCAAATCTAGGTAGTGAAACAAATATGACTTTTCCTGTAACACTCAGTTTTAGCCAACAAGAGAAACTTTTCCCCCTTTGTCAGAAATTATATTATATTTTTTTATCCTGATTTATTTCTTAAAATGCCTTACATTCAGATAGAACCTCCCTCATTCCTGGAATGCAAATCTCCCCCCCCCCCCCCATCTTTATCTTCTATCAGGATTCAATTAACATGACACCCCCTCTCTTAGAGTATTCCCACCTCTATTAGTTCTTTATCTTCCTCAAATATTTTGTGAGTATTGTTGGTCTCTCTTTTTGCCCTTTATCAGTCTCTAACTGAATTATACTTAGCAGAGCTCCTGTTGTAGTGTCCTAGTAAAATGGACTGTTTTAGTTTTGTCCCCAGTGTAGAGAGCAGTCTCTTGTATATAAGCTCCTTGAGGGCAGGGGTGGGGCTGTCTTTTGTTAAATAAATATTAGTTACTTTGAATCAAGTTGGCCTAATTAGACCCATCAAATTCCTTTTTTCTGCCCATGCACTCTTGCAAGTTTTATTCTTCCATCAAATGCAGTATGATTTCTGAAATGGAACAGGTTCCTTTGTGCTCTCATGATCTAACCTTTCTATCTTTTGGGGGGTTTGACAAATGTTATTTATAGTTTATTAATTCTTGCATATAAAGGTACAGGCCTGAACATTTTCTCACACATAAACTGGGTTTATGTCATCCTATTTTTCAGCAAAGACTTAAATAGTGATTATAAGGTATCATATTATGATGAGAGACCCTGTGGTGAAGTAGACAGAGCTGACCTTGAAACTAAGAAAATATGAGCCTGAGTCCTGGCCCTGGGCAAGTCATGTAACTTCCCATTGCTCTGGGCCCAAGATCTTCAAAATGTGGTCTGAAGGCCGTGATGTGTATTGAGGACCCTTTCAGGAGATCTCTAAGGTCAAAAATTTTCATAATACTATTAAAATATTGTTTGCCTATTGAGATATTCCTTTATTTTTCTTTGTTTTGGGTTTTTTTTTTTTTTTGACAAGGCAATGGTGTTGCCCAAGGCCACACAGCTAAGTTTTAAGTGTCTGGGATCAAATTTGAACTCAGGTCCTTCTGACTCAGGGACTAGTGTTCTATCCACTGTGTCATCTAGCTTCCTCCTATTCCTTCATTTTTTTAGCAGCATATTTGTAACAAGGCTAGATTTTCTCCATATACTTCAACCAAAACAACATATAGCCACAGATAGATTGCTGGAAAAAATGAGAATCTAGTTTACTTCTATTAAGCCATACATTAAAAAGGTTTGCAAAAATGTATAAAAAAGTGATACTCTTATCATTAATTTTTTTTGTTTAGGAAAAAAATGATATTTATGCTAACTTTGTAATAGGTTTGTTATTGCTATTTTAAATGAATTGAGAAATATTTAAATATTTTATCAGTTTTTGATTATTAACACTTATTTCTAGTATCTGATTTTTAATATAGTAAATATTGATAGTTATAACTAGGGTTATCACAATGTTCAGTTTTCAATATGAAAATTTGCACCTTGAAAATTGATGCTACAAATATAGATTTGGTTTGGTTTTGTTGTTTGTTTAGACTTAAGAAAGAGGATAAATTTTAAAAATGCACATTAAAACTTGAGTGCATCTTACACTTTTTTTCCTTGGAGAGCTGGTTGTTAAATACTTACCAGCATACATGAACCATCTATCAATAAAAAATTATTGATTGTCTACCGTGTGTCAGTTGAAGTAGCCTTGGAGCCAGGAAGACCCACATTTTGATTCTGATAAACTCTGGGTCTATAGGTAAGTCACTCAAGCCCTAAGCTAACATCTGACTTTGAATTAGGATTGTGGAATGAGTTTTGTCACCAGGAGTTCTCCCCTTCATTGGCTGGTTCAAAAAACCTTGGTTTGTTTTTGACTTCTATTCATCATAGCTCATGAGGCCTCTTTCTTATAAGTATGCTATGAGCAAAATTAATTTTCTTCTCTCTTGTTTCACTATCATCACATATTGAGTTTTGTTAAATAATGGTCTTTGGAGAATTCAGTTTCATGTATAAAAATCCCTCTAAAGATCACTTTCCTTTTCCCCCTATTCAGGGATTGTTTGAGCTGACTTTGAGCCTACTAACCATAGGTTGGCTTCCTGAATGACTTAATTCATCCCCCTGCCACTACATTGTGTATTCTTGGCTGCCAGAGGATATTGGCCTCCATTGGGGAGGATGATTCAGTTTACTCTCCCTCAGAAAGGACACATTGTTCATCTTTCTGTCATTATTGTTCTCTTTTCTGGGATTTGTGGAAAAGTTCAGGTCTTCAGGTTGGCACAGTCCAGGCAAGAGACTCAATAGTGTTACCCTGCTTTCCAGGCCATCTGCCGGGTTAGTGTGGTTTGGAATTCTGAGGCAGGTGTTCAGCTGTGAATGTAATTTATGCTTTTGTTAACAAGGGAGTGGTGTATCAACCTGAGAGAGAGAGACAGAGAGACAGAGAGAGAGAGGGAGAGAGAGAAAAAGAGGAGACACACACATGCACACACACACACATACAGATAGACAGACAAGAGAGAAAGGAGAGTCAGAGACAGAGCTACAGGTTTCCTGGCAAAGAGAAGGGCACCTCTCCCTTTATCATTTTTTTGAGTGCTTGAACATCTCCCCTTTTAAACAGAGTGCCTTCCCGTGTAGGGAACTTTTCTTTAATGCAAATGGAGGTACAGTAACATTAAACATTAACACATCAGGCTTAAATTGCATGGAAATAAAATGAGGCCAGTCAGTTCAACTTACTGTTGATTCACTGCTTTAGAAAGCATCCACAAAAAAAAGCTAGACCACAGGAGACCAGGGATGGGAGCTAGTAAAGGTGCCCCAGAGTGGGGGACTAAAAGTCTTTCTGGGTCTACCTTAAAAAACCAAAAGCTAATCTCTTATACTTTATTTTTCTTCCTTAAGGATATGATTTCTCTCTCATCACATTAATCTTAGATCAATGTATACCATAGAAACAATGTAAAGACTGCCTTCTGTGGGAGGTGGGGGAGGGAAGTGAGATTAGGGGAAAAATTGTAAAATTCAAAGTAAATAAATTTAAAAAAAGCTTTCATTTTTGTAACGTTAAGATTTGCAGAATTATTTGAATATATTACCTCATTTGACCATCACAAGAATTCTATTATCATTCCCATTTTACAGATGGGATCGGCTTAGATTAAGTCATTTGCTCAGGGTTACAGAGCTTGTACATGTTTGAGGCCAGTCTAAACCAAAGCTGTTATGCTCCAAATGTGAAGGAAATTCTACACATAAACCTTATGCTTTAGTTCAGATATAAGCTGCCATCTTTGTACCTCCTTTTCATTTCCAGTCCCCCTACCCCATAGTAGTGCAGTGTTTAGCACTTAGTGGGTGCTCAATAAATGCAAGACAGTGGAGTTAAGTGACTTGCTCAAGGTCACATAGCTAAGTAATTATTATGTGTTTGAGGTCAAATTTGAACTCAGCTCCTCCTGACTCCAGGGCCAGTGCTTTATCTACTGCGCCACCTGGCTGCCCTGTTCACCCCTTTTCTTGCTTATGATGCTGAGCAGTGAAAATTGATTTTGAATATGAACACCCAGGTTCAGTTCCTGTGAATTTGGTCTACTTATTACCTGTTTAATTGTGAGTGAATCAGTTAGGTTCCCTGGAGCTTTTCTGCAAAATAAGGGGCTTGGTGATCTCTAAAATGCCCTTCTAGCTCCAGATCCTCAGATATTTCTGAAAAACACAGGACGGTCTTGATTAAAGCCGTTTTCTTTCTTTTCTCTATGCAGTGAGGTTTTGCTGAAGGTGGAAATGTTAAGTTCCGAATTCTTCTCAATTCTGTACACACGGCTATTAAATACAATCCTACGTGAGTCCCAATGTATTGAAAAGCATGAGATACTCAGAGATGAATGCAGATGGCTAAAAGTAGTGGGGGACCTAGTTGCTTTTAAAACATCCCTCCCTTCAAATGAATGTAGATGGAAAAATCCCCCTCACCATCTTTTTAGAGGAAAGGGACAGGTGGTAAATTATATGAATAAATATGAAAAAAGTGTGCTTGCTTTGGGGTTTTTTTTGAGGGGGGGAGAATGAGGCTGAGAAGGTGCTCATGTAGTAAGAGAGAAAATGGTCTTGGATCCAGGTGATGATGGAATTAGTACCCATGTCAGGTATTGTTAGCATAAAATTTGGATACAGAAATTGTTGCCTCATAGTCACCTGTTTTACATAGAGAAATTCTTTAGGGCTTAAGAGTTATTATTGGAATATCATTGAATTAGAGAGTGATAGTATTTCCCCTTTGGTTTCTATGCTTCCATGAATCTGTATTAACTTACCTGACTGTCTTGATATTCTTTCTAGTCTCATTCTAAAAGGGGAAAACTCAGGTAAGAGGATTTCATTGGCAGATTTGGAAGGGACTGGAAGGGCCAATTTATCCAACTCAAACTTAGGTAGCAGAGGGAGAGTGTTTCTGCCTCTTTTCCTAGTACACATACATTGGGGGGATGACCAGATTTTGACAGCAAGCATGGGTTTGAGGAAGGGTCTTGGAATATAGAGTTGAGAATTCTTGACTTTGAATCCTTGTATATTCAACCATAGCAAATCACTTAACCTTTATAGCTAAATGAGGAATTTGACCTGGATAATCCTAAAATTCTCTGCCAGCTCTAATTCTTAAGGGTTCTGCTTAGGGTCAGATAATGGTTGCTAATTTAAGGATGTGACAAATTTTGGCCTTTAGGATGTTTAAACAGAAAGATCACCTTTTAGGTGCATTTAGGGTTATATATTCTTTCCTATACTATTGATCATTTTCCATTTAAAATTCCGTGATGGACAAAAACTAATACAAGTGTCCTTTGACCATTTTTCCATGTGACATTGCTTGTCTCAGCCTCCAAGTTCATTTTCTCCTGGTGGGTGAGTTCCCAGGGGCTTTCATCTCCGCTATGATAGGCTGACTTTTCAGGAGACAACTGTTAATGGCTCCACAAGATTAGAAGCCCAGTGAAAACAAACCCAAACTATTTAAGTTGTCTGTTTTGCTCCCTCCAGGCCGAAAGCCTTTATTTTTTTGGCATCGGGCTCACATTCCCCTTTAACACTTGCCATCCAATAAACCTGTCATGTCATTTATCAGTTCTGAAACTCAACGTTCCTACATTTAAAACCAGAGGGTTGGAGCCCAGCAGCATGATCTGAAGTATCTCTTAGTTGTTCAGGATTTAGTGATCTGGTTTGCAAACTGCTAGATAGAACAATTTAAAAAAAAGAAATTCCAGATTAATAAATCACCATTATTTCACTTTCACCCTTTTTTTCACCCCCATAAAGGTGAATTCAGATCCTAATTTAGGCACCTGCTGTGAGCACATCACTCTTGAGAATTTCAGTTTGCTCATCTGCAAAATGGGGATAACAATCCTCATATATACTAATCCTCTGACTTCAGGATTGTCATAAGGAAAATGTATCAAAAATCTTAAAAACATGTAAAAGGGAGTTACAAGTCCCATAATAAAAAAAAAAATACACAGAAGAAAGTTAGGCCAATTAGTCAAATTTGGATAACTTGATAAATTGACAGAAAAAATATCTAAGGACTTCCAAGAAGTGTAAGTGTGTAGTACTAAATTTTAAAAAAAATTTGTTGGCGGTTGAGTAATAGTTCTCATTTTTGAAGGTTTGAAATCAGCTGGCTTAGTGAGTCACTCCCTCATTGGAAGTTTACTGTGGTATGTTGGGTTAAATCCTACACAGAATGTTGTGTGAATTTGCCCTCCTGCCAGAGCCCAGGAGGCATTCCAAACTGTCTATCCTGGGCCTTATGGCAAATGTAGGAGGTATCCTTTTCCAGGAATGGCAACCGCTACTCTAATTAAATTGGTGAAATGCTTTGAAAACCCTAACATGCTATAAAATGTCAGGAATTTGAAAGTTTTCAACTTACAATCAATTGATGTCAACATTTGTTGAGTGCTCTCTCTCTCTCTCTCTCTCTCACACACATACACACACACATACACATGCATACACACACATATTTCTGAAGGACTTTTCTCTCTTAAATGATAAAATCCATAATTTCAGAACTGGAGTATAGTTTGTGTCCTGTGTCATGGTTTCTGATGCTTTTCAAGTGATGTAAGTTTTCAAAAGATGATTACTTATTCACATGAGCAGACTGCTTTAGGAATCAGAATTGACAATCCTTTTCTTGATGTTTTCATTTCTATCCAAATAGCCAAACCATTTGTGCGTTCTATTATTTTTGAAGTCTTTTTATGGTCCAGTGGTATTTGATCTGTAAGTCAGACAGTCTGTCATCTGTCATCTTATACATGGCCCAACTGGCATTTTCCCTCATGATAGGCTCTCTCCAATAAGCACACATCCCCCTACCAAGTTCCTCACTGCCACGTGGTCCCAATGAACAATTGGGACATTCCTTTCATTGCAGGCTGTGTGGCTAATACATTTCACTTTCCAAGTTCGATGTAGTCTGAAGATGGTTTAAGTTTTTCGCTGGGGACCATTTTAACTGCTTGAATACAGTGGGGGAAAGGGGAGGCATCAGCTGATTTCTTGTTGCTGTTCAGTCATTTCCACTCATATCCATCTCTTAGTGACCCCATTTGGGGTTTTCTTGGCAAAGATACTAGAATGGTTTGTCATTGCATTCTCTAGCTCATATTATAAGTTAAACACACACATACATACACAAATACATATAAACACACAAAAATGTGTGTGTGTATGTGTGTGTGTATATATATATGGACACACACATATATACACACATATTACTGTGTATATAGCTTATGTTTGTGCATGTGCACATGCACACATACACAGGGTTAAGTGACTTGACCAGAGTCACGCATCTAATAAGTGTCTGAGGCTGGATTTGAACTAAGATCTTCTAGACTCCAGACTCAGAATTCCAGCTACTTTGCCACTTAGCTGTCCTCAATGGACCAGTCATTGGTTGGAAACTTTCCTTGACTTTTCATCTCCAAAGTCCTTCCAGAGTCTGTGGATGGGTATGTTTTTTTTTTTTGGCAAGGTAATGGAGTTAAGTGACTTGCCCAAGGCCACACGGCTAGGTAATTATTAAGTGTCTGAGGTGAGATTTGAACTTAGGTACTCCTGACTTCAGGACTGGTGCTCTATCCAGTGCATCACCTATCTGCCCAGGATGGGTGTGTTTTGCAGTTTTTATCTGCTGTAACCATTCATTCCACTGCTTCTGAAAAGAACTTGACAGAAATTTAGGATTTCATGCATCCTCCCCCCCCCCCCCCCCCCCGGCCAAATATGAAGGTGAGCCCGATCTCTAAGTCCAATTATTGTATCACCTTTTCAGGGTAAGCAGGTACTGGATTATTCAGTGGCTCAAGCCTGTGTTTCCATTGGCAAGTAGACTCTGCTATCAGTGATTTGCTTAAATGTCAGACTGTTTACCTGTATAAATAAAAAATCAAATAACATTTATCATTTTACTGTTTTGAAAAATGCTTTCTTTCTTTCTTTGAAGAACTGTGGGACTTATGTGTGGGAAATATTGATACATTGTCTAAACTACTCATTTCACAGAGAGGAGGGGTGGCTAGATGGCGCAGTGCATAAAGCACCGGCCCTGGAGTCAGGAGTACCTGGGTTCAAATCCAGTCTCAGACGCTTAAACCTAGCTGTGTGGCCTTGGGCAAGCCACTTAACCCCATTGCCTTGCAAAAAGAAAAAGAAAAAAAAAGAAACAGAGAGAAACCTGGGGCTGAAGTGTTTAAGAGGTCTTTATAACAAGATAGTGTGTCAAAGATGGGATTCAAACTCAGATCTTCTTGATTTCCAAGTCCACTACTCTATCTACTATCCTTCTTTGCTTCATTTTTTGGAGAATTTCCTAGAATTTAGACTAGGTATTCTTTTAAGTCTCCTATCTTAAAATCAATGCCACAGTGATTCTAAGTGGTAGAGAAGGTGTCAACCAACATTTGTAAAGGGAGTTTTCTCTTCTACAAGTTCCCTAAACTAATGAAATCTTATTTTTTTAAGAAAGATTTTATTTATTTTGAGTTTTACAACCCCCCCATTCTTGCTTCCCACCCCCACCCCCACAGAAAGCATTCTGTTAGTGTTTACATTGGTTCCATGTTATACATTGATCTCAGTTGAATATGATGACAGAGAAATCATATCCTTAAGGAAGAAAAATAAAGTATGAGATAGTAAAATTACATAATAATATAATGCTTTTTCCCCCTAATTTGATGGTAATAGTCTTTGGTCTTTGTTCATAATTCCATAATTCTTTCTCTGGATACAGATGGTATTCTCCATTGCAGATAGCCCAAAACTGTCCCTGGTTATTGCACTGATGGAATGAGAGAGTCCATCAGGGTTGATCATCACCCCCCATGTTGCTGTTAGGGTGTACAATGTTTTTCTTGTTCTGCTCATCTCACTCAGCATCAGTTCATGAAAATCTTTCCAGGCTTCCCTGAATTTCCATCCCTCCTGGTTTCTAATACAACAATAGTGTTCCATGACATCCATATACCACAGTTTGTTAAACCATTCCCCAATTAAAGGACATTCACTTGATTTCCAATTTTTGGTCACCACACACAGGGCTGATATACATATTTTTGTACAAGTGATGTTTTTAATGTGCATACCCTTTGACCCAGCAATACCACTACTGGGTCTATATCCTGAAGAAATGATAAAAAAGGATAAAAATATCACTTAAGTTATTTTTTAATTCACAAAGTTACTGAGGGTGACAAACCCAAGCCTTGGAAACCAGGTCTCCAAACTACTGGTTTGGTTTTTGGCTGTCACCATCATAACTTTCCTCTATGAGGAAAGAACAATTAGCATTAACTTGACTAAGTGAGATCCTTGGTAACATGGAATTTCAAAGAACTCTTTTTATTTGGTTTCACTGAAGATTCTGACCTAGACAAATGTCACTTGAGTCAAGGTCTAATATTTTGGGACCAAGAAGAATAAGAGTTTTAGAGCATCAAAATGTGGTCGCTCATTGTCTTCATGTTTTTCTTTCCAAATGTTGCCCCCTAGTTTGCAGCCTCCCTTGTCAGCTCTTGGTCCTGATTATTTTCTAGGAATCAAAGATTCTCTTTGGAATCAGTTTGAAAAGGGACTAAAATTATAGAAGAATTTCATCACAGAGATGTTGATGAGGTTAAGAGCTTTGAGTTTTAAATGTATAAAACCCACTAAATACAGAGTAAAATATTTTCATAACCAGGAGTCACTAAACCATGACTAGCCTTTTCTCTCTTTAAAAAAAAAATTTGTTGATTTTTCTTGTTGCTGATGTTTCTGGATAGTAGTGAGTAGGTTGTTTTGTTTTGTTTTTGGAGGGAGGGCAACTTCTATAATTAGGTGGAACAACTGAAACTTTGTCCTATGGCTTGGAATTTAGAGGGTTCTGATAGCATTTGTTGCATTTCAGCAGCTTAGAAATACCTTAGTATCTAGTTAGCAAGAATAGTTCATTAAAATAAATTACCAAGGGACTAGCTGGAATAAGCTCTGGACTAGCTGGAATAAGCTCCTTACCACCTCTTCCTACAGCAATCTGTCCTTGTATCCTTCCATTTATTGAGGGCTTGCCTTACTGCTGTGAGACAGGACAATTCTTTGATATTAGAGAAATTAGTTTCCCTTATCTTTTGGTGAAAAATCGCCTTTCTTAACTAAGAAGAAATCTTTTCATTTCTTCTTTTTCTGATTGTCTCCTAATTAAGAGCCAAAAGGAAAGAAAGAAAAAGAAGACAAATGAGAAAATAAAAATAGCAGTAACTGTTACTATATTATGCATTGTAGTGTCTAGCAAGAGAGTTATAGTGCTAATCAATCTTTCTGGCTCTACCCAGGATACCTGTTAAATTTTGAATGGCCTAATTTTTCCCCAGCACCACAAATCGGGGTCTAATATTTTGAATGCTCCTTTGATTGATTTGTGTATTGTATACCAGCAAAGAGAATGTGTAAAATAAAGCAATTTGAGGCTGCCATGTTTTTAGTCTTTTTCTATTTATTTTTTGCCTAAATGGTAGTTCCATCTTTCACATTAACGCTTTTGACCAAGGTGAGACTAAACTCTTTTATTTTTAATGAGATCATGCTGTGTGAGTTTGTTGTGTGACTATAATGTGTGTGACTACAATTTCATTATAGAAATATTTCTTTTGTAATTTACATTTCTTAAAAGTCAAAGTCTGAGGTTATAGCTTTTCATTGGTTGCATTTTTTAACTTAATTCCTTGTGTATCATTCATCTCTGTACTTCAGGTTATTCATCTATAAAATGGGGAGAAGAGTCATAGAACTAAAGAATTATAAAATTTCATAGTTGGAAGGGACTTGTAATGGAATCATTTGGTGTCATCTTTACCTCACCACAGAGCAGTTCTACAGCATCAACCCAAGATGTTGTTTTCTAGTCTCTGTTGGGAAATTTCCAGTGAGGAAAAAACTTAATATGGCAGTCCATTTTCTTTTAGGTTAGCCTTAGACTTTTGGGAAATTTTCCTCTTTATTGAACTGAAATCTGCCTCCCACTGTTCTTAGTACTTCCCTCTGGGGTTGAGTAGAACCAATTTGCCCTTTTCCCCAAGAGATTCTTTGAAATATTTCAAGACAAGTAGTTTCTCAATAAGTCTTTTGATAAGGCTATTTCTTCTGGAAAGTGTTCTATAAGCCTTAACTTGCTATGGTAATGTGAATGTCCAAGTACATATAAGTTAACTTCCAGTTTTAAACAGATTTATAATTAGTGGCATTTGAGCAAATGTATTTTTAGTGATGATGATGATGATGATGATGATGATGATGATGATGATGATAACTATTTACATATTGCTTTAAAGTTTGCAAAGAATGTTGAAATTATTATTTCATTTGATCCTTATAGGAGTCTGGAGAGGTAGGTACAATTTTCTCCATTTTATAGGTGAGCAAACTAAGATAATGAGAATAAATGACTTGCTGGGGGTCATGTAAGTAGTTCACTATTTGAGGCTGAATTTGAATTCAGGTCTTTTTTCATTCAAGGTCTAACATACTATCTACTGTGCCATTTCCCTGTTAGTTTCTGATCCACATGTGAGGATTGTTAGAAGGTTTTTTCCCACCTGGTGAATGCATGAATGAATTCTCATTTTTCACAAGCTTTTTTTTTTTTAGGTATGAAAAATATTCAAAGAGGAACTGTGCTGATGAATGGGAATCTCAGTAACTACACATGTAAACAAAACATAGTCCCTAGTCTGTGATAAGTTAATATAAAGAGTTATAAGACATGTACACAAATTAATGAAAAGCAAATTAGAATGCAATAAGGTATTGCCTTGAGGAAGAAACCCCTAGGTTCAGAAAGAGAAAATCTTGCTTTGCTCCTCACTAACCTGGTGAACTGGACACAGTATTCCTAAGAACTTTTCTTAGGTTCATTCAGCTCAACATGTTAACATTTCAGATTCACTACATTCTAAACAGTAGAGGCATGAGGACCATTTTGAAATGGTCCTTATCTTCCTGGAGTAATAGGAATTGATGCTCTCCATCTGGGCCACTTTAGAACAAATAAGGATGAAGTCACACTGCTGAAATTAGCAGTGTGGAATTGCTCAGAACAGACATCTTTCTCCTGCTTCCCCCTGGGTCCTCTCCTGCAGGATCAGGAATCTTGGCAGTGGGTTCTGAATCCCGAAAAGAACATCTGGGCCATGAATGTACTGGTGGCAGCTTTACTTAAGATCTCTCTCTCTTCTGTCTTCTTCTCTCTCTCTCTCTCTCTCTTCTTTCTCTGTCTCCTTTCTTCTTTCTTCTCTCTTTCTCTTTCTCCCTTTCTCCCTCTCTTTCTTCTCTCCTTCCCTCCCTTCCTCCCTCTTTCTGTCTTAAGATATATCTTTCTCTTTGCCTCTAACAGCAGTTTCCTTGAAGAAGGGCATCACACATAAAGTGTACTGAGTCTCCCTTTGAGACCATTTTATTTTTATGGGACTTCTCCTTCGTTGATGACTACTGCATTATTATCACACACTTCAGTAACATTTAGGGAGAAAAGAAAGATTGACAGAATGGGTCATTGCAGTGTATGTAAGAGGTTTCCAGATTGGGGGAAGGTTGGGTCTACCACCTTCAAGCTATAGCCAGTGTCAGTTTACATTAATGATGAAAAAGAGGTGAGAATCCCCTGAGTATTTTGCATTCGGTTTTCAAGGTCCAATAGGAGAGGAAAAGGGTATAAAAGATGGGACTTGATTAATAATTCACTTGGGCATTGAGTGTTAAATCTGCTTTCTTTTTTCCCCCCTCCTTCCACATTCTTAAAAAAGTCTAAAGGGATATTAACTTGTTAATAGCCTACATACCATTTGTGCTCTGGCTACCTAATTATGTCACTCCGTTACTTAGGCTAAAGAAAGTACAACCAGTTAATTGGTGTTGGTTATGATAATCATGAAATGTACTCTCTTTATCCTTGGATCCCCAGAGATATGTGGTTCATCTTTAGAATTGAATTGTAACTGCTGGGTTTCCCCTTAAGCCATGTAAAAGACAGTTCTTAGCAGAATGTCACTAGATCTTATGATTTTATTCTCTTTCCCTCTTTCCTGATGATTTTAGGCATTCAGGGCAGTGAAAGTTTTTTCTTTTGAAAGGTAAAGACTTCTGTTAATAGGAGGTCATGGAATAATATCAGTCATGTTTAGAATAGTTATAAAAGACTTCATGGAAGAAGTAACAATTGAGCTGATCCTTAAAAATTGGGTAGAATTTGGATAGGGCAATCCATTCTAGACAAAGGGTTCAATGTGAGGAAAAAGTCTTAGGATCATGGGATTTTTAGGTTAGGCAAATGATCTGAAGTAATCACGTTGCCCAACCATTTCATTAGACAAATGAGGAAACTGAGGTGCAGAATATGAAGGTTAGAATTCATGTAGCATGTCTAGGAGCCAGTCAGAAGTCTAGTTATGGCACCTGATTAGAGGTGGAAGGATGGATGTTTTGGAAGGCAGTGAGAGGAATAAGATTGAGTATGTAAGATTGGCCAGACAATAGATGGTAGGAAAAGTAAGCAGAATGCTTTCGTTTATCTCTCCAAGAAATGTAGTACCACTGAAGCTTTTGAGCTATGAGTTAAAGAGATTTCAAAAATGATTTTAAAATATGAATACTTATTTAATCTTTTTTTTGTATAATGGACCATTTTGGCTGTTTGGTAAAGCCTGTGTAGTCCTCAATATAATATGTTTAAATGCATAAAATCCAATAGTTTGAATTGCAAAAGAAATTAATTATGTTGAAATAAAATGATCAAAATACACACACACACACACACACACAAATTCATGAACCCCATATTAAGATCCCCTAATTTAAAGAGTGAGGGTATAGGTTAAATTGTAGTTTGGGGAGGCCTGAGTAACCTAAGCAAGAAGTGATGAAGTCTGGGGCTAGGGCGTTGGCAATGAGGAATTTCAATTTCCAAGAGATTGTTTACTTGGATTCTGACTTTCCCCCACTGGAATTAAGATATCCCTAAGATACTACTTAAAGCTTAATTGAAAACACAGCAGTTTTTAATGCCGTGGCTAATGACTTTTTCCTTCAGCCCTCACACAGTACTTTATTTTGCAGATTCCTAATGCTCTTCTGTTATATTGTTTATTATGGTTATAGATGTGACTCATCCCCCTCCTAGACTATAAGATTAATGAGGGTAGGGATTGAGTTTCATCTAAACTTTGTATTTCCTCTAATGTTTTGCACATTAAATACTTAATAAAAATATATGATACCTAAAGGCATTCCTTAATAGATAAGTTAAAAGATATCAATGATTTTTAAAAGAATTACAGACCTAAATTACCACATGAAATATGTTCTAAAATGCTAGTATTAGGAGAAACACAAATTAAAAGTTTTTTATACAATGCAGAGTGGCAAAAATGCCAAGAAATGCAAACAAGTCAGTGTTGGAGCATCTATGGGACAAAAAACATACTATGATGAAATTTGGATTTGTTTGGATTTATATTAGAAAAATAGCTAACCCATCCATGCCTTTTAACTGAATGATTCCTCCAAGGAAATCAGACAGAAAGAAACATCCACAATATATCAAGGTATTCATTTTACAGGGAAAGACTACAAGAGGGGCAGCTAGGTGGCACAGTGGATAGAGACCAACCCTGGAGTTAGGAGTACCTGAGTTCAAATCCAGCCTCAGACACTTAATAATTACCTAGCTGTGTGGCCTTGGGCAAGCCACTTTACTCCATTGCCTTGCAAAAACAAACAAAAAAAAAAAACCCCAAAACAAAAAAGACTACAAGGACCAAATATTATATACATTGTTAGTCATTGTCTTTGTATCATATTTGTTTGTCATAATGTTCTGTGTGTGTGTGGGGGTGCGCATTAGGACAGGTGGAGACAGGATGGGAAATAACTGATATAGACAAAAAAAAATCAATGAAATTACAAAAACTATTTGAATGAACCCTGCATTTATAAATGTGGCTCTTTTTCCTTTTGAGATTGGTTCATTCTACTTGTATTTTTCATATCCCGAGTCACAACCATTAATGCAATTTTAAAGAGATAATTTGAAGTCCACAGAGGGGAATAGCACAGAAATTGACTTCCTCCATCCTTGGCCTCTAGAGGATTCTGTTTTCACCAATTGAGAGACTGGATGAATTGCTTACTGGATAATTAAGAATCAATGAATTGCTCTTGACTGTGTCCTTATCCTTTGTTCCCCCTTCCCATAGAAGATCTCTGTCTGTAAGTAGTCTTCTCTGACTTTGTGTATTTGCTTTAAAATTGATAACTTCCTCTTGGTCTTAGGTACACGCATTTTAGAGTCCTTTTTTTTGTGGGAGTTTTTTTGTGAGCATAGTTGGTTATTGGTGGGAGTGTGTGTTTGCAAACTGGTTCTCTTTTATTCAATAAACTAAATGAGGGAGGGGATCTTGTATTGTCCTTGCTCTTTAGAGGACACAGGAGGGCTCTACTGTTCAATCTGTCCATTTCCTTACAAAAACACTGAAGTTAAAATAATTACAAATTAACTACTCATTTCTCAGATAAAGAACTTACCAAAGGTTTAACACTTATTTCATTTCCATTGCGTATATAGATTTAAGGTGATGTTTAACATCCCTTAAAGACTAATTAAGTATCTTGTCATTATGGCTCCTTCCTAATGGTATAATGATCATTATGATTGGTGGTGATAATTCATGTTTCTTAGCTCTTAGAAAGCATTCAATTTACAATAATCCTGAGCGTTAAGTATTATTATATTTTATTGGTGAGCAAATTGAGTCTTAGACATGGGAAGTGACCTGGCCAGAGTCACATAGCTAGTATGAGAGCCAGGACTCTTAATTCAAAAATTCCATATGTTTTCCAATGCACTATTGCAGAGATTTTGTTCTTAGAACATTAGTGTGTGTTCATCTGTTTAAGAGTTTCAGGATGTTTGCTTTAGAGACGGTGTAGAGTAGTGCTAGATTGATAATTTGATGATTCCACTGGGATAGTTATATGATCATGTCACTTTAACCTCTTAGCTTCAGTTTTTCCATACATAAAATGGAAATATATATGTGTGTGTGTGTGTGTGTGTGTATACACACATATATATGTATATACACACATGCATAAAATTTTACCTGCAGTACCTTAGAATGACAGAGTTGTTATGAGGATTCAATGAGATCATAATGTATATGAAGTTGCCAATCTTTAAAGTTCTCCACCAGGATTAATGACTTTTGTGTGATGAGCCCATTTAATAATTCTGTTAGAATCTTATCAAAGGTTCTACAAAATATTTTGTAGTCAAAATTCATAATAGAATGAGTTATGTTTGTGAAAATAAAAAATGTAATTTCCCCTCCATTTAAGTTCAAAGTCCCTCTGAAATCAGTCCTTGAGTCTCTTGGAAGTCCATGGGCACTAAGTTATGAACTCCTCTATTTATGTGTCCATCATTGTCATTATTAATACTACCTCACTAATATTACTTTCTGGTTTATAAAGCAATTTTTATGCATTATCTTGTTTTCACAACAGCTCTGTTTTGGTAGGTGCTGTTATTATCTTCATTTATAGTAAGAGTCCATAAGTCCTTATAGAATTATTGACTTGTTCCAGGGTCACACAGCTAGTAAAAAAATCCAAGTCTAGTCCTTCAACCATTATACTATATAATATATCAAAAGCTCCTGTGATATAACATCAAAATCAGGACTTGTTCATCTTCATGAGAAGGAAGATCCCTCTTTTTAGGTCAGATAACAATTAAAAGCATAAAGTTCAGCTTAAAAGATGACTGCATACTGAAAAGAAGGTACTTTGGTCATCTCTGTTGGGTGGTAACATTAGGAATAAAACTGCTCACTTGATTAACATCATTTGTCAGAGCTTCTAACTGTGGTTGAAACAGCTAGTAACACCTACGCAGTTTCTCATGCTGTGCCTTCTACTAATTGTTTGTTTAATTAGAAAATGAGTAAGCATCTGCAGAGAAAATACAATTCAAAAAAATGTTAGGTTGAAACTTCCTCTAATTGTACCATGGTATTGTGATCTTTTAAATATTGGAAGACACATTTGGTGGCATGTTTTTATTTTGTTTCTGTTTGAGAGATTCATTTCTTGCTCACTGTTTTAAGTATAGCAATGCAGAATCCTATGGCAATAAACACATTTTGCAATGCGATTTTTCTAGCCAGATGCAATCAGGATGTTTGTCTAAACAGTGGAGTTGGTTTTCATTCAGCATCCTTTGAGTCAGCCTCAATGCAGGATGCAGAATTTGTATGACATAGCCTTGCATGCCAGTCAGTTATACCATTCATATTATAAGTAGAATGTACTCTGTGTTCTCAGAGACTGACAATTGCTAAACCTTTTGTAGTCTGTTTTACAATTTCTAGTGTTGGGAAAGAAACAAAAATTCTTGAATCTTTTTAAGGTGTCTAAGAATATAGTTTTGGGCTCATGGCCTGTTTTACAATTTCTAGTGTTGGGAAAGAATTAAAAATTCTTGAATCTTTTTAAGGCATCTAAGAATATAATTTTGGGCTCATGAGATTTTCTGGTTCTTTTAAAAAATAATTACAAGAATTGACTGACCAAAGAGACAAAATTTCCCATGATCCAGAAGCCTGTAAGCAGCTCAGAGGTCTTCTGTTACAACCCTTTCTTGGAAAGGTATTCCATTACACTGGAACATTCAAAATTCCCCTACTCCATTGGGCCCCTTGACTCACTGGTGAGTTTCTGATGAAAGGTTTTCAATTTGAGGGTAGATCTAGACTGGCCAAACTTCTTACTTTGGATTTTACCACCAAGCCCCAATGCAGTTAATTTCTTCTCCCTCTCCCTCTTCTTTTTAGTCCCTTTTCTTTGGTCTTATTAAGATATAAGCTTCTTGAGGCCTGAGCCAGTATTTGTTTTTGCTTGGTTTGGGTAACAATAATTGCAATGCCTGGTAACTGTTGTTGTTTCAGTTGTGCCCAACTTTTTGTGACCCCATTTGAGAGACCCATGTGCTAAAAAAAAGAACATCACAGCGCAAGGCAAAGCCACTAGAGTGGTTTGTCATTTCCTTCTCCATTTCATTTTACAGATAAAGAAACTGAGTTAAATAGGGTTAGGGTGCCAGGGCTAGTAAGTGTCTGAGGCTGGAGACTTGGACTCTTATCTACTGCACCACTTTATTGTAAGCCATTACTGCCTGCCATTAGGACATTCTTGACAAGGACTCGTCCAACCTCTAGTAATGGAGTCCTATGAATTTTCAAGGCAGTCCCTTCTAATTACAGACAGTTTTGACTATTTGGAAGCTTTACATAATATTCTATTCCAGTTCAATTGTGTTTTGTTGCTGTTGTCTACAATGACACTCAAAAGAAGTGACTTTATTTTAATTCAGTTTGTTACTTTTTGAATTTAGATTCAGGTTGCTATTTTTAAACAAAATTTTCCAATCTGGTTTATCGCATGCCTCTATAGATGGATATTCAAATTCATTTATGGTATAAGGGAGAAAGGGAAATAAATCAAAATTCAGAAAAAAGAGTGATTTGCTATAGGCACAGAAAGGCTTTGATTGGCCCTACCATATTGGTAGTCACATGTGCTAATATACTTGTGGGTTCACTTTTCAATACTGTAGGCTTAATTTGTTCGCAGCATCATTCCTTGTGGATATTGGTGAGTTCAAACCCAAAAGGAAACATGATTGATAAATGCTTCCTATGGAACTGAAAGGAAACAGAAAAATAGCAAAAGCATTTGACCTCTTCAAGTTCAGGATATTTTATACTCTAGCCTACTTATAATAGTTTACCTAAGGCAGGTCTGCACTCTAATGATCCATCTAAACTCCAACTCTTTCTTCTCCACATCCTCCACCTTTTTACCACCCCACCAAGAAACCTGTGAGGTGATATGGGGGTACTATTCTAGGAGAGAACCTGGCATGTTGTTTCTTCCTTTAAGTGTCAATGAAGTGGGAACTATTAACACACAAAATCCATCTTGGGTACAGTAGAGTTCAATGACTGTCACTTAGTAATAATGTTAATAATAGTTAATAAATGTTTGTTGACTGATTGACTCTTGCCTGAGTAGTAGATTATAGCTGCTTTTAAAATAGTTTGTAGTATGACTTAGATGGATTCAAAGACTGATTCCTTGAGCCCTTAATGATGTTCAAGGGCTTATTTGAGACAACCTGAATAGAGATTGAGGCAGGAATTAATAATCAATTAAGTAAGTTAGGCATGCCAGGCTATTATGCTAATTGCTGAGGATACAGAGACCTAAGTGAGATAGTCCACTTATATTGACATACACATCAATCTGATATGAGACAGAATATGTCACGAGAGACAAAGTCCTAGGGAGAAGAGCTCATTTTTGATTGGGGGGAGGAGAAAATGGGAAGGAAAGTGGAAAGAAGAAATCATATTATGATAATAGCTACAATAAATCTTAGTGAACTACAACCCTCATAACAAAATGAAATTAAAGCTGCTCCAGTCTGATCTTTTTAAATAAGTTCTTGGCGCTCCCAAATAGGAAAGGGATAAAGGAATAGACATTTAAGTATACCATTGCTATATCCAGTGTAAACTTAGCTGATGTAAAGCTATGGTCAAAAGGAAGAGATGAAAGGGATCTAGAAACTTATTTAGCTAGCCCATGCTTTCCTTGAGGTAGCCAAAAGCAGTGCTGCTTTAGAATATGAACTAATTTACAGATTCTTATGAAGAGATTATTGAAAGATGATGAGCAGCAACATCTCATGAACCAGCATAAAAAAGTGATGGAAGGAAAAAGACTTTGAAGAAAGTTTTGCATGAGACTGTTAAAATTAAATTAATCCAAGGCTATTTAAGGTAAAATTGGAAATATCATAAAGAGATTTCTGTGGGATTTTAAAATGAGGTGTCCATTATGTTGAAAAACCTTGATATCCTATTAATTTCTACTTTTCTTGGATAAAAGTTTCTCCTAAGCAGATGTAAACTTCAGCTTAGTCTCTGGGAATTATCATGATTTATGAATTAATGAGTTAATGAATTTTATACATATCTGGCTGATTAGATGGACAGGTGTTTGAAGGAACCTACTTCAATTTTCAGGTTTCAATTTATTGCAAATTTCAAAATGAAATTATATTTAATCCCCTTCATTCAAGAATTCAGTTATCATATGCAAAATAATGTCATATTAGCATGATCTTTATATAAAGGAAAATTTTTAAAAGAGGGAATCTCAAATATAAGAGAAATCATATGATTAAGTTTTAATTAAATTCTGTTAGACTCTGTAATTTTTCTAATGGGAATTTGCAAACTATAGAATCTTAACTAGAAACAGCTTTGCCTAATAGTATATCTTTATTTTGGATTAATCCAGGTTATATAAGTGAATTTTTGTGAATTGAAGTTCATGCAGACCAAATAGGGAATCAAATGATGTTGTCCAAGCAACAATACTCAGAGAGGACAAAGAATGAAAAATGAATTTAGCAATAATAGAGCATTGAAGCAGTAAAACAACACAGAATCTGGGTAGGTAAGTCTATAAATGAAAAGCTGTATAATTTTTAGGATGAGTAAGCCAAGATATAGAGGGCATCATTGAATGTTTGTGTGGGAAGAGAACTTGGGGTTTGTTGTTTGAATCCCCTGTTTTCAAATTAAGATCTCAGTATGATGTGATTTGCCTAAGGCTGGATGTTCTTTGTACAACTGTAGTCCAGGTCTCTGGACATTTATGCTAGTCTGTGCTCCATCTCAGATAAGAGTCATCATTAGTTTCATTGTTGAATGTGGGATTTTTCCATTCTTTTAAACGTTTATAAAATGTTATAGTAATATGATTTTTAAAAACCTGCAGACTAGGTTGGATGTTATATACCTGTAATATCAGCTACCAGGAAGGTCAAGATTGGTAGATTTCTTTAGCTGGAGAATTTTTTATATTTTTTTAAACTTTTTATTTATTTGTTTTTATTTTATTTTTAATTTTTTTAATCTCGAGAATTCTGAACTGGATTGAGTTATATGTATTCACACTAAGTGCGATGTCATTGTAATGAGATTCCTGCAATTGAAGGCCACCAATTTGCCTAAGGAGGGGCAAGATGGTCCTGGTTGGAAATAGAACAGGTCAGAGCATCTCTAAGTACTGGGAACTGGCCTATGAATAACCTCTGCACTTCTAGCCAGGGTAGGCTGTGGAGACCCATCCTTTATAAAATAGCAACCAAAAAAAAAACTCTCCCAAAAAAGTAGGGAACAAAGTAAATGGCTTAGTTTTAAACTCTAGTCTCTAATTTTGTTGTGGCCCTAAACTCTCTGATTTACACATTCATAATGAGTGGTTCGATATTTTAAAAACATACACGTAAAAATGGTTAGGGTCAAATTGCAGTGTTTGGGCACAATTAAATTAGAGACCCTATGGGAAGTCACTTTGGAAAAAAGTGACTGTTATACTTTTGGTAGTGAGGTGTTTATCTAAAAGATATTCTTTACCAAAAAATGATCCGACCAAGTAACAAAAGTGAATTTAACATTTTTTACTTATGATTATACAATTTAATGGGAGTATTATTCCAGATGCAAACAATAGCATATATTTGTTGTTCACTTGTTTTTCTGTCTGACTCCAGGACCTCACTGGAGGTTTTCTTGGTACAGGTATTGGAGTGAGTTTATGATTTTTTTTAAAAGACAAAGCAGCAAAAAGAGCTTTGTTTGACCCTCTGTTCATAACTCTCAGGTGGGGCATCAAACAGGAACATGACCACAAAAATGTTTAGCATAACCTGTCTAGCATAAAATTCAAATTTTCTTTAGGGATCCCTTATAGACAGTGAGATCCTTCAAATGCTTCTGTTTTTTTGTGACTTTGTATTGGGTTTCTTGAGCCTTGGAATGTTTCAGAGCCTCTTGGAAGAATGCCACAGCCAATTCACAAGTATTTGGCCTAACCAATCACACAGGAAAAACCAAATGGATAAAGAATGTCTGCTGGGCAGTTTTATAGTTTAGAAAACATACCATCACATGGAAAACTTCTGGTGCTTGTGTCTCAGTATATGTGAGCCCCCAACTCTAACACACTCCCCTGCCCATGGTGGGGAAATGTATGTGTTTGTCTATGAATGTCTGTGTGTGTGTGTATGTGTATTCTTGTATATATACACACATTGCCTTTTCCCTGTTAAGCACAATAGATTGTGTGTGTGTGTTGGTGTGTAGATGCATGAGAGGGAGAGGAGTATACATATATGCACTATATCTATGTCTATGTGTTATATACACATTTATACATCTGTAGATGTGTGTGTGTGTGTGTGTGTGTGTGTGTATATATATATACATACACCACATACATCTAACTAGACACACACACATACACACATATTCATGCATATATAAGTATTTTTTTTTCTATGTGTCATCTGTCTTTATATCTGCCCACCTACTTATACATTCTCCTTCGCTTGATGAGCAGGGTGGAAATAAAGACCTAACCTATACACACACACACACACACACACACACACACACTTCTATACATATACCCGTATAAAGCTCTATCTAAATATTTTTGGAGATGTAGATTTTTATCTCCACCATATCTCTACAGGGATATATACCCACCTAGGGCAGGGGAATGGGAAAGAATTAAGGCTTTCCTTCTAATTGAGGCCGAAATGGGCAACTTCTCCCTTGGAGATACATGCTTGAGTCTTCACCATAGAAACCTCTCTGAACAAGGGCACCTCAGGTGACCTTGTCTAAGTTGGTTTGCTTCTCTGGGCTGATTCTCTTCCTTCATCTGTAAATGAGAAGGTTGGATTAAACATTCTCTAAAATTCCTGTTGTGGCTCTGGCTCTAACTAGTCTGGGCTGCTTTGGGCTTTTTCAGTGGACAAGGTTAGTGAGTGGCCTAGCTGCAAGCTTGTAATAGAATGTATAAACACCCAAGTGTTCATTTTGGGCTGGAGTCCAGGAAGCCTCCTCTCTTCTGAGAAACCCTTGTAAGCTTCAAAATGGAATCTAAATTTACCCTTCCACTTTCTCTGCCAAAAACCAGTACCACAGCTGTTGGCATAACAACATCAAATGGGGGTAGGGGGGGTGGGGGGGTGGGGGGGGTGGACAGAGGTAGCTGTTGCTGTTTGTCTGTGAAAGGCCCCAGTCATTGGGTTGAAGGATTTGGCTACCGTTCACTCTGCTTCAGTTTCTGGAGAAGAAGGCAGGCAGGTGGTCAGAAATGACCCACAGCTATTTTATCTCAGCAACCTGGCAAATGAGGTGGTACATCCCTTTCAATTTATTTATAGGCATTCAAAGAAAAGTAGGGTAGGAAAAATGACCCATGTCTTTTGTGGTCATTATACAGAGTAATTCAGATATCAAAAAATTAATGACAATTTTCATTTTTATATCACCTTCATTTCTTAATATATTCTTCCCCCTCCCCCTTCTCAGAAAGTCTTTCCTCAAAGGATAAAAAAGAAAGGAGAAAAAAAAATTTGCAAAATTAATCAGTACATCGGCCACATCCAACAGTATTTGCCAAAAAGAGAAAGAGAGATGCATTCTCATCTATAGTATTCGAGGCCACAATTCATTATAATTATGGAGCATTGTTTTGATTTCTGCAGTGATTCTTTTCATTTACTTTATTTTTAGTCATTGTGTACTTTTTCCCCCCAGTTCTGGATTTTTTAAATTTTTCTTCAGGGTCTTCTAAGTTTTCCTGTCCATCATTTTATTTGTTGTTTGTTGTGATACAGAAATATTCTATTATATTCTTGTACTCTAATTTGTTAAACCATTCCTAAAGCAGTGGGCATCTGCTTTGCTTCTACTTCTTTGCTATTTTGAGAAGTACTGCTATAAATATTTTGGTATTCTCAAGATCTTTATTTTTTTATGTTAGAATATATACTTAGCAATGGGATATCTGAATGAGAGCTATGGATATGAAATACTGTTACAAAACTCATAGGATTTAAAGTTAACAAGAGGGGTGGGGGGGGGGCGGCTAGGTGGTGCAGTGGATAAAAAAGCACCTGCCCTGAGTTCAAATGTGACCTCAGACACTTAATAATTACCTAGCTGTGTGGCCTTGGACAAGCCACTTAACCCCATTTGCCTTGCAAAAAACCTAAAACAAACAAAAAAAAAAACCCAAGAGGGATATCTAGGTGGTACAGTGGATAGAGCTGAATTCAAATCCAGTCTCAGACACTTAATAATTACTTAACTATGTGATGTTGGCCAAGTCACCTAACCCCATTGCCTTACAAAAACCAAAAAAATAAAATAAAATAAAATTGGCAAGATTAGAAATCGGTGCATTTTACAGATGAGGAAAACTGAGACCCCAAGAAAGGGAAATGATTCACACAGGTAGGTAAGTATTAGAAGTGAGATTTGAACCTGGACTTCTAACTCCAGAGCCATTGTTTTCTCCCTGTGCTTGATAAGCTCTTGATAAGCTCTGTAGTCATCTAACAGCTCTTGCTATCATCCTTTTATTTCTTTAGTAAAACTGTGGTCTTCTATTTTCCAATTTTGTTTACTTTTGAATTTTTATCTCCTCTCTCTACATCAGGGGTGGGAACTTTTTTTTCTTCCAAGAGACATTTGAATATTTATAGTATCATTCACAGACTGCATTTATTCAAACATTTAATTCACCCCTAAAAAGCTACTAGATTTATTGAATTTTAATTGCCTTGACAACACCAGATCAATGGAGGTTCCCCCTGCTTCTGCTCTACATTGATAATGTTTTCATTGATAATGCTGAAACCATTCCTTGGTTCTCAGTAGATAGCACTCTGGTTGCGTTTATGGGTATATTTATGAGGGTTGTCAGGGGAATACCTGGTTTGGAAGAAATCACCTGGAGCCAGGTAGGGGAAGGGTTGATGGCTTTCTTTGGGGCAAGTCTTGATCTTAAGAGAATAGGTGGAAGCCCAACATGGAACCTTCCTTTCACTCCTACCTCAGCTGGGGAATTACTTTGTCTACTGTAAAACCCCCTATATAAATGTAAGCTTCTGGTCCTTTCATCCCTTATTTATCATTCCCTTGACCCTTCATATGTATACCTCAGACACTTACTAGCTAGCTGTGTATCTTCATACAATCATTGTCAGCCTCCATGTTTTCATCTGCAAAAAATTAACACATCACAGGCTTGTGAGAGTTAAATAAATAAGATAATATGGCATGCCCCCAAAGTCTCAGTACAGATTTAAGTTAAAAAAGCGTCAATAGCTTTTATTTAAATTTATTTTAAAATATTGCATAAATAAAATCTAATAAATTTATTAACATTTAATAAAGCTGAGAAATTTATCAAAATTATTAGTTTTGTTAGGTCATTCAAGTTTTAATGCTTACCAAATTCTCTGACTTTTGAGTAAAGTGCCCTGTAACCAATTCATTTTATTTATTAAATTTGATAGATTTTATCAATTAATTTATCAATTAAGCTTAGTAAATTTATTAAAATTTATCAACATTATTAGTTTTGTTAGGTCATTCAAGTTTTAAAGCTTACATCTTTACTAGCACTTTTGGATCAAGTGCCCTATAATCAATTTGTTTATTAATTAAATTTAATAAATTTTATTAAACAGTAAATTTATTTAAATTTATCAAAATTGTTAGTTTTGTTAGATCATTCAAGCTTAATGCTTACATCTGCACTCAGAGTTGTAAGCCTAAAAGCTCTACATGAACGTTAATTATCCTTATCTTTTTCCTTGCCTGTTTCATTTACCTCCTCAGTCCTGCCCCTCACTCAGAATCCCTAGGTTCCCCCAGAACTCAGCTTGAGGGTCATCCTGTATGAAGTGTCTCCTGATCCCCTTAGCTGCTAGTTGTGCTCTCCATCCCCCCCCCCCCCAAACTGCAAATTTATTGTTATTTACTTATATAGGAGTGTGTTGTGCCTTCAGGCAGAAGGGAAGCTTTTTGAGTATAGGGGCTGATTTGTTGCTGCCTTTGTAACCCCAGTACTTACCTTTTATCTGGTGCATAGTAGATAACTTAATAAATGAATGCTTATTAATGGACATTTCACAGATAGATAATTCAATTTAATTGAATATTTATAAAGTATCTACTCTGAGCCAGGAACTGTGGTAGGTTGCTACAAAGACAGAAACAAATCAATTCTTTCCCTCTTAAGAGCTTTTATTGTCCTGGGGGATGCAACATGAACAAGTAACTAGGAAAGAAAGCATACTTAATAACTGGTTATCAGCAAGGACTGAGCATAGGAGATGTGTATTGAAGGGAAAGGGAGGTTCTTCTAAACATGGAGGGACTCTTGTGCGAAGGCTGAGTTGTTGGGAGAAATCCCCTTCTCCATTCTTGAACAAGTGTTACTTGAATACTAAAACCATTTTGGGGAAGGAAGTGGGGGGGAAAACAAAATTCGCTCCTCATTGCACTGCAGCTGAATTGGAAGGGAACTCAGGGATCATCTTATCCAACCTTCTTCTCATTTGTATAGATGGGAACATCACAGCCAGAAAGGGATCTGGGAAAGGAAAATGTTCCTGCAACAGTTGGAGGATTGAAGTAGCTTCTCCTTACTCCTAACCCCAAAACAGGCCCTAACATACAACCAAAGTCTCCTTAAGTACAAGTTGCCTCAATGTTGAGAGAGAATTTAAGAACATAAGTATCACCTACACTGGGAACAGACTCTGTAGAAATATTTTGACTGTACTGAATCTGGAACAAAATCTAAGTCAAATCTCTGGTATACAGTGGGAGGTAGTTTATGTGAGGCAAATATCAATGTGGGTTAAAGTTACAATAATGAAGCTTCCTTTTTGGGGAGGGTGTGGGTTAGCAGTCTCTCTGCCATTGTGTGGGAGACTGTACTAAATTTCCTGGTTTCTTTCTAATGTTCCCCTGGGTTTAGACCATACATACACCTTGCATAAATCACAAGATTCACTTAACTCTCAGTTGTATGTAAGGCTTGGTGGATAGCTTGGACATGCCAGGTTCAAATCTCATCTCTGGTGCTTATTAGGCATCTAGGGGAAGACTTAAATTTTAATCTTGTCTCCAACAATTAGTAGTCCACTAAGTAGTCCTAGGCAAATCATTTAATCTCTGTGTGCTTCAGTTTCCTTTTCTGTAAAATGTGGGTAATTGTAGCACCTCACTCCTAAGAATCAAATGAGATAATTATAAAGTACTTTAAAGTATGCTATGCTGCTAACTGTAATTGTTATTAATACTGGTCCTTCTAGGACTTCTAGTATTCTTGCTTCTATTGCTGTTGTTCTACTACTACTACTACTACCACCACCACCACCACTATTACTGCTACTGCTACTTCTGCTATTATTATTATTATTATTATTACTACTACTTACTAGTATTACTACTGTTGTTGCTGCTATTACCATGGCCTATTCATTTAACCTTTGAATCTCAGTTTCCTCATCTGAAAATTGAAGTAGTTGGATGTAATGGGCCTTAAGGTTCCTTCAAGTTCTAAATCTATGCTCTGTGAGCTGATCAGTTTAAAACACGTGACTAGAGACTTAGGCTGTTCTTATAGGTTATAATGAAAAGTATGATCCTCTTTGTCTAGTATTTTTATTTTTAAAAAGCATGGTTGTACTGCTAGTATAATTAATTAAAATGGCATTTATTTAGTTCTTTGAGTTTGTCAAGCACTTTGGCAATGTTATTTCACTTGATCTTTGCAGTAACCTGGGGAGCTTGGTACTACAGATGTTATCATCTAACCTCCTTAGATCTCAGTTTCCTCATTTGTAAAATGATGATGTTATAACTGATGATCTCTCAGATTACTTTCAACCCAAAGTTACAATGCTCATAATTTTTAATATTTTTTTCTTCTGTGATCTGCCTTTAGCATCTTGTCTGTGGTCCTTTGATTTTCAGATCATTTTTTAGATGTGGAAACTGAGTCATTGGTTATGCCATAGTCACACAGTGGAGGCAGAGTTTGAAACCAGGTTCTCCTCCCTTCAGATTCAGCATTTAGTCACTGTATCCTGGACAGGTTTGGATGCTTTTTGATCTTCATACGTAGTGATGTTATACTTCTGTAAGGCTTTGTTGGAATCGGGACAGGTAAGGTTGTCTTTAGATTCTCTACCCCCCCTCCCCCATGTCCTGTTCTGAAATATCTGTATGTGTCCTGTTTTAAATACAGAAAGGGGATTTGTTGAAACAAGATTTCATGCAAGATAGGATCTTTTGAGGTTATCTAAGTTCAAGTTTCCTCTAACCAAGTCCATTAGTCAGACTTTTCCTTAAAGAGGGAGTGAACAAATTAGTAGTAACTGAAAAAATATTCCCAGTATTTAGCTGCATTTCGTGCTAAAGTATTACTGAGAATTCATTATGCAGCATCATGAGTTTTTTGTTTTTTAAGAAGAGCATGACATAGAACAGACTGGATAAACAGGAAACTACAGTTGTCAGTGGAGGAATAGATAGCTATTTGGCTATTTTCTTTGTTAACCCTTTTGGAGACCTTCTTATCTCCCCAAGACAGCTTCATCCATGTGACTTAGCAGTATCAAGTCCTTGTTCCTAAATATTAGCCTGTATTCACTGCCCTCTCTTGCACCTCCCCATATGGTCAGATCCTTAAGATGAAAGATGTACCCCCTCCATAGACAATAATGACCTTCTCCTGGTGGATTTAGGGAGGACAAGCTTCCTAAAAATTAGAGGGTGGCTAGAGAATACAGTGGATAGAATGTTGGACCTAGAGTCAGGAAGACTGCCAATCTGGCCTCAGATAATCATTAGTTGTGTGTCCCTGGGCAAGGTGCTTCACCCTATTTGCCTCAGTTTCCTCAATTATAAGTTGAGCAGGAGAAGGAAATGGCAAACCACTGAAGTATCTCTGCCAAACCACTCCAATATCTCTGCCAAGAAAAGCCCAACTGGGGTTATGAAGAGTTGAACATGACTGGAAAAATGACTGAACATTCTCATCATCCCAATATGGCTTGGGGAAGTGGTGAGTTTTTCATCCCTGGAGGTCAGATAGTAGGGTCTGGATGGCCTACTGTTTATTGTCAGTTTTTGAGGGGATTCCGGCTTGAGTATAGGTTGGACTAGATGGTTCCTGAGGACTTTGCAACTCTAAGAATCTGTGATTCTGATAAGTGTTCCAAGTGGCTTTTAAGGGGTAGGAGTGAAAGCAAGCATTTAATCAAGTGTCCACTTTTTAAAAAATTATTATCTCATTTGGTCCTCACAATAACCTTGGGAAGTAGGTGCTATTATTGCTCCCATTTACAGCTGAGGAACCTGAGGCAAACAGGTTAAGTGACTTGCCCAAGGTCATACAGCTGCTGAGTGCCTGAGTATGAATTTGAACAAAGGCTTTCTTGACTCCAGGCCTATTTCTCTGCATTGGGTACTACCTAGGAGTCTCAGGTTGTTAACTTTTGCAAGTTGTTCCTTTTGTAATCAAAGTAAAATTAAATCTTATTATTTCTTCCCTAGTGTTTTTCCCTACTTAGAGAAAGCCATTATTGAAAGGACCAAAATGAATTAAGCATGTAATGGCTGTTTATTGTTTTATTATATAAATTTTAAACAGCTTTTCTGGCTCTGGCCCTAGATTGGTCACCGTTGAGAAGCCTCATCATAACAAGTTTCTGACCCATATAGAATGAGCAGTTTTATGAGTAGCCTAAAGAGAAGGCATTTAACAAGCACCACTCCTAAAATCCCCTTCTTTAAATTAATAAGAAACAGTGGAGAAAGCTTAATGGTTTTTTTGCACTTTAATACATTTGAGTTCCTAAATTGATGTAATCTTTCATAGAATTTGTAGTTAATGTTCTGAGCTTTGGTACTGATTCTTGGAAGGTATCATAACAGAAAAAAAAACCACCTTGAACCAGCAGCCAGGAGACCAGGTTTTACATCACAGCCTGGCCATTTAGTAGGCATGTCACTACACTCCTGAGCCTCAGTTTCCCCAAATGTGAAGACCAGATGGGATCTAATGGATGGAAAAGCATTTATTAGCCATAGACCAGCACAGTATAAGCATATTGGGTTATGGCTATTTGATCTTTTTTTTTTTTTTTTTTGCAAGGCAAATAGGGTTAAGTGGCTTGCCCAAGGCCACACAGCTAGGTAATTACTAAGTGTCTGAGACTGGATTTGAGCCCAGGTACTCCTGACTCCAAGGCTGGTGCTTTATCTACTACGCCACCTAGTCGCCCCTCTAGAAATGATCTTGAAAGTACAGACAGGTAATGTTTTTATCTCAGATGATCTGGAAAAATAGAAGACAATTTTTATCAGAATAGGAGAAAGTAGTGTGTGTGTGTGTGTGTGTGTGTGTGTGTGTGTGTGTGTGTGTTATTCTGTTTCTTTCATAATATGACTAATGTTGTGATGTCATGGTCTTCTTTGAAAATGAAGGACAACATCATCAATGTGGAAATATGTTTTAACATGAGTGTGTATGTGTCTGATCAGCCACAGCCTTGACTCTTAACATAGTGATGTCATTTTGGTCCTCATGATAACAGAGGACAACAACCAATCTGATATGTATGTGTGTTTTTTTAAAATATACATACATACATACATATATATCTATACACACATGCATATTTTATATATCTATATATCTATATACATACACTTTGTATTAATCATCATCTCATTTAACAAAGCAAAACAAAAAGTACCTATTTCCTCAGACACTTGATAATTACCTAGCTGTGTGACCTTGGGCAAGTCACTTAACCCCTTTGCCTAGCAAAAAAAAACCCAAACAAAAAAGTACACATTTCTTCAGGGATGATCCTAGCCAGATAAACTTGGTTCAGGATGATTTAAGGTCCCACCAGGGATTTGGATCAGCTTTGTGTTGGAATCGTTTGGTCAGGCTGCTCCAGCATTTTGGGGATAGGGTATGGGAGACCTTGGAACCTTAAGTTCCAGGTTGAAGGCAGTCTGAAGGAGATCGGGCAGCCACATGTTCTCATGCTTGTGTTGGTGTATAGTTTGAAAGGCCATGGCATGTGCCCTGCGGTAGACCCCAGCAGGAGCATTGGACATTGGGTCTGAGGGGTGAAGGGAATCTTTCTGTCTTTGCTGGCCACTCTTGCTGCTCGAGCAGGAGGACAACCATCTATTTCTGCCCATCTGTTGACTACGCTGACTCATGATCTAACTCATTTCCTCTTGAGCCTTGGAAGACATGTGTTTTGAAAAGGCTGGAGGGGGAAAAATTGCCTCTTCAGCCCTTCTTCCAGGCCCGAGGACAGGATTGCTGGGCTTGGGTCTCCTTTCTCTTCTTCCATACTGCTACTGTTCTTTCAGGAACATTTGCTCTACTTGGAAATCCTACTTATTCCAGAGGCTGTATTTTGTTGAGAAATAGCTGCAAGACTCAGGAGATGTGGGTTCAAATCCTAATTCAGTCAGAGACCTTGGGCAGTGTAGTCTGTTAACAAGATACTTAATTTCTCTGAGACTCAGTTTATTCTTCTGTGGAATGGGGACATATTGTAATTCTTGCACTGCCACCCCAGAGGTTTATTGTAACCCTTAAAAATGTGTTTTAGGTGTGTGAGCTATACCATGTCCTTTGTCAATTTTTTCTCTTGTTTTCCTTCTCAGAGTGAACCACTCCCATCCCCACCCCCCTTTTAAAAAAATTCTTTGTTCTGACCCTTTGCATGAATTTTAAAGGACCATTTTTAAGTGCTCAGGACCATTTTCTCCCCTGTCATGCCTTTTGTAAAGCAGCTGATGGGACAGCTGCTGAGCTCAGCTGCTGAGATGGTTATTCTTTGGTCTTCCCCATCCCCCCAATCTTATTTTTTATTTAATATTTATTCTCATTTTGTACAAATAATGTTTTTTATACATTAATAAAATATTCCTGTTTAAGAGTAAACTAAATACGCCCTCCCCCGCATAACTATAGACTTGCTTGAGCAATAAAGTAAAGGGGAGAGAAAAAGAATTAAAATTTTTAAAAAATACTAGTAATAATTGTAGGTATGGCCAGGTGGCCCAATGGATGGAGCACCAGCCCTGGAACCAGGAGTACCTGAACCCACATCCGGCCCTGTACACCCAACAATCACCCAGCCATGTGACATGCAAGCCACCCGAACCCCACTGCCCTGCAAAAACTAAAAAAAAGAAATAAAAGACCCAAAATAAAATATAATAATAATAATAATAATAATAATAATAATAATAATAATAGTAAGGGTCACTGGGTGGCGGACAGAGCATTAGCCCTTGAGCCAGGAGCACCCGGCCAAATCCGGCCTCAGACACCCAACGGTTACCCTGCTATGCGACCCCAGGCAGGCCACCCAGCCCCATTTGCCCTGCACCCCCCCAAAAAATAATAATAATAAAAAATGTGCTTGAGTCTTTATTCCAACACCGACAACTCTGTCATGGGTGGATCACATTCTTTATGATAAGTCCATCACAAAAGTTACTTCCATATTTTTCCACCATTGCCATTGCTGATCTCAACTCCCTCCTTTCGTATTTGTCCACTACCATGTACTATATTTTCTCTCTCCTTTCACTCTGACTCTGCTGTAGGGTAGCTGAGTGGCGCAGCAGACAGATCCCTGACTCTGGGGCCAAGAGACCCTGAGCCCCCATACCACCCCTTAGGCCCAGCATCCACCTGGCCCTATGGTCCCAGACAGGCCATCCGATCCCAGCCCCTTGCAAGAAGTAAAAAAGAAAATGTGTTATATCTGACCACTCTCCCTCCATGGTCCATCCTCTCCTCCTTTATTCACATCCCCACTCCTTCCCCCTACCCCCCTTCTTACTCCAAATGTCTATACCCCATTGAGTATATTTGCTGTTTCCTCTCCTAGCCACCTCTGATGAGAGCAAAGGTTCCCTCATTCCCCCTTGCCTCCCCTCTTCCATATCATTGCAATAGCTCATTGTAATAAAGAAAAATCTGATTATATGAAATATCTTGGCCTATTCCCCCCTCTCCTTTTTCTTTCTCCCATTACATTTCCCTTTTTTCTATTGACTCCATTTTTACACCATATTTTATCTTCAAATTCAGCTTTCTCCTGTGCTTCAACTATAAAAGCTCTCTCTACCTGCTCTATTAACTGAGAAGGTTCATATGAGTATTATCAGTGTCATTTTTCTATGCAGGAATACATGCAGTTCATCATCAAGACCCTCATATTTTCCCCCCTCTCCTCCAATCTCTATGCTTCACCTGAGTCCTGTATCTGAAGATCAAACCTTCTGTTCAGCTCTGGCCATTCCAAAAGGAACCTTTGAAATTCCCCTGGTTCATTGAAGTCCATCTTTTTCCCTGGAACAGGACATTCAGCCTTGCTGGGTAGTTGATTCTCAGTTGCATTCTAAGCTCTTTTGCCTTCCGGTATATTATATTCCAAGCCCTACGAGCTTCCAGTGTAGTTGCTGCTAAGTCCTGTGTGATCCTGACTGCAGCTCCACGATATTTGAACTGTGTCCTTCTGGCTGCTTGTAATATTTTCTCTTTGACTTGGGAGTTCTGGAACTTGGCTATAATATTCCTAGTGGTTGGTTTTTTGGGATCTGTTTCTTGGGAGGATCTGTAGATTCTCTCCATTTCTATTTTGCCCTCTGCTTCTAGGATATCAGGGCAATTTTCCTGTAGTAATTCTTTGAAAATGATGTCAAGGCTTTTTTCCTGATCATGACTTTCAGGTATTCCAATAATTTTTAAATTATCTTTCCTAAGTCTGTTTTCCATATCAGTTGTTTTTTCAATGAGATGTTTCACATTTTTTTAATTTTTAATTTTTTTGGTTTTGAAGTATTGAGTCCTGGTTTCTCATAAATTCATCAATCTCCCTGAGTTCTATTCTTTGTCTGAAGGATTTGTTCTCCTCAGAGAGTTTTCTTATCTCTTTTTCCATCTGGCCAATTTTGCTTTTTAAAGCATTCTTCTTCTCAATAACTTTTTGAACTGTTTTATCCATTTGACCTAAGCTGGTTTTTAGCATGCTATGTTCTTCAGCATTTTTTTGGATTTCCTTGACTAGGCTGCTGACTTCATTTTCATGTTTTTCCTGCATCTCTCTCCTTTCTTTTCCCAGTTTTTCTTCTAACTCCCCCCATTTGATTTTCAAAGTTTTTTTTGAGCTCTCTTATAACCTGAGCCCAATTTCCATTTTTCTTGAAGTCTTTAGATTCAGGATCTTGTGTTTCCTCATCATCAGACTGAGAATATTGATCCTTCTTGGGATCATAGATAATGGTGTTCATCTTGTTTCTCTGTTTGCTCATTTTCCCAGTCTAAGCCTGGTTTTGGGGTGCTTCCTGAGCTTTTGGGACACTCCCACAAGGGTCTCAGTGTGTGAGGCTCTGTCCTCCCTCCTGGTCTGTGAATGACCATATGCTCCCCCCTCTGCCACGGGGCTGAGGTAGGGGGGGCCTAGACTGGGATCAGGATCTGAATATGGTCAGAGCCCCGGAGTCCTGTTCCAGGGGCAGAGCTCCGCAGTCTCTCTTCACTCCCCTCCCTAGGTTCAATGGGCTCATGCCCTGGGGGCTCCTGCTTACGGGCTCCAGCTCTGCCTGCTTCTGGTTCCTGGAACTGGCCTTGCTGCTCTGTGTGCCCTGAGGGCTGGGCTCCACGTGCTCCCTCTGCAGAAGTCCCCTGCTGTTCCCCCAATTTGTGCCCGGTGCTCCCTAGGGCGTAGCTCAGGAAACTCCCTGGCTGCTGTAAGTTGCAGCTCCCAGCACCCTGGGGCTGCCTCCGGGAGGCTGAAGTTCTTTCTCTCTGGGGGGCCACCTCTCTGGCTGGCCGCCCCTCCAAACCCCGGAAGCAGAGCCTTTCTGCTCTTTTCCAGGTTACCTTGAGTAGGAGAACTGCCTCTCTGGGTCCCTCTGTGGGCTCTGTCTCTTGAAAATTTAGTTAAAGTCCTTAGCTTATAAATAAATCCTCTGTGGGTTCTGTCTCTCGAAAATTTAGTTAAAGTCCTTAGCTTACAAGTTTTATGAGAGAGCGCCTAACACAAGGTCTGTTCTTGTTGCCATCTTGGCTCCACCCCCACCCCCCATCTTTTAAATTCTTTTTTAAAAAATTCTTCTTTTAAATTCTTTTTTTTAAAAATGAATTTTGATTTTTTTTTTAAAAAATTGAGTTCTGAATTCTCTCTGCCCCCCTCCTCTGTCTTTCCTAGAAGGCAAACAATGTTAACAATTATGTATGTAAAATCATGCAAAACATTTTGATGGTTATTCTTTGGAATAGAGGAGAGGTCGATCCTGGGGTTGGCTGTCCAGCTGCCTGGTTTCCTGCCCTTCGTGAAGCCCACACCCTGCTGGTAGACCCAACTGGACAGATCTCCCTTCCAAGACCTTTCTGTGAGCTGGCTTATTCATCTCCCTTACTTTTAAAAGCAACTTTGATATTTAATTTTAAAACTGTTGATGACACATCCTCCTCTAGATGGGTCAGCAGACCTCTCCAGTGGGCACTAGAGATGCTTGGCTGTCATTGCTAGAGAGGGATTCATGCTAAAGTAACTGCTTACCATGCTCTTCCGATTCTCCTTTGTGGAGGCAGCTTGGAGGAATGGTGGATAGAATGCTAGATTTGGATTCAGGAAGACCTGAGTTCAAATCATTGTCATCTGTCTACTGACTGGGTGACCTTGAAGAAGTCACTTAACCTTTTTTTGGCCTAGCTCCATGCATGATTGCATATGAATTTTCTTAATGTTGATACTTGATGATGCCCTATAAGTGAGTGAGGTTGCTGAAATCATGTTTTAATCTACAAAGTATAACACTCTTTTAAAAGAACTTTAGCAGATTGTTTACATGTAGATAAACAACTATTTAAACCGTCGACAAACATTTTTTAAGCACCTATGTGCAACCAAATAGATCATTTCCTAATTATAAATAAATCTTGTTTTTCCATTAAAGCATTGACTGTATACCTCTGCAAAGTAAATCACTCCTCTTCCTGAGTTTAAATCTGACCTCAGATACGTAGTAGCAGTGTGACCCTGGACGAGTCACTTAACTGTGTTTGCCTCAGTTTCCTCATCTGTGAAATGAGCTGAAGAAGGAAATGACAAATCACTCTGGTTTCATCTGGTATCTTTGCCAAGAAAACCCTAAATGGGATCCTTAAGAGTCAGACATGACTGATAATGACTAAAAGATGACAAATAACAACTCCTGCATTGTGGAGTTATTAAGAGGAAAGCTTTTGTAAGTTTTAAAGAACTGTGGATGAATTTATTGTTATTAGGCAATCAAATATTTTTGAGTGAATTGATGAACTAATAGTTGAATTGCAGAAAATTAGACATAGTGATGATGATAGCTAGCATTCATGTATCATTTCACAGCTATTACCTCATTTGAACCTCACAACAACCTTGGAAGTAGGTGCTATTATTACTCTCATTTTAGAGATAGGGAAACTGAGGTTAGTAAGTTAGAAAGTGTTTGAGGCAGGCTTCAAAACTAATTTCTGATCCCGCAGGCTGATGATTTTCCCTTGGTACAATGTTACATCTGATTGAGGAATATTTGCAGTTGGAGTTTTAATATCTCTAGGACAGATTGTTTAATCCATCAGTAGTAAGACATTTGTAGCACCTGGGTCCTCTTCAAACCCAGATGTTAGTAGGAAATGGGATGGACTACTTTATTAAAACCCGGTCCATAAGAACTAAATTCATGTTGATTTATTGTTGTTATTGTCGTTGTTGTTGTTGTCGTTGCTGTTGTTGAACATAAGTCTAAGAAACAGTTGATTCATCCAGGACATCTCCTTGCATATGGTAGATGCTTGATAAATATTTATTGATCAGCTCATGCTTCACTTTTCACAGTGTTTTTACTACAGGGTTGATAGCCATCTACATCTCTTATATAAAGCTCATAAAATCAGATGTCTCGTCTATCTCTTGTCTCTGTATGGCTATTGGGTAAACTTGAGCTTTCTAAATTCAAGACAGCAGAATATAAGGTAAGGTGTTGTTCTTATGAAAATTAAATGACTTGCTCAGGGTCCCATAGCTAGTAAATATTTGAGTCTAGATTTGAATTCATGTCTTCCTCACTCAGGGTTCTTTCCACTGGGCCGCCTAGCTGCCATTCTTAGAGTTTGGAGGAGCTTCTTATTTTGTCCTAACTTACTCTCATGGAACCTCTTGGTTTAATAACATCTTCCATTATTTCACTACTCTTTCTTGCAAGGATAAGAAGGGCATATTGCAACTTTAAAATGGGTTTCAGTGAAACCTTATCATAAAACACCTACTTAATTGCATTTGTTCAGAAAATACCCTTATATATATTCTGACTGGTTTTGCAGGTAGCACTCTGTAGATAAAATTCTATATCCATATTAAGCAACATTTATTGTCTTTTCATCAATCCTTTAGAATATGAGGTCTTAACTTAGGTTCTATGAACTTGTATTAAAAATATTTTAATCACTGAATTTCATTTAATTTCTTTAATAATCGTATTTTAGTCATTTAAAAAAACATTCTTTTGAGGAATTCACAGGTTTCACCAGATGTCAAAGGAGGTCATGACCCAAATAAAAGAAAGCATCTCCCGCCTTTGAACCTGATTGTCTTTAAGGTCCCAACTGCCCAACCTAGTTTTGGAATGCTATATTCATATAGTGATGATTAGTTTATAAAGTGAATCACGAAACAGTGGAAGGAGTTGTTTCAGAGGGGAATTATGCTATAGATCTCTTTCATATCTTTGTTATAATATCCTTAGATTTGATTTTTAACAACTTCAAAATCCTCAAAATAATGGAGAATAATTTTCCCAAGCACAGAACTCTGACTGTTTTCTCTCTCATTCAGCCTTTTGTGACTCATACAAATGAGGATAGAGATGAAAGAGTTTTATCCTTTTAAGTTAGTGTTTTAAAGTCTGATTCTTTGTAGACAGTGGCAAGTAGATACCTTAATATCCTGAGGGTGATTGTCACAGAGGTTCATATTTAAGGCCTGTATTGCTTTGGGAGAAGTAAGAATTATGATTGTGTTTAGATAGAGAAGTTCATAGAATCATGAGATTTAAAGCTAGAGGGGACCTTAAAGAAAATTTAGTCCCATAGCCTAAATGGACCCATACACTGAGACCTAGGTAGGAAAACTGACCTGTTCTGGATTGTTCCTTTACCACAAAATTTTTTTTTAGGGTTTAGGAGGGAATGAGGAATAGATGTCTCATCTTTCATAAGGTGCTTTTAAAAATAAATGAATGGGGAAGCCCTATGATACCATATCAGATTATAATCTGATGTGAGATGTTGAATTGGAAGGGACTTTAAGTGTCATTTCATTCTTGGGGTTCTTAGCTTAGAGTCCTAAAAACTTGTCTTTTTTAAAAAAAAAGTTAATATTTTGATAACTATTTTAATAGAATTGATTTTCCTGTTATTCCTATGTATTTTATGCATTAAAAATATTATTCTGAGAAGTCTAAGAACAAAGTAATCTATGATACAAAGAAAACTAAAAGCCATTACTCTAGTCCAGTGGCACTAATGTCACTGATGAGGAGACTGAAGGTCATAGAGATTTAGGGGAAGTAGAGTGCTTCCACTTCAAAAGTCTTTTTCTACTTCTGTCTTTGCATCCCTAGCATTTAACCCAGTTACTTACTAAATGGAGTTGAACTGAAATGAATTGAATTCTGGGAATGCCTCAGATATAGCAGATTCCATCTTCTTCTCTGAATACATATTCAACCTTTTTTTTTTAAAGGTATATTTAGCTATTTGAAACTTGGAATTCTGTGGAGCCAAAACCAACTTGGCCATTGGGTACATTAGATTTCATTGTGTTAACTATTGTAATTGAAACATTTTCTACTTGAATTTTTGCCTTTTACCTTGGAGTGGATAAAGAAGAGCCTTTGAAACCAGAACCATAAAGGCTTTTTGAGTCTAGGCAGATCCCTTGATAACTGTCTAAGACTACTGAGTTTCAGAGAGGATGCTAAAGGAGTTTCCTAGCCTGGGAGTCCCTCCCTTACACAATGAGGACTCAGGTCCTTTCATTCTTTCCATCAGCACCTTCCTCTGTTTATGGTGTAGCTCAATGTTGGGAGGTCTTTTCAGGAGAAGCATTATAAGGGGAAATTGGGAGGGTTGCCTTTGGCTTCCTTCTGAATTGGGGAGAGAAGAGCAGACTGTTGGTGTGCAGTGACCTCCTTACCTCAGGAAGGGCAGGGAGCCAGCCGGCTCCTACCAGCTCCCACCAGGCTCCCAGGGAAGTCTCCCAAGAACATAGCCCTACACTGGCTTACAAGCAGAAGCTTGTTCTTGATGGTTGTAACCAAACTGCTCCTATAACATGTCCCCAGGAAATGTGGTTCCCACCTCCAGAGGAGGTGGTCATGGACCAGGGAGCCAGGGAAGGTTGATCCTTTATTTGTGCAGGTAACCACTTCTGGCAGGCAGCAGTTACCAACCAGGCTTTGTGGGAAGGAAAAGACAGGTCAGGCTTCCTGTGAGAAACTCCTGACTTGTTGATTTAAGGCTTAACTACATAGAAGTAGTTTTTTTTTAAGGCAAGTACTTGCTTCAGAACTCTCTTGAACCTCAAACTGTGGCCAAATAAACCTGAAGAGCAGGTTGTTGGGAGCTGATGAAATAAAACCCTTGTAAAATCCCCTTTCATCCACAATGCTACCTGTTTTGGTGACATTAATCATTTATCTGTGAACAGCCCCTGAACAGCTGATGAGTAGTGTCACTGCCCTATAGTTCTCCTGTCAGCCTTGACTCTTGGCTTCTTCTAATAATTCCATAAAACCCTTTGAAATGATGAGATGAAAATCACTAGGAACCTTCTAATTAATGAGGTCAGTTGAATAAAGAAAGAATGAATATCCTTCACCCCTGCACTTAGATTCATTTAAAAGCCTCTGACTTAGCTATTATAGCCCTGAGTCCTCAATTTCCATTGCAACAGAGGGAATGTATATCAGAAACTCTTCTTTCATCCTTGGGGTTCTTAGCCTAGAGCCTTACAAAGACTTAAAGATTTCAAAGAGAGGGAAAGATATTGGATTTTCATCCATGCTGCCTTGTTCTTTCATCTTATTCTTGATAACAGTGAAAAAAAGGTAGTATTTTGTCCACTTGTATGTTCGTGAATAGGCATTATGGAGGGAGTATTGATAGACTTAGGATCAGGAAGGCCTTGGATTCAAGTCTTTACTCTGATACTAGGGATGTGACCACAAGTAAGCTCCCTGAGCACCTTGCAAGAATTAAAGATCATTAATTATTGGTTGTTAGTGACTTTTGTTGGTGGAGAGAATTCCTACACTGATAAATTACAAGTCCATGATATATTGATTCATAGATACACAAATATATATATATATATATATATATATATATATATACACACACACACACACACACACACACACAACCACAGATATGTTGGGATTTTTTTGGTCCAGCTTGATGAATCATTTTTTTCTTTTTTTAAGTTTTTGTAAGGCAAATGGGGGTAAAGTGGCTTGCCCAAGGCCACACAACTAGGTAATTATTAAGTGTCTGAGGCCGGATTTGAACTCAGGTACTCCTGACTCCAGGGCTGGTGCTCTATTCATTGCGCCACCTATCCGTCCCTTGATGAATCATTCTTGGAGGAAACTTGGGAACATGTAATTTCCCTTTACTAGTGGCAGATCTACAAATCATCTGTAATTTATAATCTTAGAGAGTTGTTTGGGACATATAGAAAGTTTGAGTGACTTTCTCTTAGCTGTATCAGAAGCAGGGTTTGAACCTCTTACTCTAAGGCCAGCCTTCTTTTCTGTGTTATGCTACCTATTATATATGTATAAAGGTATGTATATGTATGTACAGATATATACACACACACACATATATATATATATATATATATATATATATATATGAATATATAAATGTGTTTATATTTGTCCTGATTTTATATGTGACAAAGTTAGCCTTGAGATTTTCCTTTGAGATTGTTTAATGATAGTCTCAGACCTTCCTTGTGAACACAGGGGCAGTGTGCTGTAGCAGCTTAGAGTACTAGGCTTGGAGTGAGGAAGATCTGCTATGAAGTGATATTCCCAAACCCTAGTCCCTATCCTTCTCAATTCAGATGAATGTGTGTAGAGCATTTTGAAAACCTTAAAATGCTCCAGAAATGCTGCCTATTATTATTGTTACCTGCTACTGTTGTAATATTTGAACAATTTAATACTCAGCTTGTCATTTCAGTAAATGTGCTTCTTCACTAAAGCCCCACTCTGATGCCTCCTCATGCTATGAATCCTCAAAGAATTGGCCAACAGAAGGCAAGCTTTGGCAGGTTCTGCCTAGCTGGAAAGGCTTTAGGTGTGGGCCTGGTGACAGACTTGTGTTTGCAATCAAAGGATCAGCCAAATAAATATGGAAAGGTCCATTACTAGACAATGAATTGGTTTTGGTCATAGCAGCCCAGGGAGTAGACAAAACTCGTAAATGGACCTTAGACCTGTATGGATGTTGTTTCCACCACTAGCAACTGCTAGTGGAAAAAGAATAAAGAAGGATTATAGTCTCTGTTTTACAAGCATTAATAACTCCTACTCTGAACATATGATCTTTGCCTAAGGACCATAGGTTGGTGCAATACTGGAAGAACTGAACCACACCCATACTGACATTAATACTAGAAGTCAGGGCAGCTCCCAGGGCTGGCAAAAGAAGAAATTGATGTTATTGTATGGATGCCCAAGGGAGTAAGAAATTTGATTTCATAGGATCCATGGTGATCCTTGCTGTGCTCCTAAGGACAGTGAGACAGAAGACCTTGCAAAGGTCATGCAAGCCCATGTGCCAACATCTGTAGCAGAAGATGGAGTGGGGAGCTTTTATGAAGAACTGGATAAGGTCTTTCCCACTAAGTCAACATATAGTACGCAGTGACTTCATTCCAAACAATGATAAACAACATTTGAAAATATGGTTCAAGGTCAGGAAATGAAAGAGACTGGTAGGCTTTGTGGCTTCTCAGAAGACTCACTATAGTCCACTGTGAGGACTGAGAGAAGTGTTAAAAGTAAAGGATGTACCATATACTGAATACCCCTAAAAATTTAAATTTGATTATATTCGAAGATGAGCATAGCTGGTTGCAGGCTGAGCATTCTCTTCAGAATGTTTTTTTGGTTGTTGTTCAGCAGACTATCATCTGGTTAGAATAGAGACTGTGTTAAAAGAAAGGACAGAGGTGAAGAGATGTCTTTCTTGTTGTGTTTATTGCTTGCTTTAAAAAAAAAACCCAAAATTTGACAAAATATGTCTTTGAAGCATCTCCTGGAACAAAGTATTCCTCACATTACATGAGACTAAACAGGTGTGACTATGGAGATAACATTTGTCAATGATCTTCTGAGCATCTATATCAAGCAAGGTATACTCAGGGTGATTATTTCTGCCAAGAAACTTGCAATATCTTGGAAGGTTCAGAGGCCAAACCAAAATAATAATTACCGATGGCAGCTCCTATTTATGTGTACTTCCATATTATGCTTGTTGGGTCCATTATACTACAAAGCTTCCTTAAAAGCACATAAGTGAAAGAGAAAAGTGGTCTAAAACATAATTGCTCTATTTTAGATGTTTATTCAGTAAATATTTTTAAGCCCCCTATTGAATGCAGGTGACAGTCTGAGAGCAGGCTGAAGGGATGGCCTATACAGCCCGGTGATTCCTATAAAGTCTTATGAGAACACACACACACACACACACACACACACACACACACACACGCATGCACACACACGCATGCACACACACGCACTCACACAAACGAGAGAGAGAGAGAGAGAGAGAGAGAGAGAGAGAGAGAGACAGAGACAGAGACAGAGACAGAGAGAGATTGGATCATGACCTGGACCAGAATTGAGTACTATTAATTATCCCAAATTATTTGATGTTATAAAAGCCTATCTCTTTAACACCTTATTTTCCAGCCATTTGGCTGGAAACCAAGGAATATCAGAATATCAGAAGAGTTAAAAATGATAAGCAACTCAGAGGAAAATGGAAAGCTTCACGAGGCCACATCGTGCAACATGTTATCAAAATTTGCATAAGAGATTTGATGTAATAGATATTGAAGATATGCATGACTGGAAAAAGAATTAGGCTAGTGAGGATGAGAGATAATTAGATGAAGAGATGTCTGAGAGACATATTTAGACTTCTAGATGTTCAAAAGTTATTCTTTCAGATCTGTGAAAAAGAAACTAGAGTTTTTGGGACTGCATAATATTCCCCATGAGATATCTGGTCATTGAGCCCATCTGTTTAGAGTGGGTTCTTTACCTTTTTTGTATCATGGATCCTTTGACAGTCTAAGGAAGTTAATAGATCCCTACTCAAAAGATCATGTTTTTAAATGTGAAAACAAAATAAATAAGATTACAAGAGAAATCAGTGTTATACAAACACAGTTATCAAAATATTTAAGAACAAATTTATGGACTTAAGATTAAGAATTCTTGATTTAGATGCCAGTCTTCATACAGATTTTGTCTTTTTTGTCATGTGTTTGATCAAAGATTAGATGGTAGCAGTGACAATTATAATGCTAAGGCAAATAACCAACTAGATGTAACTTCATATTAAGATGAAGAGGAGGAACATCAGTGCTTCATGCTTCATTTATTAGAGTCTGGACCATTTCATTGATATAGAGGAATCAATACAGACTGGCATTTTCAAAAGCTATCTGACTGCTACTCTTTTGAGGAGAGTGGATTATTTGGTTTGTTTTTAAAATATTTTTCCAATTACATGTAGATAGATATTTCATCATTGATTTTTGTTATTTATATTTATTTTGTACAAGTGATATTTTTTATATATTATTAAAATATTCTTGTTTAAGAATAAAGATAATACCCCCTTCCCCCGAAAATATAGACCCTCATGAGCAATAAAGTAAAGGAAAGAGAAAAAAATTAAAATTAAAATAGAAAAATAATAATACTAGGGGCAGTGAAGTGGCACATTGGACAGAGCACTAGCCCTGGAGTCAGTAGCACCCAAGCCCAAATCCAGCCCCAGACACCCAACAATGACCCAGCTGTGTGACCCTGGGCAAGCCACCCAACCCCACTGCCCTGCAAAATCCCCCCAAAAAATACCCATTATTAATAATAATAACGATGGTGATGATGACGATAATAGTAGGGGTGACCAGGTGGCACAGTGGACAGAGTACTGGCTGGAGTCAGAAGCACCCAGGTCCAAATCTGGCCTCAGACACCCAACAATCACCCAGCTGTGCGACCCCGGGCAAGCCACCTAACCCCATCTGCCCTGCAAACCCCCCCCCCCCCCCCAATGATGATGATGATGATGATGATGATGACGACGATAATAATGAAAAACGTGCTTCAGTCTGTGTTCCAACACCACCAGCTCTGTCACAGATGGATCACATTCTTTAGGATAAGACCATCACAAAAGCTACTTCCATAATTTTCCACTGTTGCCATAACTGATCATAACTCCCTCCGTTTGTACTTCCCCACTACCATACACTCTCTCTCCTTTCATTCTTTCCCTCTTCTTAAATGTGCTGTAGGGTAGCTGAGTGGCATAGCAGACTAATCACTGGCCCTGGGGCCAAGAGGCCCCGAGCCCACATACCATCCCTAAGGCCCAGCAACCACCCAGCCCTGTGGTCTCAGACAGGCCATCCAGTCCCAGCCCCTTGCAAGAAGTAAAAAAGAAAATGTGTTATATCTGACCACTTTCCCCCACGGTCTACCCTCTCCTCCATCATTCACATTCCCCCTCATCTCCCATCCCCCTTCTCTCCTTATTGTAGATGTCTATACCCCATTGAGTATATATACATCATTGATTTTTGTAAAATTTCCCTCCCCTTCCCATCCCTCCCCAAGACAGCAAACAATATGGTATAGGTTGTTATACATGCTCAGTTATGTTAAACTTATTTCCACATTAGTCATGCTGTGTAAGAATAATCAGAACAAAAGGGTAAAAACCACAAGAAAGAATAAACAAAAACAAATAGGAATGAGTGAGTATAGTATGCTTTGATCTGCATTCAGACTCCATAGGTCTTTCTTTGGATGTGGATGGCATTTTCCATTACAAGTCTTAGAATTTTCTTTGATCATTGAACTGCAGAGAAGATTTAAGTCTATCATGGTTAGTCATCACACAATGTTGCTGTTAATGGGTACAGTGATCTCCTGGTTCTCCTCACTTCACTCAGCATCAGTTCATTTAAGTCTTTCCTGTTTTTTTCTGAAATTTGCCACTACAAAAAGAGCCAGTTGATCTTCTCAAAACTCAGGTCTAATCATATATTCCATTGTCACCCCTATTCGGTAATTTCCACTGACTCCCTATCACCTTTTGCAAAAGTAAAATTCCAATGGGTGTGTTCAAAAGCCTTTTTAAACTGACCTCTTCCTCCTTTCCTCCTTTAATTTGTGAGATCCATTGACACTGGCCTCCTTTGCTATTCCTTGCATAAGATTTTCCTTTAGTTCCACTAAAATCCCACCTTTTTCAAGAAGTCATTCCCAATCTCCCATAATACTAGTGTCTTCCCTCTATAGATAACCTTTAATTTGTCCTGTCTATATCTTATTTTTGTCAAGCGGTTTGCCTTTTCTCCCCTTCCTCATTAGATTGAGTTCCAGGAATCTCTTTCTTTGTAGCTCCAGAAAAGAGAAAGGAATAAGGAAGGGAATAAACATTTATTAGTCTGTACTATGTATTTTTTACAAATATTATCTCAACTGATCTTCATAACAACCATGTGAAACAGGTGTTATTATTATTCCCATTTTTACAGTTGAGGAAACTGAGGCAGGCAGTTCAGGTGACTTGTCTAGGATCACACAACTAGGAAGTGTCCAAAGCTGATATGAGCTCAAGTCTTTCTGACTCTAGGTCTAACACTTTATCCATTATGTTAACACCTGCCTCCAGCACTTAGAATAGGATCTGACCTATAGTGAGTACTCAATAAATACTTATTAACTGATTGACTTTGTAGGATTTAGCATAAATGAGTGTAGTATTTTGTCAAAGACTTTTGGATGTTTTTGTGCCACCTAGCTGCCCTGTCTGTTAACTTTTATTTAGATCTTTGCCTAGTGCATTGCCTGGTCCAAAGTAGACATTTAATAAGGACTTGTTGATTGATGTTACTGTTTTGGGACAAGGAATTAACTCTGAAGTTTCTTTCTAATCAAAGACCAATGTTCTCTTGATTAACAGACACCAAGATACATATGGTATAAAAATCAGCAAAACTCAGTCATCCCGGGACAGCTAGGTGGCATAGTGAATAGAGCACCGGCCCAAGTCAAGAGGACCCAAGTTCAAATCCTACCTCAGACGCTTAATAAATGCCTTAACTATGTGACCATGGGCAAGTCACTTAACCCCATTGCCTTTCAAAAACCGAAAAAACCCCCAAAACCCAACAACTCAGTCAGCCCATAACTATATTTTTTGTTTTTTTTACTTTTGGATTGAGTAAGTTTGTTATTGCTCCCTGCCTCTTAAACCCAATTTCTTAGGGTTTATTTAAGAGGGGAGTTTTTTTTTTCTATTTTTGGAACACAGCTGTTTTCATCAAAAAACTTAACATCTTTGTAATGCTAACAAAATACTTATAGTCATTTTAAGGGTGTATTTGGAATGCATCATGCAGAATTTAGTGCAAACTTTGAATTTACAATTAAAGTTTTTATGCTAGTCCACTTTTTAGAAAACTTGTTTAAACAACTTAAGATGTATATGTATTTGAATTCAGAGTTCTCAGAAGCACAGCATCATGGAATTTGGAGGGCTAGGGAACATTCCTACCACCATTTTAGTTTCTTACTGGAATTTGGAAGTTATAGACATAAGGGGAACAACACTCTTGCTAATAATAACTGGGAATCGTCTGGCTTGGAAAGAATTCTCTGTCTTTCAGTATATATGTATATAAAGAGATACATGTTCATAAATTTTTGATTGAATAAACACATCTTATTAAAAAGATGACCTAGCCAAGGCCTTCTGCTGGTATATATGAGACAGTATATGTAAAGTGCTTTGTGAAATCAAATTGCTATCTAGCTAACTTTTTTATTATTACTGTTATTACTACAGAGTTCCAGAGAGGTCTTCTCCCCTTTCTGCTCCTTCCTTCTGGTCTTAGAGTTGAGGTGACCTTCTTCTCTGTCAAAGGGGACTTCTCTTTTACCCTTGTTTCCGTCTCCTTTGAATATTTTGCCTCATTGATCTTCTCCTCTCTAACCTTCAGTGTCTTCCTTTCCTTTTCTTCTGCCTATAAATTTGCTTACGATACCTGTATCCTTAAAAGCCAAAACAAACAATCCTTTCCTCGACTTTGTTGTGCCCTTCAATCCTCTTCCTCTGCTTCCTTGTCAGACTTCTAGACTTCTAGTCCCCAGATTACTCAAGACTTCCCTTCCTCATACTGCCCCGACCTCCAGAGCCTTTTTTCCCCAAGGATTGCCAATCACCTTGCCAAAGAGAGTTTTGCTACCTTATCATTCCTTACTCCTCTTAGAGTTTCTATATTTGATATTATAAACTCTTTGATACTTTTTTTACCCTTGGCTTCTATGGTACTGTTTTCTCTTGACTCTATTCCTACTTACTGAATTCTTCTTGATCTTTTTTACTGAATCTTCCTTTTCTTCCTGATCCCTTGGTATGGACCTTTGCAAGGTTCTGCTCTGTTCTCATTCCCTTCCTCAGAAATAAATCTCTTACAAGGATTCAGATTTTGATCTAGTCTGATCCTTCCCAATTTGATGATCCACTTCCTTATTTCCAGTATTTTATTGGGTATCTAGATGTTTCAGTTAGGATCTCAGACTTAAGTTGTCTTTCCCCAAACTTGTCTTGTCATCTTTCCCCAAAATGGCCATGTGGTAGAACTTCCTATTTCAATAGAAGGAAGCATGACCTTTCTCTCTATCCAGATCAAAGACATGATAGTTCTTGATTTTTTTCCCTTCACTCTTGATATCCAATCAGTGGATGGGTCCTGATGATTCTGATGTTTCCATTAACTCTCCTATCTGTCTAGCTTCCTCTCCATATGCTTCTGCTATCACAGTAATTCAACTCTTCGTCCCCTCTCACCTTTGCCATTGAATATTCTCCTTATACTAGTCTTTCTGTCTCTTCTCCCTCCCTTACCAGAGCATATCCACCTTCACTCCCTCCTACTGAATCTAGTAGGGAAAGATAGAATTACATTTGGATAATTAATGTTGGATTTTTGGAAACATAATTAGGGATGAGAATCCTCTAATTTTTGGAGGAAAATAGTCTTTACCCACGCTAACATTTTATCACAGGAGCTGAGCTACTCATTTTCCCTTCCAAATCCAGTCAATTGTCAAATTTTATTTTTTCTAGCTTCACCTTTTTCATATTGATTTCTTCTTTATTTGTGTGATTATTATCTTGGTTCAGGCCCTCTTCATTTGGACTATTGCAGCAGACTTGTATTTGGGGTCTCCCTGCCTCAAGTCTTCCCTTTTCCAATCCATTCTTCACATAGTTCCTAAAGTGACTCTTCTAAACTTTAAGGCTGACCTTGTCACTCACCTAGTCATCAACTTCAATGATTCCTTGTTGCTTTTAGGATAAATGTAAACTTCTTTTTTTACTCTTAAAGCTCTCTATAATCTAGTCACAATTTATCTGTATTCCTATATCCATAACTCCCTTCTCTACAAACCAGGCAAACAGCTCGGTACACCCAAGACTCCCATTTCCTGTCTCCATGTCTTTTTACTGTCTATCTTCTCATTCCCATGAAGTGGGATATATGCTCATTCCACATCTGTCTCATAAAAATTTCCTTTAAAATTGTTCACATGCCACTTTCTTTGTGAAGCCTTTCCTGTTTTTCTGTCTCTCCCTAGAAGCTAAAAACCTCCCCTTCCCCTTTAACTAACATTTTTAATTTATATACACATATTTATGTCCCTCAAAGAAAAAATTTTAAGGACTCCCCCCCGCCCAAAGAATGAGAACTGGAATTGTTTAATTTTTATCTTTGACCCCCCCCCCCCCAGCATCTATCACATAGTAGACATTTAATAAACATTTACATTATTATAATCTATTGACTAAATAAGGATGGATCTGGGAGTGCTATCTCTGAAACCATGCCTGGAACTGGAAAACTCATTTTGAGTTGAAAAGATTCATGTTTTTCTTTTGACTCTGTACAGGGTTGGGGGAAGTTGGGTGTAACTCCATATTGCAGCTGTCTAAGAGGAGTTAGAGAGCGAAGGAGGAAGGAAGAAAATGAAGAACATAGACAGTTGTTTAGGGGCCACCCAGCTGTGGCAAGTGGGGCTGATGGGAATTATTAATGTATGAGAGAAGTCAATAGACCCCAGGCTTGGCTAGTCAGGAGCTATCCACATGGCATTTGGTTCAAATAAATTGAAGTGAATGGTCTCTGCTACTGTTTGCTCCGTTATCATAGATCAGAGGGAAGCTGAGATAAGGTTTCCATGAGAGCTCAATGGTTGAGGCGTCATGCACTGCTCATGCATTTAAAATGTGGTTTGAGGTTTTCCTAGTTGGCCCAGTGAGTCTGATAGTACAAGCAGGAAATGAGCAATGCCCTTGTACCCCCAGCTGAAAAGAAAGTGTTCAGATTTTTGGTACAAATCATACAACAGATCCAGATAAAATAGTTTTTCCTCCCTTTTTGCTGATCATTTCCTCAAAAAATATTTATTGAATACTTATGCTCTTGGCTTCTGTGGGCCATGCATGCTTAGTCATGGGCAATTTTTTAATTTATATTTTGATACATTTATTGGTGATTTGTTTTTGATGACGGGGGGGGGACATGGGAGTAAATTGCTGGTAAAGGGCAGGGCAGGTCATTCGTGTTCTTGTCAGTCAGTGTCACTGGCTCATCGCCAGAAACAACACAATTTTATGGGTGGAAATGGCTTCACAGGAGAGATATCGCCATCGGTTTTGCCTCTATACCCCAAAGCCCAGGAGACTTTTCCATTTGACTTTTCTCTAATATTTTCCGTGAGTTGTCTCTCCCATTAGAATATTAGCTCCTAGAGACTTTCAGTTTTTCCACTTAAATCCCTCACTCTCTTAGCATAGTACTTTGTACATAGTAAGTGCTTAATAATTATTTAATAAATAATCTATTACTTAGAAATATCTAGTAGTAAAGTGTTAGAGTGCTGGACCTGCAGTGAAGACAAGTCACAGTTCTTCTTTAGCTACTAGTTGTATGGCCCTGGGAAAGTCACTTATTAAAGGTTGCTTGCCTCTATAAAATGGAGACAATAAAAATACCCAGGTGTGATTTATAGACCTTGTAATTGCTAGCTGTTATTATAATTCTTATTTTTATTAAATGTTTTATTCATTCATCACTTTTTGAAACTTCAAGTTGATATACACCAAATGCATCAATTCTGCCAACATTATTAACTATATAATCGTACCAACATTCCACTGAAAATCCCCCCCCCCCCCCCCCGTGTGGATTCTTCCTATTTTTTTGTCATCTTAGTCAAATTGCATGCTATTGTGAGACCAAAACCTCAGAGTAGTTTCCTTTGAATCACTCTTGGTAATTTGGAGCATGAGATCACTGAGTTTAATTTCTTCTTTAGAGAAGAATTGTATACATCTTGTAGTTGTTTGCATGCCATTTTCCTCATTAGATTGTGGACAAGGATGTTTTTGCCTTTTTTCTTGTATCTTCTTGTTGAACATAGTGCCTTCCAGGAAGTTTTTAATAAATATTTATTGATGACTTGAAAACTCTATTTCCTTTGGTCTATTTCCTTATCTATTAAGAGACTCTTCATGTTCTGTATCAGTTCCTTAAGTATGTTGCATCAGATTTTTTTTAATAGCAAATGTTTTTTTTCACTCTTTCTTTCACCCTTTCTTTAGGTGGCAGCTAGGTAGTACACCTGGAATCAAGAATAATTCTGAGTTCAAATGTGGCCTCAGACACTTAGTAACTGCTCAACACTGGGAAAAATCACTTAACCCTGTTTGTCTCATTTGTCTTGTTGTCCTTATTATTGTTCTCATTCGTAAAATGTACTGGAGAAGGAAATGTCAAACCCCTTCAGTATCTTTGCCAAGAAAACCTCAAATGGGGGTCCTGGTCAGACATGACTGAAAAAGATTGAAAAACAACATAGTGCAGATGGAAGGAAGGCAAATGGTGATGGATGCTTAAGTGGGTTAGGCATTTCTAGATGTGGTCTGGATGAAGACAATATTTTTGGCTAGATCACTGGTTTTGTAGGCTTAAACAGTTTGTGAAAACTATGTTTTTAGTTGCCACGATGATGACTCTTGAGGGGAGATAGAAATAGTTTGGGTGAAAAGAGAAGAAAATGTCCTCTTTTGCTTCACTTTCCCTTCCCAGTTTAAAAGGTTATCTACAAATCTTTCTGCTTCTACTTAGCCCATATACTTTGAGTTTTTATAACAAAATTAAAAAAAGGAATCAATTTCTGGGCAGATTGAAAACTTTATCTGTTGGTTATCTCACTTTAAAAAGCATGCTGCCTTGAGCTGATATGAGCTCATCATATTTGGTTTCTGCCTTCTTTCCACTGACATCATATCACCTGTTGATGAAAGCATGCACAATGCACCTGCTTCATTTCAGAGAGGGAAGAAAAGGTTACATTTTTAGTTAATTCCTATGACACATCTTGATTTTAGCTGTCAAGACACCCATCAAGAATACACTTCATTTTTTGAGGGGGAGAATTCCAAGTCCATAGATAAATAGGTAGATAGATCAATTTAGAATTCCAAGTGCAAATATTGATAGATATTGGTCTATCTCTCTATATCATAAATGACCTACTTTTGAGTAAGGTTTCCCTCTTTACCTTTGGAGAACATTTCTTCTATATAATTAGTCCTTGGTCTACTAATAATTCTTTTTGATTTGATCAACTTTGTTTTAATTTAAATGTAGTTTGTTTAAATTTAAGTTTAATTTGATAAATATGTCTACATACAGACATATGTATGGACACACTTTTAAAAAATTCCAAATTAGTACAAAGTTTTTTCTCCATTAAATCCAAAGTTTAACTGTCAAATTCATTTGACTTTTATTAAACACCTATTATGTGTCAAGGCACTGTTAGATGTTGTATTAGGGAGACAAAACAAAAACCTGCCCTTGCATTTTAATAGAGTATTTGATAGGTTCCAGTTGTGAACTTTCGAGATAGTCATTTTACCTGAACCCTTTCAAATGAAGGTTAAAACATGCTTTTTGTACAATGTGCAAATGTGACAGTTCTTTTCAATTCCATCAAGAATTCATCCTCATTTTGCCTTCCACCTTTATTTTTTCTAATGACTCATTTCTATTTCTGCATGATGTCATGGAAAATGAATAATTAATGATACTAATAATATCTGACATATATAGCTTTTAATATTTGCAAAGTACTTTGCATATGTTATCTCATTTGCTATAACATCCTCTGTATGATTTTGTCATTCAGTTAGAGAAACTGAGACAAAAAGGAGATTTGATGTGCTTGGGAGTCATAGACCTAGGAAAGAGCTCAGATTGGATTTGAACCCAGATCTTGACTTCAGATACAACTACCTATTTATTCACTACTTCAGCAAGCTGCCTAGATGAAAGTCAAATTCAGATTTTTAACTCTTCTGTTAGTTTGTTGAGCAAGTCACTTCACTCTATACAGGGAAGGGATTGGGCTCAAGAACTCTGGTATATTCTGGGAACCATCATTGGTATAATATTCCCAAGTAGATTCATAGTGTTTAAGGCCCCAGGAAACTAAAGGATAGGAACAGGTGGGATTTATGGTAATCCATTTCTGACTGGTGGCCTGGAAAGGATGCCTCTTTTTATAAAACTCTGTTTGAAGCTCCAAATCAAGGCATCTCATTCTAGAGTCCATGAACTTAAAAAAAATTTAAATAATTTTTTATATAAAATTTTAATTTTTATATTAATGTATAAATTTTAATGTTTTAATATAATTGGCTTCTTTTGTAATTCTATGAATTTTATTTTATACATGTAAAAACATTCTTAGAAGGGATCCATATGTTTTATTAGCCTGCTAAAAGGGACCATGACATAATAAAGGCTAAAGAGGCTATATTTCCCTACTTGAATCAAGTTTTTAGCTTTGGAAAAAACCTTTAGTAGAAAAGCAACAACTCAAAAATCTGTATTGCTATATTATATTATAATATGAATTAAGGTTTAAAAAACATTTATCACAACCATCTTATGCTTTAGGCAGTCAAGTATGATGAATTCCATATTACAGGTGAGGAAATAGAAGCACAGAATTCTTGAAGGTCTTGCCCAGCACCACACAACTGGGGCTCGGATCAGATTGAGATCTTTGGAGTCTAGACCAGTGTTCATTCAGCTTCTCCCCCATTCTCTCTCTGTGAATGTGAAATACAATATGTTTCCTTTTTCTTTCTTTCTTTTAAAAACATAGCCTATATTTAGTAACTAGTGACAAACGTAATGAAATGCACAAAGCCAGAATCATGTACAAGACTGGGAACTCCATTGTTAAAATGTATATTAGCTTTAATAACACAATAACAGCAATGTCCTGTTTATTCCCATGGCCTCTTCTGAAGTCTTTTTTCCTCCCTCTGTATTTTCCCTTCACAGATTTTGTAATTTGCTATTATTTATTTAGTTCTGCTCATGAATATGTTTCCCTTCTCTAAGAGCATATGTTTGGGTTTGCATGGGTGGGAGTCCAGCCTGGACAAGTGGTGGTAGGGGGATGAAGAGGTTCTTTGAGGAGGATCATGGCTTGAACCAACTGGTCACTTATAAGAGCAAACTTGGGAGAGTGAGGCAAAGCAGTTCAGCTTCTCTCTCTTTTTTTTTTTTTTTTGGTCTTTTTTAGGCTTTTTTGCAAGGCAAACGGGGTTAAGTGGCTTTCCCAAGGCCACACAGCTAGGCAACCACTAAGTGTCTGAGACCGGATCCAAACCCAGGCACTCCTGACTCCAGGGCTGGTGCTCTATCCACTATGCCACCCAGCCGCCCCATGGCTTCTCTTTCCATTTGGCTTCTCTGCTCCATGGTACCCTAAACCTCCATCATCTGATTAAAACTTTGATTCTGTGTAAGTGGATGAAGTGTTGCAATGAAACCTCTCCTTGAATGGTTCCATTTATATTCTCTCTGGACTCTGGAGAAGAGCAAGAGCTACCCTAGTAATGCAAGAAATGTAAAGAAAAGCAAGTGGCAGACACTATGACTTCTTGATAATACACCACGGTGGTAGAGATTCCTTATTGCATGTAGTTTTCTTCTAAGACCTGGAAGTCTTTTTTCTTATTCTGATAGCAGTAATAGATAGGCCAGATGGCACAATGGTTAGAATTTTGGGGACTTAGAATCAGGGTTCTGAGTTTGGAACCTGCCTCAGACCCTTAGTAGCTGTATGGCTTGGGGGGGTTACTTAGCCTGTGTGTGTGTGTATCACTTTTCTCATCTATAAAATGTGATAATCAAGTATAAAGAACTTTGCAAAATTAAAGCACTATATAAATGCTAGCTAGTAGTAGTAGTAGTACAGTTTGAAGTTTTTAGGGATTCTTTAAAAACCTTTTGGGATATTATTTTGATCATGCAGCCAACAAACATTGTGTTACACTTGTTCTGTGTAAGGCACTGGTGTTTGGGTTACAGTGGTAAGAAAAAAATGGTCTAGCATGCACTTGTCACAAACTGTGCTTAATAAATGCTTGTTGTTGAATTTGTTGATTGACAGCAGGATCCAAGCTGGATTAGCAGGAAGAAAGACTAGAATCAGGGAAGTCAGCTGAGAGGCTGCTATGATAACCAAGGAGTGAGGGCCTGGGTAGCAGAGTGAAATTGTGAGGAAGGGCTGAATAAGATGGAGAAATTGAAAATAGGGTAAAGAGACTTCAAAAAGAGGAATAGTTGAATCAAAGATGAGTCCAGTGTTTTGGGTCTGGATGACTAGGAGAAATGTCATGTTACTGATAGAAATACGGAAGTTGGGAAGGAGAACTGTTTTGGGAAAAAGATGATGAATCTGTTTATATTTTGTTACTGTTAGTAGTCTGGTGATTAGTCCTTCATCAAGAGAACTTGCATTTTGGCAGACATGATCTTGTTCTTAAAAGTACAACATAGGGACAGGTTCTTATGTTTGTCTTTATACATCTGCATATTTGCTCTTTATTTCATTTCTAGGACTTAAACTAGTCCTTTCCTATCTCCTGTTTAAAACTTAAACCCATTTTTAAAAATCCAGCTTTAATGTTATTTCTTCTTAGAAGTTGACTTTTCTGATTCTCTCACCTTCCTTGCCTTTAGTACGAAACCTTCTCTTGCCTCTCCTCTCTTTCATATCAGTTTATTTTTATCTCGTATTCTTGTCATTTGTAGTATGCATCATCTCCCCATACTACATTGATATCTGAAGGCCTGTGTTATCTGAACTTGGTAGCATTTTAAGTCCCAGGAGAGCTTTCCACACAGTCAGTGCTTAATAAACTGAATTGAATTGACTGAATTAAAATAAACTGCATATCTAAGGACACTGTATCTCTGGGTCTAAGAGACTGTAGATATATTCCTTTAAGATTCCCTATGGTTAGGAAAAAAAGTGTCACATCCTATTTTCATTTCTCAACAGGGTCTAGTTTTAGGGATAAAGTTCAATACCTCCCTACTCAAACCTGTAAAGTTTGTTTAACCCAAAATTGTTTTGCCATGTGATTAGCTAGTTAGTAATTTTAGTTTTGTAGCCTCAAGGTTAATTGAAGTGTGCCTGTTTCAGGATTCCTTGTTGGAACCTACTAATCTTGATCATGGACCCTCCCTGGCCCAGATTCATCTTATCCTTCTATTCTCTTCTGGATAATTGTATTCAGTTCTAGGAAGCAAGCTGACAAGATGGAATTTGCCCTTGAAGAGGACAAAGTGGGATGGCAAGGGGAATAGATTATATAAGTTGAAGGTCATATTAAAATTAGTGAGGGGGGAGGACTTTTGGGGTAAAGTTCAGGAGTCAGAGTGTGTACTTGATAACCGTCTTCAAATTTTTGAAAGTATCATATTGAAGATGGATTAGAATTGTTTTGATTGACACCAAAGGACAGAATTCAGAGCCATTGGCAGCAGGGGACAGGTTCTCTGAGTAATTGTTCAAAAAAAAAAGTTTTGACTTAACAGAAAGGAAAGATTACCCACCTAGCCTTCTTAATTGTTAGAATTAACCAGAGATGGAATGGACCATCTGGTTCTACTTTCCTGGAAACCTTTAAATAAAGACTGAATAGGTATTATTGTGAATGTCATTAGAGGGATACTTTTTCAGATATAAGATTGGATGGGATAGTTTCTCAGAGAGATTCTTCTGAGGTTCTATGATTCTGGATTTATTGATAAAGGATGGCAGTTGAAAGAGACTAGAGCAACTTTCATGGATCAAATAAATGTATCCTCTCACCAGATTTCCTTCTGTACATAAGATAATAATGCTTGGTGTGGAAGAAGATGGAATCAACTCTTTAAATTTATAGAGAAAATGTGATTTGGGGTCATGAATTTGAAGCACTAAATGCTGACAGGCTGTTTGAGTGCCAGAAAAGAAATTGCCCAAGATGTCTTCTTAGGAAGGGTTCTTGCAGACTCCAGGAGGGAGAATTAGCAGTTGTTGTGGGAGAATCTCCTGTGCCCGTACCACATTCTTGCCAGGACTGTTGACACAACTTTTGGGAGTCTTTGCTTTGACTGGCATGTTTCTAATGAATCAGGAATGTTGATGTTTTGGGAAAGGTACCACCTTCTAATTTAGGGGTTTTTGCCTTTTTTTTTGGCAAGGCAGTGGGTTTAAGTGACTTGCCCAAGGTCACACAGCTAGGTACTTAATAAGTGTCTGAAGTCGGATTTGAACTCAGGTCCTCCTGACTCCAGGGCTGGTGCTCTATTCACTGAACCTAGCTGAACACATTGTGCCACCTAGCTGCCCCCCTACCTGCTAATTCAAGTGGCCTTAGTTTCTATCTTGGTTCATTTTATGTCTAAATAGTCAAGAAAATTAGGAAAATCTTCAAAATGACCTTCAAAATACCATTGTTAGGGATGAGGGAACATAGAATCTCCTAAAGAGGAATTTTTTGTGTGTGTGTAGATGAGTCAAAAATAATTCATAAGCAATTTTGAAGGGGATTATACCCATGGTATTAAAAACTTCTTCCTTAAATCTTTATCTCTTATTATACTTACTTTGGCATAGATCTTACCTTTCCTACAGGTCTATAATTTTCTGGAGGGGAAGAACCATTCTTATCCATCTTATCTTTGTGCCTGTAGGATCTTGTCCATTGCCTTTCACATAGTACCTTAATTTTTGATAGATGTGTTCCCATCAATGTAGACACTTCTACAGTCCGTTGTAGTCCATTCTCTCCTTGTATTTTAATAAATCGTTGTTCATTGAATTAGATAGAATTAGATGAAAACGGGGAATATCTCTTTACCTATTTGTCTGATCTTTTGTCTTTGGATTCCAAGCTGGGCACATAATAGGTGATTAATAAATGCTTTTGATTGATTTTTTTTTTTTGCTTTAAGTGCCAAATGCAAAGCTCCTTAAGACTCTAATGACAGCTAGCTGTTCTATCATGTCAGAAATTTCAACTAAAAAATCTTAAGGTCATATTAGTTAAGGACTGAATATTTTAAAAGTTCAAGTTTCTTGGAGGCCCTTCCTTCACCACTGTATTGCCCCATTTGCGTCCCTTCAAAAGAAAGCCTAAAGATAGAATAATATTTCACTCAATTCAGCAAACATTTATTGTCTGATTTATACAGAGCACTGTGTTCTGGGAAAGCTGCAAAGTTTAGATAAGATTCAGAAGTGAAGGCCAAGAGGCTAATTTTGTTAAAACTATCTAGAATTTAAAAATCAATGATATTTAGTATATTCATGATTAGAAGAACTTAAAGAGTCCCATCCCTTTTTGATAGACTTTCAGTTGTCATCATATTGGTTGTAAAAGAATGATTTTGGCATTTTGGTCTGTATAAGATGCTTTATTTAACTGTCTGGGTGGGATGATAGGATGCATTCTCCTGAGCAAGGGTTATGATGCATTAGTAATTGTAGTTAAGTGAACATGGATGGCCATCAGGCAAACGAAGCTTGATTTGTCACAGCTGTCAGGGCAATCATGTCATGAGTATGTCCCTTTAGTAAACTTTTAGGCTGTGAACACTCTCAGCTTCCTGGCTTTGTCACGTTTTCCTGACTCCTTGTTTTTGAGTTTGAAAAACATGTAGAAAACTCTTAACAACCCTACCAGTGGCCAGGGTTGAAGGTTTTGCAAGCCTGGGTCAGATGCTGAAACTATGTGTTAGAACTAGAACAGTATCCTTCATAGACTTTACCTTGTAGACATACTAAGGATATTACAAAAGAATGTTTTTAAAGCAAAAGACGCTCAAAATGCTCATTCCATAGCATAACTTGACCATTTGAGGAGTTAATGCTTCATCTCCCCCCACTTTTTTTTTTCCAGAGACATAAATTCCAAGTATATAAACTAGAGTCCTGGACTTGGAGTCAGGAAGACTTCAGTTCAAATCCCATCTTGTCCATTCATTAGTTGTAGGACATTGGTCAAACCCCTTTATTTCTCCAAACACCATCTACAAATTGGGACTCAAAATATAATTCACAGGGTGTTTGTGAAGATTCAGTGAGTTAATATGTATAAAAAGTCATTTTGCAAATCTTAGAAGTGTGGGGTAAATATGTTATTTTCATCATAATCATCTTGTAAGAAGATAAGTCAGTGGCAAACAAAGGTTTCTCTAGAAATGTAATGATAATGTCACATATGTTGAACAAAAATATAATAGTTTCATTAGGATTGATAACAGATATGTAACAGTTCATATTTATAATTATATGAATAATTATCTTAATAATTAAATTACATCCTTTACCGTCCTCCAAAAAGAATTATAAAATCAACTGTAAATGTGATATAGTGGAAAGTGACCTAGGAGTAAGAAGAGCTGAGTTCAAGTCTTGTTCTCTGCCACTTAACTAACCATGTGATATTAGACTCTTAATTCCTTTAGGCTTCACCAGATTTCTAGAGTCCATGTTCTAAAACACATCAACTTTGGATGTTTTAAATGGCAGAGTTAAGGCTAGAAATAGAAAACACTGTGAGGAGTTTAGAATTTCTGCAGATGATGATGATGATGATGATGATGAAGATGAAGCAGCAGCAGCTAGGATTTATATATCACTAAGTATTATTTATCACTATTTATTACAGAAGAGAAACTGAGACAGACAGTAAATGACTTGTCTAGGGTCACATTGTTACTAAGGGACTGAGGTTGGTTCTCTCATAGGTGACACAAATGACAGTTTTGACTTCAAGACTTTTCCCTCTTCACTACTTACTTATATCAGCTGGATTTAGCTTTTGCAAGGAAAGGTATCAGCTTGCAGTGTTTGTTGCTGAGTGAATCTTAGGCTATGATTTCTGACATTAAATTTGGCCTCAGTCTGATTGTGTATGTGTTTAGGTTAACCAATACTGAAGTTCAGGATAACAAATGTGCTACGAATATTCCTAATTCTTGAAATGTCTTCCTTGGCCACTTTCTCTATGTTTAATTCTTTATGGTATAAGGCACTGGGGCCAAAGAATGACTAAATCCTAATAACCTAAGCAATGGTGGGTTGTTTAGAACTCATTGTTATACTTGGCTTTCTCTCATAATCCTAAAAAAATAAAATGTTGGAGCTGCTTGTGTTTGTAGAAGGTTTTTAATTCTAATTCCCTCAGTTTACAAAAGTGGAGGTTAAGTTGAAAATCCATATCCTTGAGTAAATGAAGATTTTAATATCATAAGGGAAATAAATTTTGAGCAACAGTTCTATAGCAGTGAGAAAGAACTTCTTTGTGGTTTCTTGGGTGTAGGTTGATTTGCTTTGAGTTAAAATATATATAACAGCTAGTAGCAAAATAAAGACCACTGACCCTGGAATCAGGAAGACCCGAGTTCAAATGCAGCCTCTGACACTTGATCCTTACTAACTGGGTGATCTTGGGCAAGTCACTTAACCCCATTGCCTTGCAAAAAATAAAATCAAACAAAAAAAATGAAGAATGAACAACAACTGATTGGTATACTGGATTCCTTAAAATAGGTGAAATTCTATATTTGTCTTTTTTCTTCTACCTTTTGAGATTTAAAAAAAACAAACCTGGCATTATAGCAGGTTTCTTCATTTTTTTGGTATCATGGATTCCTTAGGCAATGTGGACCCTTTCTCAGAATAATATTTTTAAATGCATAAAATGGATCACAAAGAATACCAATTATATTGACATACAATTTTATTTGTGTATTTATCAAAAACAAGTTCGTGGTCCCCAGTCTAAGAATTTATAAGCTCTGTAAGGTCTCAGGGTTTATTAAAGAAGATGATAAAAACAATACCCCTATTACTTAGGGGATGAATGTGGTACTGTAGAGAGACTGACAGATTTGGAATAGGCGTACTGAAATCAAATTTCCTCTCTGCTTCTTCCTTACAGTCTGGAAAATCACCAAACCTTTTTACCCTCCTCCTAGATGTAAAATGAGTGAGTAAGACTAGGTAACCCCTAAGGTTTCTTCCAGATGGATATTGAAGTAATTTTCTAGTCCAGGGCCTAGCATCTAGTAGGCACTTCATAAATGTTTATTGACTGACTGTAAAACTCTTTACAAAAATGATGCACCTTTAAATCTTGGGGTCCTTTTGGGGGTATATTTTTCACTCTTGGTGACAAGAGGGAAAGATAGCCTCGAATAAGTAACAAGCAGTATTGCCATGGCGACTATCTCTTGGTTTGGAACATTTTGTGGTAAGAGCTAGTCACCCCTTGGCATCCCCCTGCCACCAACTGATGAATCAGCTGCACTGTTTTTGGCCTTCTCCTAGCACGTGTACACACATGTGAAACTTCTTTCATGAGGAGCAGTCCCATTTCACAATAACTGGCAATTTTGCTTTTTTTTTTTTCCCAAAGGACTCATTAGCACTCCACACATACCCTATATCACTCATCATCAACATGGCATTCTGGTCCCTTTGCCAAAGCGACAGTTTCAGAGACTGGCAATTGTGGAAAGGGGTTTGGGGGGTGATGGGGATAGGGAGAAAAAAGTTTGTATTTGACCCTTTCTATTTCCCTACTCATCCCTCTGCCCTCTGCCTTTCCTCTAAACTATGTCACACTGAGTTCTCCCCTCGAATTGAAGTGGGGATCTTAAGAAACCCATCATCTCAAAATTTCTCTCCTTCAGAGCAGTACTAGCTTGTCTTGTTACATCAACAAGTATTTATTAACTGCTTACCCTTTGCCTAACACTGGGCCAAAAGGAGGAAAGAAAAAAGATCTTGCCCTCAAACTGCTTGCATTCTGTGGCTTATATTTTTACATAATATATGGCACTTGCTTCCAAACTAATTTGTAAAAAACAAATGAGCTATTCCTTCAAAGGTTCTTAGATAAATGTAGCTTATTGTTAAAGATATCTAGATAAATGTAGCTTATTGTTGTTAATATGTTCATAAAGGGCTTGTGGTCTGCATAGAAATGTTTAGTTTTATTATTGTTGCTGTTATTATTATGCTTGTAAAGGGCTAAATGGGCAGCTCAGTGGCCCAATAAATGGAGTGTTGGACCTAGAATCAGAAAGACTTACCTCCTTGAGTTTAAATCAGATCTGTGACCCTGAGCAAGTCACTTTATCCTGTTTAACTCAGTTTCTTTACAGGTAAAAAAAGAGAAAGAAATAGCAAACCATGCCTCGAAAACCCCAAATAGTGCCACAAAGAGTCAGACACAACTGAAAGTGAATGAACAATAAAAAAGGGCTTATGGTCTTTATAGAGATGTAGTTATTGTTATTTTTTGATGATGATGATGATGATGATGATGATGATGATGATGATGCCACCACCTCTTAAGGGAGTTAAGTTCTCTATATAGCTGTAACTGAATATTATCATTGTCATCATCATCATCATCATCACCACCATCACCATCATCATTCCTGGGAAGTTTAGGTATAAGGCATTGTGTCTCTCCAATGGAGCATAGAATTTAATAGGTAATTGTAATACATAATTATTAAGTGCATAGGGAGGAGGTGCAGACAATCTGCTCTGTGACTTTTGTGGGGGGGGGTAGGAATTGGATCTCTATTTACACAGCCTTACAGCTGACTGCTGATTCTCCCCTGGTCAAATACTGTGTATAAATAGACTGCCTACTCCATCCTTGACTCCCCTCCCCAATTCTCTCTGTTGTTTTTCTTTATAAAGGAAAGCACAGTCTTTGAGTCTGTATTTGCTCTTACACAGTACAATGCTACCTCTCTCTCTTTCTCCCTCCTCTCTCCCACAGATAGATTAAAACAGAGTATCAATTATCCATTCCAATTATACCACCACCACGGGATATTAAATCCAAGGACACCAACCATCAGCAGGATGTTTACTAAAGCCCTGGGCTAGTGTTCATAGAACTTATTAAGGAGTAGTTTGTTTGGTGTTCTCCCCAGCACTGGGTGTGGGCAAGCCCAGCAGGCTTCTCCTATGGGCAAATAACTCTTAAGGATGCTGTGAGCTGTGAAAGGGTGGAAAGGGAGTAAGTTGTCGGGAGATAGAATTTAAGGAGATTTTTTAAAAATGTGTTTTAGTCTGAACTTAAACACCAGATAAAATGGTAGAATAGAAAAAGAGGACTATGAATGAGACTGCAGATCTCTATTATGTACAATTTCTTTTCTTTTTAAATATATTTTATAAGAATATTTAAGTATAAACAGTCCAACCATTAGCTTTCTCAACTATCCTGATTCTCTGTGCTTCTTTCTTGTCTACCTTCTGTTTTCTTCATTTTCCAGGGAGGTTTTAAGCCTTTTTCAACATTATAAGTCAAATTACCAAACATTTATTAAGTTTAATATGGGTCCAATATATAATTGAAGCACTACATGAAGAAGAGTTAGGGATTAGAGCCGGGATCCCACTGGCTCAGAGAACCCCCAAGGGAGGGAGGAACCTCTCTGTGGAGGAGTCTGAGACCAAAACCAACTGAGTTGCTCAGGGGTGCCTAACTTGACCTGAGGGGTTGTAAGCAGTGACTTAGTGTGATAGACACTAAGGAGAGTCTGGCCAGGAGAAGTGTATCAATTTATAGCTGGTCTCAGGGAGTTGTCTTGAAAACTGAATTTAAGTGACTTTCCCAGGGTCACAAAATCAGGATTTTAAAATCAGATCTTCCTGACTCTAAGACTAGTTTTACTAATATAACTCCTCAATGATTAGAAATATGATTATATTAGAAATAAGAATGATTTCTAAAAGTTGGGATGGGGATTGGGGCAGGGTGTTTTTTTTTTTTTAGTCAAGGAAAGGGGAGAAAAAGGAAGGATAGCAGATTTCACAATTTTGTCTTTTCCCTGTTGACTTTGAAAAGGAAACTGTCTTGAGATTCTGGGGTTTTTGGTCATGTGGTTACAAAGGAAAGTAATATAATTTATCAATTTGATATTAACTTTGGAATTCTTTCAACAGACATTTACTAAACTATTTACAGAGAATTTTCCTATATTTTGGGGAGATACAAAGGGATTTAGAGAAGAGCATGTAAGCTCAGTGTTTCATTCTTTGTATTTTAGCATAGTGCTGGCACATAGAAGGTGCTTCATGGATACTTGCCTGATTGGTAGAACCTATTGATAATGTCTAGCATTAGAATCACAAGATCCTAGAATAGAATTTTTGGTTTGAAAGGATTTTTAGTCTATCTGTCTTATTTGTATAGATGAGGAAATTAAGCCCCATTGGAGGTGTCCACTATCTTGCCAAGAAAGCCCCAAATGGAATCATGAAGATAGGACATGACTAATTGACAAAACAACATCAAAGTCTACAATATAATAACTCCACAGAGTAAATTGATAAATAAATTGGAGAGATTAAAAAATAGGCATGGTGTCAGGTCCTAGAAGGCAGGTTTGTTCGCTGAAATAACCAGTGTGTTCAAGACTGTGGCTTTCTTGGGTCTTCATAGTCCAAATCTCCTAAGTATAGCAACATAGAGATCATAGGGATCAAAGATTTAGAGTTGGAAGGTACCTCAGGCACCATCTCTATCAGCACCCTCATTTTATAGAAGGGAGACCTTAACCCTAGAAAAGTGAAAGGACTTTTCCTTTGGTCTCATTGACAGTAACAATAAGGATTCCAACTATCTCAAACCTCCACCAGATCCAGTAGTTTATCCTTTGGATATCTGGCCTTTCAAAGGGTGATCATTAGGAAACTGGATTCTTAGATCTGGCTCTTTTATTAACTCATGTGCCTCTCTAGAAAAGTCATTTTAGGTACATAGAGTAGATAGAGAGGGGGTTACCATGTTGAAAGCATTATAGGAGGTTCTAGGCAGAAAAATCCAAGCCCAAAACAAAAAAGTCCCTGCCTTCAGGGAGCTTACTTTAATACAGAAAGATAACACATAAAGGAGAGATGGAAAGAGGAGAAGGAATGAAATATCAGTCATGGGCAAAAAGGTGAAGTCTTAAGAGTGAGGAGTGGAATTGGGTGACTAAGGTTCACACCTGGTCATTTAATAAGTGTTTGTAGGTGGGTGATTTGCAAGTCTCTTTATGTACAGGAGTTAATAATAGAACCACTTCTAAGGGTCCACAGTTTTTCCAAATTGTCATCCTTATAAAGGAAGGCAGACTTTTTTTTTTAAGGAGGCAGGTAGGCAAAAGAAAATAAACATTTTTGGGGAGCAAGCTACTTAGATGCTGTCCCAAAATGGAACCAACTGGTTTCTTATGAGTTCCGGTTCAAGGGAGGCATTCAGACAGAGAGAGCTGCTTGATAAATAGCAGATAGGTTTCTGTTGAATGAATTATAAACATTCATGGGGGGGGGTTTCCTTTGATTAAAAAGCAGCAATTGATCTATAAAGGGAATTCATCTCAGGGTTAGAATGGGAAGTTTTCCCTTTCATCCCTAGAATTTTGTGATAGTATTCTTTCTCATATTGCTTAAAGATTGATAAAATCTGACTTGAAAATTTAGAGATTAAAACCCCCATTCATTGTAGCCCCAAACAAACTAGAAGTGAACCAGGGAGCAAGCCCAGCTGAGTCTCCTGCAGAGATGTTCTCAAGCCCCAGATTCCTGGACAGGAGTTGCTGTGGAAGGATTAACTCATGAAAATGTATGGGTGGGTTTCCTGTTTGGGGACAGTGCCTGGGAGCATGTTCATCAAGAAATAAAGGGAAGTGGATGTGCTTAATGAAGGCATTGCAGCCGGACTTGCAGCTGGGGAATTAAAGCCCTTTCAGTGAGAGTCTCAAAGCAGCACTTCTCAGTTTGCATGGCCCTTAATGGATTATCTGTCCTAGAAGCAAATATGGGGGTGGGTGGTGTTCTAAAGGGTGAGAAGAATAGAAGGCAGCCAGATGGATGGCCTGCCTCTAACCCAGACTAGTGGTCCTCTGTCAGAAGAGTGAAAATCACTGCTGTCTTACATTTGCATTCTTTGTAAAGTCTTAAGAAGCTAACTGGCTTCATCCTTTTTATTCTGCACATTGATTCTCTGTCCTATGGAGGGCTGCTTTCTGTAGGAGTTTTTTTTTTTTTCTTTCCAGGAAGCAGAATGAATCATAGAACAGTGGAAAGTATACTGAATTGAATCAGATCTGCCTTCTTAATCCTGGCTCCCCGTTAGTCCCTGACTTTGTAACCTTGGCCCGTTTGCCTCTCTGGCCCTCGGGTTCCTCCTCTGCAAAAGGAGTTGTACAAGCTGATCCCCAAAGTCTCTTCCAGATCTAACCATCTGTGATCTGATAATATTTGGACTTGTAGGAGGATGACTAAAACAAGTAAATAGCAGAGGGGTTTCTGTTGAATGAATTATAAAAACTAATCAATTTTGGAGGGCGTTTACCTTTTGATTGAAAAACCACATATAATAGAGCACATTTGGGGAGTGTGCTGGTTGGCCGTACAGCTGAAGAAGTCTGTAGGTTGGAAAATGTAAGCATACAGTTGAAGTATTTAGCTATCAGATGGCCAAAACAAATGGTGTTAAAAGTGTAAGTCAGTTTTCATCTGGCTCATTGAAGACGGGAAATAATTTTTTGGAATTTAGCCATCTCAATCCTATTCACCTTGCTTCAACTTTCATCTCCCTCCCATAATTTCCATATCAAAATTTCTAGCCCTGATTTCCCCATATCTGGAAAATTTATTAGAAATTTATTAATAGTTCACTTATTGACATCTCAAACTTAGTAGATGGACTCCTTGTCTTAGTTTCCAAAGTTGTCCCTTCTTCTAACTTCCCCCCTTTTCTAATTTTTCTCCCAGTCATCAAACTACTGGCATCTTGGACTCCTCCCTTTCCTTCCACATTTTTGTCTTGTCCACCCTATCTCCAAAATATTCTGGATATTCTCATTCTGATTTTGATTTCCATAGCCGCCACCCTCAATAAATGAATGTATGATTTTGAAGGGATGAATGACTGAATTCTTCAATTATTAATGAAGTGATCTTCAGCAAATGTTTAAATATGAGTGTATCATTGTCCTATCCCCATTATGCTTTAAACTCTTACTAACTAGTTGATGCTTATCAAATTACCTTAGAATATACAGAATCTCAGATTTGGAGAGAATTTGGATGGTTATCTAGTCTTAACTCATATCTGGCCTTCTATAATATGACCTCTTATAGTATAGTGATTAAGGGAAACCAAGTTAGACTCTTTTATTAAGAAATACTAGGAGGCAGCTAGGTGGCGTAGTGGATAAAGCACTGGCCCTGGAGTCAGGAGTACCTGGGTTCAAATCCGGTCTCAGACACTTAATAATTACCTAGCTGTGTGGCCTTGGGCAATCCACTTAACCCCATTTGCCTTGCAAAAACCAAAAAAAAAGTGAATTTGAATTTGAATAACAAATACTAACAGAGTGGCTAGGTAGCACAGTGGATAGAGCACCAGCCCTGGAGTCAGGAGGAACTGAATTCAAATCTGGCCTCACACCCTTAATAATTCCCTGGCCATGTGACCTTGGGCAAGTAACTTAACCTCATTGCCTTGCAAAGACAAAACAAAACAAAAGAAAAACCAGCAATGGGTTTTTTGCTTAATAAGCAGAAGAAAATACTAACCTAATTTCTAACCCTCCAAGAGAAAAGCAGAATGGCACAATATTTTAGGGAGATGGTAGGGCCATGTACCAATTTAAAAATTCAAACCTTTTAAACTATTTTCTTTAATATTGCTGCTTCAGCCATTGAGTCTTCTCTTCTTGGGGGGGAGGATTTAGGGACTTTTAGAATATTTGGGGATGTTAACATAATTATGCTTGGTGAGTATGAAGTTCACCTCCTAGACATTATGAATACCCAAGTGTACATTAATTTTCAGTAATATTGGAGTCCCTAGCAAGAAGATTTATAAGTATCTTGCTTGTGATATTTGTTAGGAATTCACAAGTATTTCACTTGAGTATTCTCACAAGCTATCTCTCCCATGTTTAGAATGAACTTTCTCCTCATCTCTGACTTACTCTTCCTTATCAGATGTACTTGAATAGCTGGGAATCAAGTGTTTTGTTGAATCTATTCTTGGTTTCTATTACATCTTACTCCATTGTACTTTTATAAGGAGCTATATAATTGTTATATCTTATTATTATCATTAATTTGTTTGCCCTCTATCTTATCAATATCTTTCCAGAATTTCACAACTGAAACTGAACATCATCTGGCTCTGGTGAGGACAGTGTGAATACCATTGCTCTGGTTCTCAAGACCATGCCTCTCTTTAATGCACTCTTAAAAAGTCATTTTTTAAATTATTATTATTATTATTATTTTTTAGGTTTTGCAAAGCAATGGGGTTAAGTGGCTTGCCCAAGGCCACACGGCTAGGTAATTATTAAGTGTCTGAGGGCAGATTTGAACTCAGTTCCTCCTGACTCCAAGGCCAGTGCTCTATCCATTGCGCCACCTAGCCACCCCAAAATGTCACTTTACTAAGCTAACAAATACTTGGAGTTTAAGTCAGTGAAGGTAGGGAATCTGTTCTCATTGGAACCTGTTTAAGAATCAAAATCTATACCTGGGTAATATCTGAATATTTCTTCCAGTCCATCTGTTTCTTTCATTTGAAGAAATATAAAATGTAGAAATGTAAAAAATGTAAAAATGTAAAAAAGTTACAAAATGTAATGTAAATGTAAAAAAAATTGAGTGACTAATTATTCTAGAATAAAATGTACGGGTGATGTCCTTTGACTAGAGTATAAATTGGATTTAAGTGAGACAGAGTTGGGTAAAGTTGTCGTTCTCTTCCAAAGGATGGACTCTTGTAGAGTCATTGGAGTCCAGTGGCAGGACAAAGTCAACGTGACTGAAGACTCGAACCTTTGGTGTGAGGGTTGCTGAGTCATTTTCAAGAAAGCCTTCAGGGTTTCTTTCCACATTATAGTGGGGAGTTAAACTTAGGGGACTTTTAAATGTCTTCCTTTTTCTTACTCTTACTTGAATTGAGGACAGAAGCAAAATCAATGAATGGGCTCAGAATGGGGAAATTTTTTTTTTACCCTCATGGGAAATAACCTCAGTGTCTATGACAAAATAGTTATCTCAGCACAGTTGTGTAGTGAAAACACAGTGGAAACAAAGTTGAGTGCCCATTATTTAGGAAATGACCAAACAATTTGTTAAATGAATCAATGAAACATAACTGCTTGTAAAAAATGATAAATGGTGAGGAATTCAAAGGAATGTGGGGAGATATAAACTGATACCATGTCAAATAAGCAGACTCAGAAAAGCAACGTATCTATTTAAATGAAAAACATAATAATAGGAAGCCAAATATTAACTGCCTCTTGTCATAAAAGAAAGACTTGTATTGGGAAGGAAGACTATTTCAGGAAATGATAACATAAAAAACCAAAACATCAATTAAACTTTTTTAACAGAAAAATTTTGCATTGGAGATCTTCAATGATGGTCGATATCTGTTTTTCATCACATAATATCAGTATTTCACTCAGTTTTCCTGAGTTTTTAGCACTATCTCTTGAATTCTATCAGCTTATCCCACTACTACTTGGCTCAGAAAGAGATAGCTAGGTCAGGTCTCAAATACACGCTGAGACACATTAAATATTTAATTGAATTATTGCACTACAGGGACTTTGTGACTCACCCTGAAAACTAATCACCTGCTGCTTTATTTATCTGGGCCTTAAAAAATAGATCCATAGTTAAACATTGAAAGGTCATAGCCATGGTAATTGTAATAGTGTCATTGTTTTCCTTCCTTGGGGTTTATTTTTGTAGGGAGGAAGGAAGATACTTTTATTAGGACTTGCTTCATGGGGTGAAAGGATTCTAGGTAATTTAGGGGATCTATTGTCTTGCCTTGCCTCATTTCTACAAAGGTATTTGATAGACTTTTTTTATTAAGCTATTTCTGTTATGTTGGAATTGCATCTTCACAAACATACTGGATTGGTTGACAGATGAGGAAACTGAGGCAAACAAGGCTAGAGACTTGCCCAGAGGCACACAGCTAGTAACTATCTGAGGTAAAATTTGAAGATGAGACTTTCTGACTCCAAACCCAATGAGTGATCTAACTTTTAAGTCATTGGAAGAGAGATAGAGATGGTGTTGAAAGAGCCCTTAACCCAGATAATCAGTACTCATCAGAACTATCCCAATTCATTCAAATTGCTGTTTAATTGAAAACAGAATGATCAGCAGTCAGCTTCAGCAGAGTTGATGCTATTAGAGAATTTTGTTTTTGCTCAGTTGCCATCATGGGGCTTGAAGTGATGATAAAATATTTGGGCCCCAATAACTATTGAAGAAGGTAGAACATAAACATGTTAGGAGAAGTGCTGGGTTAAAGGATGGGGAGTTTAATACTGGATGAGGGGTGTGGAGTAAGCTGAGGATTCATTGAAGTAATGATATTTGAACTGAGGCTGAAAAAGTAGGAATGAGGAAATGAGTGGGAAAGGTATTTCAGGCAGAGGAAACAGCCTGGGGAAAAAACAATAAAATGGGAAATCACAGGCTACAGTCAGTGAACTAGAGGATAGTACAGGTTCACTGGATTGTAGGGTATATGAATAGCGAATAGGGACATTAGAAAGTTAGGTTGGTGTAACTTTGAGTTGACATGTTTGTAATACTCTTGCCTTTATTATCTCATTTAACTTGGCTGACATCATATGACTAATATTTAACCTTAGTGGTGTCTTGGTAAATGTTTAACAATGAAATTTCCTGAGCTTGACCCACTTTTGAGTCTAAGCTGCAATATTACCATTTTCCATATCATTTTATTAAGTCTAGACAATCACCAAAACAATTAAGTCCTGATTTATAACATTTGCTAATTTATAAGGTTTACCTTCTCACATTGAACATTTAAAAATTGGCTTCCCCAGCCAAGAATCAGTTCCAGTATACCTATTGGGTCAGTTCCAGTATACCTATTTAAGAGTCAGTCCTTAACTCCAACCCAAGGTATATGATACCTGGTCCATTGACAGTTCTACAACATTACATTTATTCTTTGGGACAAGTATTGGTTATTCCTTACTATCTTTCCCCATAATGATCACATGGAAGTGTAATTTTACCAACTACTTGACTGGCCAAATAGTGATTTTACATCTGCCAATAAATTTATTTGCATTGGATTAAGTAAAAAAGACTTGACAGAAGAGCTGATCTGTTGATTTCAATATTGGAATTATACCTTGTGTTAAGAACATGTTTGGGGCACAGTGGATAGCACATAGGTCCTGGAATCAGGAGGACCTGAGTTCAAATCCAGCTTCAGATACTAGAATTTACTAGCTGTGGGACCTTGGGCAAGTCACTTGATCATGTTTGCCTCAGTTTCTTAATAATGGGAGTCATAATTATTTTCCCTTTTAGAGTGGTTGTGAGAATTAAATGATATACTATTTTGATAGCAAAGCAGAAAATACTGTATTCTAGAAACATGTCTGTCTGCCTCAGTTTCTTCATCTTTAAAATATGAATCACAATAGCACCCATCTCTTGATTTGTTATGAGAATTAAACAAGGTAATATTTGAAAGCAAAAAAGAAACTATTGTTTTGGAAATGTGTCTCAGTTTATGAGAGGTTAGTATACAAAAGATGAGATTATATCATTATAACATATGTGTGTGTGTATACATATATATATATGTATATATATCACTATTACATTTCCTGCCTTCCTGCCTTTGCCTAGCAGTGCCTATTCTTAGAACATACTTCTTTTTTAAAAAACACCATTTTCACAATCTTCCTTCTTTCCTGAAGCTTTTCCTGAGGTCCCTAAAAAAGGATTTCTCTCTCCCTCTCTCAACAGTTTCTTCAACTATAAAATGGGGGTATTAATAACAGCTGTTTCAAAGGGTTTTTGTGAACATCAAATTAGATAATATTTAAAAAGCACTTAGTGGAGTACATATAGGAGTAAATGCTTATTCCCTTATCTTTCTTCAGTTACTTATCTGGGTCTATGTTGCACACAATACAAAGTCAGAGAGCCCTTTTTTTGGTTTATCTCTCAGTATCCAGACTAGTCCTTGGTACATAATTAAAGTCTTTTTTCAGTTGTGTCTGAGTCTGCTTGATCCCATTTGGGGTTTTTCCAGCAGAGATACTGAAGTGGTTTACCATTGTCTTCTCCCTCTCATTTAACAGATGAGGAAATTGATGCAAACAGGGTTAAATGACTGGCCCAGGGTCACACGGGTCCTTGGTAGAGGTTTGTTGAATTCATATCACTTGCCTTGATTGAAACTAGTACAGTTTATTTCCCAGACCAGTTTTTCATGCTGTTCAGTTCAGATTGAAGGTGGAATTTGGGGAATGTTACTAGATCTGCAGATATAGCCAGGATCCCTGTGAAATGGGACCAGTTGATCTGGGAACCTATGTTGGAAAGGAAGAAGGTTTGGAAGCAGAGGATACAAAAGACTAGATTCTGGGGTGTTAATAAGGAAATCTGGCTTCTGTTGTTTTTGCTTTAAAATTAAACTCTGCTATCTACCTGAAGTGGTCCTGAGTGGGAAAAATTGTCCCTTAGTTTGGTAACTGAGGAATCCTTGTCATTAGCTACATATGATCCTGGTTTCTTACCTGAGTCTTTTCCTTTGGGTAAAGATCAAGGCTGAGATTGAAGAAGACACGATTTCTAGAGCAAATCATTGTATTTTTATTTGTCTGACCTGCAGATAATTAAATGAATTGTGTTCCCTGTGGACTGTGCATCAAGTGCAAACTTCTGTTCTTCCAAAGACCTCATTGGTAGTTTCCTCCACCTGCAGTGAGCGCAGTGACTCATGTGAAGTGAGCAACAGTTCTTTCTGTTTGGGGAAAGGACTTGGCAACGCCTGGCTTTGTTCCGCAGTTGTGTACTGCAGTTGAATCTAATCTGCAAGGGACCTTAGAGACCATGGAGGCTGCAGTAGAGAGTATCCATAGCTCCAGGTGATGATCCCTCTCTACCAGGTATTCTTAAACTGAGGTCCATAGAGAGATTTCTTGGAGTCTGTGGCCTTGGAGGGGAAGAAATTAATTACAATTTTATTTTTATTCACCCCTAATGGAAACAGTGTTTTCCTCCATTATGAATGTAGGCAACCAACATTATGATGTGAAGACCTCTTGCTCTCTTCTCTTTTACTAGTTGGACCACTTCTTGGGTAGGGTATTAAATTCTGGATGCTCCATTTTGGGAAAGAATCACAGAGTTGTAGCTTAACAAAGAAGGAAAATGAGGCTCATGGTTGTAAGGTGACTTGCCCTAGGTCACAGTAGGATTTAAACCAGTTTTGACTACAGAGTCAGTGTTCTTTCAGCCCACCTGAATGGGGAAGGGTTTCCAATTCATGACAAGAGAGGATTCATTGAAGGAATTAAGGATGTTTAGCCTGGAAAAAAGGAGCCTCAGCAGGGGTATGATCTCTGTCTTTCATGTATTTGAAGGGCTATCCTGTGAAAGAGAGATTCAGCATGCTCAGGTTGGCCCCAGAGGGAGGAGCTTTAAGAGCAGTGGGTAAAATTTAAGTTGATGTCAGTTAAAATTTATTGACAATTAGAATGCCAAAGTGGAATAGGCAATACAGGGTTGGAGGCTTCCTCTCCTTGAAGGTTTTGTTTTTTGCAATGATAGATCATCATTTTTCCTGTATGTGATTGAGGGGATTTTTCTCAATCTTGTGATTTTGACACTTCTTGAGATCTCTTCCAAATTAAGAACAGCTAGGTGGTAGAGTGAATAGATTGCTGGACCTGGTTTCTGCCTCAATTTCCTTACCTGTAAAATAGGGTAAAATAGCACCAGTGTTGTTGAGGAAATAAAATGAGATCATTGCAAAGTGTTTTCCAACATTAAAACATTCTATAAATACAGAAAAACATCATGAAATTTTGTGATTATTATCATCCAACATCATTTTGTAAGCACTGAGGTCTACACAAAAAACCACATTGTGAATACCACCTTACAAACATGGCCTGTACAGTGGTTCTGTAGCATTGCCGTTGTTAATTCATTCATTCAGATATTTATTAATGAGCTGGGCTCTAGGGGTTGATTAAGATACAATCTCTGCCCACTTGGAGTTTACAATCTAGTTGGAGCATTAAAAGAAAATATTTATTTCTAAGATGTGGCACATCAATGATCTTTGTATTAAGAGAATTACCTGGAGGTCAGCTTGGTGGCCCAGTGAATAGAGCACCAGTCCTGGAGTCATTTTATTTCCTCAGAGACTTAATAGTTACCTAACTGTGTGACTTTGGACAAGTCACCTAAGCCTATTGCCTTGCCAAAAAAAAAAAAAACAGAGAGAGAGAGAGAGAGAGAGAGAGAGAGAGAGAGAGAGAGAGAGAGAGAGAGAGAGAGAGAGAATTATCTCTTTATTTGGACCCTGGCCAGTAGGAGCCTCTATCCTAAAGACAGACACACTGATACATTTAATTCAGATTATGAGGCAGGAAAAGAGGTACATGAAACTGAGGGAGGAGATAACTGAAGTGTTTATATAATATAACAGTTAAAGTCACCCTCAACCTGGGAGTATCTGGCAAATAAACAACCATGCCAGCTGGGCAGGTGAGTCTTTAACTTAACTGGGTTATGGGTGTTCCCTTTCACTCCCTGCGGAGACCATTTCTGTATTTGCTACCGAAAACCATTGTGGTTGACCCTGAATTGCCCTTGTTTCAGTCCCAGGTCTTGGAGTTGACTAGTTCTGATTACTCTCCTTAATTCTCTTTACTTCCCTCCCCTTCCTATTTTTTAAAAATAATTTCCATCTCATAGTTAGAATTTATTCTGAATTCTAACCCAAGCCCCATCTCCCTATCAGTAAATCAGGAACTTGGTGCCTCAACTTGCAGTTAGAAGTCCTAGAGCAGGGAGTCTTAACTCCTTTTGGGTCATAATATCTCTGGAAACTTATGGTCCCCTTCCAAAAATAATGGTTTTAGATGCAAACCAAATATTATACAATATCATAGGTGAAAGGTGAGACAAAGGACTGACTTGGAGGGTTAGAACAAAAAAGTCTTCCCAGAGGAGGTGAACATTAAAAAGACTGGGGTTTAAAAGGTGGAATAGAATTTCAGCAGACTAAAACAATAAGAAGGGCAGAAGTCCAGGGTCTAGGGAACAGAGTGTACAAAGACTCAAAGGATAGGGAAGTATAGGAGAGGCAGGCCATAGTCCAGTTTGGCTGGAGCATAGCTACATGGAGGGGAGTAATGTAATTTAACTCTGGAAAGGTAGGGTTTCACCAGATGGCAAAGGGCCTTAAATGCCAGTCAAAGGAGATTCAACTTTGTTTAGTAGGCAGTGGGAGCCCCTGAAGAGGTGCCAAAGGACCAGGGAATATTGTGGTCTAATGCCTTGAAGAAGACATTTTTCTGAGACTTTTAATAAAAGATTGTCTTTGGCACCTAGCCCCAATTTTAACAAGGTTTCAGGAGCAGGTTATGGCCCCATTCTGTATATACTTCAGGTGTATTGGGGCAGGTGGTGTCCCTTTGCTGTGAGCAAATTAGCCTATTTTAGTTTGCTAGGTCAGTGATTAACACACTTCAGACCTGATGGTGGGCTTGTTTTGGAATCTGTACTCAGCTTTAAGCATAACTAGGAGGCCTGGTGAGAGTCTCTGGTGGCATTGCTCCTGTTAAATCAGTCCATATGGGAAACTACTTAATGGAAAGTCCTTATAGACTTTTGTAAGCAGGTAACAGATCCTGAATGGAGAAACAGTTCTTGCATGAACCCCATAGGCACAGCCTGGTGGAGCAACGGATAGAGCCTGGGACCTGGAGTTAAGGCCTGAGTTCAAATCCAGATTCAGCCTGGACAAGTCACTTGAACTATGCCTGCCTTAGTTTCCTCGTCTGAATGATGGGGCTACTAATAGCATCTTACCTCACAGGCTTACTCAGAATACTAAATGAGACAGTATCACAGATCTTAACATGCTCTACAAATACTCTCTATGATTATAATTAACTATTAGCATTAAATGAATAAGCATTGGTTTGATAAATGGAAAGCCCTGAAAATGACTTCTCATTGCCACTTGGTATGGGAAGAATAGCTTTCAGTTTGGAGACAGGAGATCAAGGTTAGAACCCAGCCATGATACTCTTTATAGCTCTGAGTTCAGAGACCTCTCTGAGCCTCAGTTTCCTCATCTGTGCAAGCAGTTCAACTTGAAAACATTAGGTAAATGTCTGCTATTGCCATGAGCTGCTGTTGTTTTATTCTCTGCATAAAGCTCATGGGGAAGCATGAAGATCTGAAGGCATAGAACATGGAGTCCAAGGACCTGGGTTTAGATTCTGGTCAGCTACCTCCTTCCTACTTGTGTGATCGTAGACATCTGACTTCTTCTCTGGTCCCATTGCCTTCTCATTTCAATTAGCAGCATAAGATCTGTCCCTTGGGTTCAGTCTTAGTAATCCTAGAGCAAGGGAATTCTTAACCTTTCGGTGTTTTGAACCTCTTTGGCCATCCAGGGATGCCAGATAGACTTCTCAGAATAATGTTTTTAAAAGCATAAGATAAAATACACATTTGTTGTTGTTGACAAGTTATGTCAATGGTTAGTTCCATTCTACAGTTCTTTAGATTACAGGAAACTCAAAAATAAAAAAAAAATAAAACTCTTCCATTGGATTATATAGTTTTTGATCTTTTTTTTAAAATGAGTAATCTTGAAAACATTTATATTTTAACTCTTTTTGTTGAGTCTTTAAGATGCCCGATTTCTGAATCTTATAGCCATTCTACCAGATTTCTCTTGCAATCCCCAGAATAGAATGTGTCCTGAAGAAGCAGAGGTTCTCCTGTTCTGCTTTCTATTCTAACACATATGCTATGACTGTTGCCTCTAATTATCGTGCCTGTCTCCTCTGTATATCAGATATCACTTGGAAATGGAAGTCTGAGAATACTGTAGCTTTGGATCAGCTAGGATTCTAATGAGAAAGCTTACCTATGTTCATGTCATTCTTATTTTGGGGGGTTTTTTTTGTTTGTTTGCTTTTTGGCCACCTATTTTTGTAGCCTGAAGTAATTTGGGGAAAGTCTTATTATTTTTGCTTTCAACAGTGAATTCAAGTACTGACCTTGGTTTCCCAAAAAACTGGGTTCAAATTCTATTTCTGACATCTACCACCTATTTGAATCCTGAGTGTGGATCTTATCCGATTCTCAGTTTCTTCATTTGTAAAAAGGGGATGATAAGACCTTTGATATCTTCCTTATATCGTGAGGTTCAAATGAAACAGATGTCAAGTTTGCTTTGCAAGCCTTGTCATCATCCTCATTGGTGCTGTTTTGATTAATGAGTTTCCCCACCTTTCCAAGTCATCCAGGCCTCAAACTTGGGTATCATCCTCCTCTTCTCATTCACCCTTCTCTCACCCTACATAGTCATAGCTTTTCATTTCTACCTTCACAAAATCTCAAATGTGTTACCTTCTCTTTAAAGTTTAATTGGTATCGTTAACATTTTCCCTATCATTTTCTTAAGTCTAAACAATCAGGAAAACCTGAAGACTAGGCTCTCGGTTGTAGCTTTTCCTAATTTCTGTTCACATTGAAAATGTAAGAATTAGTTTGAGCTAATTGCTTCTCTCCTCTCCTAAAGCCAGAACCACTTAATATGCCTTTATCAAATTAGGCTGAGCCCCTGTGATCATGGCAGTACTAATTTCAGGTTGCAGGCTTACCAGCATCCTTGCCTGGGTCGTGTCTAAAATTAGGCGGGTCAGGTGGGCCTGGTAAGACATCATTCCAGCTTCTCTTCAGAAAGAGTGACCGCATCCCCATTTGGGGAAAATTAGTGAGGGAACACCCATTCTGCATTGCAGTCTTGAGTGAACCAATGTCACGACTGGAATTGTGGGCAGTGGTTCCTGAGTGTGGACGAGAGTAGCATTCCTCCTCCCTTGGCAAAGGAGCAGCCTTTTATTGAGATTTGTTTTTTTGATAGGTAGCTTCCTTGGACCCATAACATCTCATGAAACATTGTAGGTTAAGTCTAAAGGGCTTTCACAGAGCCTTCCTCTTTCCTACCTTCCCTTTGGGGAAGAGAGAAATTGTTTAAAAGGAAGAAAGTAATCTGGAGTCCTAAAAAAGAACCAAATCCCCCCCCCCTTAAATTTTTTATAGCTTTCTCTTACAGCATCAGTCATTAAGCTTGCCAGATATATAATGGAATTCAGAGATACAGCTGCTGATATCAGCCTCTTGAGTGAATTAAAGATGATGTAAATGACTACTGGTACTGAAAAGAGGAAATAGTGTTGAGGAGATTCGAGGGGGAGGAGAGGAGAGTAGGAGTGCTGGGACCAGGTCTCAGCAGATGATTAGAAGAGTTAGCACCAGGGCAGCGAATCTGCCTGGCATAGGATGGTGAGACTGGATCTGTGTTCTCCCCTTAGCCTCCTGTGTGGCCTTCATGCTGTGTTTGAATGTCTGTTACAAAATATTCCAAGGATGTTAAGTTTGAATTCTTCCTTAGCTCCTTTACTAGGGCTGTGTTCTTTGGGCTTTTTTTTTTTTTTTTGGTAGCAGGTTATAGATCAGACCAGATGGATGAACGAGGAAGGAATGTGCATGATTACTACTTCAAAGTAGTTTACCCCCGTTCTGATGAGTCAATTTAGTTTCTTGGTAATGGGAAAGGATTCAAATATGCCTGCTTATAATCTTCATTATTATTTTCTTTATTATCTTTCTTTTAAACTTGACCAGTATATAAGAAATTCTCCTGTAAAATACTTTAAACCATTAAGTACTTCTGTAAATTTATCTTGGAAGGTGTTTATTGTCCAATGAAGGGAGATCAGCCTTTCTAATATATCAATGGAAGGAGATGACTTTTTAAGATCTGAGCTCTAGTGGCTCGTTGTATGTCTATATGAATAAACATATGCATAGAGCAGAATGTGGAAGAATAATAGGCACTTTAGGAAACGCTGAAGGAGATGACATTCTAAGTAGTTCAAATCTAACCTCACTTAACTAGCTATGTGACCCTGGACAAGTTACTTGTTACCTGCCTCAGTTTCCTCACCTGTAATATGGGAAAAACAATAGTGTCTACCTCCCAGGATAGTATCAAAGTAAGTATCAAATGGGATAATATCTGTTAAACCCAGTGGTTGACACGTAATAGGTATTTATTCCCCTCCCTCAAATAGGTATTAAAAGAATGAAGGCCCCAAAAAGATTCAAAGTTGTCAGTATAATTGAGATTAAGCTTATATCTTATTGGAGGTCAAATCTCTTAGTGTGGATGGAATTCATTTTCTGTGCCCTTCATTTATTGATTCATTTTTTTCTTTTTACTCCTGGCTAAGTAGAGAAGACTATGTTTTACAATAGGGAGAAAACTGGAATCTGTTGTCAGAGGACCTGGGATTTGGATCTTTCTCCTCATGTTTGATTACTCCCTGTGGGACTTTGGACCATCACTTAATTTCCTCCTCACTCAGTTTCCTTATCTGTAAAATGAGGGGGTTGGACTCAGTTGTCATTTTTTGAATAAATTGGATCTAGTCAAAGAATGATAATCAGAAATAATTTTTTTAAAAAGATGGCTTTTTCCCCATCACTGAGAAACTCCCCCTGGTTCCAGCTCTACAAGGTGATCCTGAAGCTTTCTTAGACCGACCTCTTAGAAATCTCACCGTCTAATCAGAACATCTTTTTTGGAGGAGAGAGGTTCCTTGTTCTCTTCTTTGTCTTCAGTTCAGGGACTGTTGTCATGGCAACCAGCCTACTCCAGCAAAGTCTGTAAGAATCCTATGTTTCCTTGTAGTACCTTTACAGTTGTCATTTTTGGAAAATTAAAAAAAAATAAAGGGGGGGGAAGCCAAAACATACTGAATAGCATGAACTTTTTTTGAGTCCCACTTAGCATTAAAAGGGAGCCTTGTCTCGATGCCTGTTTCAATTCCAAATCCTAGACTTTTAGAAGAGGAAGGGACCTTAAAGATTCTTCCACTCCAGCCCTTTCATTTTAAAGGTAACTGTCCTTGCATGTGTCACAATGGTAGTGAAAGGTAGAGTTGAAAGGAGAATCCAGCTCATATTATCAAGTCTGTTCCTTATATCTGTCTTTATTCAAATATGGATAGATTATTCCATGTTTGTCTCTATAGATGACTATCCTACCTCTCAAAAAAAGTTAACTGAACTTGAGAGTCTTCCCCTTGGGTTATTAATATATCATCAATTCAGGTCTGATTTATTCAAAGGGTGAGTCTAATTTCCACCTATCAGAGAGATCTTGTGTGTGAGCTTGAATTAGGCATTGCTGTTCAGAAGTTAGAAATAGGCCACTTAGAGAATGGGTTTCTGTACATTTGGCCTTTTAAAAAATTTTCTCTTCTAATCCTAACCACTGACTTCATTCCAATCTTTTTTTAAAAAAGGTGTGTGTGTGTGTGTGTGTATAGATACACACACACACACACACACACACACACACACACATATATTCATTTTTACTGAGCTACAGTGGAAGCCTCTTATATACCCCTTGTCCTTACAAAGATAGGATCGTGAATTTAGAGATAAAAGGAACTATAGAAAGCATCAAATCCAACCCCTTCGTTTTTCAGATGAGGAAACTAAGACTGAGTGATAAAATTGGAGAAAGAAAAGCAAAAATGAATTAGTGGTTCTTCCCAGACCTGGATGTTGAGGGAGTGGTGCTGCCTCTCAAAGCATTCTCTAAACCTAGATTTAGCACATTTGAAGAGTAAGATACCACCTCTATTACCTTCTTTTTCTTGGAGATATCTTAAAGGTCTGAAAGATCTCTGATTTCATCAATGGGAGCATTCTCTCTGTGGATAGAGGTTAAAATCCTGTATACTGCTGTGCCCCCCCCCCAATTTCCTGGTACCCATTTCTGGGGGCATTTCCCATAATTTGTCCATCTAGTTCTCTGATAGTAGACAACATCATTTGTTGTTTGGCTCATCCTGATGCCATTCCAGCCTTCTAGAGGACTGACCAGAGCTTGTACTACACGAAATTTTTAGAGAGACCCAGAGCCCTTACTGCCATGCCTTGGTGAACCATTGAAAGAAAACTTTAGTGGTAAATATCAGAAATGTACTTTTGTAATTTTAATGCAAAACCTTGGCACTCTCTTTTCAATGAGTCTCTACTATAAAGTTGGTCTTACAGAGAACCATGAAGGCTACTCTGCTGGGCTCAGGGTGGACTGAAATAAATGTTTATTGAATTCTGAAGGTCTTCATGTTGAAGATTGAAGACAAATATTTTTAAAATCAATGTAGTGATGTCAAGGGGATTCTTGCTCCAGTATACATTTAGGTTGGATTGGATGACCTTTGAGGTGTTCTCTGAGTCCTTTGGCTTTGAATGAATGTGGGGAACAGCAAAGAGCCATTCTTTTGATGAGATAGCTAACAGCACTACCTAGTGGGTGACCAGATATCCCTTGTAGAGTGAGGGGGAAGAGGTGATGGAAAGAGAGGGGGCACAATGGAGGGAGGGAGAGAACAGAGAGAGACAGATGGGGAGCAGAAGGGTGAGAGAAAAGAGGAGAAATTTCTGAGTGCTTTGATGATTTTATCCTAGGAGCCCTTATAGTACTTAACATTACTGTACATAGAGGAGGAAGTAGTAACACCCTTGATTGAATATGGCTGTTAAAAAGAAATATTTGGGTGGAAGTTTTTGTTTTTTGTTTTTTGTTAAAGAAATAAAAAGAATTAAGCTACCAAATATGAAAACCTCTGGAAAGGGATGCATTGTGGCTTATATGGTTTTCCTGTTAGTGTGAATGGTTATCTTTGTTTCCACATAATCATCCTTATATGCTTCCAAACAAAGAGCGCTGGTCTTCAGTTCTGCTAGTGTGTGTGTATGTGTGTGTGTGTGTGTGTGTACACACTGAAATCCTGTGTTTAATGCTTTTAAACAGCCAGATGGTGCTAGTATCGTGTGATATTTGTGGAAGGACATAAAGCAAGAAAAACGAGGAGAGTGAGGATTATTGATAAAATGTGCACACAGTAAAATACAACCCCCAACCACGAACGTGGTGACTCATCTCATCTTCTGGTCCTCCAAGTCCTTGACAGTGTCTATTAAAGCTGTGTTGCATGAAAGTCTTAGGTAGCATACTAAGCTCTCTTGTCTTTTGCCCATCATCCATTCTACTTTGACTTATTATTAATATTGATTCTGCTGTTTAAAAGACTTTTTTGGTCACAGCAAACAGCTTGGAATCATTGAAAATAATTTTCCTTTTCTCAAATATGATTTTTGTCATTGCCCCGTGTACCAAGTTGTGAGAAATCCATTATCTATCCAAGACAAACATATTTTTGATTAACTTGAAACATGCTGTTGCATGTTATAGTCTAAGCAATATGTATTTTTCATCTACTTTGTTCTTCCAGTCCTCAAATCATAGGATTTAATGATGCAAAGGTTCTCCTTATTTTGCAGATGAGGAAACCAAAGCCCCAAACAGGGTATGAATTTGGGGAACATCAAAGAGCCATTCTTCTGATAAGGTAGAATAGTGAATGACTAGATATACCTTTCAGAGTGTGAGGGGGAAGAGGTGATGGAAAGGGGGGGGCACAATGGAGGGAGGGAGAGACTGGGGGGAGGGGGCAAGAATTGCTTGAGGTCATACAAGGAGTAAGTAGCAGAGCCAAAGTTTGACTCATGCGCTTTTTTCTTTTAGGTTTTTGCTAGGCAACGGGGTTAAGTGGCTTGCCCAAGGCCACACAACTAGGTAATTATTAAGTGTCTGAGGCCGGATTTGAACTCAGGTATTCCTGACTCCAGAGCCAGTGCTCTATCCACTACGCCACCTAGCCGCCCCGACTCATGCACTTCTGCCTACATCCAGAATGAATTTATTCTGGGGTAAAGGGGGAGTGGAGATGCAATAAATTCAAGGTATTTTTTATAACAGCTGTGAAATCAGAAATAAAAATAACATATAATGGATTCTTTAAAAAAAATTTTAGTAATCAATCTTTACCCTATCTTAGCAACTTTTCAAAATTTTTTTTCCAAATTGTTTCATATTTAAATCGCTGAGGAATCTAATTGGAAGAGCCAACTATCATCATCTCTACTGTAAGTAGGAACACTTCGAGAAACTTCACATCAATAGGGAAATCCTTTTATATTTTATTTATTTGGTGTTTTTGTGCAGGACACATTATTTTACACTTTATTGGATTATAATAATCAATGAATTGTTAAATAAAATTCTCTCTATAGTTAAGTCCCTCAGTCATGAATCTTTTTAATGTACATTTTAGAAGCATCTTCTCTAACAAGAACTTTCAAGGATGTACTTCTTAAGTGACTTTAAAAAATTAATAGACAATAGATAATATTCTCTAAGTTAGAAATGAGATTTTAAAAATCTTATTTGTTATTTAAAAATCATTCATAAAAGCTTGTATATGATATTCCCTTTTCATTTATTCATTGAGGATGCTTTCAACTCCTCTTAATTGTTTTTGTAGAGGTAAAGAAGCAGCCCTAACTACATCTTTGAATATCTTGAGGATCAGTCTTGTAGGCTTTTAAAATGGTTACCTCCATCACAGATTTCCTGTGTTTTTGATCTGATTTAAATGTTCTTCCTTTGTTATAACATTTACATGAATACATATATATACAAATATATATATATACAAATATATATATATATATATATATGTTATACATAGAAATTGATAGAGCATCAGCTTAAGAACTGGGATGGTAATGTCCAAATAAATATGGTGATTCCATGACTTATAGAACTTATAGATTACTATAAAACTTATAGAACTTATAGATTACTATAAAAAATTTTCTGTCAGGTCTGTTTAATTTTGCATCTCTTTGTTTAATTTCATCAAAGCATGATCCTGGGAGGATGTGATTTCACTAAAGATATTAATGAGGGCTTATCTTTTTTCTTAAATTGCTTTTCACTATTTTTTGAAGCTCTCCTGCTTATAGACTTTTCTTACCTTCTCCCCTAATGTTTTGTAAAAGACATTTCATACTGCTGTTGCCCTTGCATATGTCTCCTTGGCAAGAAGTTTAGCTGTTTGTTGGCTGAGGTTGTTTTGGGGGCTCTTTCTACTTGTATTGTGTAACACACCCAAGAAAGATGATCATTGAGGGCTTTTGTTTTCATTTCCAATTTTTCAGAGTCAACAGATTCTTTAAATAGGCACATTTGGATCTGTTGATCATGACTGGCGTGTCCTCTTTTTGTATTTTTCTTATCTTCTAAAATTAGTGCTTCCTTTGGTCATTTGCTTTAAGATGGGGTCACTTAAAACTCTTTCTCAAGTTCCTACCACATCTATAAACAGCTGATGTTTAAAATAGAGTCAGTTTCATTATTTACCAAACCTGGAGCGGTGGGACTCAATTTTTGTAGAACATAATCAAAGGGATAGTCTCTGAGAAACTTGGGAAGACTTACAAGAACTGATGCAGAGTGATGTGAAAAGAGCCTGAAGATCAATTTATCCATTTGCTGCAACACTGTAAAAGAACACTGAATCACGCAGCTGAGAACCACAACCCCAGAAGAATAGTGATGAATCATGCTTTCCACTTCTGGGAAGATTTCCTTCTGGTTATAATTATAATGAGCAAGTCAGCATTATGGATTTTTTTCAGTTTCTCTGAGTTGGTGTGAACTGGTTAGTTGTGATCTCACCAACAGTTAGATTCCTATTATATATACTATAGAATAATATGATTTTTTTGTATGCAGGATCTCAGTCCTTTAGCTCTGCCTGGTAGGGAGCAGGTGACTGTTCCTTTTTACTTCCATAGTAACAGTGGATGGGAAGGAAAAGTTGCTAAGAGAGGGTGAAAATGCATCATTTCAGATTTTTAAAAGATCCATTCCATCTGTTATTGTTCCATCATCCAACTCCTTCAGTTTTTATAAAAATTACCTTGAATTTATTGTGCCTCTTCATTCAGAGTGCTTCATGTTACCTCATTTATTTAATTCAGTTCAGTTTATCTTGAGAACATCGCTGAGAATTAGATTAGAAGTCAGTACTTTACTCTCCATTGCATTTGAGATGAATATAGACAAGAAAAGATTAATTTCGGGCTGTCTGTGGTAAAGACCAATGTCTCTTGTATGATCCTTTCCTTCATACTCCATTCTAATAGATTTTTTTTTAACTCTTCACAATAAAGGGGCAGTGTATATCCTTGGGCCTCTCAGCTTTCTGTCCATTTTCCCACGTTTTTCTGCTACTAATACTAACCAAATTGTATGCTTTTAAAAGTTCAGACCCTGTGGTTGTTAGCTGATATTTTTCTAGAAGTAAAAATAAGTCACAGATTGGGGTTTCCACCTTCTCAGATGATAGACTTTTTATAAGATGATGTCATTGGGCATGTGAGCACATAGATTTCTGATCCTGCTGAACTAAATCCCCCTTGCCTTACACTATTTTATTCAATTTTTAGATCATGACTTCACTTAAACTTCAATTGATATTCCAAAATAACATTGAACTCTGAAGAAATGTGACTCTTTAGAGAAAGGTTTGGGCACATTTTTTTCTTAACCATGCTTCTCTCTGATATTGGTGAGATGTTGTTTCTCCTGTGGATAAGTTCCATGAGATCAAAGAGAGAAGCTCATCTAAACTTTGATTCTCCCTGACTTCCAGCACATTGCTTTGTACAGTGAGCACCTCTTATTTGATTTTTCTATTTTTTTTTTTGAGGCTCTTTGCATAATGGATAGTGTTCCAGTCTTAGAGACAAGATGGTATAAGTTTTGAATCTAGCCTCCTAAACTAGCTTATATTCTCTCATCCTTGGTATTCTCAACTTTAAAAATGGGAATAATAATTACAATGCTTACCTCACATAGTTGTTGTGAAGTTCAATTAATATCAAGTACTTAAAATTCTGTAAATCAATATGGAAATCATGGTGATGATGATAGTTAATATATTTATATTATATTACATAGTTCATATATTTATATCATAATATTATATATTATTATATTTGTGTTATATTAATTTATAAATACATTAACTATCATCATCACCATGATTTCCATTTTGGGTGGGTGATTGAGTTCATACTCTGGGCATTTCCTTTTTCCTTCACTTGATTTAGTGTATGTAAATCTGAATTCAAACTCAGATTTGAAGTAACACTTTTTAAATCATGACTGGCATTTGACTTATTTTAATTCTGTTACCTGTATCAGACTTATAGTCACTTGGGGACCTTGGCTTTTTTTTAAAATTTTAGGAAGAGCTTCTATTTCTGTTTTTTATATATCGAAACATTTTAAGAGATGTTAGCAGAGCATCTTCAGAAGTCACTTTTTAAAAGTTACGGTTTTAAGCTATTTCTGAAAAGAAGAGAAAGGCCAGGAAGAGAACAACAGGTTTTGGTTTGCTAGGTCAGAAGCTGTTATTACATTCTATATCTGTGTTAGTAGATGGATATTTTTCATCTTCAGAAGTATGGGGGGAAAAAAAGAAAGCATTAGATACATGAAACTACCCCCCCCTCATTTTCTACAAAGGTATTTTAAAACTATAATTCTGCTTATCACATTTGTTTGCTTGTCTACCTACTTTTCCTTCCTTCCATCCCTCCTTCCCTCCCTCCCTCCCTCCTTCCTGCCTTCCCTCTCTATTTGTCTTTCTTTCTAATCTTTCCACTGATGACTCCCTGTCTCAACTAGGTTGCTGCAGGTGCAGCTCTGACTCCAGACTGGGCTGCAGGTTTCCCTCCCCAGGGCAGCCTGGCAGCTTTCTAGTCTTGGGAGCCTTGTCATTCAGAACGTTGAGTCCCCTCTGACTGCAGGACTTTGCCCACTGTGCTAGCCTCCCTGAGGAAGCAGGTAGCATTTGCTTATTATAGACCTGAAGTCTGAATAGGGACTTTAGAGGCTAGTTGTCCAGAACTTCATTTATTAGAGGAGGAAATGGCATCTCAAGGAGATAAAGTGATTTGCTCAGGGATCCACAAGGAATAGGCATCAGAAGCTGATGGCAAACCCAGGTCCTCTGACTTTAGAGCTTTGCTGCTCAGACTCCATTCCTATCCATTTCACTAGGAACTATATGTAACCCCCTGAGTGGAGTCAGATAAAATACTCATTAGAAGCACAAACAGCTTTTCTGTTGCTTTTCCTTCTCTCAGTATTTCTATCTAGGGGAGAAAGTAAAATGAGGAAGCACAGCATTGATGACCCAAAGGGCTGTCCATGAAAGAGCAAGTGTGAGTTATGTTTTGCTGCCTTCCAGAGAATGCACCAGATTAAAATGAAATTGGGAGATATTTAACACAATAAATAAAAAATACAATATAAAGTGTTGTTATTCAGTTGCTTCTTGGTCTGCAAAGATACTGAAATAGTTTGCCATCTCCTTCTCCAGCTCATTTTTAGATGAGGAAACTGAGACAAACAAGGTTAAATGACTGGCCCAAGGTCTTACAGTTAGTGTCTGAGGCCAGGTTTGAACTCATGAAGATGAAGCCTCTTGACTCCAGCCTACACTCTCTCTCTGTTGTGCCGCCTAGGTGTCCACAATAGAACATAGATCATGTGAATGTGCAGTTTTGAAATCAGTAAGTGGAAGCAAGGATTTTTATAAATGATTTGGTGACCCCATTTCTATTAGAGTTTGACATTCTGTGTAGTGGAGGAAACCATAGATGTAATATAGAAGAGGCCAAGCTTTCCACTTATATCTAACAAAGCTAGGTGGGAGGCAAGGTAATGGAAGATCACCAGTTGGGTGGACTGGATGATGGACTGAATCTTCTTTGTAAGTCTCTCTGGTAGGTTAAGTACCATGTTGCCTGTATGACCCAAATGTTGGAAAAAGTAATGCCTCTACTGTTGAGAATTCTTGAGTAAATGTTTGTCTTCTGGTAGACAGCTTTGGTCCTCCCTGGCTTCTGTCGTAATAATACTGCTCCTTGCTAGGTGCCTCCAAGAAGTTGTTTTAGACTCCTCAGGTTTCTACTTTTAGACACTTCTGCTCTTCCCTAGGAAAATACTGTTTAGAAAAAGGTATGAGGTCAAAGAATTTGTAGCCATGGCAGAGTGAATGAGAGAGCAGAAGGCACATTCTTGGACTTTTTGGATGAATCCAAGGCTGGAGGCACATGGGGAATGTGGTGCCAGTTGCGGTGACTGACCTCCACACATTTGTATGTGTAGCAGATGGCATACCTAGTTTATTCCCTGGTACAGTCTGGCCAATGTGGCAGCTTGAAGCACGCTGAGATAGCTTCTGTGATGCAATGCTGAGATAGGCAGTCCTCCAGCAAGGCTGTCAAGGTGAAAGAGAGCTGGGTTTCTGGTGTTTGGGGATTTTTAAGAACAGCAGCCTGAGCTGTAGGTTTAAAAGTCTAGACAATAATACTGTCTTTGGCCACACACTGTAGAATGCATTAGGATTTATAAAAAAATAAAAAATAAAAAAATGTGAATTTCCCAATAGTCATTCACTCAACAAGCATTCAATAATCACCTACTATATTTAGCAAAGACAAAAAAGACATTAATCCTGCTTTTAAGAAGTTTGTTAGTCTACTTAAGGAATATCTCACACACACACACACACACACACACACACACACACACAAAGATATTTGCAAAGTTCTGTGGGAGAGCACTAACCATTAGGAAAGGGGATCAGGGAATGTCTCTTGTAGGAGATGCCATTTTGATCAGCTGAATTTTGAAAGAAATAGTATAACAACAAGCATTTATGCCAGAGACTATTAGGCTGTTCTTAAAGAGTGTTTATATTCTACTAAGAATTGCCTATAGGGAAGGAAACTAGGGATTCTGAGATGTAAAGGTGAAAAGGGAATTCATATTAGGCATGAGGGACAGCCTTAAGTATGAGTATATGTGGAATGACAAATAATCCAGTTCATGTACAGTAAGACTAAAAAAAAAGAGGAGGTCCTGGCCATTCTTGAACAGGTTTGGTTTTAACTGCATATGTGTTCCCATGATTGTTAAAGGATTTTCAAAGTCAAGTTCAAATTTGATTCTGGGCTTTATGCATCCCTTCAACTACTCCAGGTTGTTCCATGAAGTATCTGAACATTTTGTTATTAATTTATTGAGTCTCTATCTTGGGGGTTCTTAACCAGGAGTTCATCAGTGTTCATCATCTTACCTCTTCACTCCCAACCTGCAAGTGTGTGGATAGATTTAAGGTAGTCCTTGAACTTGGGGGGGGGCGCAAATCACATCTTTATTTAAATATAATTTGTAATCCTAGATATTTTATTTTTTGCATTTATAAACCTCATTCTAAGAAGTGTTTGATAAACTTGCCTGGATTGCTTCATGTCTTTAGGGCACAACAGTAAAGGGCTGCTCTGCCTTTCCGGTGTTGTCCTTTGTCCCTGCAGAAGGGGGTGGTAAGAACGTGTTGGCCTTTGGCTTTGAGAGATAAAAATAAATGAATGTAGGAGAAACATGGCAGGGGGGTGGAGGGTGTCTTTAAAAGTGATTTCCTGAAGGGAAATCTCATGCCTTTGTATCCTGTCAGACAGACAATAGAGTGCAGAAAGGAATAGAGAAGAGGCTAGCCAGCGTTGGCTGTTTGCTTGGAATTAACTGAAGACTCTGGCTTTGTGTGACTTTGTATGTTTTAGCCAGTAATCATTGATCCATAGTCATAATCCATTTATTACCAGGCCTTTTATGTATTGCCTTTTTCCTTTGGGATGCTAAATATCAATTGGAGTGAGAAATGGAAACCAGTTTCCTTTTTGTTGTGGTTATCTCAGTAATCATTAACGAGCTTATCCATGAGAAATATTGGTAGTTGGAGAAATATTATTAGGGAAAAGTGAAAGATTGTATCATGAAGAGCACACCTTGGGTAGATTGTGTCACTCTTCATAAACATATAAAAGTGGTGAATCAGATTTGATAAGCAGAGAATCCAGGGTTGAGTAGACTAAACTTGAGAGATGTTTCCTGCCTCCTCTGAGGATAATTGCCAGTATTGAACACTATCTTGTTAAGGCATAGTTATGACTTTGTATAACAAGTTTTTGTATAGCCCGAGTTTCAGGTTCCTTGTCAAGCCTTGGGTGTCCTAAATGAACAACCAATTTACAGTTGGTAGGGAGTATGTTTTGTGAATGGAACATATATTCCAGATAATAGAAGGTTAAACTAATTTATTTGGGAGGGCCTAATGGAGTTATGTAGTGGGAGTTAGAGGAAGAAGACAGTTCTTGCTTAGTCATCCTGAAAGGGAATGAGCTGCCTCACAAAGAAGAATTTCCTTGTCAGTGAAACTGTTTGAAGGAGTGTCTGTGTGGCCACTTTTCAGACGTGGTGGAGGGGCAGCTAGGTGGTACAATGGGCAGAATGTGGGACTTAGATTTGGGAAGATCTGAATTCAAATCTTGCCCAGACACCTAATTAGTTGAGTGGCCCTGGACAATTGACTTAATTACTCATAGCTGCTTTTTAAAAATCTGTAAAATGGAGATAATAATGAGACCCAATCTCTCAAGGGTGTTTTTGAGGATAAAATGAGTTGAAATATGTGAAAACCCTAAAGCACTCAAAAGTAGGTATGCATTTTAGCTATTATCATCATCATTGTTATTATGTCCTTTCCAGGTTGCTGAGTTGGTTTGGACTTTTGACTTCGTTTCATTGTTTATAACCCCACAACTGTTTTGTTTCGTGTAGTCTCAGTAAAGAGTTCAAGGATTGAATAAACAGTTCCAAGACATCCAATTTTCTGAACATTGAGGTCAGGGTGGAGACTACTCTGTTGAAGAACTTTGGGAGATGCTATTATTACGACTGACAGTCTCAAACTGAGCCACCTTCTGTCAGTTCCTGGCTGGTATCCAAGTGAAAATCATGAAGGAGTTGACTAGTTTGGGGCTGCCTTTTTTTTTTTTTTTTTCTTTGGCCCTTCTCCCTGGAGCCTATAGTTTTCTGAGTGTTTGAAGGAGGGAGAAACTGTTCCTACAAAACATATGGTAGCCTTTTTCTTGCTTAAAAGCTGCCCTCAAACCCCACCTGTGTTCAGCCTTTTGTGATTTGGTGGGATGTACTGTTATCCAACAATGCCTCTCATTGCCTAACATTGCCACCCCTTTCTTGCATGAATAGTCCCTAATTTAGAACTTAAAAAAATATGTAAGATATGGTATGTGACAAGGACCTAGCTTTATTAACTTTCTGCTTCCATAATTAGTACTAGTTTCTAAAGTTACCACCCAGTTCCATATGTTCTTGTAAAAAGTTTAGCTGGTTTTCAAAATAAAAACTGATTCTGGTCCATCCATAGTCTTATTTTCTTTCACTCTTAGAGTATTCCTCTACTTTTAGTCTACCCCCTGCCCCCAGACTTTACTTATCTGACTCTCCTTAGATTCTCCCCCCCGCCCCCAGCTAGAATATAAGCTCATAGAGGGCAGGAACTATTCCATTTTGGTTTGGTTTAGTATCTATAGTGCCTCATTCTTATTGTTGTTTTGTCTGTTTCTAATTCTTCATGACCCCATTTGGGGTTTTCTTGGGAGGGATACTGGGGTGATAAGCATTTCCTTCTGCAACTCATTTTAGAGATGAGGAACTGAGGCAAACAAGATTAAGTGAATTACACAGCTAGTTAATGAGGTCAGATTTGAATTCAGGTCTTGCTGACTATCCATTGAACCATCAAGTTGCCTGCTTTTTTCATTAAATTGGGCTGTATTTTGGACTGAGAGGCAAGGTATTTTTGGTTTTAAGACAATCTTAATGAATTGAAAGATTTAGACTATATTTTTTTTTGTATAATGTTAGCTTATGTTTCTTAATTAACTCTCCTTTAATGGCAAACAGAATAATTCCCTTATTTCTAGAGCAGAACCAGGTGGCTATTACCAGCTTTTTGCTTGGAAACTGGAGGTATGGTCACCACTCTTTAACAGTAGCTCTGAAAAAGCTACGATGAGGCATGGTTGATTGAGACTACTAAGCTTTGGTGAAGGTTGCATCTGACTTCCAGGGATCCATGGCTGCAAGTTTAGTGAAGCATCCTTTTGGGAATGGCCACATGTTGCTGCTCTTAGCAAACAGCTCCGACCTTTATGATCAGGCGCGTGCTGAGATTTTCAAAATGCATTTTCCTGTCCAGTGGTTCTGCCTGACTCTTAATTAGCCTTCCAACAACATTAGTCTGTAAATGGGAAACTGAAATGCTCAGTGACTTTGTTGTAGCTCTGGATAAAGCTCCCCTCCCACCCCCACCTCCCTTTTTGCTTCCTCTCATCCCTCCTTCTGGGACAGTTCAGCCTTTTCAATTCACACTTGCCACCTGCCTCCAAGATGGACCAACTGACTATATGTATGCCCATTAGCTGCCTGCTGTGGGGCAGGATGGGATCTGCTTGCAAATGAGGAGGCTTAGAACCACAGAACAATGCCACTTGATGGCTCGCTTCTGTCCACATCCAATAACAGAGTCACTGTGGCTTGTTGCAGTTGGGAAGATAAAGTCTGCCCAAAGCCCTTTTTTCTCTTCTGGACAATTGGTGCTGTGGCATCGCTTCCTTTCTCTGTTGTATTCCCCTTTATCTCCAGGCTTTTGTTTTCCACCCACTCTACATTCTCTTCCCAACTTCTAATGTAGAGTTTGCTCTGTGTATATTAATATGTAAAGTACATTTCTCAAGTGCCCGTCACCATTGTACCCCTGCCATTATCAATCAGTATAAATCACTTTAATTTTTGCCTAGTGCAAAGTGTCTCATTTATGAGGGAGCTGATCTAAGATGAGAAACAAAAATTTTGTTCTCTCTCATCCCAAAGTCTTCACGAATACAGAGAAGAATAGACTCTTAGGTGTACAACATTCAAAGAAATAAATATTTGGTCCTATGAGTATTTCTTGATGAGGTAAATTATATACAACCTTGCCATTAATCATTATAATATCTAAACTGATGTTGACACTATATAGTTTTCTCTTACATTTTCTCTGCCTGCCTTTCTTTGGTGGATTCTTCAAGGCTCAGCTTGAATCTTGTAAATAAGGTCCCCTATAGTAGGCTTTAGATCTTAAAATTCAATGGTATTTTGCCAATATCATTGATACTTACAGAGCAGGTGCTGATATCTTTGTAGAATGTAAACCATAGGATCATAAAAAACCTGAGCATTCCCCCCACATTTTTCAAATAAGGAAACTGAGTTCAGAGATGTTAAGGGGACTGAACCCAGATCCTGCTGTGCAAAATACCTTGTTATTTCAAATTTTCAAAACTCTTAACTATCCTCTAGTTCCTATTTGATTGCATCTTAGTCAAGAAGAATTTGCAGGTATTTAAAGGTTGATAATGAAAACAGTTCTGCCTCAGCCATCCACAAAGTGCTTTGACCAGTATTATAGCCAATAGCCAATATGTGTGTATGTGTGTGTATACATATAAATACACATATGTAGAAAATAATTTTTCCTATTGTCTATTTTAAGTCTTTGAGCTTAAAGACAATTTCTTTTATAGCTTTAGAGAGAAGTTTTTTCCTAATATGGGTTGGGAAAAAAATGAATGTTTTTGAAAGATAATCATTTTGATTACCCTTTTCCTCCTCCCCCCCCCCAGTCCCCTTAATAATCTAGATGTATCAGGCATAGTTCTACCTGTCATATACCTCTTTGCTATTTCTGGTCCCTTCCTTGGGAATGATGGAAAAGCAGTAGCAATGTGTCCCTATCTGAATACAAATCTCAGTCTGTCCTTGAGTAGAGCCTAATATTCTGCTGTGGGCACAAAGGTTGTCTGGCCCTCTACCTTTAAGATTAAAAATGCTGACAATACAAATGATGGAAATCAAAGATAACATCAGGATCATGGAAAGAGTACAGGATTTGAATCAGGAGAGAACTGGCTTTGAATCCTACATTCCCTTATAATTTCCTTATCCATGGGTAGGATCTACTTCACTGGATCATAATGAGAATAGCTGTAATGAGAGAATGGATGTAAAGTGATATGTAAATTTTAAAGCAACTAGGTGGGATAATGGATTGGACCTGGAGTCAGGAACATTCAGCTTCATGAGTTCAGATCTAGCCTCTGATGTGACCCTGAGCAAGTCACTTGAGTCTGATTGCCTCAGTTTCCTCATCTTTAAAATGAACTGGAGAAGGAAATGGCAAACTGTTCTGGGACTTTTTTGTGAAAACCCCAAGTGGGGTCACAAAGAGTTGGACTCAACTGAAACAATGGGACAACAACAGTAGCAAACTTTTAAGCACTATATTAATGTCTGCAGTGGCTATCCATACGAATTCAGTTGTCAGGCCTTCCCTTCCAACTTTTGAGTGATTCAGAACTTCTTGTACAAGATCTTGGTTGAGGAGAGAACTAGAATATTTAACAGAGACTCCTTCATCTGAGTGAAATATTAACAACAATAACGATTATTATTACTTTGAAAATTATTAATAATAGCTAGCATTTATATCACTCATTAAGATTTACAAAGTATTTTATTTATAAAGTATATTTACAAAGTACATGTATCTCATTTGACCTTCATAACAATCCACTGAGGTAGATGTTAATTTTATAACTGTTTTACAGATATTGAAACTGAGGCACAGAAGAAATTCAGTGCTTTCCCTCTTTTAATTATGTCCTATTTGTCCTATATTGGTTTGCATGTCCTCTATTAGATCATATCTCCAACACAGGCACTTAATAACTGTTCATTGATTGATTTGCTCAGGCACATAGTAAGTTACCATCTTGGGAATCAGAAGACACATGGTACAGCGTAAAAGAGTGCTGGCATGGTATTCTATTGATTCTTATAGTCAACTCGTAAACAACCCGAGTATGGGGAGGCTGTTTAGGCCGTCACCAGTTATGACGATTGCAGCTGCTTTGATTCTGCTGTTTGGCAAATGGCTTGATCTGTGAAGGCTTTTCTGGTTGATTTTATCAGACAGGCAGTAGTAGGTTGATTTCTGGCCAAGTTGTTTCCATGGAAATTACGTTGGAGCTTAGAAGTAGGGACTGGGTTGAGAAAGTCTGTGTGTTAGGGTCGCGGGTGGGGGTGATGATACACATGGATCCTAAGAGCTGGAAGAGACTGTAGAAACTCTCTAGGTCAACAGCCTTATTTCACCAATGAGAAAACTGAAGCCTGCCCATTCCTATTTGTTAGACTTCTTTAGAACCCATGTAATCTGGCCATATGATTTCCCTTTCTTAGACCAGATGGCATTGGCATGCTCCATCATGTTCATAAATTCCTATAGAACTTATGTTTATACCATTTGTTATATTGCCTTATATTAAATTGTCCTGGGTGGGGAGAGGCATTTGTATTTTCCCTCCCCAACTAGATAGTTTCTTATGGATCAGTAAATATCAAGCATTCTTAACCTACATTTTGTTCCTTCCCCAATATCAAACACTGCACACAGTGGGCACTGCTAACGATGGTGCCAGGGTATACTATTGATTACAAACTCCAGCGCCATCTATGAGGCAGGTTAAGGAAGACATAAGACAAGTCAGGCCCTTCAGTTGACCAATCAAGGAGTTGTAAAAGAGACTTGAATTTACCATATATAGAAAGGGATGATGTCAAGACATTTTCTTATTGGTTAGTACTGTAAACCTCTGTGTAGCAATTCTAATGGGAACACACTGTTCCAGACAAAAAGCTGGAAATAAATGTTTATCCATACCCTGATCTATATCTAAACCATTTCAGAATGATGACTTTTGTCATTCAGTATTGCCTTTAAGGACTGGGGTCAGTTGTCTGTTAACTAACATTTGTTTTGCTTAGCAGTGGAGTTGATAAGAGTTTGGTCTTCCTCTTTATGTCCCAACCTTAGAGAAATTAATATCAAGGTTAATAATCCATATCCCTTTGTTTTCTTTGATTGATATATGCTCATGTTAAGAATTAAAAGTGGAACATTTGTGCTTTGGTTTGGAATAATGCCAAGATTCTATAAAATTTTTAATGTATTTATTGCTCTAAATTTTCCTTTAAAATTTTTTTAAATTTAAGGCAATAGGGTTAAATGGCTTGCCCAAGGTCACACAGCTAGACAATTATTAAATGCCTGAGGCCACATTTGAATTCAGGTCCTCCTGATTCCAGGGCCAGTGCTATATCCACTGTGCCATCTAGCTGCCCCTTTTTTCCTTTTTTTTTTTTTTAAGCACATGGACTTTATAAAAAGTTTCAGTGCAGTTTTCAGCTTTTGGGACACCTTGTGTATGTGAGAGAAACACAGAGTTTGAGCTTTGTCAGAAAAGGCTGTAAATAAATAATGGCTTCATTGCCAATGCCTTCAAAATCCTAGGATCTCAGAACTTTTCAAAGGACGGTGTTAATTCTACTCAACTGTCTTTCCTTATTCTGAGGCAGCAAAATGGTTCCTAGCTGAACCTGTAGTCAGAAAGATCTGAGTTCAAATCAGGGTATGTGACACTAAGTTAAGCCACTTAACTCGAGATATCTCAGACCATTTCTAAAAAGACCCAAGATCAGTGAAAACCCACCTTTTCTGGCATTCCACATCTGTTTGGTGTGGTCCTTTGGATGACCAGTTTGAGGCATCAAAATAGATGCTCTGTAGTCAGAATCATAGTGATAGACTCTCTCTCCCATGCCAGAAATGCTCCCCCTTTGTTCCTTCCCTCTTGGGACTTTCTAACAATTACCTTTGATCAAATGTTGTCTTCCCCATGAGATATTTCAGGATCTTCTTCTCAAGGGCTTCCCCCAAATACTTTATATATACTGTTTATGTATTTTGTATTGTTTTTGTGTTGTTATATTCAATCCCCTCATCACCACACACATTGATTTCATTATTAAGCACATGCTAACTGCTTAATAAATTTTTTGTTGAATAAATTAAGCACATATGGTCCTCCATAATTTTTATTGAAATATAAAGCACACAGCAGGTATTTAATAACTTTTGTTGAATAACTTTAAGTACCTAGTAGGTGCTCCTTAATTTTTGTTGAATATATAAAGCATATAGGTGTGCCTGCCTCTTGTGACCTTTAGCCAAAATATTAATTGACCTTTAGCCAAATGAGGAGCCAGAACCAAATAAAAATGAAATTTTTCCCCATGGGGAAAGAAGATTATTCATGCTTGTTTATAGTGCTTATTAAGGGCTATAGCTGGTAGGTGGTTACCAAGTAAACAGTGCCATCTGCTGGCTTTGCCCTGAGAAGCTGGCTGTGATTTGAAAGCAAGGAACAGGTGCCCCATCTTCTACTCCACTGAGATAGCTGGGGTACTGTAACCAAATGTAAGATGCTCGCAAAGGTCCTGATTGGTAGTCTTGTTGTTGGGTTCATCTGGCACACTCTCCTGGTAGAATGTATGTAATTTCTTTGAAGGAAGGGATTTAACATTTATTTTTATTTTTAGAAGGTACCTTTTTTAACTCTAGTTAGAGATAATGGACAGAGACCAGCATCCTTTCCACAACTTTGCACTCAGTATCATTTTATCCTGTTTTCTTACAGAGTCTTAAGGGTCTTTTAGAAGAAAACTTTGAAATGTGCTTGAACCCATGAACTTTATCCGCAGGGTAACCTTTCAAGCTTTTGAAGACACCTATTTTATATATATATATATATATATATATATATATATATATATATATATATATATATATATATATTCTTGGTCTGTTCTTCTCCAAGAAAAATAAATATACCTAATTTCTTCAACTGAGCATCACAGATGACATGAACCCAACATTCTGGTTATCTTCCTTATGGCACAGTCCAATTCATCATGATTCTTAAACTGGGATATCCAGAACTAATATATTATTCCAGTCCTAAACAAGACCCAGAATTTAACATATCACACTGCTGACTCATGAAGCTTGCCATAAACTCAAAACCCCCAGATCTTGTTCAGAACAGCTGCTGTCCTCCCAGTCGTTAATGGTAAAGTTGGTTTTGTGTAACTATGCAAGAGGTTTTTAAAAAGTTTTATTGATGTGTTTTGTTTCTATATTACAGACATTGACATCACCCTTGCCTAATGAGAGATTAAAAAGGAAAACAATAAATAAAATTAATAATGCAATGAACTCTTCTGAAAGTGCATCAAAACATTCTACATCTGTAGTAGCACAAATCCCTCTCCCCCTCAAATTTTTTTAATCAGCAGAAATCTGTTTTCTCTCTGTATTACCCTCTGGTCCATTGCGGGGTGGGGGGGGGAGAAAGAAAAATATATTCCTTATAATGTCTGTGTGTGTGTGTGTGTGTGTGTGTGTGAAGCAAAATAAATATTCCCTCTTTTTCTCCTTCCTCTTTGTTTTTCTCTCTTTATTTGTATCTCTTGTTTGTCTCTCCTCTGTGTCTATATGTGTATGTATGCGTGCATATGTATACATATATATATATATAGTATGTGTGTGTATATATATATATATATATATACATATATATATATATATATTTCTTTACCATAAATCCATCATCTTTCCTTCATAAATACCACGTTTCATACTTGCTCCTCTGGAATTGTGAATGCTTACTGAATTAATCAAAATTCTTGCAGTTTTCAAAATTGCATGTTTTATAGTGCTGTTGTAATGTGTTCTTATTGCATTCTTCATCATTTTATAAAAATCTTCAAAATTGTTCATTTTTATAAAATTAATGCTAAGGTATAAAATGTTCTTTCTGGCTCTGCTCACTTCACTCTGCATCAATTCATATAAATCTTTCCATGTGTTTTTGAAACCTTCTATTTCTTTGTTATAGGACAATAGTACTCCATCACATTCATAGATAATAGTTTATTGAGCTTAATAATAATAGTTTAATAGTTTAAAAATAAGTATAGTTTAAATAAAATAAATATAATAATGATAATAAATAAAAATAAAATAGTTTAAAAATAATAGTTTATCCTCAAATGGTTGTCATCACATTAGTTTCTGGAAGTTTTTTTTTGCCTTCACAAAAAAGAGTTATTATAAATGGTTTTTTACATTTACCCCAGCGAATTTCACCTTAAATAGATTCATTCAATGCTCTGGCCTCTAAATCTTTATTGGAGCATGACTTTTGGCCAATGTTTTAGAATCCTTGCAGATTTGTATGGGATACAAATTTGATGAACATGTCATCTATACATTTATCCTAGTCATTTAAAAAAAATTTAAGCAGATTAGGGCTAGCACTGATTCTTGGAGGTTCCATTTTAAGGCCTATCATGTTGATATTGAATTACTAACAACTATGCTGTGAATCTGTCATTCAACCAGTTCTTAATATAAATTATGTTTAGTCCATATTTCTCTATCTTCAGCACACAAAAAAATAGGAGATAGTTCATTAAAAGCTATGCAGAAATGTAGGCAAACTATTTCCCTGGAATTTACCTCATCCCCTAGTTAAATAATTGTCAAAAAAAGAGAGATGAGGTTTTTCTCTCGAGCTGTTTTTGATGAAACTAGGCTACCTAACTAATTATAGCTTCCCTTTCAAGATGTTTGCCTATCATCTCTTTAATGATCTTATCCAGAATTTGTCTAGCAACTAAGTCAAATTTATTTGCTTATACTTTAGATTCTAGCCCTGGCATTCTTAATTTTTTTATTGTTATTTTTGAATTTTTGCTAAGCAATGGGATTAAGTGATTTGCCCAAGGTCACCCAGCTAAGCAAGTATTAAGTATCTGAAGTTACATTTGAACTCAGGTCCTCCTGACTTCAGAGTTGGTACTCTATCCACTGTGCCATCTAACTGCCCCCCCCATTTTATTTCATTATTTATTTATTTATTATGGTTGAGGCATTTGTCCTCCAAATTTTATTGTATCTCTTCCATTTTTTCATTATCTCTTAAAACAGAGCAGCCTCATATGTTAGCACTTTCAGGATTCTAGGTTTAGGTAACTTGAATTCATGAAAGGCAACTAGGTGTTCCATTGTTGTATATCCTTAATTAAGTTGGGTATCAAGTTTGTTCTGTCATTTATAGAATGAAGGTCAGTCTATTGGCAGAGAATAGCAGAAGTATAATAAAAATTGAGCAAATTGGGTTTTTCTCATTTATCCTTTACTTCTCTTATTTGTTTTAGCTAATTTTGATTTTTTAATGAAGATCATATAATACACACACACAGAGCATATTTTTTGTAATGCACATGTTTTATTTATATGTACTAAAAAGGGGTTTGATATTCAGGATAAAGGGGAAAGAATTTTTTCTTAAATACTTTTAAAGACCCTAGTGTGTACATTCTTCTCCCAATACACATTGTATCCTGTCTACAACATAATTTATGGTCTTTGAGTGTTGTGTTGACTAAAAGATTGATTAATTTTTAGCTAAGGTCAACCCTTAGACAGTTGACATAAAATAGTCCAAATAAATTGCCTGGTGAGTTCCCTGTGGATCTACATTCTTCTCTTCAGTCTAATCATGCTCTTCTTCAATGCACTTTTGTTTTTCACTTTGAGTCTTGAGCATCCCCTATCCTTGCCTTGATTTCTTCTCTTTACATATGAGCCAGGTCCTTTCCAGACTAGTGTAAAACTTGCCAGAGTTTATGCTCAGGCTACTGGTCTAAAATTCACGAGTTTAGAGTCACCTCTATGCTCCCCATGAATAAAGGAGAGAGGGTAGGGCTTCAGGGAAGAGATGCAGAATAAAGGAAGAAATTAAAATGATTTCCACAAAGAGCAGGACTGAAGGGCAGTCTAGATCACAAGGCAGAGAATACTAGAGGAGGTAATTCCTGCCTGGTACATTAACTTTGTCTTCAATTCATAGAGTTTTGCTTTGTACATATATTAATATTTAATCAACTCTAAATTGCTTGGTCTAATAAAAATAGTGCCTTATTTGACACTTTTTTTTGTGCTGAACTCACAAGCTTCAGTGTTTCCATAACATTTATAATTTTGCCTGGCCTTCAGATGTTTAGTGTGGAGCTACCATCTGTGATTATAATCAGCTTCCTCCCCATACTCCCTCCACCCCAAACTAACAGAGTTGCTTATTCAAGCATTGCATTCGAGAAGGGGAAGGAGAAGGAGAACATGACAAATCATTTCCAAAAAAGACAAAAAAGAGAGTGGGGGGGGGGGTTTGGGTTTGGTGTTTTGGGTTTGTTTTTTTGTTTGTTTGTTTTGACAAATCCAAATAGCCTAGTTGATCTGGTTTTCTCTATCTTCTTTGGTTTGAAAACTTTCCTAGTCAAACTGTTCTTTTAAGTTGTTTTTACAGTCCTGTCTGACTCTCCATGGTCCCATTTGAGGTTTTTTTGGCAGGGATATTGGAGTGGATATTTCCTTTTAGAGTCTATTTTAAAGATGAGAAATTGAGGCAGAGTTAAGTGACTTGCCCAGGGTCACACAGTTATTAGTATCTGTGTAAGGCAGGATTTGAATACATATAACTTCTTTCTGGTACAGCACTTTATCCACAGCTGCAGAAAAAATTCATTTTATTTTTTCAGATGTTATCTGACATAATTAAATTGCTTCATCCTTGCTACTGAAAATGTTACCCTCTCAATTCTGTTAATATGCCAAGACTGGATTTTAATGACTACCCTATGGATTTCTTCAAAAACATTATTTGCTCCCCTGAATATCTTACTGTGGGTTTTCCCCCCCATGAGTCAGAAATAAGATATAGCTTTCCCCTTAATTTTCAGATAGTGTACTAATCATAGTGTTCTATAGGATTGAAGTTACACAAGTTATTCGTCTACGGCATTGAATTCTCTCTATTTTTTTCTCTTTTTAAAAACGAATGAGATGTTAAATGGGAGAATATGCATTTGGGGTATGCTTGCTATATCTTGGCTCAACCGTATTTATTTTATGTTTTTCAGGTGGTACCAGAGAAATTGGATCTGCCTTGACCAGAATGTGTATGAGACACAGAAGCATAGAGACCAAACTGAGGCAGTTCTCCAGGTGAGTCCCAATTTATTCAGATAGCAAATTGCATCCAATTATTCAGGCAGTAAGCATTTATTAAGTGCTTACCGTATACAAAACACAGCACTAAGCTATTGGATATACGGGAAGGAAACAAGCATTTAAGTATCTATGGTGTCCTAGAAACTATGCTAAATATTTTACAGATATTATCTCATAGGATTGATTCTCACAACAATCCTGGAAGGGAGGTACTGTTATTATCTTTATTTTTCTAGTTGAGGAAACTAAGGCAGACAGAGGTAAAATTTCTCACCCAGGGCCATAAAGCTCATACATATCTGAAACTAGATTTGAATTCAGCCTACCAAGTCCAGGTCCCTTCCTCACCCTCGATCACTTTGAAAAGCTGAAAACTGACTGAACCAGCAACTCTTGGTTCCCCACCCAACTGCTGATCTAGGAAAATCTGTATGTGATGGGGTGTTGGCAAATTTAGGAGATAGAAGTGGCAGATCCCACTTTATTCCTCATTGCTCTCAAATATTTATTAAGCTCCTAGTTTGTGCAGAGCACTGAAGTAGACCCAGGGGAAGATGCAGTGTTAAGAAGTTTCCCTCTCCTCTTTGGGTGGAGGTTGGGGAGAAATATGTGGCACACTCATATAAGATATAGTCATATAAAAAGACCAGCCTAGTTAGGTTTGGACAGACTAGCCACCAGCTTAGCCATAGAATGATGAATTTTGAGGGGCCACATTATTCTTTGAGACTGGATCTTCCTGATGCAACCAAGGTGAATGTTCAGTGGGGATTCATGGCTTTAGTCCCACTAATAATAAGTTGGGGAGTATCAATCTGTTCCATTTTGGACCTGGGCCAGTTTGCCCTTGTTTAAGCCCCTTCTGCTCTCTGGGACACGGCTTACTCCTTTTGCAGCTCAGACCTTCTAAAGTCAAGTGATGGCATTGATCTTAACCTCCCCCAAAACAGGGGTTACAGATGCCATATCAACTTTTAAATACCATCTACTAAGACTTAAGGTCCATATTAATGGAACAAACCATTATAGGCCTTTCAAATATTGAAGGTTTGATCAACAGGGCTCAAAAGTCTTATTTAAATTTCATTTGCTTTTAACATTTGATAAGTTATCAAATGTTTCTGTGTTGTAATAACTGTTTCAAAGTAGTTGATTTCCTTTGCAATACTGTGTTTCATTTTATGCACTTAAAACTTTATTCTTAAAAGAGATCTATAGATCTCACCACACCACCAAAGGGTCTTTGGCACATTACTATTTGTTTGAAGCTAAAACAAGGTCAACTTTGCAATGAGGGGGTATGGAAATGGAGGGGGCAGGGCCCACTAGATTTAAGCACTTCCTAGTACTTTGCCTCTTCACTTCTTAGATACCCCAGTTAGCCCCTAGAAAGAATAAGTAGGTATAAGCCCAGCCATTCCAAAGAGTGCCAACTGAACTTCCCTTACCTTCTAGCTGAGAGTGGGTGACCTGGTGAGAGTTGAGGATAAGGACTCTAAAACTCCTTAAGTAAGCTAATTTGTTGTTGACTTCTAAGTAACCTCTTAATTAGATATTTAATAGACTGTATTTTTAAAATTAGGGTGCCCTAAAATTAGACTTTAGCCCTGCTCTTTGAGAACTAGGCTTTAAGGCCTCCAAACTTTTATTGTCACTGGGAATTCCTCTGTCACTAATTGAATCTGGGGATGGCCAGATAAATTATATCTTATTGTTGTTCTTTTTTTCCCCAGAAATAGGAACTTTCTAGTTTTGTACATTCAGTGAATTAGAATAGAAAGAATCCTGGATTTGGAGTCAGAGGATCCAGGTTGGAACCACAGCTCTACCACTCCATAGCTGTATGTCCTTGGGCAAGTTAGATTACCTCTGTTAATCCTTAAAAATGAGAGATTTGGACCAGGTGATCTCTGAAGACCCTTCCAGGACCAGAGCCCATGAGTCTCTGCCCCTGACTTTATTTAGGGCAGATATATAGGAAAACTTTCATTGACTTTAATTAGTGAGATTTTTTTTAGCATTATCATACTTCAGATCTGATTATTTGGTTTGCATTTGATGACCCAGATCTGTAATGTATATAAATATACAAAGGACGTTTCTAAGAGCTATGAGTTGCTCATGATTGGTGCTCCTAAAGAGAAGGGTGAGTGACCCCTTGTCAAGGACATTGTCAAAGAAGATGCACGTTTGAAGTAGGGGTTGATTTACATGAATCCTCAAGTACCCTTCAATTCTTTAAAATTCTATTTTTTTTTTACATTTGTCTGCCTGAATAGTTTGGAAAAATAAACAGATTCTTGTCAAGGTCCTTAAATTTGGGGATGAGAATTTGATCCTTTTAAATTTCCTTAACAGTGTAAAAATTTAACCTAAGAGCCCTCATGAAATCTCACCAATCTTTTATTTCCTGTGGGGATTTTATGAAAAACTTAAGGAAAGCTACTAAAAAATAAAATGATGACTCAAAGGTAGTTGAAAGAAAGAGGGGATCAAGAAAAGTTTTTGCCAGTACTTTGGCCTTACTTACCCATCATGTTAAAGCCATTTAAGAAGGATAGTTTGTAATGAATTCTAAATTTCCACAAGATAATAAAAGGATGGAGAATTTTGAATTAATTATACAACTTGAAGGATGTCTCAGGTACAGCCAAGAAAAGAACATAGGTGTTTGAGTTTTGTTCAATGAAGAGTGACACCTCCAGAAACAACGTTGATGGGTAGCATAGTCCTTTGGTGTAATTGATTTCATTCAGCAATTATTTAGGTACCCATGATACGTCAGTCGTTGATATAGAGATAAAAATGAAAACCATCCCCTGTCCTCAAGGAATTTATAGTTTCTTGAAGAAACAGATGTTTGCAAAGAATTGAGGTATTTTGATTACTCTCCCAATGATTTTTGTTCAGTGGATAGTGACCCCTTTAAAATAGTGATTTATGGATGACATAGTCTATTGGTATAATTGATTTTATTCAACAAACATTTAAATACCTACTTTGTGGGAGATAAAAAGACAAAAATGAAAAGCATCCCCTGCTCTCAAGAAATTAATATTTCTTTGAAAAAATAAATAATGTGTTTCCAAAGAATTTAAGTCTTTTGATTACTCTCCCCAATGATTTTTGTTATGTGGATAGTGACACCTCTAAAAATGTGATTTATAGATGACATTGTCTATTGGTGTAAATGATTTCATGCAGTAATTCAGTTGTATGGGAGATATAAAGACAAAAATGAAAAGCATCCGTGGCCCTCAAGAAATAGATATATTTTCTCGAAGGAATAGATGGATGTGTTTTTGAAGAAACATTGGTTGATTGGTTGGTTCTTGTCCTTCATTATCGAAGAAGACCAAAATGACATTACTATGTTTGAGACAAATTACAGTGAGTCCTACTGTGCCTGATGAGATCAATACTCTTGGAATGCTCTACCACAGATGGATCACAGATAGTCCATGTGAACAACTTGGGGTGTTTACTCCAATCTTAATATCTCAAATTTCCTTTGAGCTGCTTCAATTCTACCTTATTTCAGAGAGCAAAATAAATACAAGAAATTTTAGGAGATTGGGGAGGTATAGGCACACTCTGAATTTTGGGTATAAGAAAAAGTTTCCTGAAGATGATGCTTGAGATGTATATAAATTTGAATATACATCTCAAATAAGCAAGTTTGACTAGAATAGTCAGTGTATAGGAGAAAAGAGGATCAAAGTGAAATCAGCAGACCAGGGAATTTGCATTTCATTTTGGAGGCAATATAGAGAACCAACCTCTGAAGCTTTCTGAGAAGGGTCAATCAGTCAGTCAATCAAGATTTATTAAGCTGTGTGCTAAATTCTGGTCATATATCATGTTCAGTTGTTTATTTTAGAAATATGAGCTGTCAGCTTTGTGAGGAATGGATTGGAGGAGAAGGGAGCTCCATGAGGCAGGGAGAACAATTAAGCATTTCCTGGAATAGTCCAGGCAAGAGATGCTAAGAGCTGCAGTGGGGTGGTTGCTATGAGAGGGGAGAAGAGGAGGTTGTGGAGAAAGAACTGACAAGATTTGGTGACTGTTGGAATAGTGGGAAGGACATAGGAGAGGGAAAATTGAGGCTGCTTGATGACCCTGAGGTTGCATATGAGGTGAGTGGGTGAGGGTTTTATTCGATAGAAATAGAAAATTTGGAGAAAGATTATATACAGTACATACTATACAGAAATAAGAGAACATTGGTGTTCACTCAAAATCATTTGGATATTGATTATCTGGTTTGTGGATAATCTAGATCCCTCTTCTCTCAGCTTCTTCCCTTTTACCCACATTTGTATTTATCAGAACCAATATTAAAATAGGAGTAAGGAAAAATAAGGAGCCAAAATTCAAACTGTTATCTCTAAACAGCTTCTTAGCCATCTATAGGATCATTCAAGATTTAGAATCAGGAGGACCTGGGAATTCAATCCAGCCTCAGATATTTACTGCCTTTTTCGACCTTTGGACAAATGACTTAACTGCTTTTAGCCTCAGTTTCTTCATCTATAAAATGGGTATAATTATAGCACCTATCTCACAGGGTTGCTGTGAGAATCAATATATATATATATATAATATTTTATAGATATTACAGTGCTCTATAAATATTAGTTATTTTGTGTATTTACTATCCATTACATGGATGGTCATTCAGTAAACATTTATTTAGCACCCTGGGTATACTAAGATAAATTCAAAAAATGGATTCAAGGAGTTTACATTTTAATGGGAGAAAAAAAACACATAGACATCTTTGTTCTAGAAAATTGTGTACAGGATAAATTGGAGGTAATTAAGAGAGGGAAGTCACTGGGACTAAATTTTGAGTGTCATGGATTGTCTTTTGCCTCTCTTTGTATATCTAGTGCTTAGCATAGCACCTGATTTATAGTAGGTGCTTTATGTGTATTTCTTGATCACTTGATTGAATTAAGGGAAAGTGGAAAAGGCTTCCTGAGGAAAATGGAATTTTTAGTTAGAACTTGAAGGTAGTTGGGTTCTTGGTCTGCACCTACAAATCTGAAAAGTTGTTTAGATGGAGGAAAATTTGGAACTTTGGCTAACATGAATTATTTTTTTTATCTTTTTATGAAAAAAAGTGCTTTAATTGATTGCCTGATAAACCCACTTCAAGAACAGATGGAAGAATGGAAGAAAGTGGCCAACCAGCTGGATAAAGACCATGCAAAAGGTATTTCTTGGATATTTTGTAGTACTTTGGAATATGACAGGATGGCTCTCTATTCTTCAGAATACCAGCAAGAGTCCTCTGGTCTTGAACTGGGGACTGATCCATTAGCAAACTGATTATATCTGAAAACAATAAAAGGTGATTTTTTTTTTTTTGTTAAGGTAAAAAGCAAATACCTTAATCCTCTATTTGGTGAAATTTGGTGAAAATGAACTCAACTAGACTCACATCACAACAAATGTATTACTGTATTAAACATTTGTTTTGAAAACTAACCTCTTGGGTTTTATAGCACAATGCTTTGTTACTGTAGGAATTGATGACTCAGGGGTGGCTAGGTGGCGTAGTGGATAAAGCACTGGCCTTGGAGTCAGGAGTACCTGGGTTCAAATCCAGTCTCAGACACTTAATAATTACCTAGCCGTGTGGCCTTGGGCCAGCCGCTTAACCCCATTGCCTTGCAAAAACCTAAAAAAAAAAATTATTAAACACCTAATGTTGGGGGTTCAAAGTGAAACAGCAGACAGTCCCAGGTTCTGGGTTTGAATTCTACCTCTGGTACTTCTAACCAGTGTGAATTTACTTAAGTCAGTTAACTCCTGGGTCTCTGTTCTGTCATCTGTTCAGTGTGTGAAGGTTGATCTAGATGACCACCAGGACCCCATTCAGCTCTAGTCTTTGAGGAAGTTGAAGTGGCTGCTAGGATTAGATTTATGCTAGGTGGTACCACTGTGCTAAGATTTGGGAATATAAGCCAAAAGACAGACCCTGCCCTCAAGGAGCTTGCAATCTAACGGGATAGCAAGCGAGCAAATGTACAAACAAGCTATATGTACGATTAATAGGCAATAATTTACAGAAGGAAACTCTGGAATTGAGAGATTGGGGAGGCTTCCTTTAGAAGACAGGATTTTATTTGCAATTTAGTAGAAGCCAGGGAGGTCAGTAGTCAGAACAGAGGAGGGAGAGTGTTCCAGAAATGGAAGATAGCAAGAGAAAATATGCAGAGCCTAGAGAAAGAATGTATTATTTGTGAAAGAGCCAGGAAGCCAAGTATCACTGGTTTGAAGACTATGTGTTGGGAAGTAAGGTGTAAGAAGATATGAAAGAAAGGAGGGACCTAGGTTATGAAGGACTTTGAATGTCAAACAGTTTTTTAATATGTGAATTCTTTATTTTATTTTGTTTTTCCCCACTTACATGTAAAAAAACCCAAAGTTTTAACATTCATTTTTAAACTCTTGAGTTCCAAATTCTCTTCCTTCTTCCCACCTCACACCCCCTCATTGAGAAAGCAAGTTATTTGATAATAGGTTAAAAATGTGTAGTCATGCCAGACATTACCATAATAGTCATGTTATGAAAGTAAGCATAGTCCCCCTCCCCCACCCCCACCACCCCCAAAAAGAGAAACCTCAAGAAAAATAGAAATTTTAAAAAATATGCTTCAGTCTGTATTCAGACACTATCAGCTCTGACTTTGGGGATGAATAGTATTCTTTATCTTAAGTCCTTCAGAGTTGTCTTGGATCTTAGCATTAATAAGAAAAGATAACTCAGTCACAGTTCATCATCCTGCAATATTGCCATTACTTTGTGTGGTACATTTCCCATTGCATTTGCTCATGTAAGTCTTTCCAGGTTTTACTAAGAGTATTTCTTATAGCAGAATAGTATTCCATTATCCTCACATACCACAATTTGTTAAGCAAATGAAACATTTTGTATTTGATCCTGAAGGCAATAGGGAGTCCCTGGAGTTTATTGAAGGAGGTGAGAGGATCAAAACTGCACTTAAAGGGGGGAAAAAATCACTTTAGTGGCCAAATTAGAGGATGGATGGGAGTGAGGAGAGACTTGAGGCAGGCAGATACTCCAGCAGCTATTGCAGTAATCCAGGTGTGAGACATTGAGGGTCTGCACTACAGTGGTGGTAGTATCAGAGGGGAGAAGGGGGCATATTTGGGAGGTATTGTAATGAAATCTAGGGCCCTTGGTAACAGATTGGATTGGGGTTGGTAGTGATTAATCAAGATGACTCCTCTGTTGTGAGCCCATTGGGATTGAGAGGATGGTGTTGCCATCTACAAAATAGGGAAGGTGGGAGATGGGAATAGTCTGGGGGAAAGATAATGAGTTCTCTTTTGGATATATTGTTCAGTTCAGAATGTCTTAAAGACATCTTTTTTTGTATTACCATTTTTATTTAAAGTTTTAAGTTCCAAATTCTATCCCTCCCTCCCACCATCCATTCCCTCCCCCTTCCCTGAGATGGTAACAAATGAGATTTTGTAAATTCTACTGTATGCCAGTATGTATAGTGTACATGCCAGTATACTGCTAGGGATAGCAGTACAAAGGCCAAATCAGCCCCTACTCTTGTGGAACTTCCTTTCTGTCTTTTCCTCAGTTGCTCATATGCACTTTATCTTTAAAAATCCTCATTTGATCCTACCATCTCTGCTAGCTGTTGACCTGAAGAAGGGGCCCACCTTCTTTTTAGCTCACTCACTTCTAGACTCTCATCAATGTAACTTCTTATTTCATCATTCAACAACTAACTTCCCAGTCCAGAGGAACCAGTCACTCTTAATGACATTTTCTTAGTTCTCATCCTTTTTGACCTCTTTGTAGGCTCATATTTTTGACTACCTTCTCTGGAATAATCAGTCCTCCCAAGGTTTTTTGATACTGCAAGTTCGCTTTCTGTAGATCCATTTTGCTTCTTCTTAGTCTCCATTAAATATAGGTATTCCTTGAGTCTCTGTCTTTGACCCTCATCTCTTCTAACTATACTATTTCCTTTGGTGATCTCATGATCTATCATAGATTCAGTGATCAACTCTACACAGATGATTCTCAAATCTATCTATCTAATGCTACTTTCTTTGAAAGCTAGGTGGCATTGTGAATAGGTTTTTGGGCTCAGAGTCAGGAAGACTCATCTTTATGAGTTCCAATCCAGCCTCAAAGATACTTGCTATCCCCAGTTTACAAATGGTCAAAGGATACACAGAGGCAATTTACAGATAAGGAAATCAAAACGATCCATTGTCATGTGAAATATTGCTCTAAATCTTTACTGATCAGAGACATGTAAATTAAAGCATCTCTGAGGTACCACCTCACATCTCTGGCCAATAAGACCAAAAAAAAACATTGATCAATGCTGGAAGGGATGTGGGAAATCTGGGACACTAATTGTTGGTGGAGCTGTGAACTCATCCAACCTTTTTGGAGAGCAATTCAGAATTACACCCAAAGGCAATAAAAATGTGTATACCCTTTGATCCAGCAATACCACTACTGTGTCTACACCCTGAAGAGATCATGGAAAAGGGTAGAAACATCATTTATCCAAGAATATTCATGGCAGCCCCGTTTGTGGTGGCAAAGACTTGGAATTGAGTGAATGTCCATTAATTGGGGAATGGCTGAACAGGTGTGGTATGTGTACATTATGGAACACTATTGTGAAACCAGGAGGGATGGGAATTCGGGGAAGCCTGGAAGGATTTGCATGAACTGATGCTGAGTGAGATGAGCAGAGCCAGAAGAACATTGTACACCCTAACAGCAACATGAGGGTGATGATCATCCTTGATGAACTTGCTCATTCCATCAGCACAACAATCAGGGACAATTTGGGGATATCTGTGATGGAGAATACCATCTGTATCCAGAGAAAGAATTCTGGGGTGTAAACAAAGACAAATACTATTACTTGTAATTTTTTTTAAGTTATCTTATTATGTAATTTTGCTATCTCTTATACTTTATTTTTTTTCTTAAGGGTATGATTTCTCTCTCAATACATTCAATTTGGATCAGTGTATAGCATAGAAACAACGTAAAAACTATCAGACTGCCTTCTGTATGTGTGGGGGGAGGGAAGAGAGATTAGGGGGAAAACTGTAAAGTTCAAAAATAAATAAATTTTTAAAAAAAGATACTTGCTAGTTGTGTGCTGCTGGGCAATTCCTTAACTCTCTTTACCCCAATTTTTTCATCCGTAAAATGATCTGGAGAAAGAAATGGTAAATCACGCCGGCGTCTTTACCAAGAAAACTCCAAATGAAGTCAAGAAGAATCAGACATGACTGAATAACAACTGACCAACTGTCTTTTGGCCATCTCGTGGCAGATTTATAGGCAGCTCAAACTCAACATTTCCAAAACAGTAGTCTTTATTATTCCCTTCCAAATTGTTTCCCTTTCCTATTACTATGAAGGATCCAATCTGTTGTCAATTTTTAACATTTCTAACTTTATAACTAGTTTTCTCTCCTCACGCAGCCATCACCTTAGGAGAGGCCCTCTACTCATTTCTTGTCTGCACTATGTCAGTAGTCTTCCAATTGATCTCCCTGCTTCAGGTCTTTTCTCCCACTCTAGGCCTGTATCTTTATCTCTGAAATATACTCACTCCCTTTAACCTCTTCCTCCTTGGCTTCCCGGCTCTCTTCATTCAGGACTTGGTTCTTCTACAAAAGTCCTTTCCTGATCCCCTTTACTTGCAGTGCCTTTCCACTGCTGATTATCAACTTATTCTGTCTTGAATTTAATAGCTCCTCTGTTTCAAAATGCTAGCCTAAGGTATTTTTTTAACAGCAGTCTGTGCATAGTTGATGGGTCATGTTATTATTGAACTTTTCATCACAAAGTAAATATTTGTTCCTTTTACCATTTTTCAAGTTGAAGTTTACTAAAAACTCTCACTCTTTTTTAGAATACAAGAAAGCCCGCCAAGAGATAAAAAAGAAATCATCAGATACATTGAAACTTCAGAAGAAAGCCAAAAAAGGTAATGCTTACAATTTCATCATTAATATTTTTCACATTTAGAAAAGAATGAAAAAAAAAGAATGGCAAATTTATATCTGAAATGTTAAAAAACATTTAATTTTCTGGGATATGTTCCATGTTGTCCCACTTCCTACATGTCCACATAGGGTTGAACAAAATTTAGAAACTTGATTCAAGACCTCTTGGTTAAAAATTTGTATTAATATAAGGCATGATTGAAATGATATATGATTTTTCTTCTTTTTTGTCTTCAAAAGCTGACAGCATCTCTTCGTATTGTGCAGGATAATGAAACCTATAAATTTCCTAGAAGCCTTGGGAAAAGCATAAAAGCCTTATGCAAATGTTCAGTAGTAATTATAGCAGAAATCATTCTATTTTCTCCTCCATCTTTCCGAGCCTATAATCTCCTAACCCTTTATTAAATCTTGTAAGATTCATAAAATGACTGCATTGAGAGCAGGATGTTGTTTCTGAGCTGGCTAGCAATTATACACATAGCTCTTGGTAACATGAAGGCATATTACAAAACAGTCTCAGCAAGGGCCTGCTTTACTTTTCTTTCCTTTTCTAGGCATTGTTCTGCATCCATTTACACCCAGGTCTGTGACAGATGATAGGCTCTGTGTAACAAAGCTTCATTTGTCCCTGGTCTATTTTGTATGAAATATCAAACAGCTAACATAAGGAGTCATCTTTGAAAAGGCATAATTGAGATTAGGAGCTTGGAGGTGAGCAGGGAAAAGGTCCAAAATGTCTCAGCAATTCAGTTTTCAGCATCCACAGAATCCCATCACGTTAGAGCCTGAAAGGAACTATCTAGGAATCATTAGTCCAAGGATTCTTGACGGAGAGTCTGAGAACTTCTGTTTTTTTTTAAATTATACTTCAATAACATTTCAATATAATTCCCTTTGTAGTCCCATGTATTTTTTGAATATATTTTAAAATATTCTGAAAATGGATCCATTTCATTAAACTTCACCAGACTGCCAACGGAGTCCATGCTATAAATAAGACAAGTCATATATTAATCTGTTTTCTTCATTTGATGGAAGAAGTAGTTGAACTATAGAAAGGTGAGTGACTTATCCAAGGTCAGACAGCCATTATATGTCAGGTTTGGATTGGATCTGATTCTCAAGTAAAGTGTTCTTTCTACTCTTTACTGGAGAAAATGACGTTAGCGATCTTTTGGTAGAATCATCCTTGATGCTGCCCTGTAGGTAGATTTCTGAGATCTTTTATTAGTTCTTTATGAGACTTAATGAGACTTTTTTTTTTAATATGTAGCTTATGAGTTTTTGTTTCTTTGCATTATACTCATATCACTATTTCTGATTCAGGGTTAGATTGAGACTTCTGAGGTGAGCCTCTTTAAAGACAATTAATGTTTTCTTTTCAGCCCGATAATTAGTGCAGTTGAGGTCCTGATTGGAATCTTCAGTATTCTTGTTTGGGAAAGAGCTAACATAGATTTAGAGTTAAAAGGAATTTCAGAGGTCATTTAGTCCAAATCCTTCATTTTACAGGTGAAGAGACTGAGGTCTAGAGAAGATAAATATAAAATCATTAGATAGAGAATTGAAAGGGAACTCAGTTGCCCCTCTCAGTTTTCCATATGGGGAAACTGAGGTCCAAAGTACAATATCATTAAGGTCACAGAGTAGGTGAGAGCATAAAAATTGGAGCTTAAATTCTCTCATTCCAGATCCAATATGCCCCTCTGTCACTCAGAGACTTCCTCAAGTCACACAAGCAATAAGTAAAATTTCCGGTGCTCAGATTCAGGACTTGAGGCTCCATGTCTAATTCTCAACTCAGTTACTTTTGATTTTTTTTTTAATCAAAAAGTCTGGTCTCTCAAGTAGTAAATACAAACTCCCCATTTAAAATAATAGATTTAATTGTATAAGAGATCTTAGGGATGATCTGATCTAATCTTACCTCTTTAATTTCTAGATAAAGAAACTGAGGCTCAGAGAAGAAACATGAGGTCACTTGAACAGTGGTCACCTTAATCTTAGTGCCTTCCTTCTGAGATTACTCAATTTATACTGTACATATCTTGTTTATACCTATTGTTTGCAAATTGTCCCCACCTTTAATTGAGAGTATGCCCTTCTTTATATTTTTTGCTTTTCTTTATATCCCCAGTATTTAATAAGTACTAGTTGACTATTGGATCAGTTAAATTTCTACAATTTAAGTCATTCTAGGTCTTTTTGGAATGAGAATAGACAGAAAAGTTAAATACAGGGTATTCATTTTGCCTAGTCAAGTCATTCAACAACATAATCAGTAAGAATTTATTAAGTGCCAGAAACTGTGTGAATCATGAAGAAACAAAGAAGAGTAAAAAGATGATGCCTGCCTTCAAGGAGTCCCCCATTCTGATGAGGGAGATAATGCAAATAATTGTACAGTGTATATACAATGTAAATGGAAGGTAATCTCACTGGAGAGGCCCAGGATAGGTCTCTTGCATGTTAAGTCTTGAAAGGAAGTTGGAGGTAAAAGGAGATTCTTTTGAGATGCAATGATTACTGATCCTCTAACCTGTCTTCATCCCTATTTCAGTACTAATGTCCTTCTAGAGACAGAGCTCTTCTAGTCAGTTTGTTTTGATTCGGGGAATTTTTCCTTTCCTAAATATGAAGGTTGTTTCTAGCAGGACATAATCATTTTATCTTTTCTACAACCCACACAGAACAGGCATTGTTAATGTGTCTGCTTCAATTCACTCCATTCCCCTCTAGCCACTAATTCTCTACTCTCAATCCACCCAGTGCTTTAGGGACTGAGATTAGAGATGGAGGAAATGGGTATGGGGAAAAAACCTATACTTTTCAGAGATTCTTAAAAGTTTCAGAAGCTCTTTTTTCCATGTAGGAAACTGACCAGATTCTCCCATTTGAGATTGATTTGGATATCACAGATTTCTCCTAGAGCAATTGGGCATTTAAATCCAAATTCATTGAGTAGCTTCTCTTTGCTATGTCTGATGTGTTGGATGCTTTCAAGTTTAAAAGAAAAGTGTAAGAAACATCCCTTGACTTTTATTAAAGAGAAACAACAACATTGCAGGGGAAAATAAACTTCAGATTATTATTCTTTTCTCTCAACTGCTGCTTTCTTACAAAAAAAGCAATTAAAAGGATTTTTATGTAAGGTATAGTGTGAAACAATAAATTATTATAGGTTCTTAGAAGATTTTGATAAATTCGTGTCTAAAATTAGTAAAATTATTCGATTCATGTAAAAAACTAATTTTTAAAGTAAAAAATAATCTAACATCCACCCATTCATATTCATATATATATATATATATATACATATACATATACATATACATATATATATATATATATATATATATTCATTATAGCTGCAGTTTCTTCTGGCCATTATTTAATTGACTTTTCCTAAATAGATCTGTACAGTAGAATGAAAGCCTATCAAGACTGGGAACCATTCTGTTTTTGTCTGTGTGTCCCATCCCCCCCTTTTATTTTCAGCACCTAGGACAGTTCTGGGCATAATTAGGTTACTAAGCTATCTTTGCTGATCAATGTGTTTTTAACAGGGATACTGGGAGCTAGAGTTGACAGTCATGTCTCCTATGGCTAGTAATATTTTATAGAAGATCAATAATATTGACTACTGAAAAATATTTTAAAAGTTTATAGCTTTTGAATTTAGAGGTATTAATAGACACTAAGGTTATGAAATTCTCTGCTTCTTGGCTTCCTTCAAGTCTCAGCTAAAATTCCTACTTCTGTGAGAAGCCTTTTCTGATGACCTTTAATGCCAGGTCCTTCTTTCTCTTGATTACCTTGGATTTATCCTGTATTCATCTTATTTTTACATTGCTGTTTTCATGCCAACTCCCCTATTTGACAGTGATCTCTTTAAGAATAGACTGGTTTTTTGCTTTCCTTTTTATCTCCAGAACTTAGCATAGTGAGTAGGTGCTCAATGAATTTTTATTCACTAGCTGATTGATTTGACGATTCTAAAGGAAGCTGAGAATTTGACAGAGATAAAACAAGAAAAGTTACTTCTACACAATTCCAGCTCTGACCCTAATTTTAATTCATCCTTGTATCTGAATTCTTGTATCTGCATTCATTCTGGAGTATTTCTTTTCCTCATTTTCATCTTAGGGTATTCTACCTTCAATATTCCTTTTTGAGACTAGGAACACTCAGTTTGCTTGGAGTGACTTCCATGTGACAGCCTGCCAATATTACTAGATCATCTTTGTATAAAATGGGTGGAGAATTGCAGTGCTAGTCTTAGGTATTATTGGGACAGGTCCAGGAAGAGCATCAGTTAACTCTGGGGGGAAAAAAGAATGTCCTAAATTTCCTGATATAGTAAGATTTGTAGAAAGCACCAAGTCAACCTTGGTTAAAAATGTTTCTAAAATATAGTTTCTTTTGCCTGATTTCGTGCATTAGGGGAAGCATAACTGAATATTTCTTTGAATGCCTCAGGATCATCATTCTGAACATGAATTCTTTTTATAAAGCAACTTCTGAGTTTCTTTGTGATTTTTGTTTGTATATAAAAGCACATAAAGGGGGCAGGTAGGTGACTTAGTGGATAAGTCACTGGGCCTGCAGGTAGGGAAGGCCTGAGTTCAGATCCATTCTCAAACAATTCCTAGCTGTATGTGACTCTGGGCAAGTCTCTTGCCCTTGTTTTGTCTGTTTCCTCATCTGTTAAATAGGAGATAATAATTCCCAGGGTTGTTTTGAAGATAAAATGAGATAATATTTTTAAAGCTCTTAACATAGCACCTGGACTGTAGTAGGCACTATATAAATGCTAGCTATTATTATGAATAATGGTGGTAGTGTTTGTAGTCATGGTGATGGTAGTAGTAAAAGTAATAATTTTGGTGGAAGTAGAAATAATAGTGGTGATGGAGATGGTGGTGGTAGTAGTAGTAGTAGTAGTAGTAGTAGTAGTAGTAGTAGTAGTAGAAGTGATGATAATGATGTTGGTCTTACTAATAGTAGTGATATAGTTGTGATGATGTTGGTGCTAATAGTAATAGTAATGATGATGGTTGTAGTAGTGATGTAGTTATGGTGGTAGTGGTGGTAGTAGTAATAGTAGAAGAAGAAGTAATGATGATGTTGGTCTTAGTAGTTGTAGTGTTGTAATTGTGATGATGGTGGTGGTGAGAGCAGCAATAGTTATGATGGTTGTAGGAGTGATAGATGTGTTGGAGTTAATAATAGTAGTAATAGAGATGATGTACTTGTAGTAGTAATAGTAGAAGTAATGATGATGATATTGGTCTTAATAGTAATAATGATGTAATTGTGAAGGTGGTGGTGGTGCTAGTAATAGAGGTGATGTGCTAGTAGCAGTACTAGTTGTAGTAATGATGGTCAAAGTAGTAGTAATGTAGTTTTGATGGTGGTGGTGGTAGTAGTAGTTAGGAAGACCTAAGTTGAGATCCAGCCTCAGATATTTACTAGCTGTGGGACCCTGGTCAAGTTACTTAATCTCTCTGTGCTTCAATTTCCTCATCTATAAAATGGAGAAAATAATATCACCTCCCTCCTAAGGTTGTTGTAAGACTCAAATAAGATAATTGTAACACTCTTAACCCAGTACCTGGCACATTGTTAGTAACTGCTACGCAAATGTTAGTTATGGTTTGTGGTGGTGCTAATTTGGGGGAAGGAGGAAAAGGAGCAATGTAGTAGTAGTAGTAGTAGTAGTCGTAGTAGTAGTAGTAGTAGTGGTAGTAGTGGTAGTAGTGAGTATTGGTAGTCATCTAGATGTAATGTAGACGATTGGGCTAAACAAACTCCAGATCATATTCTAGAAATAAGTTAAAACTAGTCCCTGCTGTTAGAGATTTTTCATGGACATTTGCTTATTTCTTTTAGAAATGAATGCAAATGAAAAGTTCCTGTTGATTGAAATGCCCAATTGTTCAAGATCCAAGTTAATTGAACTTTTACTATACATTCCAGCACTCCATTTGCATGCAATATTCATTTTATTCAAATGATAAAATCAATGAAGCATTTATTATTTATTTAGTAATAAGAGTCTTTCATACTTTAAAGATCTATGATATAGGATCATAACTCTAGGTTTCTAGAAGAAGCGGAGGTCATCTGTCCCAACTCTCTCATTTCACAGATGAGGAATTTGAGCCTCAGAGAAGTGAAGGCCAACTCAAGTTCATCCAGCTGGGGCAAGGCAGAGGTGGTGTTCCAGCCCAGGTGCTCTCACTATAAACCCTCCACTCTTCCTGCCTACAGTGATATCAAGTTGCCCTTCAGTATTTTCAGGGCTGCCCTTCCAGCTGTTCCAGGGACTTTGCAGGGCTTGAACACAGTGGACTCACTCACTGACTATTGGACATGGATCACAGTCTGCTACTCCCCTTAGTGTAGAAGGCTCATTGAGGGTAGTTCTTTCTGGTCTTTTGAGGAAAAAAAAAAAACTTGATTTATTTATATTCACAGTTAAATATCCTACAAAAGAATCAAAATTCGAGCTAGCTTTCAGGATAATGCAAAAAAGCTGGGGAGATAGCAGGTTGCAGGATGATATCAGTAATGAGCCTCCCATGAAAAGGGACATGGAATATTCTTTGGAGAAATCTTGGTTTATCATAAAAGGAGAGGTGGGTTGTTCAGCTAGGCAGAGGGAAGGGTAGGTTATATACTCATGGGATAGCAAAAAAAGAAAACTTATGGGGGCCTTCACTGTGCCAGATGGGTGGAAGAAGGAAGGAGAGAGGGGGGGAAAAAGTAATTAAGAAAGGGAGGGAAGGAGGGAGCAAAGAAATATTAAGCACTTAAGTCTGCCAGCCACTGTGAAGGTATCTAGGTCAGGGGCACAGTCTGAAGAAAGTCAATCAGTACACTAGAAGGAAATGAAGACAGCCTAGCCCTTTCCACTGAACAGAGGCTCCAGGAAGAATTTACTAATGGAAAAAGAGGGGATAGCACTTATAGAAAACTATTCTGTGAGGATTGAGGGGAATACAGGGAGTTTGAGGGCAGAAACTCCTATCGCTGAAGGAAGATCTAAGGTGATCCAGTAGTACAGGGGTCATGAATGTGAAGTCCAGAAAAAGTCATGAGCAAGGCCAGAACAGGAATAAAGGATGAGATGGTTATGAGGGTTATGATTATTTTGTTAGAGGGAGGACTCCTATCAGTGAGACTTAAGAATTCTATCACAATATAGAAATAACTGTTGACTGCAACACAAAGGCCAAGAGTCACCCTTCAGATCTGAGTCTCAGATGGCACAGTTCTGTGAACACCTCTAAACATTCTCATACCTATAGTTTTCCCTTGAGTATTGTCTGTATGACTTTTCTATGATATATGTTGTCTTAAGAGTGCTCTGGGGACCTAGAGAATGATAGGTATGCCTTTGTGGCAAACAGTATTTTCATAGTTAGTGATGAGGAAATATTGACCATCCTTGTACACTTGCTCTCCAGAAGTATCTGTATGTGGTTTAATAGACTCATAATATATTGACAGCAAAACATGACTTGGAAAATCATTTCTTCATCCTGTTGTTAGGTTTGATAATATACTCAAATTTGCTAAAAAAAAACCCTAGATGGGTCACAGAGAATTGGAAAAGACTCAACAACAAATCTTAGAGAAGCAAAAGAAACCTTAGATGTTATCATTGTTGTTATTGTTTATATCAGTATTAGGTATTAATATTGTCAATGGATTATTATTGATTAATAGTTATTATCAATAAGTTATTTAAATAATAATAGTAATATCACCTAGTGTTTATTAAAGCACTTTAAGGTTTGCAAAGCATTTTACTAAAATTATCTCATTTTATCCTCAGAACCACCTTAAGAAATAAGTAGTATTAGTTATATTTCAATTTATATATAAGTAGTATTAGTTATATTTCAAATTTATATATAAGTAGTATTAGTTATATTTCAAATTTATATAATTCTTATAAAGATTTGAAAACTTTTTATATCACTCGTGTGATTTTCACAGTAACCTGGTGAGGATTATTATCCCTCTTTTTACAAATGAGGAAATTTAGGCTTGGAAAATTTCAGTGTCACTAGTATCTGAAGAGAGAATTGAACACACTTTTGCCCATCTCCAAGTCCTTTTGAAATCCTGAAGTTTCCTGTCCTTCTAACTAGAGAAGAGGGAGAATAAGAAGAATAAGAGAATAAGAAGCAGTCATTTACTTCAACCCTCCATCCTCTCTCTCTATTGAGGAAGCCAGCAGTATTTTTTTTTTTTAATTTCACTTGACCACTCTCTTGCCACAATTTGAATTTTAAGATTAGTCATGATGAAACCAGTTTCAAGACTAAGCTCCTAGAAACCTAGCAGAGAAACCATTTCTAGGTAGAAAATGGAACCATTTGTAACTGGAAGCAGTGGAACCATTCAAATGTTTCACTAGTGGAAATAAAGGGAATGCTATGATTAAGGAATTAAAAATACCCTTCTATGTTATTACTGAAGTTCCTCTATAGTACTATCTCAGTCATTAAGCCTTTATTAAGCCATGGAGCTAGGTATTGGGCATACAATGACAAGAAATTAAACAATCCTTGCTTTCAGTCATCATTGTATTGAGGGAACAATATGACTGTGTCTTTGTCTGTGCATAGCTATGTCCCCAAAATCGTATTAAATTTTAAATCTTTTTTTAATGGCTTCTAACTTTAGTAAGACTTTGGGAACATCCTATGTATGAATGGATAAAAATCAATAAATACTTAACAAAGTTTCTTGGTAGGGAGACCAGGGGGCAGCTAGGTGGCACAGTGGATATAGCACTGGCCCTGGAGTCAGGAGTACCTGAGTTCAAATCTGACCTCAGACACTTAATAATTACCTAGCTGTGTGGCCTTGGGCAAGCCACTTAAACCCATTGCCTTGCAAAAAAAAAAGTATTAAGGGAGACCAGAAAAGGTTTCTCATAGAACACAGTCTTTGAACTAAGTTGAAAGCAGGAAGTTGTTCTTCTATGAAATGTAACTAAAAAAGTATAATTCTATTTTTATCCTTTCTGTCTATTCTTTCATTTCAGTTCACTACCCTATCTCCAGATTTGACTTTGTATTAAGGCATGATCTAAGATTTCTGTTTATATGTTGGTACAATATTAGAGCTAGTCATCTAAGTCATCTAGTTATATGACCTAGACCTAAGGAAGCATCCAGTGTAAACTCTTTTCTTAAGATGGAGAAACTGTCTCTTCTTCAAAAGATTTATTTTGTTCAGAGGTGGAGAAGTATTAAACACACAAAGAATAAATTGTCACTCTATGAAAAGGACCAAAACAGTTTTCTTAAAAACATGAACCACCAGCAAAAAATTGAGCTTTATATCACCTTGCCTCGGCTGGTGATTAAGTCACTGTCATGTCAGATAGAAATGCCATGCCCTAAATTATTAATACATGAAAGGTAGGAATAATTCTGGAATACCAGTTTGACTTTTTTATTTTCCTTTTTGTATCAATTGTGTATCCTGCACTTTCTCATCGTGTGTCCCTGCCAGCTGAAACAGTGGGTAAGTCTTCGCTGGGCTGTATCTCTTGGGGCTGATGCTGGTGTGCTCCTCTCTGTGGGCTCCTTCTGGTTGTTCAGTCCCCCATGCCGGGTGCCCAGGGTCGGTTACTAACATAAAAAAACAATCATCCTCATTTTTAACTTTCCAGAACTTCAAAAGTTTTTTTTAATGCTTTAAAGAATCCATTTTTTAACATAAAGCTACTTAAAAAACATTAACAAATTAAGACGTCCCTTATTATAAAAGGAATTTGAAATGCCATGATACTAGAGTAGGAATCCCTGGAATTTAGGGAAAGGAGCAATATAGCAGTCGGGTAGGGTGGAGGGGCTGAAGACAGAGAGAGCTCCCCCTTGAAAGAAGTAAAGGGTTCTAAGGTTAGGGAGTATTTCAGTTAAAGAGGATGGATAGTTAAAAAACATAAAAATGATTGATAGAGTGTGAGGAAAAGAGAAGGTAGTTTGGCTCTACCATAGAGTACTAGAAGCGGGTGCATAATGAGGATGCATAACAGGTTTGACCTAGAGGGTAATAGGGCAACCTTGGAGTTTGTTTTCATAGGAGAATGGTGTGGAAAGGAATCACTTTGGCAGCTTTCCGAGGATGGATTTAGAGAGCATAGAGGCTTGAGGCAGAGAGACCAATTAGAAGGTCACAGTGATCATCTAGATAGAAATAGTAGTGATAGTCTGAACCAAAGTGGTGGCTTTGGGAGCAAAGACTGACTGTTGATGTGGAAGAGAGAGAGAGTGAGGATTTGAGAACGATGAACCAGAGAGACTGGGAAAATGATCCTGCCCTTGCCAGAAATAGTAACATTTGATAAAGCAGTAGATTTGTGGAGCAAGATAATGAAGTCTGTTTTGGACTTAGGGAGTTGGAGATATCTCCACAACATCCAGTTTGAATAATCCACTAGTAGGTGATTGGTGATGTGGGACTGAAGAAAGAAGTCTGGGAGTCAGTCTTAGAGATGATAATTAAACCAGCTGTAGCTGATGAGAGAGTTTAAAGTAGTCTTCTGCACTGATAAGTGATGAAATACACCAGGCTCATAGATTACTGAAGTCTTGAAAAAAATGCCCATATAATATATACTACTTATATTTCTAACTAGAATTTCTGGTGTGAAATATAAAACACACACACACACACACACACACACACACACACACACACACACACACACACCCCATACATTATATATGAACTCTAGATCTTTTTAGCCTAATCTGTAAGCACTCTCATATCTTCTCCCTCAATGCCACATTTTATATATCCTTATAGTGGACTCCATCACTAGAACTGCATTTACTCAATACTTTAATCTAAATCAAGATCAATCTAGGAAATTGAGGGGAGCTGCCCTTAACTAATGTCCTTTTGTCTGTTTCAAAAATAATCTTGATACCTATTTCAGCATAATTTATTTTTTATTTACCAATCATTTTTTTTTTTGCATGGCTTTGAATTTTGCAATTTTTTTCTCCCTCCTCCTCCTCCCTACCCCGACAGAAAGCAATCTGATAAAGGCTTTACATTTATAATCATGCTAAACATAGATCAAAATTGAATGTGTTGTAAGAGAAGAATCAGATTTGCTTACTTAATCTGTGTGGTTTATTTTATACATT